>NC_064922.1:296155635-296780635 GCF_023897955.1 Schistocerca gregaria
AGAACTATGTGAAAATTTAATTTTGAACGGAAATGTATGGAGCTCACACTACATGATGCGAAATCCAGACTAGCCGATACATCAAAAAATTCGTCTGCGAGGGAGCAAGCCGTTTTCAATGAATTTTACATGTGCCATCTGACTGCAAAACAAAATGACTCAGATTAAAATGTTGGCCTTGAATATTTGTAACCTTTATGTTTAGGCTTGCAAAGAAGCTCTGTATCAGAACTGTTACTGCAATTACACAGCAATTGAGTATAAAAATTAACTTATCCAGCTTTCTGATCCAACTGCTTGAAAATTCACAAGATAGCACTTTACTGAAATCTCCTATTGGTTTTAAGCCCCTGAACTGATATGATATTATTTTCACAAACACACTCTCACAGTCAGTTTCCCTTACACTGGACATGAACTTTGATGGTAATCAAATTTGTTGCCCTACCGGTGCGCACGGAACGCTCGCGTGCTGCGCAACTTGTTGCTATTAGCAATAGTGATGTGAATGTCAAAAACCAAATTTCATTTGCCGCACTTTCTATGTGCAGCGCAAGACGATATTTTACCAATTTACATAAATGCTTCTCAGTACACAACTCGCGGCGTACAATGTGAGCGTGAAAACCAAGTCATGAAAGTAAAATGAAAGTGGGGAACTGACTGATAAATGAGATAAAAGACTCCACGTTTAACAATGCTTCCTTAATCCATGGCAACAATACACCTTTGCATTATGAAATTTGTACGGCAAACTTGAACCATAAACAGCACTCTAACAATAAGAAGCTACACGATTACAAGTATAGAAAATACTGGATTACCTTAAAAGTTGGCTTTTACCATTCTTACTTTAACGTAATCTCATTTGCTCAATATCTTTCCTCGAAATATGTTAGTATAAAACCCTTTTCAAATAACGCTGCTCCATTACACTGCAGGCCAGCTTCTATCCTTTTCAACCCAAGTACACTGTTAAACTGTCCAACACACACACACAACACACACACACACACACACACACACACACACACACACACACACACACACACACACACACCGCTCTGCTCTGACCAACATCTCTGGTCTCAAACACAGTTTAACAAAAAAAATGGTATATCGGTACTATAGAGGTCAAGTACATTTATCAAAATCGCATCTTCATTCACATTTATGACCAAGACTTCCTGAAAATCGCCGAGGCAAAAGGGGTCAGCTCACTTTCAACTGGAAAGCTTATCGAACGATCCATGATTTAGAACATCAACATAGCATTGCTGAAACTGTGCTTTTCCCCATATTCAGAAGTCACCGATCACACCGCCGGAGAATACGCTAACCTGATCATCGACATCGTCATGGTGTTCAAACACAGCTAGTTGGCTGTATAGCGTACAGTCAGCCTTGCAGGTCAATTTGACAGATGAACCCAGATCTCGAAGTACTCAGTTGGTGACAGGTGATCGACCACTTCCCAATGGGCAACGTGTGCATGGGCTGGAGAGCATATCACAACAGCTGTGCTCTGCCCATATTCAGGAGACAAAGATCTTCTACATCTACATTTACATCTGCTCTAAAAACTACCGTCATGTGTATGGCACATGGTACGTCCCATTGTACCTGTCATAATGACTTCTTCCTGTTCCAATCACGTATGGAGCACGGGAAAAATAATTGTTTGAATGCCCCTGAGCGCGCAATAATTATTCTAATCTTATATGCACGATACCTCCGTGAGCGATACGTAGGGGATTGTAGCATATTTCTAAAGTTATCACTTAAAGCTGATTCTTGAAACATCGTTAATAGACTTTCTCCGGATAATTGTTATGAATATCAGCCAGCTACATTGTTCTTTAAATGGTTTTTATTTTTTTTTAAAAAAAGAAAAAAGGTTCAAATGGCTCTGAGCACTATGGGACTTAACTTCTGAGGTCATCAGTCCCCTAGAACTTAGAACTACTTAAACCTAACTAACCCAAGGCCATCACACACATCCATGCCCGAGGCAGAATTCGAACCTGCGACCGTAGCGGTCGCGCGGTTCCAGACTGTGGCGCCTAGAACCGCTAGGCCACCCCTGCCGGCCTTTTATTTTACAAATCACCCACGATGAGCCGATTTCGGCATACTGTCATCATCAGGTTTTCTTACATATAATATCTTTGCTGCCATGTCCTGTCTTTTTTGTTTAGAATTATTAGTTTCTCCTTAGAGGTACGTTGGACACGATGACTCTCCACCGAAGACAACACCTTCCCTGCCAAAAGGTCCTCAATCCAGTCACAAACTTCGCTTGATACCCAAGTGATCTTACTTTTGGCCATATGCGTAGGTGTGGTATTGAGTCAAATGCTTTTCGGAAATCAAGAAATACTTATCTAGCTGACTGCCTTGATCCAAAGCATTCAGTAAATCATACGAGAAAAGTGCGAGTTGGGTTTCACATGATCGATGTTTCGGAAATACATGCTGATTGGCACTGAGGAGGCCATTCTGTTCAAGATTCCTCGTTAAGTTTGAGCTCAGAATATGTGTTAAGATTCTACAAGAAATTGATGTCAAGGATGTTGGACGGAATTTTTGTGGGTCGCTTCTATTTCACTTCCTTTAGACGAATGTGACCTGTGCCTTTGCAAGAACTGGGCACGATTTTTGTTCGAGGAATCTTTGGAAGATTACGCTTAGAAGAGGAGCTAACTCATCTGGAAGTTCATTATAGAATCTGACAGGGCTTCTATCGGGCTCTGGAGCTTTGTTCAATTTTAACGATTTCAGCTGTTGTTCAAAGCCACTGAAGCTAATAATTATATCTTTCATATTTTCAGTGGTACGAGGACTAAATTGGGGCAGTTCTCCTGTGTTTTCCTTTGTAAAGGTACATCTGAAAACGAAGTTAAGCATTTCAGCTTTTGCTTTGCTACCATCTGTTTCAGTTCCTGTCTTATTCGCTAGATAACTTTGGTGCCACTAACAGCCTTTGCATAATACCAGAATGTGTTTGGGTTCTGTGAAAGATCATTTGACAATATTCTGCTACTGTGGTCATTGAAGGCATCACACATTGCTCTCTTGACAGAGCCGGCCGCGGTGGCCGAGCGGTTCTAGGCGCTTCGGTCCGGAACCGCGCGACCGCTACGGTCGCAGGTTCGAATCCTGCCTCTGGCATGGATGTGCGCTATGTCTTTAGGTTAGTTAGGTTTAAGTAGTTCTAAGTTCTAGGAAACTGATGACCTCAGATGTTAAGTCCCATATTGCTCAGAGCCATTTGAACCAATTCTCTTGACAGCCAAACACATCTCACTGAGCATCTCTCTTCCTATAACTCTATGCTTCGTTTTATACCTATTATGCAGTAATCTGTTTCTTTAGACGTTTATTTACAGTGACTTTATACCATGGAGGGTCCCTTCCATTATGAACTGTTCTACAGGGTACGTGTCCATCCAGTGCATGGTCAACCATTCTTTTAAATTTGAGCCAGGGTTCCACTACATGCTCCTGCCCGGTGCTGAAAGTTTCAAGTTCCTTGTTGAGACATAATACTACTGACTTTTTATCTAGTTTACTGAACACACACACCACATATACAGGGTGGTCCATTAATCGTGACCGGGCCAAATATCTCACGAAATAAGTGTCAAACCAAAAAACTACAAAGAAAGAAACTTGTCTAGCTTGAAGGGGGAAACCAGATGGCGCTATGGTTGGCCCGCTAGATGGCGCTGCCATAGGTCAAGCGGATATTAACTACGTTTTTTTTTTAAATAGCAACCCCCATTTTTATTACATATTCGTGTAGTACGTAAAGAAATATGAATGTTTTAGTTGGACCACTTTTTTCGCTTTGTGATAGGTGGCGCTGTAATAGTCACAAACGTATAAGTAAATGGTATCACGTGACATTCCGCCATTGCGGACGGTATTTGCTTCTTGATACATTATCCGTGTTTAAATAGACCGTTTACCAATTGCGGAAAGGGTCGATATCGTGTTGATGTATAGATGTTGTGATCAAAATGCCCATATATATATATATATATATATATATATATATATATATATATATATATATATATATATATATATATATGCCACAACCGCGTCGTGTTCACTGATACCAGTTTCAATGTGTACATCCTCAAAGAGGACAGGTTCATTTGTTGCCATTAGACCCAATATATTTCCATCATGAGTGCGGTTCCTAACTATCTGCTCTATGTAGTTTTCAGGGAAGGCATTTAGTAAAGTTTCACAGGATGTCTTATCACGCCCACGACTAATTAAACTGTTATTTTGTAAATAAACGGTTCAAATGGCTCTAAGCACTTTGGGAGTTAACATCTGAGATCATCAGTCCCCTAGACTTAGAACTACTTAAACCTAACTAACTTAAGGACAACGCGGTTCCGAACGGAAGCGCCGAGAACCGCTCGGCCACTCCGGCCGGCTCCAAATAAATGTTGGATAATTAAAGTCTCCACCGATCATTACAGTGTGAGCGGGGAACTTAGTTACAAGTGGACTGAGATTTCCTCTAAAGTTTTCCGTTACGTCAAGAGACGAGTCTGGTGAGCGATAGAAGACCCCAGTTATCAAGTTTTGCCCGTCTCTGATACTGCGTCTTGCCCAAACAGTCGAACATGAAGCTTCTGTTTCCATCTCAATGGATTTGTGTTCCTTGTCTACTGCGACTAACACATCACCTCCAATTTCCATTTGCCTGTCCTTTCGATACACGCTTAAATTTTCCCCCAGTTCCACGTTTCAACCAGCTTTCTGTACCTAGTATTATGCGCGCTTGACTGTTTTTCATGAGCGCTTCAAATGATGCGGCAGTTTACCATTAGGATTTTAATCTCTCACCAGCGGAGGCATTTATTTCGACCTTACACTGATTCTTCTGGTTTTCCGACAGCTGTCATTAGCTGGACTGGATGGAGAGTCGTCTAATCTAAAAAGCCCTTGTATGGACCACGCACACAGTCAGCTACCTGGGTAGCAATCTCTGATGTGTAGTGCATACCTGACCCATTTAGGGGGACGCTCAGATCTCAGCCCTATGGCGCAAGTCCAGTAAGTCCCAGCTTAGCCAGTCACAGAATCTTCGAAGTCTGGTTCAGTCCTTCCACTCGACTTGGAGCCAAAGGACCACGATCAGCTTGCAGAACAATACCGCAAATCGTGAGCTTCGTTGAAACTCCTTGCGCAATGCTGGTTTTCTCAACCTTCTCTGCCAGTCGCTGGAATGACCTCGGAGCCCAGATGACAGCCATCGTTTGTTCCAACGTGCAGCTGGTTGCACCTTGTTCCCTCAATGCCTGCCGTAATAGCATCTTCAGCATATCGAATAAGGTCCCCAGACATACACCCTGAGTGCATCTGATGTCCTATCTGTCCCTTGCTGCCATTTTCCTAAGGGGTACCATCATTCGCTGTACTTTTGGACTGCCTACGATTAATAAACCCCTACTTTTTTGCGTTTGACCTAACGACGGACAAAACATGTTCCCCCAAAACAGGTGAAGTGAGTCCCACTGGCTCAGTTTCAGTTTCAGTGAAGACACCTCAGACTTATTGCTTAGGAGGATCGGTACAGCACCCTGAGTCCTCCCTGGTCGCTGTCCAACCTGTACTGGACGCCTAGATCTACCATTGACACGCCGCTCGCAGTCAAGTGGACGACTATGACAGACCCTGTACTTTCTGCACAGGAGGCACGATCCACAGCAGCGTATAGTACTTGAGGCAGCTCTGGCACAGGCATCACAGATACACGATTCTTAGGAGCTCTTCGAGCACACTGATTTGTAACCAATCGCTTGACGGTAGGCGGGGCGATTTGCAGCTGCTTACGAACTTCAGCCAACTCATCCCGTGTTAAAGAATAGCATGAACAGTTGGACTGCATTTTGGCTGGTGCAATATATTACGAGGCAGTGAACAAACAACTTCAAATTAACTCCACTGATTATCTTTTGATCTGTTGAACAAAAAGGTTCTTCTGTAAACAACATGCTTTTAACAGTTCTATCACAGCGAAGGTGGTAGCGGAGCCCCATGGCACATTGTGAATACATTAATTAGAAGCAACACGTATGAGGAACTGTGTGATGAGATACGTGAGAGTTTCCCGATATAATGGTTCGTGAGGGGACAGGTAGAGAAGACATTTAGTAACACGATGTTGCACATACACTTTGGAAACAACTGCATATAAGTTGGTGGTAAGTCGAGGCGTGGTATGTATCATCTATGAAGAGAGCCACTCCACAAAGCATATAGCTGCCCCTTCTCCATGTGAGAGTTGGATTTAGCATTGTGTGCATCTCGTGACACATTACCATTAGAGCACGTCACGGCATCTTAAAGGTAGAAGCAAAAAAATTTCTCCTCTTCCGTTCTGACTTCGTCTGGGGGTCTGGACAATTTCCCGACTCGTAGAGAGAAGCCGTATCGATAGCCTTGAATTCTGGGTAAGCCTCGACATGCCTCAATAACTATGCTGTTGCCCTCACTAGTTGTGTGGGAAATAGGAAAAGAGACTCTTGTGACACGTGTTGTTCAGTGATAAAGCAACATTCCATACTTGTCGACATGTGAATAGGCACAGTTGCAGAATCTAAACAACCACGCCCACTGCAAAATGGCAGAGAGGCACCCCAAAGTGAATGTGTGATTAGGGATGACAAGGAGTACCGTCTATCGATCTTTTGCGTTTGAAGTGAAAACAACTACACATGCCTTGTGAGGTCACTGTTGCTGCAGTTCGATTCATCCCAGCATAAAATCTAGAGTGGCGCTTTGCCCACTCTGTACTAAACTTGGTGTAAGCAATTTATTATTATAATATGAAAACATTTTACAACATATTTTATAGATACTACATTAAAACGCTAGACATTTGCATCTCGATGAGAGCAGAAGTAACTTAAAATTACGCTACTGGCTACACCACGAAGATGACGTGCTACAGACTCGAAATTTAACCGACAAGAAGAAGATGCTGCGATATGCAAATGATTAGCTTCTCAGAGCATTCACACAAGGTTGGCGTCGGTGGCGACACCTACAACGTGCTGACACGAGGAGCGTTTCCAACCGATTACTCATACACAAACAGCAGTTGACCGGCGGTGCCTGGTGAAGCGTTGTTGTGATGTCTCGTGTAAGGAGGAGAAATGCGTACCATCACGTTTCCGACTTTGATAAAGGTAGGATTGTAGCCTATCGCGATTGCGGTTTATCGTATTGCGACATTGCTGCTCGCGTTAGTCGAGATCCAATGACTGTTAGCAGAATATGGAATCTGTGGGTTCAGAAGGGTAATACGGAACGCCTTGATGGATCCCAACGGTCTCGTATCACTAGCAGTAGAGATGACAGGCATGTTATAGGCATGGCTGTAACGGATCGTACAGCCACGTCTCGATCCCTGAGTCAACAGATGTAAACGTATGCAAGACAACAACTATCTGCCCAAACAGTTCGGCGACGTTTGCAGCAGCATGGGCTATCAGCTCGAAGACCATGGCTGCGGTTACCCTTGACTCTGCATCGCAGACAGGAGCGCCTGCAATGGTGTACTCAACGACGAACCTGGGTGCAAGAATGGCAAAACGTCATTTCTTCGGATGAATCCAGGTTCTGTTTATAGCATGATGATAGTCACATCCGTGTTTGGCGACATCGCGGTGAATGCATATTCGAAGCGTGTATTCGTCATCGCCATACTGGCGTATCACCCGGCGTGATGGTATGGGGTGCCATTGGTTACACGTCACGGTCACCTCTTGTTCGCACTGACGGCACTTTGAACAGTGGACGTTACATTTCAGATGTCTTACGACCCGTGGCTCTACTCTTCATTCGATCCCTGGGAAACCCTACATTTCAGCAGGATAATGCACGACCGCATGTTGCAGATCCTGTATGGGCGTTTCTGGATACAGAAAATGTTCGACTGCACCCCTGGCCAGCACATTTTCCAGATCTCTCACAATTAAAAACGTCTGGTCAATGGTGGCCGAGCAACTGGCTCGTTGCAATACGCCAGTCACTACTCGTGTTGAACTGTGGTTTCGTGTCGAAGCTGCATGGGCAGCTGTACCTGTACACGCCATCCAAGCTCTGACTCAAAGCCCAGGCGTATCAAGGCCGTTACTACGGCCAGAGCTGGTTGTTCTAGGTACTGATTTCTCAGGATCTATGCACCCAAATTGCGTGAAAATGTAATCCAATGTCAGTTCTAGTATAATATATTTGTCCAATGAATACCCGTTTATCATCTGCATCTCTTCTTGGTGTAGCGCTTTTAATGGCCAGTAGTGTATATCTAGGAGAAGGAAGGGCAGGAGAAACTATAACCTCTCCTTCCCAAGAACCGAACCCTGGATCCGCACCTACATTGAATTCTACGGCTCTTTCTCGATTTTAGTATATGTGGCACTCGTATCATTTCATGTCGGAAATGTTGTGATGGGTACCGTTTTAAAATTTAAGCCGTCTTGTTTGCACTATGTAGGATGAACCCGAACTCTACAGACAAAACTTCGGATGTTGTTCAAGGATGCTTTCTCGCCATTTTGGTGTAGGGAACGCGTGGTTTCCGGTAATTCGTTGAAGGGTAATTTTTGAATTATGAGTCAAAGTGCACCTACGATATCTACGTCTGTTATCGTTGATTGTAGTCATTCATGTGATAGTATACCACAACCAATGGGAATCACTCACGGAATTTATAACCTCGTTTGTCACAAATTTTTTGTTGTTTCTTTCTAGTGTGTCTCGACTTACTACGCTGTGGTTAAGTTGGGGCCTCATCTCACAGCTTAAATTGCTGGGTGTAAACCAAGCAGCAATGAAATTTATAATCTCCGTTGTCACAAATATTCGCTGTCGTAATACGAGCTAGCTTTATTAACTTTATATACAAAGCATAGGAAATTACGAAAGAGCAATGTGATTAGTTACCCACAACGTGGTAATGATTGGTTGTGTTCTCTTCGTATAATTCATCAAGTGAATTGTTAGCAACAGCAGCATTCAACGCCAGCCTGAGTGGCTGAGCAGTTCTAGGCGCTACAATCTGGAACCGCGCGATCGCTACGGTCGCAGGTTCGAATCCTGCCTCGTGCATGGATGTGTGTGATGTCCTTACGTTAGTTAAGTTTAAGTAGTTCTAAGTGTAGGGGACTGATGACCTCAGATGTTTAAGTCCCATAGTGCTCAGAGCCATTTTGAGTAGCATGCAACAGAAAAGCCGCGGACACCATGAGTGCACTTCCACGTCATTATGATTTGTTCGGTTTGTTACCCGTTACCTTTCATCTGTGAGAAATACCCTCGCAATAATGAAAAAACCTTTACTATGAGACACTAAATCGTAGAGCACAAAACACAGAGTGACGCAACAATAATTGTTAAGTGACTGGAACAATTTCTTTCCAAGCAAAACACATCGCAGGCATCGATATGTCTAATATTGTACAGATATTGTCACTGAAGTGCAGATACAAACATAAATATCCCTAAAAAATTAAACGAAGTTTAATTACTCTATAGCGAGACATCCTTACACCAAAATACTCAGAAAATATCTTTGGATAACCTCCGAAACTTTGTCAACGAAGTTAGAGCTCAACATGTACGTATAATGATAAAGTGTATAAGCCCTCTTCCTCCACTAGATCTTGGAAGTCGTAAGAAAAACGGAACAGCTGCTGTCTCACATGCCGATTACTTTTCTACCGTACTGCCATACCCCACAATGTTTCTTCCAAAGTTTCGGCCTAATATCACTTACAATATGTTTTTTTATCACTTAATTTTCCAGACAGTATAGTCGTCTTAGGCACGATTTAGGATGTTAAATGCACATACCTCTGCCGCGCTGCTGCTTTAACTATGCATTTGTTCTCAGAGGAGTCGCCGGCTTCATGGTTTTTTTTATCACCAACAAAGGACGCCGATTACTCAGTAGATTAATCATTTATTTTTCTGTTCTTTCATGTTAGCAATAGTTTAACCTAATTGCCGTATAGGGGCGTTTCGATGGCTTTTTTTTCCAAACAAACCATTTATCAATCGGTGCCCATCTCCTTCGCTCAGACATGTTGCATTTTCTTGGATTCTTGTAAGACCTTCAAAAATAAATCTAAATCTAGTGATCGTGGATATGTCCGCATCTATGCCCGAGGGAGGACTCGAACCTCCGACGGGGGGAGCCTCGCAGACAGTGACAAGTCACCCTAGACCGCGTGGCTACCCCGCACTGCTCAACTCTTCTGTATTGTCATTTCAAGCACTGTTCATCTTCTGAAAATTATACCATATAGTGGTCATCGCCGGCCGCTGTGGACGAGCGGTTCTAGGTGCTTCAGTCCGGAACCCCGCTGCTGCTACGGTCGCAGGTTCGAATCCTGGATGTATGTGATATCCTTAGGTTAGTTAAGTTTAAGTAGTTCTAATTCTAGGGGACTGATGACCTCAGATGTTAAGTCCCATAGTGCTTAGAGCCGTTTCAACCATTTTTAGTGATGTTAAAGTTGACACTCAATCTGTGATGTAAATCGTTCATGGCACGTTGAAACATCTGTATGGGAATGTTTCCGATTCCTGCACGGATGATGTCTTTCAGTTTCGCAATTGTGTGTAGACGTCGAGCATACACCCTGAATTTCAGGAACCACAAAATGTCGCCACTCCCTGAAGTGATGTGGTTACCAAAAACTATGTACTATACTACTGATACTGAAATTTGAACACAATGAGACGTTGCACCATCTTGCTGAAAGCAATATTCATTTGCAGGGAACTCTCCAAGTTCAGGCCCTAATAATGTGTCAACAATGGCAGCACACCGCTGAGATATGACTGTTGTCACTCGTCCGTGTCCATCCTCACAAAATAAAGGTCCGATCATGAATCCTGAAGAGACAGTGCAATACATTGACCTTCAGGCTATGTAAGAGGAGTTGATGAAGTTCTTGAGGATTATCCTTGCACCAGTAGCGACAGTTTTGTTTGTTAAAATAATCACCAAGAGGAAAATGTGCCACGTCGCCCATTCATAGCAAATTTAAGAAGCCTTCAGTATTCCCTAATTTTAGTAAACGTTTCAACAGACAGTGTAATTCGCTTTTCATTATCACTTTCATTCAGTTGTTGCACAACCTCTATCTTCTATGGTTGCAACTTTAAATAATTTTGTAAAATTCTGTGCACACTTCGACTGGACATTTCCACTAATATGTGTGTGTGTGTGTGTGTGTGTGTGTGTATGTGTTTGTGTGTGTATGTGTTTGTGTGTGTGTGTGTGTGTGTGTGTGTGTGTGCTACATTATGACTTTTGGAGGAAATTATGGCACTGTCTAGTGGAGACACTTTGGACCATCGGTTATAACATTTTGTACTCCCTCTGTTCGTTTCTGTGAGAGATAAGTTCTGGGCCTTCCTGACGATTTCAGCTTAAGTGCACTTTCTGTTGCTTCAGTTTTTTTTACTCATAACCTGATAGCATAGGCCAATGGTACAGGACCATTTCTTCTAGGGTTGAAATGGTGAAGGTAACTTTAAATGAAAACATTTTAAATTAGGCCTTACCGTGACTGTTACTGGCATTAAATGAAACAACAAATTTATTGTTACCAGTCACCGTTTATTTATCTCTACGACGCGTTTCAAAGGCTTAAACCTCCATCATCAGGTGAATTTATATTTATTACTATGACATGTGTTTCTGTGTGTGTGTGTGTGTGTGTGTGTGTGTGTGTGTGTGTGTGCACTACATTATGACTTTTGGAGGAAATTATGGCACTGTCTAGTGGAGAAACAAATCACTATTTCAGAACATTTCTTTTGACAAAAAGCAAACGTATATTTCCGCACGGTTAGCAGTGTGGTCTAACGTACTGCTTTCCGGGAGGGAAGACGTGCCGGTCAACGGCACGAATCCTCCCGACGAATTAGTGTCAAGGTCCGGTGTGTCGGCCAGTCTGTGGATGGTTTTTGAGGCGATTTTCCATCTGCCTCCGCGAATGTGGGCTGGTTCCCCTTATTCCGCATAAATAAACATTTCGGTTGGGGTTCACAGACAGGAATGAAAGGCTGGAAGCAGAGGGAAACGAAGAGAAAGTGTGTGTGTGTGTGTGTGTGTGTGTGTGAGAGAGAGAGAGAGAGAGAGAGAGAGAGAGAGAGTGAAAGGAGTGATTGGATGAGTAATTGGATGACAGCAAACTTTCCAAAGCAGTGAGTTCATAAGATTATATCTGTTTCACGCAGTAACAGCCTAAATATTGGGGTAATTGTTAATTCTTATCGTTACTCACATTTCTTTGTTGTTTATGTCATTCTTCGTGCTCCTACACATACATGTGTTAGATTTTAGCGCACAACACTTTCACTGCACTAAATATATTCACGTTTCTGTGTTGTGAACAATCACTGCTATCTCGCCTTTTAGTCTGTTTTGTTTATTATGGCGGGTTGAACTTAATAAGACCTTTTACAGTTGCAAAAGACGGCATTTAACCTGTACAACTTGAAGTGACTATTTCACGAATTATACGTTTCATGCTATTCCAGATAATACTGTATCGATAACCATCGAGGATTGAACACGTTTATATTTTGTTTTTCCTCGACAATAATCTGTACCATCAGTTAATTAGGCATAAACGGATCCGCCTCAAACATTTTCCTTAATACGAACTGCAACATTCGTTCCCTGCGGCTCACGTTACATGACTCTCAGGACGTCGGCTTTGTATCAGCAGCCTTTGCGTAACGATTCATAATTTTTCTTGTTTGCATATTTACCGCACTGCACCTCCGATATTGCAAAGTTCTACATCGTACTTCTTGCTGGGCTGCAGCCCGATGCATCGTGAATGTCTTAAATATTTTGAAAAGATAAATAATTCATATCCTGTCCCGGGACTGTCGAACTGCATTTACGATTGCAGTAGCGCTCGGTGAGCGAACTTCCGTGCTGAATTGGGGCCGGTAAGCGGTTTTCTCAATGAATCGAACTAGTGAATGCAAGCCAGGCCTCCCCTTAGCGATATTGCCCTGCCCTCTGTGGACAGACCGGGGAACTACAGGACGACCATTCACCCTTGCGACGGTTGCAGTTCGAGATACCCTGGTGAAATGTACTCCCTGGTTACCCAATATAAACAGCTTCAACTGCCGTCGTTCGTTTACGACGTTTGTACTGAGAAGGGTAAGTTACTGATATCTTTCATGAAGCTCTGTTTCTTTTTTTAAAATGTCTTCTGCGCTGTCTCTTTCTGAGTGATGTCGCAAACTGTCAAAACAATTTTTTCTGACGCAGTTATACGAGGTTAATATTTTGTTATGTATCTGGTGGGAGGAAGATTCAATATGTTAGTCGCTTACATCACGAACGTTAAAATTATTGTGGAATTTTCTGCGAAGATGCGAATCGTGTTATTGTCTTCCTGTAGAAACGAACGAAGACTACTTACCTTTCATAATCGAAGGGCTGCAATTCCGCAATAGTATTTTCAAGGAACTGGCACCTACCTCCTTTTTCAATAAATGCTAAAGTAATCTAGCAATCAATATTCGTTGCGGAATTATCTCTTATTTAGTCATTGGTGGCTGTTTAGACAAGTTTCTATGTATCATGACTGTTTCTCAACTGTTTTCCGTGTCATCTAAATGCCTCCCACATTTGTTACGCTCTCGAAATGCAAATTCATCGAAACGTCACGTTTTATGTCTTACATACTCCCACTGGTCTGAAGTGTTACATCGCCTGAGAAAAAATGCTTTACGTGTTTCACTCTCTTTACTGGAGACGTCAATGGATTCCAGTGACAGGATCAACGCCTAGCGAGAGGAGATTGTTCAGTGAGTATCAGATAGTGCGTAGATAGCGGAGAGTGTATGTATCTATGGAGTGAGCATACCCTGCCTGCCTGTTTCTAGGCAGTTGTCATACTATATATTGGTTACAGAATATGACTCACGTGGTAAGAATACACAGTATTACCATCGTAAGTAAATGTGATGGATGGTGAGAGCAGGCAAAATGCCGCATAGACCTCTCACAGAAATTAAAAGAAGAAATAAACGGCTGTGAATAATGTTACAACTAAGAAATTCATGAGTCAAAACTTCCAAACCGGACGCAAGAGTCGTAACATGTCGTACTAGTGCAGAACAAATAAGAGGTACGTACGTGTGGAGGCTCATCGCCTTGTAATCACGGGATCCCATTGTCGAGTAACTGGGAAAACACACAATATCTCGGGTACAAACCTGCTAGTGGTTCGGACCTACTGTAAGCAATAGATCCGATTCCATATAACCGCTGCGGTATGTTGTGCTGAATCGACTTTCATTATACACCCCTTCCTTACACAAACGGACGTTACTCGACGACACAGACAGAAATTTGAATACAGCGAACAGACACGCCAATGACTGGACGGACAGTTCATAATTTTGAGAAAAAAAAGGGGGGCCGGTGGCCACGAGGGAGATTTGAACACCGTGTCCGAATAGCCACGACGCTGTCACTCAAATCATTCCGTTCGATGCTCCATATCTGGACCTCGGAACGTTCAGTGTTTCTATTTTGCTTCTTTTTTCACAGTTCAGAACGCCTTATCCCTGTTTTCATACATGATCTGTGTTCAGTTTTTGACGGGCTATCCACTGGGACATCTTACCACTAAATCTGAGGGAGGGGGTGCGATGGAGAGGTTTCCTTGTTAGCAACAGCTATTGTACGGTATTGTCGTTGCTACGTATGTAAAGAGAAATATATGAAAGGAGGACCAGTTGTTTTTCATAGGCATATACAACAAATGTGTAATTGTAAATGTCAATGTTGACAAAACACAGTATATACAGTTCCACACAGTAAATGGAATGACCCCATTAATAAATACTGACTTCGATCAGAAATCGGTAGCTAAGGTAGAATATCCAAAATTTCTAGGTGTATTCATTGTTGAGGGGTTGAACTGGAAAAAACACACCGAGGATCTGCTGAAACGTTTGAGTTCAGCTACTTATGCTATTAGGGTCATTGCAAATTTTGGCGATATACATCTGAGTAAATTAGTTTACCACGCCTATTTTCATTCTCTACTTTCGTATGGCATCATATTCTGGGGTAACTCATCATTGAGTAAAAGAGTGTTCATTGCAAAAAAGCGTGTAATTAGAATAATTGCTGGAGTTCATCCAAGATCATCCTGCAGACACTTATTTAAAGAGCTAGAAATCTTCACTGTAGCCTCACAATTTGTTATTAACAATCCGAAGGAATTCAAATGCAATAGCAGTGTACATGGCTACAACACTAGGAGAAAGGATGCTTTTCACTACTCAAGGTTAAATCTAACTTTGGCTCAGAAGGGGGTAAATTATGCTGCCACAAAAGTCTTTGGTCCCTTAACTAATAACATCAGAAGTCTGACAAATATAGCATTTAAAAGGAAATTAAAAGAATTTCTTAATGGCAACTCCTTCTACTCATTAGATGAATTTTTGGATATATTAAGTGGGTAATTTCCCAACATCCACAAAAAAAAAGAATTGAGTGTCATGTAATATCTTGTCTAATGTAATATCTTGTGTAGACACCTTTTATTAACCTGACACGTTCCACATCATTACGAAGTGTCGTATTCATGATCTATGGAACAAGTACTAATCTAATCTAATATTGATATGAGCTACTTAATATCTTGAAAAATATCGAGGCACGCTATAGCCTTGTATTGTAGAGGCAATTTCTGCGATTTTATGGCCTTATATTTATGATACAAGTGCTAAATACACTGAAGAGCCAAAGAAACTGGTACACCTGCCAAACATCGTGAAGGGCCCCCGTGAGCACGCAGTAGTGCCGTAACACAATGTGGCATGCACTCAACTAATGTCGGAAGTAGTGCTGGAAGGAACTGACACCTTGATCCCTCCAGGACTGTCCGTAAATCCGTAAGAGTATGTGGGGATGGGGATCTCTTCTAAACGGCGAGTTTCAAAACAATAATGTTCATGTCTGGGGAGTTTGCTGGGTAGCGGAAATGTTTAAACTCAGAAGAGTGTTCCAGGAGCCACTCTGTAGCATTTTCCTACTGGAATTGCCCAAGTCCGCCGTAATGCACAATGGACATGAATGGATGCAGACGATGAGACAGGATGCTTACGTACGTGTCACATGTCACTTCGTATGTAGACGTATTAGTGGTCTCATATAACTCCAACTTCACACGCCCCACACCGTTACAGAGCCCCACCAACTTGAACAATCCCCTGCTGACATGACGGCTCCATGGATTCATGAGGTTGCCTCCATAACTGTACACGTCCATCCGCTCGATGCAATTTGAAACGAGACTGTCTGACAAGACAACGTGTATCCGGTCATCAACAATCCAATGTCTGTGTTTTCGGGCTTAGGCGAGGTTTTAAGCTTTGTGTCGTGCAGTCATCAAGGGTTCAAGAGTGGGCCTGATGTTTCGTTAAATGGTTCGCACGCTGACACTTGATAATGACCCAGCACTGTAACCTGCAGCAATTTGCGGAAGGGTTACACGTCTGTCACACAACGATTCTATTCAGTCGTCGCTGATCCAATTCTTGCAGTATCATTTTCCGGCCTCAGCGATGTCGGAGATTTTATGTTTTACCGGACTCCTGATATTCACAGTATACTTGTGAAATGTTCGTACGGGAAAATCCCCACTGCATCGCTACCTCGGAGATGCTGTGTCCCCCCCCCCCCCCCCCATAGTAGACGAAAGTGATTGACTGAAATTTGATTTCTTTGTAAGCAGTGGAGACTACAGAAACAGGATCGTAGGTGTAAATGTTTTGCACAAGGTGACAGAAATAAGATGGCCTCCTGCTACATTCCAAAAACTCTTTAAGATTTAGAAACAAGATTTTTTGCATGGGCGTGCACCATACATGAGGAGAAATTGTACTTTTAGCTTTGCTTCAAAGCTTTACGAAATGCGTACATTTATTTTATTTATATCCTGCTGCTTTACCTCTTAGGGCTCACCATCTTAAAACTAATGCAAATCATGAATTGCACGACGTCATATATGAATTTGAGTACATCATAAGTAACAATAAGACATAACTTATACTCTAGCAAGTATACAGATGTACCAATAACACACATGACATTCTGGAACCTGTGAATCAAGGAAATCTTGTATATGAAATTAGTGGGGCAAAGAGAGCTCTGGTTCAATTTAGATATCAAATTGATATTAAGGCAATCGTGAAAATCAATTAATTGATCAGTTAATTACCACCACACCCTGATCTCCTCATAAGCTTTTCCCAGTTGGCAATTGGGTATCTCTCACAGAACTCCCAGGACTCTTTCCTCCCCTAACCCTCCAATTACGTAAGATGGTGCCCCAAAGAAAAAATAGCAGGAAATTCTAATTTACTGAGGGGAATATCAAATCTTGTGTATGTTCATCTTCAAGTCCGGAGATCATGTGTCTTAGTTTACAACACCATCACCAGAGGACTCATTTGGAGTGAATACAGTAGTTCAAACCAATTCCACCATGACACAGACACCTCACTTCAAAAAATCTGAAATAGGGATGTTTTTTTGTCAATACATCTAGAACTTCTCATGTAAAATGTAGGTTCCTCGATTTATAAAAGTGATTTTCAGAGATGGAAGAAATCAGACAATACATGTGTTTTCAAATCGCTCAAGTATTGTTACTTTTGTGAAAATCCTGTACAATGCTATGGCATAAGCTGTATTTCCTGTAAGTATTATCTCATAGGCAAAAAAGTATCTTGCCTTATCTATTATGTCCTGCATGACAGGACTAGAATATTATACTCATTTTTGGTTCATGATGGAGTGCTAACAGCATGCTCTACCTCTGTCACAGGATGCATTCTTACTTTCGAACTCTCTTTTAAAGTAAACAAATCTTCGCCACATACAAAGTCTCTTAAGGTAACAGCACAGAGAAGTTGTAAATGTCAGGCTTACACTAGATATCACTCTATAAATTCTATAAAGTAGCTGATTTTGCCTCGTCCCATGAACCATGGACCTTGACATTGGTGGGGAGGCTTTCATACCTCAGCAATACAGACAGCAGTACTGTAGTTGCAACCATAATGGAGGAGTATCTGTTGAGAGGCCAGACAAACGTGTTGTTCCTGAAGAGGGGCGGCAGACTTTTCAGTAGTTGCAGGGGCAACAGTCTCGATGATTGACTGATCTGGCCTTGTAACATAATCAAAACAGTATTTCTGTGCTGGTACTGCGAATGGCTGAAAGCAAGGGAAAACTAAAGCCATAATTTTTCCTGCAGCATGCAGCTTTACTGTATGGTTAAATGATCATGGGACCCTCTTTGGTAAAATATTTTAGAGGTAAAATAGCCCCCATTCGGATCTCCAGGCAGGGAGCACTCTGGAGGACATCGTTATCAGGAGAAACAAAACTGGAATTCTACGGATCAGAGGGTAAATTCCCACTTTTTCCATTTTCTTCTGTTTTAATCTACAGTTCATAACCAATAGCTTGTGGTCAGAGTCAATATCTGTCGCTGTAAATGTCTTACAATTTAAAACCTGTTTCCTAAATCTCTTTCTTACCATTATATAATCTATCTGATACCTAGTAGCATCTCCAGGCTTTTTCCATGTATACAACCTTCTTTCATGATTCTTCAACCAAGTGTTAGCTATGATTAGGTTACGCTGCGTGCAAAATTCTACCAGGCGGCTTCCTCTTTCATTTCCAATTAATATTCACCTACTACGTTTCCTTCTCTTCGTTTTCCTACTATCGAATTCCAGCCACCCATGACAGTTAAATTTTCGTCTCCCTTCACTACCTGATAATTTCTTTTATCTCATCATACGTTTCATCAATCTCTTCGTCATCTGCAGAGCTAGTTGGCATATAAATTTGTACTGCTGAAGTAGGCATGGGCTTCGTGTCTATCTTCACCAAAATAATTCATTATTAAACCGACTCCAGCATTACCCCTATTTCATTTGGTATTTATAGCCTTGTATTCACCTGACCAGAAGTCTTGTTCCTCCTGCCAGCGAACTTCACTAATTCCCACTATATCTAACTTTATGTAGATCTATATCTAACTTCTATTTCCCTTGTTAAATTTTCTAACCCAGCTGCCCGATTAAGAGATCTGACATTCCACACTCCGATCCGTGGAACGCCAGTTTCCTTTCTCCTGATAACGACGTCCTCTTGAGTAGTCCGTCCCCACCCGGAGATCCGAATGGGGGACTAATTTACCTCCGGAATATTTTACCCAACAGGATGCCATCATCATTTAACCATACAGTAAAGCTACATGCCCTCGGGAAAAATTACGGCTGTAGTTTCCCCTTGCTTTCAGCCGTTCACAGTAACAGCACAGCAAGGCTGTTTTGGTTAGTGTTACAAGGCCAGATCAGTCAATCATTCAGACTGTTGCCCCTGCAACTACTGAAAAGGCTGCCGCCCCTCTTCAGGAACCACTCGTTCGTGTGGCGTCTCAACAGATACCCCTCCGTTGTGGTTGCAACTACGGTACGGCTATCTGTATCGCTGAGGCTGAGGGATTACTATGCGATACGCCATTGTGGTGGTCAGATATCGTCAACAGGAACCTTGATGATGTGTACGTCTGCTCTTACGTTCCCATGCAGTGCAGCATCAGGCCACTGTCACATCCAAATGCCTCACAACTCTGCATGTTAACCGATTCTACCAGCTAAGCCAAATGTAGAGACACAATGAGGCCCCTCTCAAACTGTCAGGTACTGATAACCTCCACTTGAAACGAGTATACGGCGTCTCCGTGCTCTTCACAGATGTCACTGAACATCTAGCGCTATTCACATTTCTTATATAACTTATCAGACCTGGGAGCAACACTAACACTCTCTGGTGTCACTGCCGCAGAAGTTGCAACTCTAATCGTTTATATCCTCATAAATTGCGTGTACATGTACAAAGTTACATTGACATCCGTTCATATCTTCTAAGTACTTCGCTTCTTTTCCCATGCAGTGTGTATTAGTTTATAATACAATGTTTTAAACAATGCTTTGTATGATGCTTAATGTAGATAATGGGGAAGATATATATGGAAGAAAAATTCGGAGAAGGAATTAAAATCCATGCAGAAGAAATAAAAACTTTGAGGTTTGCCGATGACATTGCAATTCTACCAGAGACAGTAAAGTTGAATGGAACGGACAGTGTCTTCAAAGGAGGATATAAGATGAACATCAATAAAAACAAAACGAGGATAATGGAATGTAGTTGAATTAAATTGGGTGATGCCGAGGAAATTAGATTAGGAAATGAGACTCTTAAAGTAGTAAAAGACTTTTGTTATTTGGGGAGCAAAATAGCTGATGATGTTCGAAGCAGAGAGGATATAAAATGTAGACTGGCAATGGCAAGGAAAGCGTTTCTGAAGAAGAGAAATTTGTTAACATCAAGTATAGATTTAAGTGTCAGGAAGTTGTTTCTGAAAGTATTTGTATGGAGTGTAGCCATGTACGGATGTGAAACGTGGACAATAAATAGTTTGGACAAGAAGAGAAAAGAGGCTTTCGAAATGTGGAGCTACAGAAGATTGGTGAAAATTAGATGGGTAGATCAAATACCTAAAGAGGAGGTATTGAACAGAATTGAGGAATAGAGAAATTTGTGGCACAACTTGACTAGAAGAAGGGATCGTTTGGTAGGACATATTCTGAGGCATATAAAGTTGATCGTCGGTAAAGCAGATACCAGACTGAGATTCATTGGAAGAATCCTAAGGAAATGCAATCCGACAACAAAGGAAGTAGCTTACAATACGCTTGTTCGCCCACTGCTTGAATACTGCTCAGCAGTGTGGGATCCGCACCAGATAGGGTTGATAGAAGAGATAGAGAAGGTCCCACAGAGAGCAGCGCGCTTCGTTACAGGACCATTTAGTAATCGCGAAAGCGTTTCGGCGATGATAGATAAACTCCAGTGGAAGACACTGCAGGAGAGACGCTCAGTAGCTCGGTACGGTCTTTTGTTAAAGTTTCGAGAACATACCTTCACGGAAGAGTCAAGCAGTATATTGCTCCCTCCTACGTATATCTCGCGAAGAGACCATGAGGATAAAATCA
This sequence comes from Schistocerca gregaria, assembly GCF_023897955.1. Lineage (NCBI taxonomy): Eukaryota > Metazoa > Arthropoda > Insecta > Orthoptera > Acrididae > Schistocerca > Schistocerca gregaria. The sequence continues at coordinate 296,176,807 of NC_064922.1, forward strand.
GAGAGATTAGAGCCCACACAGAAGCATACCGACAATCCTTTCCACGTACAATACGAGACTGGAATAGAAGGGAGAACCGATAGAGGTGCTCAGGGTACCCTCCGCCACACACCGACAGGTGGCTTGCGGAGTATGGATGTAGATGTAGATGTAGATCAAGGAATCACCAACTTACTATTGGAGGGCAACGTGGAGGGTATACATCGTAGAGGGAAACCAAGAGATGAATACACTAAACAGATTCAGAAGAATGTAGGTTGCAGTAAGTACTGGGAGATGGAGAAGCTTGCACAGGATAGAGTAGCATGGAGAGCTGCATCAAACTAGTCTCTGGACTGAAGACGGCAACAACAACAACATAGATGGAATTATTAGAAAGTCCTTGAAATGTAATGTTACAGGAGAATGTTGAATACCAGATGGGTTGAGTGGGTAAGAAACAAAAATTCCCTTGCTCAGCGAGAACAAAAGGCTAATATAGTACGTACTGCATCGAAGAGGTAGAGAGGTTGAGCACTGATTACGACATGACTCATTGCTGAAAATCTCCATGAATTCGTGGTTCAAGGAAAGAAGGAATTGCTGGTGCACATGTATGCAGACATACTAATATAAGGCAGTTTGTTGTTATTGTGTGATGCAGATTCAGAAGAGAAGCTGAGATAAAGGGGACAGCGATAGGACTGGAGATCTACATCCAACTAACTTCAGTATTGGTGACCAAACCTACAACAGCATTCTGATATTAGCACTTTAATACTATAATAGTTATCAAAATTAAGTCATTATATTGTGTTAGACTTAAATAATATAAATAGAATAGACCAAAAAAAATTTCCGAGGCGAAATACATTGGTGTCCCAAATTAAAGCAACAAAAAGAAATTTTGCAAAGTTGCGTTTATTTTGCCACGAAACATTATAAACATGTGATAGTAAAGTAGAAACAATGTAAATAATACAGAACGTAATCAAATGCAACATACATAACAATGGACAAAAATGTTCTTCGGTTTTTTTCAACTTAACGAACTTGCACACACGTTCTGACAATTGGTCAATGTGCTCAGTGTGCGGTGTGACAACCTCTGGCACCAATGCAGACCTGTCAGTGATGGGACATGTTGTGAATGATGTCATCAAACTCATGTTGAGGTAATAACGCCCATTCTTCCTGCAGAGCTGCTCAGAAGTCTTGGAGAGTGGTTGGTGGATGCTGACGTGATAGAAACTGTCTCCCATTCAAATCGGAATAACGAACATGCCACGCCATGGGTGCAATATCTTCCTTTTTCCGAAAAAACATCAGTCAGCCATGCTGCATGAGGTCGAGTATTACCTTCCATCAGTACGAAATCTGGGCCCACAGCACCTCGCAATAACCGTGCATGAGATCCCAATATCTCCTCACGGTACCAGACAACACTTAAATCTTGCTGATTCACCCATACAGTTTCTTGAAGAGGTGTTAGAGTGGCCAACATCCCTGCCCATACCATTAGGAATCCTCCTCGGTACTGATCTCTTTCCACAGTGTTTGGGTCCAGAAATAGTGTTCCACGTGCTCTCCCGATGCGAATCCGTCAATAATCACTCTCCAGACCAAATCTTAACTCAACTGCGAAAAGAACATTGGCCCACCATTCAGCCATCCAGGTGACATGTTGACGTGTTCAGTCTACACTTTCCCTTCTGTGAAAACATGCTAGAGGTAAACAAACAGCTAGTCCCCAACAAGAAAGACCACTCTGCCGAAGCCTTCTGTACACCAATTGTCTCGATACAACACGTCCAGGGGATGCTGAAAGGTCAGATGCCAGTTGCAGTGCAGTACTAAGGCCATACCGTTGTGCCCTTACAGCCAAATAATGGTCCACTTTTTCTGATGTCACACGTGGTCGGCCCTGTCTTGGTCTCTGGGACACAGTTTCGGTTGATATAAACTGTCGCCTCATGGAAGAGAGCACAGAACAGTTCATATTAAGCCATCGGGCCACATCAATTTTGACTCTCCTACTTCCATTCTTTCTGTGGCCTTCTGCAGCAGTCTGTAGGCTTCTATGTGTCACACTGTACCGTCTGTGACTGTGTACACAGCGATTTTGGATGTGAGACTACCTTGCAAACACTGGCCCACTTGAGAGGTGCCCTGATGTCATTGCTGCTATGGTTGTCCATTAATCGGAATGCCATATTCTGTGCAGAACAAGATGGTAATGACATCCGTTGACAGTTTGTATGATAATATCGTGAATTAGAAACAAGATGGGGAAATCGCAGTTTGTTGATTTGATTTTGGACACCAATTTAGATATGTCAGTTACATATTGAAGACGTTGCAAAATTGCTGAAATATTTTTGAAACATTTACCACTGGGTGCTTGTGATCTCTTTCTACTTAAAAATGGGGTTAATGCCTCAGAAACTACTAGGTGGAGCAATGAAATAATGAGCCTATATGCTCAACCTTAAGGGCTCTTCAGGAGGTTAGTGGATATGTGCCAGCCTCATACCGTTAGAACACACATGTCTAAGATTCGTCTTTCAATATGTTTTAGTTCACAGAAATGTCCGAGTGGCACACATGATTGCTACAGGTCGGAAAGTGATTGGAGATGAGGATGTCCTAGTCAACATGTAATGGCTAAAAGTAATGAAGATACTTAGAAAATTAATTAAATTCCAAGGAAAGGACGAGTTTTCAACATCAGATGATTATATCAGTGCTAAAGATTAATAGAGGGACTAATAAGAATTTTGCATGTTGTGTGTATACAAAGTGATTCCTTGATGATGTTACAAACTTTCAGGGATGACCAAGAAGGGCAAATTGAGGTAATTTGAAGTAAGGGACCCTGGTCCAGAAATGACAGATCGAAAGTTATAAGCGAAAATCGTTCTGATACCTCTGACAGTGGAATACATGTTCCAGTACTGTTGTTGCTATGATTCAAGGGTAGGCAACTTTCAGAGGTGGTAGTATTGATCAGAACAAGAAAAAGCTTCTGGCAAACAGGGGTTCTAAAATGAATACCTTGTTCAGTAAAAGAGATCTTCTTCAGAGAAACGAAGATGAGCAAATGGTCATAGTTCTTCAGGCATACATTTCAGAGCCTATGTTTCCTACACTTTTTTCATTGTTTTGGTTCATACTACCAACCCTGAAACGTGCCTACCCTATAATCTTACAAACAACAGTACCTGTAAATGTATTCCACTGCCAGAAGCATCAGAACGATTTTCGTTTTTAACTTTCGGCCCCATGGTTTCTAGACCAAGATCTGTTATCTCAGACTAATATACACAAACCTTCTCCATCATCTCTGAAAGATTATAACATCATTGCAATATCACTCCATACAGTGTGTAAAAATAATCACGGGATTCCTCACATACAAACAGAAAGACAATTGGAAAATATCTTCTCTGACATTGTGGAACGATTTACAAAACAACCAGACATGATACAGAATGTCGTCACACATGATGAAACATTAATTTTTCGGCGCTATGTGCAAACAAAGCGCTAGTGAATGTATTACAAGGTCTCTGTGCCACCAAAAATGAAAACAAAATCCCAAATGGCAGTTTCAGTCAGATAGCAATACTGATATTTTAATTTTCATTTGAAATTTTAATCTATGAGCCTTCATTTTTAACCATGTTGTAGACTGAATTGAATAATGTTTTTTTTCTTTTCTTTTTTTTTAAGTTGTAACTGGTAGTAACACTTGCACTTACAATTTTCATCTCTATTTCAAAATTAATCAAATAATAGTTCATCTCCATTCTCAATTTGAATTCATTAATAGGTGTGTTTTTAAGAGGTAAGCAAATCACTCACCCATTTAATTAATATCTATTTGTTCTAAGTTTATAAATTAACCTTCATTTTCAAATTAGACCCAGTAATTTGCCAGCTCCATATATTGTATTAAATCTGGTTATATACTTAACTGATTAATCTCCATTTCTTAGCTGATTAATTTATTTTCATTTCATATTTTAATTTAACAATTCATATTCTATAAATCTATCTCCATTTTGAGTTGACTAATTAATCAGTGTTTAAATTTCATTCTCTTTCAGTACCTGCAAGATATATTGTAAATTTCAAACATTTTAAAAAAATATAATGAAAATTTTTATGTAATGTGGAAGGTCTCATACCCAAATTTGGTAAATTTTAAAACCTGAGAAGTCAATTGATAATTTTACTTTACAGAGATACAAAAAGGATGTTTGTAGAATTATGTGCAGACAATGTGTAAATGAATATCATGTAAGTGTGTACAATGAAAAACGAATTCCATGTATATGTGGAAAAAATATTTCCATATATTATTATAAAAATCACTTACAACGGGTTCTTGGTGAAGAACATTCGAAAATACTGTTCTTCATTAAAAATGATGAAGAACAAATTGATCCATGCTCAAAAATGTATTGGTTTTCTAGAGATTAAAGATTTAAATTGTTTTTACAGAACTCCTTCACATAAAGATAACCACTAAATAAATGTAAGAATTGTGTTTTAGAATGAAGAATAAGTAATCATGAAGTGGCTGAACTTAGTTTTTAAAATCTATTATATAAGGAATCTCAGAGCTACAGAACATTATATCTGAATTTTGTACACACCTATTACATTTTGTTCCTTAATAACTGGAGAAATTCAAAGCTGTCCAAATTACTCATTATTGTAGAATAAATAATTTGAAAGAATATAATAAATTAAGTAAAGCTGGTTTGAGTACATTTATTAACAGGCATCAAGGTGGAAATTCCACACCGAAGGTCTGCTCTGTCTTTCTGGACAATCTTTGAAAACAGTTACCGCCTTCAGATGATTAAATTTTCGAAATTAACGAGGATTAACCACTGAAAAAGATCCTTCCATTTTCTACCAACGTGTTTGAGAAACAAAAATTTAGAAAAACAGTTAATAAATGCCAGTCAATAAAGCACTTGCAGACACATTGCAAACAATAAATTTCGAGAGAAAACTAAACTTGCATGACTCAAACTTCTTGTATGCATCGAAATTAAAAATTATGAAAATTATGAAACATAATCTAAAAATACATCACGTCTTGAAAGTAACTTTTAAACTTTTTTGTGAGTACCAAATGCAAAGAAGTGAAAACATTATGAAATTTAAGTTCCAGATATGGAACTATAGGATCACAAATCGAAGAGAGCTCATTAAAAAGTGTAATACTGGTAAAGCGGATATTTTATCAGAAATGGCTCATGTTCAAGCAGGAGGATCTGGTTGGACTTTGGAAGTAGGCTGTTTAGGTTTTCTTATTGGTAATGCCATGTAGCAATCTGTATGAAAAATCACTAGCTGTGCTGTGTGCATACTCCCATGTGCATTTTCTTTTACTGCTCAGACTTTGAGAAAAACATTGCAATTTTACTGTGATGAACGACCAGGACTGTCTTTATGGACTGTAAGAAAATTTCAGCTTTTGGCCAACATTGTATCAATAACTGTGTGCATATGATTTCTTTGTTATTGTAATTGTAAATTTTTTTTAACAAATATGAATTGGTCACTCCCCAAAACAATTTGTAAAGTTTTTTGTGGGGATCATGGGGGCTATGTAAGTAGGCTGTTTAGGTTTTCTTATTGGTAACGCCACGTAGCACTCTTTATGAAAACTCACTGGCTGTGCTGTGTATAGTCTGTGGGTAGTTTGCATCATTGTCTGCCATTGTAGTGTTGGGCAGATTGGTGTGAACAGCGTGTAGAGTTGCGCCGTTGGAGGTGAGCCGCCAGCAGTGGTGAATGTGGGGAGAGAAATGGCGGAGTTTTGAAATTTGTAAGACTGGATGTCATGAACTACTATAAATATTATGACTTTTAACACTATTAAGCTGGCAGTAGTGGCGCTCGCTGCATTGCAGTAGTTTGAGTAACGAAGATTTTTGTGAGGTAAGTGATTTTTGAAACATATAGGTTAATTTAGTCAGAGCCATTCTCTTGTAGGGATTACTGAAAGTCAGATTGTGTTGCGCTAAAAAAATATTGTGTGTCAGTTTAAGCACAGTCAGGTATAATAGTTCTAAGGGGACATTTCACTTTAAACAGTATTATTGTTTTGCAACAATAAATTAATAGTTACATTACAATGAGAGGATGTTCTTACATCTAATTACACAGATAAAATAGAAAAATAAAAAAGCATGTTAATGTAAAATATAATGATCAAAAATTTTTCTGTGTGCTATAAACTCAGTATTATACACTATAAATAAAATTGCAGAAAGAATAATAGTATATAATAATGTTTTCTTGATCTTGATCAGAAACTGGAACATTTTTAATTTCCTTTAGTGAGTGATACTATTCTAAAAATTGAGACTGGAATTAGTGTATCTATCACCGTCTATTCGTTTGATGAAAAGTATCAAATATATCCAAGAAAAGTTATGAAATGCAAGAAACAGAAACACGTAAACCTTCTTTATTTCAAGAATTGAAGTAATTTATACTATTATTACAAAAAAAATTAACTAGGTTTGTTTTAAGTCAAATTTCAAAACATGAAGAAGTAATTTATAAATTTTATAAATTATTGAGTGCAGCAATCAGTTCTCCATTTTTTGCAGGTTTTATTTGGAAAATCCAGATTTCTGCTAGTGCCTAGCCATTATCAATGCACTATATCCTAGTCTCAATGCGTGTCAGAACCGTGTTGTTCGGGCATGAGTCACAATTCATTGAATATCATAGTAGTATTCAAAGAGCTGTGGCTGACACCTGAACAACAGGGTTCTGACATATAGTGAGACTAGAAAATAGTGCACTGAAATCTGGATGTGCCAAATAAAACCTGCAAAAAAAGGATGACTGATTGCTGCACACTATAATTTATAAATCATATCACAGTCGCTGAGTATACCCACTTTCCTAATGGAAGGTAACCCAATGAAGAAGTAATATTTATTTGTGATATGTGTTTGCTCCACTTCGATAGTAAAGCAGACTTAATTAACAAGCCATTAAAAGTAGAATTACTGGAGAAAGTTTCATATGTAAGTTTTAAAACTTATCAGCACACACAAAAAGTTTCAATCATTATTTATGCTGGTTTTGAAAGTTTTCTCTTAAAGAAGGATAATGATCATGTTACACATGTTATTATCAACAAAAAAATTTGAACCAAGTGGTTTTTGTTATTGTATCAAGTACATTAATGAACATTACAAAGGCCAATTTGTATATGGAGGACCAATTGGCATCAAAAATTTATTGAATGTGTGAAACAAGAAGTAGAAGCTATTGGAAGAATTTATTCTAAAATTGAAGAAATGAGTCCAATAATGCATGAAGAACACTCAAGACATACAAAATCAAAAAAAATCATTGTATAGATGTCATTACTCACAGAAGAATAGAAAGGTTCATCATGAGGGATCACTTAATTGGAAAATATATAAATCCATTATATAATATTTGTAATCTAAAGCTATCACATTCAAGTTTCATATGTTTATTTATGTAATTCCTCTGGATATAACTCATAGCTGCTCATAAAAGAGCTTGGGTGTAATATAAAACAAATCTATTTGACACCCAAAAATGGAGACAGGTACATTAGCCTTGGCAAAATGGCAGAAAATTTGAAGATGAGATTTATTGATACATTCAAATTTGTGGCTTCTTCACTTGACCACCGTCATCAAGTTTGAAAAACAATCAAAATACAAACATTTCAAAAATTTGTAGGTGATGTATTCTATCTAGTGATAAGGATAGGTATCTAATCTTATCATTATACAGTTTCTTTTAAGAAATTTGATGAGACACAGATTCCAACAAAAGAAGAACTTTGTAGTAAACTGGGTGCATGAAATAACTTATGAATATTATGAATATAAAAAATTATTTTGGGAAAAATTTAATATAAAAAATATTGGTGAATATCATGATCTGTATCTTAAAACTGATGTATAGTTTATGGCTGATATGTTTGAAAATTTTAGAAAAACTTATATAAATGCTTATGATGTAGATCCATCTTGGTATTTTACAGCACCAGGATTATCTTTGAATGTGATGCTGAAAGTGACTAGACAACAATTAGAATTATTACAAGATTGTGATTTGATTCCTATGGTTGAAAAATTAATAAGAGTTGGTATATCACAGTGCTGTAAAAGATAGTAGAAGCAAATGGTAAATGTATGAAAAATCATGAAGTCAAATAGAACGTATTTAGGTGCAAACAGTATGTATGGTTATGCTATGAGCCAATATTTAGCACATGGTTCATTTGACTGAGATAATCCAGATTCTTTTTATTGTAGAAACATAAGTGAAATTTCAAGTAAATCTCCACATGGATTTATATGATTTGTATTTGAAGTAGATCTAGAATATCCAAAAGATTTTCATGCTTTGTACCTTGTAGGACAATAAAATATATATGTATGGAATCGTATGACTGTTAGTTGTTGTTATGTGTAACTACTATCCTGAGTACTGTACTTACTATGAGACGTCTAATACTAATCTTTATTTTTCAATGGCTCAACTCATCATCTTAATATATCATAGGGCATGTTTCTTGAGGTCCGGGTGGGTTAAGTATCAGTTAAGATATTAATTTACAGTTTATAAACATCATGATTTATTTCCAAATCTAACATTTCAAATAATCAACTTCACATTTCCAACTTCATAAACTCCACCAAAGAGATCCACATTTAAATAAGCACTGATTCCAAATTTATGAATACATTCGGTTTCAGTTCCACATGTCTTTTACAGTTGTAGAATTAGGGAACAATAAAATTCATGTTACACACTAGGTTCATACTGTTCAGACCAAAAATTTAACTCCACTCTCCAACATTGATAAGACTATAGTACACTGTTCTCCTCAAAAGCTGAATAAAGACCCAGTTACATGAAAGACTACAGAAAGATAGCACAACTTTTTGGTGCATAGTACCAGCAACACATTTTGTAGCATTGATGTCTATATCTTTCCAAAACAAACAAACAAGCAGGTTAAGTCTTGCACAAGTTTTCTTCTGTATGCTAGCATTAATGTTTAGCAGAAAAACATGTCCCATTATTTAAAAAAAATTTTGAGCAGTTTTGAAATAAACTCTCAGTGATCAAACCAAAGACCTTGTAAAAGCACCTAGACTCACTGGCAGCGCTGCAAGAGTGGAATATTCTGAACCTTCAGTTGTACACCATTGTTGTGATAAGAGTCTGGAAGGTTGAAGTGTATTTTGATGTGTAAGGACACAGATCGATCGTTATATATTTGTTGGTGCATACATAGAGTATTTGTTAATCATAAGTGTTCTGTCTACACATTTTAGTGCATGTGAAGAAATATGCTGAAGATCTGTGCAGTGTTTAATTGCATGAATACATTTAAGAAAGACAACAATATTATCTTTCACAGATATGTGCAAATGTTTACATATTTATTATCGATTTTCAGTCATATCCCTTACATTTTCAGAAGAGATACATCACTGACTATACATTCTTTTTTCAACAATAGCTGCCATGTTTGACAGTATTTATGAACATGAGGCAAAAAAATAAATGCAATTCGATTCAAAAATTTGGAGCACTAAACATTGACATGCTACAACTCGTGTTCATGCTAACATAATAAGGTGTATCTGGCTGCGAACAAACTGTTAAGGCAAATTTCTTGAAGTACGTAAATACCAAATCAGTAAACAGTTACTGGTTGCTGTTTGTTAATTGCTATTTTGTAACAGGTTGCTGGCCGGTGTGGCCGAGCGGTTCTAGGCGCATCAGTCTGGAACCGCGAGACTGCTACGGTTGCAGGTTCGAATCCTGTCTCAGGCATGGATGTGTGTGATGTCCTTAGGCTAGTTAGGTTTAAGTGGTTCTAAGTTCTAGGGGACTGATGACCTCAGCTGTTAAGTCCCATAGCGCTCAGAGCCATTTGAACCATTTGTAACATGTTAAAATGAGACATTGTTTATGGCATAATGCAAAGGCTTGTAAGTTTCCCACCACAATGTTCACAGTAGCCCACAAACAAAACAAGAGATATGTGACTTTGACAGATGAAAGAACAAAATGGAATTTACCAGGTAATTAATTTCTTTACAATTGTAGATACAAATGGATTCCCAAAGTATTAAATCTACATGTAAAGAGAACAAAATAATACATAACTGTTCTCATACAATACCTCAGTCGCACAACATACATTATTGTACATAAGATTTATAATCTTTGAGAAACCAGAGCTGAAAATGAATGAAACCGTTAATTTTGTTAGTCAGGTTTGGTATCATACTCTAACAAAGGTGCTTGAGATACTCATTTGTTATACTACAGAACCATGATTTTACCCAGGCATGCATCTCCTTATACAAAGCAAAAAAGAAAAATGAAATGATCGTATGGATGCTAGCTTGGGGCCCGTCCAGGGAAGTTCAGCCACTGAGTGAAAATTGATGGCCACGGGTGTCTTTCTTCAGGGCTCCAAAAATATGGCAGTTATACAAGAAGTGATTGGGACTGTAAGGAGAATGTGTAAGGACTTCCCAGCAAAACTTCTGCAATGTTATCAAAACAATCTAGGAAACATGTGGGCAGACTTTATCCTGCAACAGAACAACAGCGCCTGTTGTTGGGCATTTAGACTCGATGGCGAACTTTAGTTTTTGCAAAGTGCCCATGTACCACTGGTGTTTAATTGTAGCGATCTATCAAGTCCGAACTTTCAGGAATGTTGATGGATGGTGTCATTCTGTTGAAAGGTAATGCCCACCTGCATTTAGTGAAGGATGTTGTGACTATGCTACAGAAGTTTCGATGTACCCAAAAAGAAAAAGGAATTATTTTTTAAAAGCTATATATCGTTCACCAAACAACCTTATCCCCATCAAAACAGTCTCCTATAAAACTGATACATTTGTCCTTTCAGTGCTTCCACTGTGCGAAACATTTTTTTCTGTCATCTTTAGAAATCCCTCGTTTTTCTCTTGATTTCTTTCATGCCCCTTTCCATGCATGGAAATAAAAAAAGTCGCAAGGAGCCAGGTCAGACGAGTAAGGTGCATGGAGCAGACTAACTATGCCATTTTAGCCAAAATCTATCTAGCACAGATGGCTGTGTGTGGTGGAAGAATCAGTCTCCTGTCTGCCACAAATTGGGTCTTTTTTGACAAACGCTGTTGCAATCTTCTTAAAACTACCAAATGAAGGGTTTCATTGACAGTCTGACCTAGGAGAACAAACTCTGAATGAACTACACCCTTGGCATCAAAAAAGCAAATCAGCATTGTTTTGATGTTTGATTTGACTGGATGACATTTTTTTGAACATGGTAACGATCACATCTTCATTGGATTGACTGTTGATTTCTTTTTGGGTTGTAATCATAGCACCATTATTCATCACTACTGATACCTTTGACGAAAATCTGTATCAGTTTCATGCTGTTATTTCAAAGCATGACATGTTTCATCTCGACGTTCCTTCTGATTGTTAGTCGGAACCAGAGGAACAAGCTTGGCAGCAACCCTTTTTATTCCCAAATCTTCCGTTAAATTCGCTGAACCAAGCTCCAATATAACCCACTGATCTCTGAGAATTGCCTCAATTGTCTGTCGACGTTCTGTGAGCACAAACTATCGAATTTTCCTCGATTTGGGGAGTTGGTGGACGTCCAGAACTAAGTCTATCATCAATCGACATGTCGCCATTTTAAATCTAGCAAACCACTCGTACACTTCGGTTTTTCTCATAGTGTCATCTTGGTAAGCTGTTTTCGACATCAAAACAGATTCAGCAGCATTTTTACCCAGTAGAAAGAAAAATTTCACAGCTGCATATTGTACACTTAAACTTGCCATCATAAAAAAACGAAACAATCACTGCAGATGAACAGAACAAGTCAGGTCGACATCACGAGCGGCACTGAACTGGCAACGAGTTGCGCTACAAACGCCTAGCAGCAGAAATGCGTACTACACAAGCTCAACCACAGAAATGTTATTCCGTTTCTTCCTTTTCTTCCCATTTTTTTGGGCGGGGGGGGGGGGGGGGGGGGTAGAACCCTCGTATAGTTCCGATAATCTCCCAATGTGAATTCCATATTATTGGAGCTCTGCAGAAAGACATTCATAGTGGTAGATTTACTTCCAACGAAGAGATGCGCAGGTGGGTATAATCATGGATTCGTAAGCAACCGCAAACATTTTTCCATGAAGGCATTGGCTGTCTTGTGTCACAGTGGGTTAAATGTATTAACAGTTATGGCGATTACTTTTGAAATAATAAACAGTTTACTTATCTTTTTCCATACATCTCATTTTCATTTGACTGCCCCTTATACATCCACGACAGCTGATTATTATTCTAATATTTTCCTGAAGTCTGCTGTCGCATTTGTCTTTATGATAATTAGTTGCTGAGCAACCCGACAGTTCTATATGACGTGCGCAGCTTCCATAAGCTATAGAGCCTGCGCATAACGTACGCACAGTCTGCCGCTTCCCTCCAAGTTGATCTGTCTCAAAGTACCCATGATCACACAAATGCCCACAAAGGGCTTCAAATTATAATGGGACGTGGTCGGTGTCTGTGGAAGTACTTGTTTTGATATAGACGCGGTGCTCTCTACACCATTTCCATCTGCTTGGCCTACACAAACACCATCTCACCTCGTTCCCGACATGAAGACCAGAGCATTTGTTGCTTACAGGTTGCTTTGTGAATCGCACAGCCTGCAACACACAAGGACACAGCACTTAGAAGAACATTCACTCGTTCGCGCCATCTACCGACGCAACGGTGCATTTCCGAACACATATTTATCCGAACCTTTTTTCGCCATTTCCTGTCAGGAATCCGTCCTTGCAGCTAGTCGGTGCTATTAATGTTCACCCTGTATATTATTTCTCTAATTCTTTTTTCTCCATTTCGTGTAAAGAAATCTTTCCTTGCAGTTTGTCAGCTTTGTTCATGTTCACCCTGTATATTATTTCTCAAGTCAATATCGCTTTTTCCCAACACATACTAATCGTATAAGTATGAATGATGTATAGTTAGAAAGGATTTTAACCGACTTCTGACATTGCTTACCGATTTTGCGCTAAAACTTACTATTCGTGGAAAATTTTAACATAAAAGAGACTTTTAACTGGCATAGGCAAACGGACATCACGGATGCCCAGCTTCAACTGTTCGGAAATTCTAGTTACAGGCTTCTAGGACTTATAGAGGAAAGTGACTACCCATATCCAGAAATGTATGGTTCCCGTTCTACGACGGTTTTAATTCAAACGTTTAACTCACCATTTCTGCTTGAGGAAATGAATTAGGAACGACTCAGTAAAATTATTGGGTAATAATTCGAAAGTAAACATAACGAAACATCCATTTGTCACTTACCACATATGTTTGTGTTAGCACTTAAACATTATGCGCTTACATTATTCCAAAACAAAAAGAAGGCAGCGTACTGTATGCAGAGAACTGTACTGAGCACTACAATAGCGGCTCAATATGGCTACCACTAACGTCGTTACAGACATTTATCTACGAAGCACGTTCTGGTACACACTCTCCTCCATCCCACCTGGTGTCTCTTCAGTTTCTAGTGCAGCGGCCAGAAGTCGTGACAGCAGATCTTCCTCTGTCTCTACACGAGTCTCGTAAATTAAACTTTGCATACAAAGGCCACAAGATGCAGCCCATGCGGGTTAAATCCGGTCACGCACCATCGTCTGCTGAGATGTCTCTGAACCGCACGTCAGAAGTGACATGTGCGCCATCATGCTGAAACCACATTTCCTGGCGGACATTCAGTAACACGACTTCCATGAACTAGTCCAGTAAGTTTTGTATGGTGATCAGGTATGCAGGACCACTTAACTTGGGTGGAAGGAGGGAACACAGTCATCTGTAAACGGCACTCGACGTGGAAACGTGTGTGTCGATGCAGCGGTGCGTTGTGGGAAATCGGCTGGATCCACAGCATGCCCTTTGTTTTGGAACGGATGTAATAGATGCTCATGCAGAACGTCCCAGAAGGTACTGTAATTAACACCCGTTGTATGCACAATTGTTCGAGTACTCTTTGACGAGTTCTCTTCAGGGTGATGCAGTACGTCATCTTCAAACTTAGGGGTGTGGCGTTGCTGTGGATCACCACAGTCCTTCCTCCTCACTGTGAACGTACCCGTTTCTCGGAGTCGTTGGGGAACTTGGGCAGAAAGTTTGTGCGATTGCATGCTACGTTGCGGGAAACGTTCGTGATAAAGCCGACTAGCAGCTCTTCTGTTACCGCGAGCTTCGCCATACACAAGGAGCATGTCAGTTTATTCCGCAAAAGTGTACCGAGCCACGTTTGCTAAACCGGAGAAGCACAGGCATTGAACAGGCAGACTTTAAGTGACATCAGGTGAGCGTGAACGCATTACACATTTGAACTGCAGCCGTCGTAGAACAGAAACGGTACGTTTCCGGACATGTACACACTCTCCTCTACACGTACTAGAAGGTTTTAATGGGAATTTCCGAACACCCCGTATTTTTTACGAAGCTAACTTATTAATAATCACGAGTAGGAGACTCCCTTTTAATATTATCTTATTACAAATACAATTTTATTTGTTTCAAAGCAATTGCTAACTGGATAATTTGTACACAGCATTGTCATATATAATAACCGTGACTACTGTAGTAATCCATTACCCCTGTCCGTCATACAAGATGACTTTTCTAAGCGAATATACTTTTCGAAATGACAGACATGTTTGTCATTGCCACCTACCTATTGCTCCTATGGCCTAAAGTGCTTACTGTTATTGGAAATGTTTGTCGAGTAAATGTAATATGTTATGTTGCCCTACTGACACTACCTGTTCCCTGCCGATCGTATAAGTCACGACAAATATTCCGAAAGAAAAACACATTTTTGGACACGTGGAAATGTATATACGAGGACATATAACAAATTTCGCGTTGTTCGATTCATTTTTAAAGATGTTTTCTCTTCGTTCCCACAACTGCCCTTAATCCAGCGACTACACGTTTTCTAAATACTGTTATTATTTATAACTATAAAAGTGCGAAAGTTTCGCACAGGTCCCCTGGTATAATACTATAAACATGTATGATCTATTATTTATTTGTTTTATTGTTTCCTGTATTATTAACTTTTTCTACGAAGGAACGGCTTACTGTCGAGTAAAGTTGGATTCACTCTTTCCGGAACGTCAGCGTCACGTTTTTGAAAGTCGATGGTCAGGGGAATTCCTGAGCATTCACACTATACGGCACGTCAACGTCGAAAGAACGTCGTGAAGTTACAGCTGGTTCATAAAATACTAACCAGATGGGCTATTTCGTAGTTCATGGTACACTTCATAAAATGCCAAAATTTAGTTTAAAGCAGTTTGCAATGATTGCTATTGCACTTGATGATAAGGAATAGGCAGCAAAAAGAGTCCGGAATAGAAAAATAATAAAAGGTCGAGACCGTGAAGGTGAGTTCCACGCACCTTAGAAGGGGCTGAAAAAGGAGAACTAACCGTTCTATAAATACTTCAGAATGTGTCAACAACAGTTTTTTTACCTGTTAAGCGAGTTACAAATAAAAATTCACGAAGATAAATTCAAGATCTAGGCGTCCAATGTCACCTCCACAGAAGCTGATCGTTTGCCAATGGTATGGCTAGATAGGTGCTTGAACTATGTTTACATATATTTCTGCTACCTGCTGATCGTTAATTTATAATGAATCTTATTTTAAACTTCTGCATACTGCATCAGCTTCACTCGCGGTTTTTCTTTTCGCTATTCCACTGGATAAATCGTGATTAGAGCACACTGAACAAGATACGTATCGTTTATTTTGCAATATATTCCTTCAGTGCATAAAATAAAATACTTTAACTTAGTACTATCTTCCAGCACATATTAAGACCTTTCCACAATAGAAGTCAGTGGGGAATACTTTCGTATTAGTTCACACTGTGTGGGGCAGCGGGTTAATAAGTAAGTATACAAAAAAAAGCACTCCATCTTCAGGCCACAAGTAGCCCATCGGGACCATCCGACCTCCAAGTCATCCTCAGTTGAGGATGTGGTCAGCACACTGCTCTCCTGGTCGTCATGATGGCTATCTTTGACCAGAGCCGCTACTATTCGGTCGAGTAGCTCCTCAATTAAGAGGCTGAGTGCACCCTGAAAAATGGCAACGGCGTATGGCGGCACGGATGGTCACCCATCCAAGTGTCGGCAGCGCATAACTTCAGTGATCGCATGGGAACCGGTGTATCCGCTGCGGCAAGGCCGTTGCCTAAGTACGTATACGAGAAGAATATTCACTGGCTTTTACTAGAGACTAAAAACTACTTTTGCGGTCAGCAGAAAGGGATGGAGACCGTACTCACCATAGTTTCCAGTCTGCAAGTCCACATTCTTCTTGTGCTCAATGAAAGAAATGTTTCTACTCTATATTTACCAAGCGGGATCAGGAACTATGATCATAAATAAAAGTTTTGAGTTCTAAATAAGAAATATATTCACTAAAAGTTCACATGCACGAACATAGTAATATTCCTGGTAATAATAATAATAATGTCTCTATGAGCAATTCAGAGGCGACCTTTATGGTCTTTCGCCCTGACTCCTAACCATTTAAGTTAATTGATGGAAAATAATCTCACCACTTGCCACTCTGTTTAGCCTACTTAACATTATGGGCGGCACACAAACAATTGACTTCCGCGAAATCTAAGCGATTCATGACTGTGTACAGTCCTCACTAGTTGGTTTCCTATTTGTACCGAAAATATACGTTTGGTAGCACCCTGGCTGTGACGTCATCTGAAGCAGCGCGTAAGATGGTGTTTGACGCACGGACAAAGGGAAAGCTTGGTACGAAGTATATCTGACACCGCCTCTCTGGCTGATGTAACATGGGGACAGTGGACGGCCGAACAAAACATCTGCTGTCATCTGCTCTATTCCCGTGTAGCAACATCTAAATGGCCGCTTTCTCGGACACATACTATTTTATAACACTGTTATATATCGGTTTACAATTTTCGTAATTTTTATACGAACGGAGTTAAGCTGGCTTTAGTTACAGAAAAAGTTTCACCTCGACTGCATTTAAACTTTCCCGGCTATAATTCTTAGAACGGAACCAACGTTAGAACACTACCTCTGAACAGGGTCTTTAAGAGACCTTGTATTGGTTGTTATTTACATCAAAGGCTTGAAACTTATTGTATCTTTATTATTTAATAGGCCCTAGATGTAATCAAGTGCTGCAATCGGAACTTTCTATCATTAATATCAATGGTATTTAATCTATTACAAATAAGGACGTTTGTATTACAAATTTAGTTTTTAGTGAATTACTTGAAAATTATTAGAGGTAGCTTGATCAGATCACATAGTTAATGTTTTTCTGTCAAACTCAAGCTTCTTACTAGTTTTCATCTTTCACCCTGTATGCTACGCACAGCCGCCGTTGCGTTAGCAGCAGTGAACTGTGGTTAAGTCCCGGCATACTCGATCGCCTCTATGTCTCTCAAATGATGCAGCGCCTATTTCGCCGTGACTGTGTCCTTAATGCAACAGTTGCTCGCCAAGTAGGCTACACTATGGCCTGTCGGAACATTCTTTCCGAGAACCCTTGACGAGACGCTGACGTGAGTGACGTATCGATGACGCTCCGTTGATGGCATGTGTGAATTTGAATTACAGAAGAGAATAATCTTTTGATGCGACGATGACGTTCTGTCAAGCGAGAATCCACCTTAATCGAGACTTGTGGGTCTATATCATGTAATAAGTGATATAACTGCGGATTTTTTGAAAGCAAAACGGCACTTTGAAAATCCAGACTGCCTGAAAATGTTGCACCAGATGTTTTTGATGTATTTCCCAGAACTCGTGGGCCTTGTTGACTTGCTGAAATGCCGAGATTAAACCTCACTTTAAGGTCATCGAACATTTATTGAACATAGAATTGGCATTCTATGACAACAGGTTAAATTGTCTGTTAGTCCACAAAACTAAACTATAATAATTCCTGACTGGAATTAAAATGAGTCTTATGGTGGTGGAGACCATATGCTCATTAAATATAACCACTATACCCATCGAGTGCAGATGGAAGACCCACCACTCTAGTCACTAGCGAATTATAAACCACAGCAATCACTATCCAAAAGCAAGTCTGATCCTGTCCAGGTATACAGCAGTGGCAGTTGTTGTTCACTTCATAGAGATGGTGTCAGATAGTAAAAGAAAAACTGAGTGTGAGCTATTGCACAACCTGATGTTGGCCTGTTACAGAACTCCACATGACTGTCCTGTGATATCGGCATCTTCCCCACTGAGGCACCATCCCCGCACACCAGCATTCTTACGCATATCAATATATCTGTATCTGCCATTTGCACATCTACTCGTGTTACTGAAGAGACCAAAGCTTGAATACTACAATGGATGTAAGTTACTGTAGTTATGCAAAGATGAAGGGACTTTCACAGCATGGACTGGTGTTTACAGCTCCATCAAAACTATTTTACAGACTGAAGGCAACAATAATTACTGACTGATTGGAGCTTTTACCTTCCAGAGCAAACATGTCAGCAACTGGAAAGAAAGATGAAAAAGCGAATGGGGCTCAACCCCTCAAGATGCTGCAGACAAATCTTGTGAAAATGGATGGAATGTTGTAAGTAATTTACACAAAATATATTTCACTATGTTTTTGATTAGAGATTACTGCTTAAAATTTTTGTGCCTTTCATGCAAAATCCACATTGCATCACAATTATTACTTGCAAATTTTTTCTGAAGTATGTTTTTCCAGAAAATAAAATAATTAGTTGTCCATTATACATAATGTAATTGATGGATTTACTCAAGGAGCATGGACGAAATTTATAAAATCAGTGTATGACTATTTAACTGATATAACATTATTTTTGTGGTCAATGTACCTACTTCAATGCCAAATACCTCAGCACATACCATACACAAATAAACTCTCCCAATATTTTCCCTACCACAGACATTGTCGACAAATGAATCTCCCAGGCAGTCCCCTTCTCTTACCACTGAAATATTTAGCTTTCACTCCCGAAAAAATCAAAAGCACTTTTTCATCATATAGTACCAACTAGGCCTCAATACATTACTTCTTCTCAGTTATCACTTTCTCCCTTTAAGCCCTTAAATGAGAGCACCTCTTCCTTCTGTTTCTTGCCACCTGGTAGCCTGTTTCCTGCTCAATGGCTTTGCCCATGTACATTATGTTTATCAGTACGTCAAACTTCTCATGATTGTTTATTGTGAACAGACCATCTTGTCAGTATTTTCCTGATCATATTCAACCATCTTTAACAACCAAATGCTATGCCTTCTTATCATTACACTCTAGATTATTGGTGGCTGCAGACAGTTGGTTCTCTAAATCTACAGATCTTTTTAATATTTAGTTAAATACTTCCTTTGTGATTGGATTATGGTACTATTATGACCAATCATCTCTTGGATTTTGTCTATGTTGCTCCCTTTCCTGCTTCTGTGACTGCTTTCACTATGAGGTGAAGCATGTTGTAGCTTTGCCATACAGGGCTTACCTTGGGCTGGACGAGCTCGCCAAAGTAAAGCCTTACCTGCCATCCCCATACATGCATCAACACTGCCTTCATCACTCCTGCTGCTCCTCTCTCTTGGTTTTCCTACTTTATTACAGTTGGCACTCATGATATATAATTGGACACAATATAGGCAAAACAAACCACACTTCTGTCATTTATTACACATGGGCAAACAACGGTACTCTTCTAGAACATCTTCAATATTGGTAAAATTTTGTGAGTTGCAGAATTAAACAAAATTCATTGGGCACCATGACACTTGCCTCCTTGTTATTTCACTGTTTGTTGTATTCTAGTAACAATTGAAAATACCAAATGCCTCTTTGTTCAAAAAAACTTTCAGTAAGCTGCATCACATCTCCTCTACCTCTCCCACTTCTATGAAACCAATATGAGTTGCCTTCCCCTCCTCCTGCACTCCTCCCCCCCCCCCCCCTCACCTCGTCCCAGCTCAGAACATGGATATGCTCTTGCCTAAAAGAGCCTCAAGCTGTACTGTTTCCCAACACTGGCTCTCCCACCACATATGCCCTAACTTACAGACACAGTAGAGACCAACAGGCTGCCAAGATTTTAATAATGATTATCTATACAGTCCCTAACTGTGTAAAGCATCAGAAGTGTCCATACATGTGGAGGTATCTTGATTAGTATAGAGACCAAGAAAGATTGGAGGAAAAGGTTACAACTCAAAAAAGCACATTTAACAACTACAAAAATAGAGATGTATTAAGAGACTATAGATTCACAGTATTCCATTGAGGGCGCCCTTCACTAATTTTAAGCATTAACTAAAGGAGAGTGCATGAATACAAAACTTAGCTGAAGTGCACAGAAACTACATAACTCAAGGCACATTTAGTTGCACTATACAAATACTAGTACTGTACTAGGTGGAGACTGTATGAGGAAGTTTGACTAAATCCAGGTGACAAAGGGGGAGATCATGGTGAAATCTTATGGCATGGCTGATGCCTTCAGTCGGCGGTTGCAGTGTGAGATGGTCACTCACTGTACGAACAAAGTGGTGTTCATATGCAAGCAACACTGCCAAGTTCTGTTCAAAGTGCTGAATAGTTAACTGCTATTAAATGCAAGGTGCAAACTGTGTCTGTGGCAAAGATGAAGCTGTTTTTGTATGGCGGTTGAGGTGGTGGTAGTTTGGGTTTTTATGGCTTTGGAGGTGCTACCCTTTAGTGGGCTTCCAATCCCAAAAAAATATGGCTGTTGCCAACTTATGTGGAGGGACAGGGGCCAAAGTCTACCTGCTGTGATGTAAGGAACTGAACATATTTTTTCTCGATGTAAGTGTCATGTTCTGGCTTGGTGCAAACAATCAGAAAAGTGGTCCTCATTGTATTGTTATACCTCTATTTGGAAGAAGAAATAATTATTTAAAACTTGGAGAGTTTTTAGTGGTTGCCACCATTTTGAGTAAATTAATAACTTCTCTCAAAAATACTAAAGCCCAAATCCATTTTGTTTCCTCAGTACTCTAGGAATATTTATAATAATGTCTCTTTTTCTCTTGCAGTTTGTATTGACAGTTTAAACTGCAATTGAAGATCAAAGGAACTGAAAATAAAACTGATATTAATTAATGAGTATACCATCAGGCTATTCATTATCATAAGCTCATGAATCTGTACTCAGATTGCATGATTTTTGATTATTAGTATTTTCCTTGTTTGTTTGAGGGCTTAGGGCAGACACATACACACATGCTCCCAGTGTTACAATGACAGCTCCTTCCAAACTGAATTCAGTGTCAATGCTGTGCCATCTCCTTGGTTAATATGTTTTCAAGACAATTGCAACTATTGTAAAGATTACAACATTGTAAGATAAGGCATGATATAATTCACATTCTCAAAGATATTGCAATTTCTCATCTGTCACAGTCACAGGTCATTAACAAGTTTTGTGGGAACACACACTTGTGGATTCCCATTTATTTTACACAGGAAACTATAGCATTTTGGGTTAGCATGCAGGAGTTTGACGGTTCGATTCTGAGTTGAGGTGTATTTATTTTTATTTGCTGATTTTATTCTGCCATATAATACTTAGTATACACCTAACCCACATATACCCTACATTTACATAGCACAGTGTTTTGTAGTGGTGAACATAACCAAAATGATTAGATAAGTCAGAAATAGATAGTTGACATAAGTGATCTGTCACAGGACAAAATAAATATAAAAACAATATCAGTTTCAAGATGCTAAAGATGACTGCATGGTTAAATAACTCAACATCTGCAAGTCATTTATACTACATGCAGTATGTTCACTCAGATGTAACACATTAGCAACCAGTGACAATAATAATTTCCATAATGACCACCGTGCTGAATCACACAGACCTGGAATGTTCACAACATGGCTGCATCCACAGATACAAGAGCAAATTGAACACATGCCATCAGTTCTTAAAAGTGTGTCAGCAGAGTAGAATACTCATGCTCCTTCAGGTGTCCCCACATGAAGAAATCCAGGGTTCTTAGGTCAGGTGTGAACATTGAGGCCATGCAATTGGATCTCCCCAGCCAAGTCATTTCCCTGGAAATGTTCTGTCTAAATACCATCACACATTAATTCCAAAGTATGGAGGTGCACAATCATGTTGGAACCATAACCTCAATTGAACATGAAATGGAACATCTTTTCCATTTTACCGCCCAAATGGTTTGAGAGGAATGCATGATATCTTTTCAAGTAAACTGGTCAGCCAACACATAGGGACCAAAACTCTTGTTTCCCAATATTCCGGCCAGACATTGATGCCGAAGGGAGCTTGATAGCTGCGGTCATGGGTGACATGCAGGTAACAACACAACAATGATGGGCATTGTGCATATTGAAGAGACCCTCATTAGTAAATGCTGCTTTATCTGACTGTATTACAGTGTTTATGAAGTTGTTGTTGGGTTCCTCTTCTTGTTGGAACCATTCACTGGACTGCATCTGCAGAAGGCAGTAAGCAAAATGCAGGTGTTGAGTTACAGAATAATGATAGGGGTGCAGCCCATGCTCGTGCAGTATGTCAGTGACAGTGCATTGTGAGACATGCAGTTGCCTTGCTGTGCTACATGTACTTCACTGGGGTTCTTGGTGTATGACCTCCAGAATAGCTTCCTCAGTAGATGGAGTATGGCAAGATCATGGACAACCTCTGTTACGTGATGATGGGTGGAGGGAACTTGTCTCCCAGTGCCGCAGCTCCAGATAACAAAATGCATTTCTGTATGGATGACATTGACCAGGATATCTAGCAGCATATTCATGAGCAGCAACATCACCCCAGTTTAATAGATGCACCAAGGACCAGAAGCATATCCACATATTCATAATTTGTGTGTGCCATGTGCCTGCCACACTGTTCTAGAATAACACAAATAGGAAATACAATAGAGTATGAACATATATGGAGCCTGTCATAGGTATGTTACTCCAATGGCAACTAGTCTCTGTCTTGTAAACAGCACATTCAGTATAAACACATCATTAGTCACAGTGGACTGTTCCACCTAACATGCATCACCTCTCTTACGGCTTTTGTTCTGCGTGATTCATCTCAACATTGCTAACTGTGAAATGTTAAGTTTTGAATTACACTGTTTCCCTAATGGTAATGGATGTGATATTTCCACATTTCCATTGATAATAATAATAAAATCAATGCATGAAGATAATTACTGAATAGCATGAGCTTATCAGACTCAATGTTGAAATGCATAATTAGTAGTTCCATGGTGATAATTCATATCAATGGTAACTAAGTTTGAAAATTATTTGCAAGCATGTTGTTAGCCCTACTGGTGACTTAAGGCCCTAACAAAATGTAATGGACCTGAACATGACATGAATAATAGTTGGTACTAATTGATGGGAACACTGGGGGGAGAACAAACAGAAAACAGGTTTGGAATGTAGTAGATGCAGTGGTGCAGAACAATTTGAATCCATGACGTGCAACAGGCTTCTGTAAAACCTGACCAATGAAAATGATTGTATTTCATTTCTGTGTTCATAATATCTAAGCACAAATGTTTTGTAGAAGACCCACTGTAGTCACTGTATAATGATTAGGATGCCAGATCGGGTACTGTACCACAAAGACTACAGTTAGCAAATAAAAACAAATATGCCTTGACCCAGTATCGAACCCTGACCTCCTGCATGCCAACCGAAAATTCTATCCATTGCACCAACTGTATAGCTCTACTCCTATAAGCTGACAGAGATAGTTATCATACATGTGATTACAGTGTTGCCAGACTGCAATCTTTAATGTCCAATTACTGCCAGAAGTACGCATAGGACAAAATTCTGTGAAAGACAATTTTCTATTGCTAACATGTGATAAGTGCATGAATCTTTCATCACACTGTGTGGTCTGATCTTTTTTCTGTTGACTATCTTCTACCCTATCATTTGGATTTCTCATGTTGTCCACAGAAAATTAGATTTGAGTACATTAGCTGCAAATCAAGCCATGGCTGAAGCCAGAAGTTGACAGTGAGATGATATTTTTGGAAAGATGCTGAGTCATCATCCGAAAAGATGTCCCATCTACCAGAAAGTAGCAAGTGTTGGACAAGATTGGTCCTGTAGGTGTAATGGATCTTGAAGAATCAGCAAAGAACAGAGTGCAGGAATTCTACAGAATTTGGACTAAGGTTTTAATGAAGAATTATACATATGGCAGAAAGTATCATTTCTTGAGAGGGATTTGAGATTTTACAGTCATAGGCCTCAACACTGGTTACCACTATACCCTCATTGAGAGAATTCTCAGGAAAGTAATAGGAAACAAGTCAGACATATGATAAATTAGCATATTTTGCCTTCATAATCCTACTAGAATTGAAAAAATATTGAATGTGAGAAAACATTATGTATCCCACTGCACTAAATAATAATAATAATAATAATAATAATAATATAAATTATTAGTGAAAAGCCTCCCTTCTAAAATGGTCTCCAAGACCAGGGAATTACCATTACCTTTTCATTGCCTGTAAGTATTATTTCTTGTGTTATTGCTATGATAGACACAAAAGCTGTATTATGAACTGTGATAATGTTGTTGCAGTAGGAAATGGTCTGTAGGTCATATAAAAATTCTAGTTTTATGGAATATGTTATAAAAAAGTATTAGTGCACTTAATACAACATTTATCAAAGAATCTACATTTAAATCAGTTGAAATCACAGTGTATTAGCATTTTTTTAAATTTAAAAGAGTCAAAAGAAAAAATAACTAACCGTACACATTATAAATTGAAGTTGGAGAGGGGAGAAAGGAAAAGAAAGGGAAGGGGTTACTGACGTCAGCTGCATTGGCTCAATGAGTGAAAATGTGTGAGAGACTAGGATTCCACTTACTGTTGTTGTTGTTGTGGTCTTCAGTCCTGAGACTGGTTTGATGCAGCTCTCCATGCTACTCTATCCTGTGCAAGCTTCTTAATCTCCCAGAACCCACTGCAACCCACATCCTTCTGAATCTGCTTAGTGTAGTCATCTGTTGGTCTCCCTCTATGATTTTACACTCCACGGTGCCCTCCAATACTAAATTGGTGATCCCTTGATGCCTCAGAACATGTCCTACCAAATGATCCCTTCTTCTGGCCAAGTTGTGCCACAAACTTCTCGTGTCCTAA
The DNA here is from genome assembly GCF_023897955.1 of Schistocerca gregaria. Classification (NCBI taxonomy): domain Eukaryota; kingdom Metazoa; phylum Arthropoda; class Insecta; order Orthoptera; family Acrididae; genus Schistocerca; species Schistocerca gregaria. The sequence goes on from NC_064922.1 coordinate 296,202,133, forward strand.
ATCCTATTCAATACTTCCTCATTAGTTATGTGATCTACCCATATAATCTTCAGCATTCTTCTGTAGCACCACATTTCGAAAGCTTCTATTCTCTTCTTGTCCAAACTATTTATGGTCCATGTTTCACTTCCATACATGGCTACACTCCATACAAATACTTTCAGAAATGACTTCCTGAGACTTAAATCTGTACTCTATGTTAACAAATTTCTCTTCTTCAGAAACACTTTCCTTGCCATTGCCAGTTTACATTTTATATCCTCTCTACTTCGACCATCATCAGTTATTTTGATCCCCAAGTAGCGAAACTCCTTTACTACTTTAAGTGTCTCATTTCCTAATCTAATTCCCTCTGCATCACCCGACTTAATTCGACTACATTTCAGTTTTGCTTTAGTTATGTTCATCTTATATCCCTCCTTTCAAAACACTGTCCATTCCGTTCAACTGCTCTTCCAAGTCCTTTGCTGTCTCTGACAGAATTACAATGTCATCGGCGAACCTCAAAGTTTTTATTTCTTCTCCATGGATTTTAATACCTAATCCGAATTTTTCTTTTGTTTCCTTTACTGCTTGCTCAATATACAGATTGAATAACATCGGAGAGAGACTACAACCCTGTCTGACTCCCTTCCCAACCACTGCTTAGTTAGTTAGTTAGTTAGTTAGTTATATTACTTGTTCCATGGATCATGAACACGATTCTTTCGTAATGATGTGGAACGTGTCAAAGTACAAAAGATTCATTTATCCCAAATAATCTTTGTTAGTCTTATATACGGTACAATTGTTAATACTTACTGTATTTCTTTAGCCTATGTCTAAAAATTCATCTATGGAGTTGAAGCAGTTGTCATTCAGGAATTCCCTTAACTTACTTTTGAATGCCGATTCGTTGTCTGTTAGACTTTTGATATTGTTTGGCAAGTGCCCAAAAATCTTTGTGGCAGTATAATTCACCCCCTTTTGTGCCAATGTCAAATTCAATGAACGGTAGTGAAGGTGACCCTGTCTCCTAGTATTGTAGCTGTGGACTGTGCTATTAATTCTGAAGTGATCTGGGTTACTAACAACAAATTTCATTAGGCTGTATATATATTGTGAAGCTACTGGCAATATCCCTAATTCTTTAAATAATTGTCTACAAGATGATCTTGGATGAGCCCCAGACATTATTCTGATAACACGTTTTTGTGCAATAAATACTTTCTTTCTTAGTGATGAATTGCCCCAAAAGATGATTCCGTAAGAAAGCAACGAATGAAAATATGCATGGTAAGGTAACTTACTGATATGCTTGTCTCCAAAATTTGCAATGACACTAATAGCATAGGTAGCTGAGCTCAATTGTTTCAGTAGATTGTCAATGTGTGTCTTCCAGTTTAAATTCTGATCAATACAGACACCCAGAAATTTTGAACAATCTGATTTAGCTAAAGATTTTCCCTCACACTCTATATTTATTTCCGGTGTTATGCCTTTCCCTGTACTGAACTGTATGTACAGTGTTTTTTCAAAGTTCAATGAAAGTCCATTTGCGGAAAACCACCTAATAATTCTTTGAAAAACATTATTTGCATTTTCCTCAGCTGCTTCCCTTTCATGTCCCTCGACTCTTATAACTGCCATCTGGTTTCTGTACAAATTGTAAATAGCCTTTCAATCCCTGTATTTTACCCCTGCCACTTTCAGAATTTGAAAGAGAGTATTCCAATCAACATTGTCAAAACCTTTCTCTATGTCTACAAATGCTAGAAACGTAGGTTTGCCCTTCCTTAATCTAGCTTCTAAGATAAGTCGTAGGGTCAGTATTGCCTCACGTGTTCCAACATTTCTACGGAATCCAAACTGATCTTCCCCGAGGTCGGCTTCTACTAGTTTTTCCATTCGTCTGTAAAGAATTCGTGTTAGTATTTTGCAGCTGTGACTTATTAAACTGATAGTTCGGTAATTTTCACATCTGTCAACACTTGCTTTCTTTGGGATTGGAATTATTATATCCTTCTTGAAGTCTGAGGGTATTTCGCCAATCTCATAAATCTTGCTCACCAGATGGTAGAGTTTTGTCAGGACTGGCTCTCCCAAGGCCGTGAGTAGTTCCAATGGAATGTTGTCTACCCGGGGGCCTTGTTTTGACTCGGGTCTTTCAGTGCTCTGTCAAACTCTACACGCAGTATCGTATCTCCCATTCCGTCTTCATCTACATCCTCTTCCATTTCCATAATATTGTCCTCAAGTACATCGCCCTTGTATAGACTCTCTATATACTCCTTCCACCTTTCTGCTTTCCCTTCTTTGCTTAGAACTGGGTTTCCATCTGAGCTCTTGATGTTCATACAAGTGGTTCTTCTATCTCCAAAGGTCTCTTTAATTTTCCTGTAGTCAGTACCTATCTTACCCCTAGTGAGATAAGCCTCTACATCCTTACATTTGTCCTCTAGCCATCCCTGCTTAGCCATTTTGCACTTCCTGTCGATCTCATTTTTGAGACGTCTGTATTCCTTTTTGCCTGCTTCATTTACTGCATTTTTATATTTTCTCCTTTCATCAATTAAATTCAATATTTCTTCTATTACCCAAGGATTTCTACTAGCCCTCGTCTTTTTACCTACTTGATCCTCTGCTGCCTTCACTACTTCATCCCTCAAAGCTACCCATTCTTCTTCTACTGTATTTCTTTCCCCCATTCCTGTCAATTGCCCCCTTATGCTCTCCCTAAAACTCTGTACAACCTCTGGTTCTTTTAGTTTATCCAGGTCCCATCTCCTTAAATTCCCACTGTTTTGCAGTTTCTTCAGTTTTAATCTACAGGTCATAACCAATAGATTGTGGTCTGAGTCCGCATCTGCCCCTGGATATGTCTTACAGTTTAAAACCTGGTTCCTATATCCCTGTCTTACCATTATATAATCTATCTGATACCTTTTAGTATCTCCAGGCTTCTTCCATGTATACATCCTTCTTTTATGATTCTTGAACCAAGTGTTAGCTATGATTAAGTGGTGCTCTGTGCAAAATTCTACCAGGCGGCTTCCTCTTTCATTTCTTTGCCCGAGTCCATATTCACCTACTACGTTTCCTTCTCTCCCTTTTCCTACTACCAAATTCCAGTCACCCATGACTATTAAACTTTCATCTCCCTTCACTATCTGAATAATTTCTTTTATTTGATCATACATTTCTTGAATTTCTTCGTCATCTGCAGAGCTAGTTGGCATATAAACTTGTACTACTGTAGTAGGTGTGGGCTTCGTATCTATCTTGGCCACAATAATGCATTCACTATGCTGTTTGTAGTAGCTTACCCGCATTCCTATTTTCCTATTCATTATTAAACCTACTCCTGCATTACCCCTATTTGATTTTGTTTTTATAACCCTGTAGTCACCTGACCAGAAGTCTTGTTCCTCCTGGCACCGAACTTGACTAATTCCCACTATATCTAACTTTAACCTATCCATTTCCCTTTTTAAATTTTCTAACCTACGTGCCCAATTAAGGGATCTGACATTCCAAGCTCTGATCCGTAGATCACCAGTTTTCTTTCTCCTGATAACGACATCTTCTTGAGTAGTCCCCGCCCGGAGATCCGAATGGGGGACTATTTTACCTCCGGAATATTTTACCCAAGAGGACGCCATCATCATTTAATCATACAGTAAAACGCATGCCCTCGGGAGAAATTACGGCCATAGTTTCCCCTTGCTTTCAGCCGTTCGCAGTACCAGCACAGCAAGGCCGTTTTGGTTATTGTTACAAGGCCAGATCAGTCAATCATCCAGACTGTTGCCTAGAGAGGTGCATTAACCACTGTGCTTGTGGACACAGTGTTGAACACAACTGTGTGGACTGTCTTGGCATGTCTCTCAGTCAGCCCACATTTCCACCTAGCTCCACCTATCCTCAGTACATGTCCATGTCCTTGATGCTTGCTACTTTGAGTTTGAGGAGGTTGGATGTATTTGTGAATCTGCACTGAGGGAGGTGGGTTCATTGCCCATTTTGGCAAATCAATTATATGAGTGCATGGTGTCTGTTCTTTTGGACATATTTGAATGAACAAACACCATGCAGAATAAATTGATGTGATATATATCATGTAAATTGAAGGAGGAAGGGGGAAGAAAGGAAAGAAATGGGATGGGACTATTGATGTCGAGCTGCATCAGGACTTTATGTGGAACCAGTGGAAATGAGTGAAAGCAGCAATCTCCCACTTACTAGACAGTTGCGTTAACATATTCATCACCCAGTCACAGTGTTTTTCACTCATCACTGCTTATTCTGCATATTCCTTTCCTTTTATATCCCCTAAACTGTCAATTTACACAATATGTATCACAGCTGCAAATTCTGTGTGGTGTCTGTTTGTTTGGACATGTCAGACAGAACAGACACAATGATTTCATAGAATTGGTACTCAACCTATTTGAATAATTTAAGGATCTGTTACAAATTTACTATGATGAATCCCATACTGTTAATGAGTATAGACATTCATATGAAAAATTAAAAAATATATTTCGACAAAGAAGAAAGCCAGTGATATCTACATTTATCAGTCCTGTAACAAATGTAAAGCTGCTTGGAAAATAGTTAAAGCAGAAGCTGGGCTCACTGCTAAAGATCTACTAGTTCCACTAAGTGTAGATGAGCCAAATAATAGTTTTATAAATTCTGTGAAATTAGCAATGTCAAATGAAAGAAGTTTAGATTACAAAGATAGACTTCCCAGTTCACAAGAAGCAGTGCTTAAGGTAGACTTGCCAAAATTTGGATGGCAGACTATTTATCCCCAGAACAGACTGGATGTTGACATGTCACTGAGCAACTCTAGAACTGAGAATATACATGTTTCTCTAATTTTGTCATAAAAAGAATAATAGATGCTGTATGTGTTTGACTGTAACTCGTAGATAGGATCTTTAGAGAGGGAACATTTCCAGACTGTCTGAAACTGACAATTGTCTTGCACATATACAAAAGGGAGACTGAAATTCACCCCAAAATTACAGACCCACAGCTGTTGTACCAATAATTTCAAAAATTATTGAAACATTAATGAAAGACCCAAATCTCACCATGGCATCTGACACCATCCCACATAGCATTTTGTTTAAGAAACTTGAGACATATGGAATAATTAAAACAGAACTAACATTACTGAAATCATATTTTCAAATAGAAACCAGATTGCTGTTGTAAATTCAAATAATAAACCTGATCTTCTGAAAGTAAAATGCAGAGTTCGACAAGTATCTGTGCTGGTACTTTCTTATTTATTGTCTATGTGAATGACTTCTCTAACCTACTACCTTATAAATTTTTCATGTATGTCGGTGATATAACTTTTATTGCACACATCATGATGTGAATGCTGCTAAACAAGTGAACAACTCCATGATGGAAAAGGTACCTCAGTTGTTCCAGAAAAAGCAGGCTGACATTAAATAATAGTAAAACTGAACATATGCTCTTTCTTCTTAGAAATATTAATAATGGACAAAATCACTCAGTAAACTTATAAGTCACCTATCTTGATAGTACATTATTCTGGAACACCCACATAGAAAATCTCCATAGTAAATTATCACGAGTTCTTTTCTTCCATACACATCTACATTATAGGATACTACTTTTGGGAAACTCTGCTGGGGCAAGAGAGGTCTTTATCAGGTGTAAGAAATCCATCAGATGTTTATTTGGCTAAAGCATATTAACTTCTTGCAAACAATACTCTGTTGAACATAAGATACTTACAGCCCCCAGCCTCTTCATACTCATGGTACTTATGCAAGCTAAACATAATACCCATGAGTATGAAAGTAGGTCAGGTGTGCACTTATGCAGTAACAGAGATAGGAACTTATTAGTCATTCTGTGGACTCAATTACGTAAAGTCAAAAATAATTTTTCAGATGCTGGCAAAACATTTTTCGACAGTATACCTTACAGCACAATGAAATTACATAAAATAAATTTAAAATGGCTGAAAGAAAATGTGTTTTGTAAAATAAATGTATTTATATGTACTGAAAAAATGATAAACTTTCATTAATGTGACTGTGAATACAACCTTATTTGTAGCCTACATAACCTCTGTAACAAAATGTTTGATAATGTAAATCTGTTTATATAATAACCAATATCTATGTAATGTTATTTATACATGTTAACCTTTGTCCAATCAGGCATGTATTGACAATACCTTATTCAACACCACAGTTGTCCACATGCAAATAAATAAATTTCAATTTCATTTCAGTTTAATAGCTTAGTAAATGTATAATTTATTTTATAATAGTGCATTAATATACGTACATCAAAAAAAGTTTTGCATCACCTCAGTTCCCAGAACTCCTGAAGATAGACATTGACTGTGGATATTGTTCACAGAACCCAGTCCCTTTGACTGTTCAGAGATGTGACTAACCCCCCTCCCCAAAGATGTAAACAACCATACATGAGCAACACCTATTAGACAGAGAGGATCCGACAGCCAATACAGTTCCAGTCATTCCACCGGGAAGGAGGTATATGGCTCATGTTTTCTGTAGTTCAGCCATGCCTAGATGGTCAATACTGTGGTTTGATCACATCCACATTGTTATTTATTGGCAGGAAGCACTTTCAACAAGGGAAGTGTCCAGGTGTCTCAGAGTGAACCAAAGCGATGTTGTTTGAACATGGTGGAGATACAGAGATATAGGAACTGTCGATGGCATGCCTCGCTCAGGCCGCCCAAGGGTTACTACTGCAGTGGATGTCTGCTACCTACGGCTTGTGGCTTGGAGGAACCCTGACAGCAATGCCACCATGTTGAATAATGATTTTCATGCAGCCGCAAGACATCGTGTTACGACTCAAACTGTGAGCAACATGCTGCATTGTGCACAACTTCACTCCCAACACTCATGGCGAGGCCCATCTTTGCAACCACATCATCATGCAGTGCAGTACAGATGGGCCCAATAACTCGCCAAATGGGCCCTCAGGATTGGCATCACGTTCTCTTCACCGATGCCTTCAACCAGACAATCATTGGACATGTTTTTGGAGGCAATGCGGTCATGCTGAACACCTTAGACACACTGTCCAGCGAGTGCAGCAAGGTGGAGGTTCCCTGCTGTTTTGGGGTGGCATTATGCGGGGCTGAGGTACACCGCTGGTAGTTATGTAAGGTGCCATTACGGCTGTATGATAGGTGAATGCCATCCTCGAACTGATAGCACAACCATATTGGCAGTATATTGACGAGGTATTTGTCTTCATAGACGACAATTCATGCCCCCATCATGCACATCTAGTGAATGACTTTTTTCAGGATATTGACATCACTTGACTAGAGTGACCAGTATGTTCTCCATACATGAACACTATCAAACATGCCTAGGATAGATTGAAAATGGCTTTTTATGGACAACATGACCCGCCAACCACTCTGAGGGATCTACACTGAATCACCATTGAGGAATGGGACAATCTGTACCAACAGTGTCTTGATGAACTTGAGGATAGTATTCCACTACAAATACAAACATGCGTCAGTGCAAGAGGATGTGCTACTGGGTATTAGAGGTACCAGTGTTTTCAGCAATATGCACCACCATCTCTGAATGTCTCACTGTATCATGGTACAACATGCAATGTGTGGCTTTCATGAGCAACAAAAAGGGCAGAAATGATGTTTATGTTGATCCCTACTCCAATTTTCTGTACAGCCTCCGGAACTCTCAGAACCAAGGTGATGCAGAACATTTTTTGATGTGTCCACATCGTTTCTGTTTACAACACATCAATGTTTCTCTTACAGAAGAGAAGCTATATGTACTCAAGAGAAAGCAAATAAAACATGGGAGAAGAAGTGGGGATTTATGACTCAATATAGAAAGGTACAAATAATCTACAAGAACAAACACACTATGTGATCAAGAATATCTGAACACCCCCAAAAACATGTTTTTCACATTAGGTGCATTGTGCTGCCACCTACTGTCAGGTACTCAATATCGGTGACCTCAGTAGTCATTAGACATTATGAGAGAGCAGGAATGGGTGCTCCATGGAACTCATGGACTTCGAACGTGGTCAGATGATTGTAAGTCACTTGTGTCATATGTCTGTACATGAGATTTCCACGCTCCTAAACATCCCTAGGTCCACTGTTTCCAATGTGATAGTGAAGTAGAACTGTGAAGGGACACATACAGCACAAAAGTGTACAGGCTGACCTCGTCTGTTGACTGACATAGACCGCCGAAATTTGAAAAGGGTCATAATGTGTAATAGCCAGACATCTATCCAGACCATCATACAGGAATTCCAAACTGCATCAGGATCCACTACAAGTACTATAACAGTTAGGCAGAAGGTGAGAAAGTTTGGATCTCATGGTTGAGCAGCTGCTCATAAGCCACACATCATGCTAGTAAATGCCAAACAACACCTTGCTTGGTGTAAGGAGCATAAACATTGGACTATTGAACAGTGGAAAAACATTGTGTGGAGTGATGAATAATGCTACACAATGTGGCGATCCGACAGCAGGGTGTGGGTGTGGCAAATGCCCGGTGAACAGGTCATCTGCCAGTGTGTATAGTGCCAACAGTAAAATTCGAAGGTGGTGGTGTTATGGTGTGATCATGTTTTTCATGGAGGGGGCTTGCACCCCTTGTTGTTTTGCATGGCACTATCACAGCACAGGCCTACATTGATGTTTTAAGCACCTTCTTGCTTACCATCATTGAAGAGCAATTTAGGGATGATGATTGCATCTTTCAACATGATCAAGCACCTGTTCATAATGCATGGCCTGTGTCAGAGTGGTTACATGACATCCCTGTAATGGACTGGTCTGCACTGAGTCCTGACCTGAATCCTATAGAACGTCTTTGGGATGTACTGGAACGCCGACTTCATGCCAGGCCTTGCCGATCACATCAAAACCTCTCCTCAGTGCAACACTCCGTGAAGAAAGGGCTGCCATTCCCGAAAAACCTTTCAGCACCTGATTGAACACATGCCTGAGAGAGAGGAAGCTGCCATTAAGGCTAAGGGTGGGCCATCACCATATTGAATTGCAGCATTACCAATGGAGGGAACCACGAACTTGTAAGTCATCTGCCAGGTATCTGGATACTTTTAATCACATAGTGTACATGTAACACCTTACAATAATGTTTGTTGACTTTGTGTTGAATGGTATTGAAACATTGCTTATGCCTTATATTCATAACAATTTTGGAAGAAACAAACCTTCATTGAAATTATGACTCAACTATTAAGATATTTTGTAACTTGTCTTATCTTCATATAGTGCATTGTTCTTTTTGTACTCCTGAGAGTAAATTGGTCTTGAATTACAGCTCATATTCACAGCTGTCAGGAGTTGTTTTGTTCCAAACAACAATTATTTCTGGCGGTTTTAATCTGCATTAAACTATTTTCATTTATTGAATCCACTCCACAGTGAAAGTATCCACTGTAGCTTAAGTCGCAAACTGTCATGTGGTTTCCATTCTTCTTTTGGAGTCATAAATCAAAATGAGTTTTTTTTATAGCTATTAAAAACAAATACTGGTAAATGAAAAATTATTTTTTTAAATTTGTTTAGTTCTAATTACTAATGGCAGAAGGTTTCAAAAATATTTTGTTATTGTATTATTATTCATGTTTGGGGCCTAATAGGCCATGCAATATACCATAGAAGGCTTTTTCAGAGTATTGTTTTAGATTTTCTTTGTGCTCATATTAATTTCATTCTTTTAGAATGGGCTCTTTTCAGTCGTTGAACCAAGTTGTTCCAGTCTTCTCAGGTTTCTCTGCCAGGTCAACTGCACAGTCATTAATGTTTTGTCTAATTTTTTTCTGTCTGCTATGTCAAGTTTTGTTAGTCCTGCCTCCTTCAGGCCTTCTTTTACAGTTCAGATTCATTTTCTTTGTCTTTTGTTCATCCCGAATTTGGAGTATGTTAAATCAATTACTTTGCAATGTTCTTTGCCTTTCTATTAGCCCAATATTGTTTCCTTCTTTCTGAGCTTGCTTTCATTTCTTCTTCAGATATTTAGATGATTTATTTGGTTTTGATTTTGTCTTTGATCCTCTCTTTCTCATCTCTGGTTACCTTTTTTTTTCATTTTTCATTTTTTTTTTTTTTTTGCAGTTTTATCTGTGAGTATATTTTTTGTGATTTCGATTTCTGTTGAGTCCTTCTCCAATTCCTTAAACCATTTTTTTATGATAGTAAGCAAAAACGTTTTTGGTTAATTCATTTGGCTTCATTCTGAGGATGTGTCCATAAAAATCAGTTTTTATTTTTGTCATTTTGTCAGAGAGGTTTTTTAGTAGTTTGATAAGGGGTTTCATTTCTGGTGTAGATTTGTTTCTAGGTATGGAATCCGAGGCCAATGGTTTTTCTTAATATCTTCCTTTCTTTGAACTCCAGCCTTTTAAATGGGCCATGATTGGTGATGGACCGTGTTTCAGCTGCATACGGGGCTTTTGTTCTGATGATTGTGTTATAATGTCTTATTTTTGAGTTCCCTGAGAAGGAATTTTTCTTACATGTGATTTTGGTGATTTCATAGTCTAGTTAAACTTTACTATTTCTGAGTTTCTTTGCCCTTTTCTTGACTGCATTCCATTTGTTCCATTCTCCAAGACATTTGCGTTCTTTGATAATCTCTATTTTTTGTTCTTCCACTTTAAAATGTTTTCATTGGTTTTTTATCTTTCTCTTTTGCTTGGTGTTTTTAAAAGGTGAGTTTCAGCTCTATTTTTTCTGCTTGTTTTGTAGCCTGAGGGTCTGTTCTTTGGCTTCTTCCCATGTCTCAGCTAGTAGCACCATCTCATCTGCAAAGGCTTGACAATTGACTTTGACACCTCAATTTTTGATTCCTAATCAGATTCCTCTCTGGATCTTTGTGTTCCATCCTCTGACTACATTTGAAAGTCCCAGTCCATTAAGAAATATGCTTTTTGGAAGTCAATGAAAGTGACAACACACGATTTTGTTCTTGGCTTTTGGTAGTCCATGAGGTTCAGGATTTGTTTTGGGCAGGATATTCCTTCCATGAAACCTGTTTTATGTTCCTCAAATTTATGGTCTAACTGGGGTTCTGTTGTGTTTGGTAGCACTTCAGGTAGTAACTAGGAGTGAGATACCTCTGTGATTGTTAGGGTCTGTTTTTGACCCTCTCTTATGGATTGGATGGATGAGGGCCATCTTCCACACATCTGGAATTCTTTCATTTATCCAGATTTCTTCAAAGGTATGTTGGAGAAATTCCTTGGCATTTTTGGTGACATTTTTCCAAAGTTCAACTGTGATCTGCTTATCTCCCGAGGCCTTATAGTTCTTGAGATTTGAAATGACTGACTGTAGTTCCTCAGTGGTGCATGGTTCCAAGTTAGGGATTCTAATTGTTGAGGTGTTAAAGTGCACTTATTCTAGGAGTTCTTTGCAGTACAGGGGATCTGAAATATTCTGCCAATATTTTGCAATTATCCCTGTTGTTGTGGGCAATATTTCCATTTATGTCTTGAAATTGTAGAGTTTGTGGGCTGTATTTAGATATTTCTCATTTAAAAGTCTTATAAAAGTTCTTCGCAGCATTTTTGATTAAGTCTTCATTGATCTGAAGGAGGAGTTAGTCATCTTCAGATTTTTTTAAAAATTCTTTTGAGACATTTGCTCACCAATTTTCTTACACTTAAGGTTTGTCTGATACGTTCATTTTTCTGTGATTGCCACTGTTGCCACACTTTTGTTCTTAGTTCAAGGAATCTGCCATATTCTTCCATCCACTAGGAATGAATTTTGGCTTTGGTTTTTGGAGCTATTTGTTTGAGCCTAGTTATTAGGCTTTCTTTTATTTGCTTTATTTGCATGTCTTTAGTTGTGAGGGGAAACTTTGGAGTTTATTACCTATTCAGAATAGTATTTTTTTCTTTTGGGATTATTGGTGTAGTTCATCATTTTTCCCTTGGGTAGTGATTAGAATCTCCGTTGGCCCCTCTTAGGACTTTCTTTATGGAATTCAATTTGGTTTCCACGTATTGAGTTCGAATTCACCGAGGTGTGGGTTTGGTGAGGCCCATGTTTTCTATTTTCTAGGTAGCTTTTTAAATGCTGTGGATTTCAGGAGCATGTTGTGTAGTAGGCATAGTTCTATCAGTCCGATGACATTTTGGTTAGTTCTGTTAGTGCTGCATAGTTTTCAACTTTCGTTTTTCTCCTTCCTTACCTGAGCACTGAAATTGCCCATAAGTAGGACATCGCATTTTTCTGGGATTTTTTGAAAAATGTCAAGTACAAGGTGGCACACAAAATGTGTTATCAAATGTGTCTTTCACAATTTACGACATACATTAGATATCCCACTGGGATCTCTACAGCAGTACCAGCAGAGCTTGGAAAAACAATTGAGTTACGAAATGATGTGTAGTTCATGAAACTGCTGCTAGGAGACTAGTAAGCAGCAATGGCTGACAATGGAAGACTGACAACAGCAACGATCGGCAATTGTGTTACTTTTTCATGAAACAAAAAGCCTTGTTGTGACTCAGAGGCATTTTCGACAACAATATAACACATGATGGGTCCCTTTCAAGAAGACCATCCACAGGTTGTATTATAAATTTGTACAGGAAGGAACAGTATTGGAAGTGAAGCGACCTCGGCCTAAGCCTCTTTGTTTGTCGGAGAATATTGAAGCGGCATGAGTTGCTGTACAGAGAAGTCGTGGGAAATCATGTAGAAAGGCAGAGTACAACTGGGAATATCCAGATGCTCTGTTCAACGCATTCTTAAAAGTGACCTCCATATGTACCCATACAAGATGACCTGTGCACAGAAGCTCACTGAAGAACACAAGCAGCAGAGACTACTGTTTGCTCAGTGGGTGGAGGATAGGGAAGAAACTCTCAACAACGTTTGGTTTTCAGACAAGACGCATTTTCATTTAACAAACAAAATGTATGCTTTTGGGCCACTGAAAATCCACAAGTGCTTCATGAACGATAACATTAGGCTCTGAGGATTACAGTGTGAGCAGAAATTTCCAGTCACAGACTTATTGGACCCTTTTTCTTTGAAGAAACTGTGAACAGCGAGCGTTATTTGAGCATGCTTCACAATAGCTTCATTCCACAGCTTCTTGCTACTGCCTTGCCCTTCAACACACAGTGGTTCATGCAAGATGGAGCAAGGCAACATACTGCAAACACTGTGTTGGAGTTTTTACATGTACATTTTGAGATGCGGATCATTTCACTCAGGTTTCCAGGTCGCTTCACTGACAGACAAAATTGGCCCCCCAGTAGCCCAGACCTCAATCCATGTGACTTTTTTCTTTGGGGGTACCTAAAGGAAAAAATATTCCCAAAATGTCCATGTGATTTAATGGAGCTCAGAAGACTTATTCTTCAAGCTTGCAGTGAAATTGCGGAAGACATGTGCTGTAGGGTAATCACTATCTTCAGTGTTCGTTTGAAGGAAGTTAGGAAACAAAATGGTAGACATATTGATCATGTGCTGAGTTAGAACAAATCTCCATGGACAGCTGTTCATTGTAGTATATGTTCCTTTCAGATTGTATTGACAATAAAGTTTATATTCAAAAACAAAATGGTAACACATTTCGTGTGCCACCCTGTTGTTGGGTTCAAAAATGTCCCACATTTTCTTTGTCCTTTCTATTGTCCTCATTTATGGGGGCATGCACATTCACAATAATGTATATTTTGTTAGCAAATCTGAAACTAAGTGTGCAGAGTCTCAAATTTGTGGTTTTAACTTGATAAAAAGAGTCCAAAATATTTGTGACTATTATGAAGTCAGCTCCAAAGTTCGATGTGTTTTCCATATTTTTTTGCCTATCTTTCCTTTGCATATTGCCATTTTTTATGTGCTATAAGATTCACCTCCATTTTTAAGCAATTTTTTTAAATAACATTTTTACCTTTTTATTATTAGATTGCAAAGCCAGACTAAAAAAAATTCTTAATTTATAAAACTAAACTAATGTTTAATATCCCTGAAAATCATCATCTTCTAGTTTTGGCCATTTCGCATTCAGTCCTATATCTGCATCTTGCATCTTCCTCATTTTTTTTGCGTTTCTTCTTTATTGGTCTGTCAAATGCAAACTTTTTTTTCTGTTGGTGGGGGGCTGAAATGCTGCTTAACTGCTATGTTTCCATTTTCTTCTGCATATACTATTACTTTCAATTTATGGGCCTCATCATATGAGCATATTTTATTTTTTCCATTACAAAAGTAGCTGTTAACAGAAATATTGTACTGTTACTGATAACACAAATCACTTTCAGTTCAAGTTAACTGGCACTGTAGACTGTAATGATGCATGATAGGCTAATCAACATTCTGGGTTTTAGATGGCGGAGCAGTTTGTGAATCCCGGCAACTCATGTTTGTCACATTGTTGCTCTGCTGGTGCCAGTCGAATCCAATGTTGCCAGTTAGAGATAGGTTTCCCATGGGGTTTAATATATGGCCATTTTTAAGACTGGTGGGAATTTTAAATCAAACACTGGATGTTTTTATATTAATTTTGAGTATAGGACACACCTGAATTTTTGAGGCAATTTTTTGAAGATAAAAGTGTGTATTACAGTTTGTAAGAACATCTAAATCTACATCCATACTCCGCAAGCCACCTGACGGAGTGGAGGAGGGTACCTTGAATACCTCTATCGGTTCTCCCTTCTATTCCAGTTTGTGGAAAGAAGGATTGTCAGTATGCCTCTGTGTGGGTTCTAATCTCTCTGATTTTATCTTCATGGTCTCTTTGTGATGTAAATAAAATAGAAAGAAACTTCCACACGGGAAAAATATATCAAAAACAAAGATTCCAAGACTTACCAAGCGGGAAAGCGCCGGCAGACAGGCACATGAACAAAACACACAAACACACACACAGAATTACTAGCTTTCGCAACCGATGGTTGCTTCTTCAGGAAGGAGAGGGAAAGACGAAAGGATGTGGGTTTTAAGGGAGAGGGTGAGGAGTCATTCCAATCCCGGGAGCGGAAAGACTTCCCTTAGGGGGAAAAAAAGGACAGGTGTACACTCGCACACACAAACACACACACACACACACACACACACACACACACACACACACACACACACACACACACACACACACATATCCATCCGCACATACACAGACACAAGCAGACATATTTAAAGGCAAAGAGTAAGGGCAGAGATGTCAGTCGAGGCGGAAGTACAGAGGCAAAGAAGTTGTTGAAAGACAGGTGAGGTATGAGCGGCGGCAACTTGAAATTAGCGGAGGTTGAGGCCTGGCGGATATCGAGAAGAGAGGATATACTGAAGGGCGAGTTCCCATCTCCGGAGTTCGGATAGGTTGGTGTTGGTGGGAAGTATCCAGATAACTCGGACGGTGTAACACTGTGCCAAGATGTGCTGGCCGTGCATCAAGGCATGTTTAGCCACAGGGTGATCCTCATTACCAACAAACACTGTCTGCCTGTGTCCATTCATGCGAATGGACAGTTTGTTGCTGGTCATTCCCACATAGAAAGCATCACAGTGCAGGCAGGTCAGTTGGTAAATCACGTGGGTGCTTTCACACGTGGCTCTCCCTTTGATCGTGTACACCTTCCGGGTTACAGGACTGGAGTAGGTGGTGGTGGGAGGGTGCATAGGACAGGTTTTACACCGGGGGCGGTTGCAAGGGTAGGAGCCAGAGGGTAGGGAAGGTGGTTTGCGGATTTCATAGGGATGAACCAAGAGGTTACGAAGGTTAGGTGGACGGCGGAAAGACACTCTTGGTGGAGTGGGGAGGATTTCATGAAGGATGGATCTCATTTCGGGGCAGGATTTTAGGAAGTCGAATCCCTGCTGGAGAGCCACATTCAAGGTCTGATCCAGTCCCGGGAAGTATTCTGTCACAAGTGGGGCACTTTTGGGGTTCTTCTGTGAGAGGTTCTGGGTTTGAGGGGATGAGGAAGTGGCTCTGGTTATCTGCTTCTGTACCAGGTTGGGAGGGTAGTTGCCGGATGCGAAAGCTGTTTTCAGGTTGTTGGTGTAATGGTCGAGGGATTCAGGACTGGAGCAGATTCGTTTGCCACGAAGGCCTAGGCTGTAGGGAAGGGACCGTTTGATATGGAATGGGTGGCAGCTGTCATAATGGAGGTACTGTTGCTTGTTGGTGGGTTTGATGTGGACGGATGTGTGCAGCTGGCCATTGGACAGATGGAGGTCAACGTCTAGGAAAGTGGCATGGGATTTGGAGTAGGACCAAGTGAATCTGATGGAACCAAATGAGTTGAGGTTGGAGAGGAAATTCTAGAGTTGTTCTTCACTGTGAGTCCAGATCATGAAGATGTCATCAATAAATCTGTACCAAACTTTGTGTTGGCAGGCTTGGGTAACCGAGAAGGCTTCCTCTAAGCGACCCATAAACAGGTTGGCATACGAGGGGGCCATCCTGGTACCCATGGCTGTTCCCTTTAATTGTTGGTATTGTGTTTGTGTGTGCGAGTGTACACCTGTCCTTTTTTTCCCCTAAGGGAAGTCTTTCCGCTCCCGGGATTGGAATGACTCCTTACCCTCTCCCTTATATATAATATCATAGGAGGGAGCAATATACTGCTTGACTCCTCGGTGAAGGTATGTTCTCAAAACTTCAACAAAAGCCCATACCTAGCTACTGAACTTCTCTCCTGCAGAGTCTTCCACTGGAGTTTATCTATCATTTCCGTAATGCTTTCGCGATTACTAAATGATCCTGTAACGAAGCATGCTGCTCTCTATTGGATCTTCTCTATGTCTTCTATCAACCCTATCTGGTATGGATCCCACACCAGTATTCAGCAGTGGGCGAACAAGCTTACTGTAACCTACTTCCTTTGTTTTCAGATTGTATTTCCTTAGGATTCTTCCAATGAATCTCAATCCGACATCTGCTTTACCGACGATCAACTTTATATGATCATTCCATTTTAAATCACTCCTAATGCATACTCCCAGATAATTTATGGAATTAACTGCTTCCAGTTGCTGACCTGCTACATTGTAGCTAAATGATAAGGGTTCTTTCTTTCTATGCATTTGCAGCACATTACACTTGTCTACATTGAGATTCAATTGCCATTCCCTGCACCATGAGTCAATTTGCTGCAGATCCTCCTGCATTTCAGTACAGTTTTCCATTGTTACAACCTCTCGATATCATCATCCGCAAAAAGCCTCACTGAACTTCCGATGTCATCCACAAGGTCATTTATGTATACTGTGAATAGCAACGGTCCTACAAAACTCCTCTGCGGCACACCTGAATCCACTCTTACTTCGGAAGACTTCTCTCCGTTGAGAATGACATGCTTCGTTCTGTTATCTAGGAACTCTTCAATCCATTCACACAATTGGTCTGGTAGTCAAGAAACCTCTAAAATCAAAATTGTTTTCAGCCATGAATCTTGTTTCTTTTAGGACTGTTATGAAAATTTGGTAATTTTTGAGAATGTCTGTAATATGTTTTAATTTTCCAGTTTTTAGAAGGGAATTTATGTTGAAAGGATCCATGTAATTTGGTTTTCTATACTTCATCTTGCTTCAGGTTCCATGACACTTCAACTCATCTTTGTGTAATGCTGCAGACTTCCCAGAATCTGACTGTCTGTTGTGCACTTTAGTGCAGTGGATTGTCCATCTAAGGTAATCTGTTTCACACCACAGTCAACAGTCTTCCATGATGTATGGAGTGGCTCTTATTGTTAGAGCCACTGGTTTACAACCACAATTATTAGCACTGGTATTTTTTCTCAGAAGTCATTAACCTGGAGAAGAGATGCTGCCCAATCTGATGACTGTCACCGTAGGATTTTGATTTCTTTGATGGTCCTTGAGTAGTATTTTACTTCCCACCTACTATGCATCTCTGCAGAGCCTTCCTCTATCTGGTAGGAGAACAGAACCCCTCCCTTCCCCTTCCTTCTCTCCTCTCTCTATCTATCTTTCTGTTTAAAGCCCTATTATGAAACATTATTTTGATTATTGTGTTGTAATGTATCAGTTTTGTGTATTTTGAAATGCATTTTTTTTGTTATTGGTGCTTCAGTAATAAGTGGAGTGTTTTTGAAATACAGACCTTCTTCTTTCTGAATATGGAAGCCAGACTTATGACCCACTGAGTCACTTTCTTCTTATAAATTTTTTGATGTCTGCGAATTAGTTTCAGAAATAAGATTTGCTCTCGGCAACATCTGTTTTATCACAAACCTGCTGATATTCATATATTGTTAGAAGAGAATTTTGTGTGGAACAGAAAGACAGAAAATCCCTCTAAAATTAACACTGTTCTGTCTCCCTTCTTATGTAATAGATGTAGCAAGGCAGTTACCCAATCATTTGGAATTTTCTCAGCTCTCACAATGTTTTTATGACCAATATAATATCTTTTAAGGTATTTGGGCCAGATCATTTCAGGAGTTCTGCAACAATTCTGTCATCAATAGTGCTTTGTTATTTTTTCAGACTTTTTATTTATGTGGCAGTTTCCTCTTCATTTATTACTTGTGAATCTGGATTGGTTTTCAGGGAAATTTCTAGTAGAATCAGTTTAGGGAATTTATAAGGTTTCAAGTATTTGCAAGGTTCTGTGCAATTTTCTTGGTTGTTAAAGTGCAAATTTTCCACTTTCCTTTTTGAAGGTGAGATTTTGGATTGGTACTGCTTTAAATGTGTTGTAAGAATCCTGATATGGGGATTTTTCTTTTTTTATGGTGCCTTCAATTTCATGGAATTAATCATTCTCATTCTACCTTTTCATTTGTCTAATTTTGAAGCTTCTTTTCTAGTTGCCAGGAACATGTCATGTGTGTTATTTATTTGTTTCTATTCTATGTTTTGAATGTCTTGTGTTAAGATTTTATTGATTTTTCATCATCTTCAATCCACAAAGGGTGTTTGTTCAGCCTTTGTAAAGAAATTTGGTTTTAGGCAGTTTTGATAGACTTGAGCCAATAATGCCAAGCGTATCAAAACTAGATTTGAGTTGTCATCAATTCTGCACTTGTGTCTTGTTGAGTTCATTTGCTAATAGCAGAGGCTGGATTTTACTGGTATCAAATTTAGGAATTACTGACATATTTTTGCCAAATATCTGAGGCTTTTGATTTAATTTCTCTCAGGTTAGGTACTGGTCTGTGATAATATTTGCACTTTTGTGTACTGGATACTCCTTGTCTTGTGGATACAAAATTTGTACATGAAGGAAGAATGAAGGAAGATCAGGGTTTAACATTCCATTGACAGCACAGTTCTTAGACATGGATTGCAAATATAATCGGTTTGGAATTCATCTATATTCTGATTGGGTGATCATCACATTTTTTGTTTTGAGGGTTTTTCTTAAAATAGGTCGATATAATTTTGAGTTTGAAATTTCTACACAATTCCATCAGTCTCCCTCAATTTTGATCAAACTATTTTTGTGCAGGGAATTCACCAATGATTCTCCTGAATTTTCTTTTTTTTCTCTTGCATACTAAAGTTTCCCATTACAATTTTGACATTATTGTGTGGAATTTTGAAGATTACATTTTGTGCCACTTCCACATCTTAATTACTTTTTCTGGGTTTATATAAAAATGAAAATATTCAATTTTTGACAATATGATGTTATTCAATAGATAAAAAAAATCTACTCACCAAGTGGTGGCATAACAACACACACATAAATGGAGATTATACTTATGCAATCTTTCTGAGCCAGTGGAGAAGGAAGAGGGGTGTAGGAAAGGGAGTACATTTTAGAAGTCACACAGAACTGGGTCGGGGGAGATGTACCAGACAGGTACATTTATTACCATGTACATTTTATTTGTACATAGCAAGGAAATTGTCATTAATCTTTATCTTGTGTTGCTATTCACTAGTATTTTAAGGAAATCAACAGAGTAACTTCAGCTCACACATTTATGTTCAGAAACCATTACAGCTACAGTATATCGTACACACTTGCTGGAGAGGGCAGCACAGTTTACAGTTTTCTGTCAGGAACCAACAGATGGTGTAAGAGTCTCTTCTCCAACATCTACCCCACCCTGGTCCATCTCAAGTGGGATGACTTGCTGTACCACTTGACAGATCTTTGTTCCATCTAGCCATCAGAGGAGAAGCCTCACATTTTGTTGTCTATGTCATGCTACACCTCTTTCACCACTGCTCTCTTCCACAGGTGTTGTAGTTTGATATGCTCCTGTAGTAGAATGGCTTTTCTTAGCAACAAGAGATATTCATCTTTCCATCCACAACAGATGTCCTCATTAACATTTTGTCTGAGTCAGAACTCCTTGGCAAAATCCTTCCTGTTCCTGGTTCTAACCCACATGGAGTAAACAGCAGTTTACCACCATTTAGGAAATAGTCTAGCTTCAGTATTTGTATCATTCTCTCCTTGAGTAATGGGTCTACAGTACTGCAGTTTCTGTTTCTATGAAAATGGTGTTTGGGCTATCTTTGTCCACCTGAGTGACCAAACAGCTTCCTCAAGCAAAACATATGCTTCCACCAGCCTCTTGTCATGGTATGTGCTTCCAGGTGATTCCATGGTGGGCCAGTAGTGCTGTACTTAAGTGAGTTGAACTGTTTTGAAGTGCTCTCATAATTCTGTGTTTTCTGTATGAATGTTGTAGCCCTGTCCAAGTAAACAGTGAGCAGTAGGCTTATACATCCAGCAGAGCATTGCACGGCCATCAGAAATCTGATGGTGGACATTTTGGTGACAAGCTTAATATGAACTGCACTTGTTGTGGTGCTTGTGAATATGACCATGTTAGGATTTCTTGGTTTGGTGTCCAATTTTAGCATATAATGGTCCAGTAAAATCAATGCCTGTTAGTGCAAATGATCTTTTGGGTTGAACTCCGTGCAGGTGTAGTTGTACCTCCACTTATTCATATTGATTACTGTATTACCTTACAGTATAGGCACAAGTGAAGAGCTCTCCTAACAACTTCTGGTACTCACAAAATCCAAAACCTTAATGCAGTTCTCCTAGCACAATGTGTACACTGCAATGATGCAAACTTATGTGCATACATTTTACCAGAAGCTCCATGAAACAATAACAACCATCCAGTATAACTGGATACTTCTCTCAGTTGGGCAGTGTGCCACATTGCTGCTTACAATCGGACAGGAAAGGGATCTATCAAGTAATCTTTGACACTTTAGGTAATTGTTCTCCTGTACATGATACAGGTAGTTTGTCAGCAGATATTTCCAGTTGAATTCTTATGATCCATTGTGTCTGGGGGTCTTACAACTCCAGGACACTCTGACTGCCAGAAATTCTAGTCTTGATCTTTGTTATATCAATAAATCAAAATACACGAGCAGTTATGTGCAGTGTTTGCCAGTATAAACTGAATTTTGCAAAGTTGAATAGGTGTTCAGTGATGCTGATCAGAGCGACATTTGTTCTGGTTTTGGACTCTGGCACTGACTTAAGTGGCTCTGGGATGTCCAGTGACCATGACTGCTTGTCTCCTGAAAGCCATGGTACACCACACCATAAGGTGTCAAGTATTACTAACAGATTTCCTTCTAGTCCCTGTGTGATCTATGAGATTTTGAATTCTTGGATGGTGCCTCCATTGGCTAGGTAATTTGTAAATCAGTGTTCATGTCATTCAATTATTAAGTGAAGGTTTCCCATTTTGTTGGATCATTTTGTACCTACTCCAAGGTGACAGTTCAGTCATTCCACAAAGTAGCTCTGTTGGTATCAGACTCTGTTTCCTGACAAAAGCAATTAAGCAATCATGTGTTGGCTGATGTGTGCTGTGCAACCAGTTTCAGTAGTTCTCCGTACACAATAAACAGCACCATAAGCTGTTTCAGATGAGTGGCAGAACACATGCACATCTGCAGAATCACTTGTGCCTGCCATATTTATCTATCTGGGATTGTGCAATGATGACAAGTTATGAAATTTGGAAACCCAGGAGTAGCAGGTAGATGCAAGATTTGTGAGTAATACTTCCTTCCATGCAAGACCCTTCAGCTACCTGTTTTGGAAGAGTAGTTTAGCAACAATACCAACTAGTACGCACATATCAAGAGGCTCATAAAACAGAGCTGCTCCTTGAAGAATGTTTCTCTTAGTTGATATTTTGTCATTCAGGCCTTCAGCTGTCTTCTGGGAGTCTGTGAAAATAGGTCATTTTCTGTATTCCAGTTGCTTCCCAAGATTTCAAGGCCTTCAACATGTGATATAGTCTTGAGATATTTCAAATTAGTTGCCCATTTTGGAATTGGAAGGCTTATTTGCAGGAAGAGTTCTGTCAGTTCATGAGAAACAGTTGCAGTCTTGTCACAGGCTTTCACATTAGTTGAAAAATGTATCCATGACTGTAGAGTCATCTAAGAGAGCTGACAGTCATAGATATTTGTTGCTGTTTGGTCCTGCTATCTTCCTTACAACTGGTGACAAAAGGAATGAGCATGGCAGAAGTACAAACAGCAAATGTTTGGAATGATATGTTATCACATCATTCAGTTTTTTCAACATAATGCCAAAAGAACCTAGTTAGATCTATGTCCTCTTCATTCTTGATCTGTTGTCGTAATTCTGTAACTTACCCGCATAAGCTGAAAGTGGCATGGTCGACTGTTTTTCGAGATTTAAGTCATTAAAAACATTCTCAATGAGCGTCTTCAATGTATTGTAGAAGTCAATTGCTACACATGAGGGCTGTTCACAACGTATTCAGCTTTTATTTATAAAATCAGTCTTTATTCAGATACAATTGTTTGACACTAGTCACCTTCAAAATAGCCCCCTCAGCCTCTACACACTGCTCCTAATGCTGCAGCCACTGGTGAGAACAGTACTGGTAAACTTCTTTTGGTGTCATGTGCATCTACTCCATTGAATTTTGCGTAATGTCTTGACTATTCTAAAATCTGGTCCCTTTCAAAGTCTTTTTCAGTTTAGGGAAATGCCAGAAATCACTGAAATGCTAGGTCAGGGGAATAGGCAGGCTGACAAATCACAGCTGTGTTGTGTTTGGTACAAAAGCTCCGAAATAATTAATGACAATGAGCAGATGGATTATTGGGGTGAACATTTCAAATGCCTACTGCCCAAAGTTCCAGCCGTTTGCATCTCACTACTTCATCAAGGTGACAGAATTCTTGGTATTACTTCTTAATGACTTAAGCTCTTGGTAGTACTCCTTATTGAGTTTAGTACCTTCTGCAACGTATTTGAGATGGACCATGCTATTGGAGTCAAAAAAGACGGTCAACATGACTTTCATATTTCTGTGTACCTGCCTCACTTTCCTGGGTCTCAGTGACGATGGATGCTTCCATTGCTATGACTGGAACTTTGTTTCGGGATCATACTCATAAATCCAGGATTCATCACAAGTGATCACTGGGTTAAGAAAGACGGGATTTCTGTTCACAGTACTCACCCAGCTTGTCCTGGGCAAACTCTGAACAAAGTTGCTTCTGCTCAGTTGTTAGCAACATCGACAAAATTTTGCTTACATTCAAGTGAGGTCTAAATGTTCCATTAAAATGGAATGAATGGATCCACTGCTAATTTAATCTCATCTGCAAGTTCTCTGGCTGTGATTTATCTGTTCTGGATCACCAGGGTCGTTACGTGATCAATAACAATCTCATTTGTGGGTGTTGATGACCTATCTGAACGTGCTTCACTTTCAATCGATGAGCATCCATCTTTGAAGCAGTTGTACCACTCTTTTATCTGTGAGGCAGCCATTGCTTCCTCCAACACTTTGTGATGAAGCAAGCTGGGATAATTTTACTTCCCCTCTTGTTCTGCCATCTGCCTACTTAAATTAATTTTTTTTCATTTTTGTATTAATTACCATTAACATACATGAATATAACCTGAATTTTCGAAAAAGAGGAAGGTTGGCTCTTAGTTTTTAAGAATATAACACCAAATCTAATTATGTGATTAGTTTTATGCATGTAATAAATTTTCCAATTTATTTTGACTATACCTAGTTAGGGTCTTTTGTTATAGGGCGAAATCAGTGATTGTTTTGTAACTTAAAGTCTATTGTTGATGTATAAGCAAATATAAATTCTGTATTATCTATAAACATATAGTAGACGAAATATTAGTAATCTTAAAGTATCTATTTGGCTCTCTTCGAAAATATGTTAACAAAACCAGCCCTTCATTAATTCCAAAGTAATTTTCAGTTTCATCAAAAGCTGATAACAATGTCTGTTGATTTCATCATTTAAACAAATAATGCAGTCTAACTCTTGCAGTGGAAGAAACTGTTAAAAAGAACCCATTTTTTGATGTATTCAGTTAATTTAATGAGGTACGTTTTAATTGTAATTTCTGTAAATTTAACTTTGAACAATTTGTAGTTTCAGTACCTATCATTGTGAGGATGTGTAAGGGCCCGATTTTTGGTCCCGAGACAGTCAGTTCACAGCCAAGTTTCAGACGAGAAATCTGTGTTGGTTAGAACAACAACAACAATGCTTCAACTTAAATATGAAATAAGTGTTACACAATTAGGCCATGTATAAAAACAATGACAGTGTCTGCTCCACCTTTCTATTCTTCAAGAACTGTGAACTTTGTGGTTAGGTTTTTACTGCTCACAGATATTCAACAGAAAACTATTGTAGCAGTATGTGAATGTTCGCCTGAAAACTATTAATGAGGCTCATCGAAAGTTAAACAGTAGTGCACTGGCCATATTAAATGTGTATATGGTGGGTTGTGAAAATTGAAAGTAAACAACTGTGGACTGCAAATGTGCACATGTCAGCTACATCATTTACAGTAGACAGTACTGCACTTCCACCCCTATTTTTTCGGCCAGTACATCAACACAGAGGACAACAAACGAAGAAATAAAGAAGGCAAATAATTTGCCCACAGTACAAAATCCAATGACTACCATTTATACGTGTTCACTCGTCGACAGCTAGCCAGCAACTGGTTGTTTCTGCAGTCATGGAAAAAAATAAGGCATGCACACTATATATGCCCGGAAGCAAAGAGTGCACACCTGATACCATTGTTGGCTTCAACAATAAAAAATAAGGTTGGATGCTTTTGAACAGCCCTGACGCACCAAAATATTGCTACTCAATAGTCTTTAAAAGAATTCAACTCAATAGCTTCATCTCACACGTTTATTAACAGTGTCCATTACAGTGACAGCATATGACACACAGTTTGCCGCAGTCTATAGTTTTCAATAAGATGCCAACAGATGTCACAAGTGTCTCTTATTCCATAACACCCGTATTATGGAACTAAGAATGCCTTGTGAAAGTGTGAATGCAATAGCCATAAATGGTGCATTTTTAATGATTCTTTTGTCTCTCTTACTTTTGAACAATCTGTAATATCCAGAATAAAAACTCTCATCTGTCAGTCTTGTCTCTTGCACGGCTAAAATTTCAATTGTAAAAAAAAAGAAGGCCCCTCAGCGTTTTCTGACTGGAGAGACTGGCTCAGTCACACAGAAAATGAAATTTTTTATGGGTCCACATGTTTGAGCTGGTAAAAAGGAGTTAAAAATAGCTGTAACAGAATAACTTTGCAGAAGTAGTTACAAGCAAAGTCAAAGTTGTGGCAACTGTTTTCTAGGACTTTAATGATTTGCTCGTGTTATTTCAGGAGCCTCCAGTTTTAAGTGTACTCATTTGCAAAACATCTGCTGATTGATGAGCTGATTCTAGACTTCAGATAACACCAGTCCCTTCATATACAAATTTTTATCTGCACATTAGAGAAATATACATATACTAATGCTTTAGAGAATCAGTGCTATTAACGAATCTACAGAATTTGAGGTGCACACATGTCGAACAGGAAGCTCTCACTTTCTTTAAGAATTATAATCTTTACAATTACAATAAACCATGTGTTTATGAAAGTGATGGAAATTTCAGAAAGTGTTTAGGAAACTATCTAGAGGTTGTGATATTGATGCAAGACTTTTGTTGTTTCAGTTCTTGGAAGAAGAAGCAAAATCCCGAGGGATATCATTAGAGGCAATAAGTAAGGGATCTAAAAAACAAGAGATTACCACAGAGACAGAATTCACTGTTCCATCTTCACCTCCCATTCCTCTGACTAGTTCAGGTTAGAAATTCTGCTAGTTTTTTAAAAGTCTTCACATAAATAGTGGGTAATTTTCTGTAACACATTCTGGTCTACATAATGTTAATACTTTTGGATTAAAGGAGGTCACACACACACACACACACACACACACACACACACACACACTTACCAAGCGGGAAAGCGCCGGTAGATAGGCACAATGAATAAAACACAAACACACACACCGAATTTGAGATTTCGCAACCGGCGGCTGCTTCGTCAGGAAAGAGGGAAGGAAAAGGAAAGATGAAAGGATGTGGGTTTTAAGGGAGAGGGTAAGAAGTCATTCCAATCCCGGGAGCGGAAAGACTTACCTTAGGGGGAAAAAGGATAGGTATATGCTCGCACACACACACACACACACACACACACACACACACACACACACACACACACGCATATCCATCCATACACACACAGACACAAGCAGACATGTGAAAAATATGTCTGCTTGTGTCTGTGTGTGTGCGCGAGCATATACCTATCCTTTTTCCCCCTAAGGTAAGTCTTTCCGCTCCCGGGATTGGAATGACTCCTTACCCTCTCCATATATATATATATATATATATATATATATATATATATATATATATATATATATATAAAAGACAAAGACTTACCAAGTGGGAAAGCGCCGGTAGACAGGCACAATAAAATAACACACAAACACACACACAAAATTACGACCTTTCGCAACCGGCAGTTGCTTCGTCAGGAAAGAGGGAAGGAGAAGGAAAGATGAAAGGGTAAGGAGCCATTCCAATCCCGGGAGCGGAAAGACTTACCTTCTTCAGGAAAGAGGGAAGGAGAGGGAAAGACGAAAGGATGTGGGTTTTAAGGGAGAGGGTTATTAGCCATTCCAATCCCGGGAGCGGAAAGACTTACCTTAAGGGGAAAAAAAGGACAGGTATACACTCGCACACACACACACATATCCATCCGCACATACACAGACACAAGCAGACATTTGTAAAGGCCAAACTGGTTCCAAGCTGAACAATCCATTGCCGTCACCCACCTAATCCTTCACCTACACATCAACTCAGCCAATGAACACACCTGTCAACTCCTATCCTTAATAAAGGTCCTCAATCTTTCCTCTCCCACATCCACACCGGCTGTTCAGAGCATCCTCCTACAGGCCATCGCCAAATTAGAACAGCATACCACCCTCCACCTCAAAAAACTCTTCAATCTCCTGGTTTCCCACCTCCAGAAAGGCAACTCAACCACCCTTCACAACCTTTCCAGCAAACCTCAACCTCCTATCATTGCACACAAACCCAGTCTCTCCCATCTACTCAATGTCCCACTTCCAGCTCCACTCCCTCCAAAACCTCAAAATTCCAATCAACACAATCTGGAACCACATCACCCTAAATCAGTAGTTAACCTTTCCTCTAAACCTCTCTCCCAATCCGAAACCTCTGTCCTTTCCAAAGGCCTCACCTTCAGCCCCACTCCCAGGTTCAACCAAACAGCCCTTGTCTAAGATTTACTGTCCTACATTCGTACTCTCTGCTGGAAATATCACTTTGCCATGAAGAAAAATGATCCAATCCTACTCCTAATGATCCAACTCCCCAAGACACTATCCAAATTGAACCCTGCCTGGAACAGTTCCATCCTCCGTCACAGCGGGACCCACCTCCTCTTCCTCAAAATCACCCTCTCCAAACCTTCCAGGAATTTCTGACTTCCAGCCTTGCCTCTCAATCCTTCTTAAGAAACCTTAATTCTACTTCCAACATCACCACTGCTGAAGCCCAAGCTATCCGTGATCTGAAGGCTGACCGATCCATCGTCATTCTTCCGGCGGACAAGGGTTCCACGACCGTGGTACTTGATCGTCGGGAGTATGTGGCTGAGGGACTGTGTCAGATTTCAGACAACACCACATACAAAGTTTGCCAAGGTAATCCCATTCCTGACGTCCAGGTGGAGCTTCAAGGAATCCTCAGAACCTTAGGCCCCCTACAAAACCTTTCACCTGACGCCATCAACCTCCTGATCCCACCGACACCCCGCAGCCCTACCTTCTACCTTCTCCTCAAAATTCAGAAACCCAATCACCCCCGCCGGCCCATTGTAGCTGGTTACCAAGCCCCCACAGAACGTATTTCTGCCTACGTAGATCAACACCTTCAACCCATTACATGCAGTCTCCCATCCTTCATCAAAGACACCAACCACTTTCTCGAACGCCTGGAATCCTTACCTAATCTGTTACCCCCAAAAACCATCCTTGTAACCATTGATGCCACTTCCTTATACACAAATATTCCACACGTCCAGGGCCTCGCTGCAATGGAGCACTTCCTTTCACGCCAATCACCTGCCACCCTACCTAAAACCTCTTTCCTCATTACCTTAACCAGCTTCATCCTGACCCACAACTTCTTCACTTTTGAAGGCCAGACATACCAACAATTAAAGGGAACAGCCATGGGTACCTGGAGGAGTGCTAGTTTTGCTAGGTTCACAGGAGAGCTTCTGTAAAGTTTGGAAGGTAGGAGACGAGATACTGGCAGAAGTAAGGCTGTGAGCACTGGCCATGAGTCGTGCTTCGGTAGCTCAGATGATAGAGCACTTGCCCATGAAAGGCCAAGGTCCCGAGTTCGAGTCTCGGTCGGGCACACAGCTTTAATCTACCAGTAAGTTTCATATCAGCACACACTCCGCTGCAGAGTGCAAATCTCATTCTGGAGAAAATGTGTTTCTTACGTGGACAAGCAAAAGTGTGATGTGCAGGTGAAGTCAGAGCTGTGAGGAACTTACATGCCTGACGCACCTTAGGAGCTGCCGCAGGATGGTGACTGGAGATTCTCCAACCTCAGCACAGACGTTGGGTGTGGGGCTGGTCCTATAAGCACCTGTGGCCAGCCTAATCCCCCTCACGGTGGATAGCTTCAGTAATCTTCAGATGAGAGGGCCTCCATATACTGTGCACCCATAGTCTAAGTGTGAACACAAGAAAGCCCTGTTAAGCTGGAGCAGATGCGCCCCACCCCATCCATTTTCCAAGACCTGTGGCTAAGACACTGAAAGATATTCAGTGCCTTCTGGGTTGTGCCTTTCAATTCTCTCAGGTGTGGAAACCATGGTGATTTGGAGTAAAATTGAGATCCAGAAACCTTAATGAGTCTTTAAAACGAAAAATTGTCACTCAGATGCAAGTCAGGTAAATTATAAATATGAGAAGATTGATTAAAATGTATACAAACATATTTATCTACAGAAAGTTCATATTTACAGTCCACACCTCTAACCTCTGCACTGTAGGTTGCAGCTGATGAGCCACTGTTGCAATACTGGAGGAGGAACAGAAAACTGCAAAATTGTCCACCAATAAGGGGCACTGTACAGGACTTCTTACCATGGATGTGATACTATTTATGGCTACAGCTAAACACTGCACTGAGGAACATCATTCTCCTGCTCAAAATGATCCAAAAGTGTGTCATCAGGACTTAAAAAACCACTTACACAGGAAAGACCATATGAAGATGGGGAAGTGGCCATTGAAGTCCTATTGATGGAGCTGCAGGAGAATACTGTGTTTCCTAGTAGTGTTGTACACCTTAATGAAGTCAAAGAATATGCCAAGACATACACATAGGTAAGCCTGCTGAATAGCTGTCTCAAGCAGGGTCAGGTCAACAGTGGTTCAAAATCTCCAGAATCCACACTGAGAGGGGCTAGGGAGTTGTCTGGTCTCTAATAACCAGGTCAGACGACAGCTAATCATTCATTGCGCGGTCTTTCCTACACAGCTCATTAAGGAGGCTCTCTGGTAGCTACTGGGACATCTTTGGACCTTTCCTGGTTTCAGGAGAGGTATATTGCTTCTCTCCATGAGTTGGGAAACTAACCTATCTGCCATGTCAAATTAAAACAGTTGGGATGGATTTTCTGTGACACTTATGGCAAATGTTGAAGCCTGCAGTATCAAATTTGGTCATGACCAGACATAATATCACGAGTCTCAGGCAATGCTGAATCCAGCTCCCTCATAGAGACAGGGCAGTTGTAAGAATCAGAAGTGTTGGCTCTAAAGTCCAACATGCCCATCTCTATGGTGCATAGTAGCAGAAGAATGCTGGATCCTGGCTGGCATTGGCAGGAGTCATTGCAAAATGCTTTGCTATCATCTAAGTGATGTCTCTGGGTACTGTTTGGAGACATCCCTGTTTCAGCACCGCTGCTATTGAGAAATAACTCTGTTTACCAGAAATCCTCCTGATGGCTTTCCATACTTTCTTAAAACAATTGGAATGGTTGACAGAGTCCAGGAACACTTACCATGAACTTTCTTACTTGCCTTAATGATGTGTCAAGCTTTGGCTCCCGTGACTTGAAAGGCCATAGGGTTGTGTGCTGTTAGGCAGTATTTAAACCATCGAAGAGGCGCATGGCTGTCCACATTTCTGAGCATCACTCCACCAAGGTACAGGTTGCCCTCTTATGGTGATCTGAGGACTTTGGGATGAATAAATTAGCAGCATGAAGGATTATTTGTGTGAAGTAGTTCACCCATTCCTGGATGGTGTCGCAGTATTCAAGCGCAACCAGCTGGCTGAACAGTGTCCAATTAGCTCTGCTGACCATCTATTACAGGGCTTCTGTTCAGGTAATGCCCCATCCTGTAGGTGGATCCAACTTGGAAAGTAGTTACTGAAATGTTCATCAGTTGCTTCCAAATGAGCAGAGCTGCAAAGGCTGGAGAACAGAAAGAGAGTTGATAGCTGAGGATGATCCAGTCAGAAATAGTGGAGAAATGAGTGGAACCACCTGTGTTGAGTATGCACATCTCCTGAGATGATGTGAAGCTCTCCAAGGCTTGACCCCTAGGGAAAGTATAGTTTGAGCCCCATTATACATTATGGGCATTGAAATCCCCATTAAGGGAAATGGATGGGGGAGTTGTTACGTAATGTCTGCAAGATCTTCAGTGTCTTTTGCATCCTTTGGAGGTAGTACAGTGAAAAGATGGTAACCTTCTGACCCATATGAGCTTCAACGGCTATGGTTTGTAGATAGGTACCCAGGGAGACAGCAGAGGAGTGGTGTGTGTCATTGACAAATACAGCAACATCTCCCTTGGTCCTTACCTGGTCATGTAATCATAGTGATGAAGGGTATAGCTCTGCAATACAGAGGTATAACATGCTTTAAAATGGGTTTTCTGCAAACACAAGCACAGGGTGCATTCCTGTGCTACGAGTTTCAGTGTTTACACATGTGTCCTGAACCCATTAATATTCTACTGTAGTATGGGAGCCATTTATGACGGGATTGCACTTTCACTGGCTTTCTGCTGAGGAGGGGAATGCAGCCTTTGGCCAAGATGAGTGCCCTACAGGGACATCAAGGTCTATTGGCTCCAAGGACCAATCGTGAGACACATCCTGGTGAGTGGCACCAATACCCTTGAACTGCTTTCTTCATGCCTCTATCAGATGCTGAACTTTGCTTCTCGTTTTTTGACCTGTGGACGCTTCGGAGCCACAACCATTATAGTGGTAGTGGCAGTGCTGGATGGTGGACTATGCTGAACCTTTGGAGGTGCAGGGAGCACCAAGATGTCGGTAGCCATGACCTTTTCTGGCGTTCTGAGGGTAGGTATGGGCTTCAAAATAAATGAAACAACACGAGTGTGTTGACAAATGCAGGTACTAGAGCTGACACTGCCAACCCCTGTTTGTGTAGTAGTATCAGTCTTCTGAACTAGCTGTTCAAGAACAGAAGCAAAGGAGGTAGTGAACATGGGGGAGGGGTGGCTGCATGATCTTATACATCCTTTTTGGCCTTACCATACAGGATGAACTTTACGGTTTTTAATTTCCTGTATCTTCCTTTCTTAAAGGAAGACACTGCAATCCCTACTCCAGACAGGCTGATCCCCAGACCAAATTACACACTTTGGAGGAGACAAACAGCCAATTCTATTGTGGGTGGCCTGATCACAATTGTCGCAAGTGGCTTCTTCCTTACAGACAAGAGTAGTGTGCCCAAAGTACCAACAATTAAAACAGTGCATTGGATTTGGGAATAAGACCACACACTTAGGCGAAGAAAACCTGCCTTGACATGCTCTGGAAATTTTGTGCTGTTGAAATGAGTCTGGTTTGATAAAATTACCATCAATCCTTTTCATTATGTTTTGCACATCAACAGTGCCTTCTTGGGTTCACTCACGTTTCAGTTGTTCTCTGGGGATGTCAACCAGATTCTGCAAGTCACATCTTTGCTGTAGTTCAAGGTTGTGTGCAGTTCAGCTTCAATTGAACATTCGCCAAGGCTTTGAGCTTTCTGTAGGTTCTGTACTTGTTGTGACCTCCTACCAACAGTGCCCTATTGCGCAATCACTTGAAAGATTTTAAATTTCCAGCAATCCCTTCATCTGAATGAGTAAAGAGGGACACTTTCTCGAAGCCGCCCTCTTCCCTGTTACCTATTATAAACAAATTCTAGCCAGCATTATGCATTCTGTTACTATTAATATAAATACTTTGAGAAATCCCTGTCTGGAGGACTGGCTCCATGAGCTCTCTTGTTGAATTTGGTGTCGATATTTACCAGCAGCCCACCCATTCCACTGTCACTGGAAGAATTTAATTTTGAGGATTTCACTTCAGTCCCATGAGGAGCTATGGAAATACAGATCTACTCAGACCGAGCCCTACATGCCTAAGTAAGCCTTAGGCAACTTAAGTATGCCAGGTTCCCCAGGGGTTGCTCACTAATGACTGTCCCACCCTAACAGCCATGCGTCTCAACAGCACATTGTACACCTTGAAATTGATGGCTTTTTCAATAGAGATTTTTTTTGCATCACTGCAATCCAGATGGTCAAGCCAAGATCTGCGTACCCTTTGACACACAAAGTTACACTGCTGTGCTGCATAGTGGCTGCTCAAGCATATCTAGCACTTAAAGGTGACAGAGGATTGGTGGCGCTTCCTAGCACACAGCTCAGGAACACCAGGTCACCAAGTCTGTACCCAGTAAACGAATTCTGAACCCCTAAGGGTAGCTGATCCCGATTCTGTACCTATTCATGTGATTTGATCTGCTCATCTAATCTTCAGGATTCTTGCTACTGTCCATCTGCATTTGGCATCCTCTGCACTTCTGCTATATTCATGTAACTTGTTGCCCAACAGCGAAACTCCAACACTTCGTGTGGCTGATTTCCTAATCTGCCTCCCTTAGCATTGCCTAATTTAATTCATCTACACTCCATTTACTTCTTTATCTTTTAATGATGTTTATCTTGTAGTGTCATCACGAAACACCACCCATTGTGTTCAAACCATCTTCTCCAAGTCATTTACTGTCACTGACAGAATTATAAGCATATCTTAGAAGTTTTTATTTTGGTTTTCAGATATGTTTAAATCCTTTCCAAATTTCTCCTTCATTTCTTTTACTGCCTGCTCATTGTACAGATTGAATAACGTGGGTTGCAGGAAGATGTCAGCAGGGGTGCCCATATCGGCAGAACTAACGATTTTACAGAAAAGCCTGCACTGATACAGATAGTGGACTGGGGGCTGAGGTGGATAACAGGGAGAAATAAACAATAAATTTGGTCAGTGTCATCATCTGATCTTGGGAATGTTTTGCAGTTTAAAATCTGGGTTATAGACCCATGTTTTATCATTATATAATCTGTCAAACCTTACATATGTCTACCATGAATGCAACTATCTTTCATGGTTTTCAGATTAAGTATTTGCAATGATTAAATTGCACTTTGAGCAATATTCTACAAGGCTTCTGTCCATTTCATTTCTTTCCCCCCAATTCATGTTCTTTTATTATTTTTTCCTTACTTTTGAACTCCAGTCACCTGGTACAATTACATTTTCATCACTTACAAACCCCTAATTCCAGGATTATACAGTAATGCTTACAGATCTTGTTCTTATGGCACCAAAGCCAATCAATATTGTTTTCTTCTCCCTTATTACCATGCAAATGTGTCTAAATGGTCTTACTGCCATTTATTTATTTATGCTGATTTCTTTTGTTTGTTCTGCAGAGTTGAAAGAGATTCTGTATGGGTATTTACTAAGAGATCTGAACTACTCAAATCACATTGATTAGGGTGTGCTGTTAATGCTACTATCTGGGTTATCTTTCTGTCGAATGTGGGGGATTTACAATCTGTGCAACACCCTAGGAACATTGATGCTGTGCATGCTGCTCAAACGTCTCTGTTCAAAGACTGCTCCAACTTCATTTCCTCTATACAGACTTCAAAATGTGCAAAAACTCAATCCTGATGATTGTGTACTGCACATACAAATATGTCAACAGCTTTTGAGGTATTTGTAGCCTCACCACTTGTGTAAACCATGTATATTTTTTGCTTAATTATTGTTGTAGAATATGGCAACTTAAATTAAAACCAAACATCAGTGCCAACAATGTAAACAGCACAATTATCACTGTAGTTCAATGAGCCCCAAGCTGCAAGTCTGATGCAGTCTGCACACAATAATATTTGTCAGTATTTTAAGTTATGAGAAGTGTTTCCATAATATTCTTAGTGGTGTATACATAACTGAATTCAATACCAAACTGGTATTCAAAAATATAGGAATTGTAAGACCAGTTATGTAAATTACACCCCACAAATGATTTCAGTCAAGCCCCACAAACGAACTTGCTATGAGTGAGCTGTTCCTGTCATGCAATGACTGCTGGCAGGTGAGATGGTAAATTTGAGTTATTCTATATTGGCAATATTTGGTGGGCTGCTTGCAGTAAAGGTTAAAAGGGATTTGTGAGGTACATGAGAGAGAGAGAGAGAGAGAGAGAGAGAGAGAGAGAGAGGGGGGGTCAAGCCTGTTTTTTTTTCTTTTCTTTTTTCTTTCTTTCTTTTTGCCCCCTGATAGCTAAAATCCAACAGTCTACAACTTAACGTGCCTCTCTGCTGTTCAGTGCCTTCTCTATGTGGTGTGTAATCTATCCTAATGTTCATAACATGGCAAAAATAATCAATTTTTAGTAACGTAAAGTACATAATTGGATAGATAAAAAATCTATTCAACAAGCAGCAACTGAAGAACAACCACATAAAAAGTTTTAGGTATGAAAGCTTTCAAAGCTAGTGGCTCCTCCTTCCGGCAGAAGGGTAGGGAAGAGGGGTGAAGGAAAAGGGGTAAAGTTTTGAAAAGTCACCCAGAACCCCAGGTCAGGGGACACTTACTGGATGGGATGAGAAGGAAAGACAATATTCATATTGTTATTTCATTCTGGATTTTCCATGGTTCAACTATACATGTGCCATTTCACAACAAAATAACTGTGCTACACATAATTTGTACATGACAATGATGGTTAAGCTCCATTGATGTGGACTGAATTAAAAGAAGAAATACAAGACACATTTTGGGCTTTCGCCCAATTTCAATTTAAGTAACACATCTGTATATTTTCATCAGTTTAACTTTTTATTAACTGCATTTTGAATGCTGCAGTTGATAAAAACGTTATACTGATATATGACAACTATACATAGGTGAAAACTTGAAACACATCTTGGCACAAACCAATATGGCTGGTTGCTGAGTTTCTTCAAGTAACTATGCCTTTAAAAAAAATAGGAAGGAAGGAAAAGAAAATTCTGCCAGCTGTTCATGGCCAGTGGATGACAGGAGGCAACATTTACAGTTACGACACATTAAGACTTTTAATGACCCTACAATAGTTATCGGAAATCTGTGTGTAAACAACACTGTCTGTTAAAGAGATTTCATTGTACTATGGTCTCCACTGTCTGTATTCAAATAGAGGGAGAAAACATTTAAGTATAAAAAGTTTCTTTTTATCAACTCAATTAGTATGTACAAAAATTTTTATCAGTTTTAAAAAATACAAGTAGCTTTACATGTAATACTGAGATTATATTAGCAGTTGTACATTGTACTTTTTCATTATCATTCCAGGTTTCATTGGATGGCGATCTTCCCTGCAGTCTTGCTCCCTTGAGAAAGTGGGTCCATTCTACATTAGCCCAGTTCATACAATTGAGCCACCAGACCTGCCAAAACAGAAACCACAGCTTACAATTTTCATAGGCTGAGCCTCAGTTTGTAAGTAACAAAAATCATTTGATAGGGCAAGGAAAAGCTGTCTACTGTGTTCATGACAACATTGCAAACATAATATAGATGAATTTACAAGCTTCACAATGATCTTAAATGTAGTGTAACTGGGAATGAACTACATTTTTACACTTGGAGCATTCCAGTAAATAGGAAACTTTAGTATAGTTCTTCTGTAGGAAGTAAAACAATAAAATTTCAACAGATTTTTCTTTGATATAATGCACTCCTTTCATGTCCATTAACAATTTATGGTATATTTATTTGCTATGATACAAGTAACATCAAAATGAAACACAGTCATGTACGAAGGTAGAACTTCGGCACATAAAACTTTACCTCTAAAATGGTAGGTGGTACTGTGCATAGTGGCAGTAGTAGATCAGCTTCTCTCAGGTCCATTACAAATTTGTTCAAGCTTGCTAAGAGGTTAGTAATGAAATTTAGATAGCTGAAGCTGTGTAATGGGGCACTGCAATATGATGTACTGCACAACATTTTGCTTAAGTGCAGAAAAGTCTCCATCTAGTACAGTTGTGAGAGTCTCAATAAACTTGCTTTCAAGCCAGCAATTATAACTCTCATTAAGGTATGATATTTTCTGTTAACACTGAATCTATACAGTTGTAACTATCATAAATACACAGCATGTTGAACTGGACTGACTCTCTCTGGACCTAGGAGGGGGTGATCATTGTAGTTGCCAACTAGGTAATTATACTCAAGAACACATGACAGTTCTATGAAAGCATGCAAAAGCTCTTTAAAATACTGAAAGTGAAGGATGTGTATTCTAAGGAGGTATGGGTTTCATGATAGAGGGTAGTGCTGAAGGACTGATGTTCTGATTGCACTGCAGTATATATTTATTTACAAATATAAATTAGCCTGACACCACTCACAATATAGTATTATTTTGTTCCTCTCAGCAGCTACTTGACACAATGTCTACCAACCTCAGCATGCACAGAACAGCATACAAGATTCTGCTGCAACCCATGAGAAACATTAACGTGTTTCAAATCTCACTGTGGGGCATTGCAATCAGAACAGTTAATTTGGAGTTGGTATCTCTGGGCATTAAGGCAAAAATTGATAGGGCCACCTAATTCCTTGGACTAATCACAATGATGGCACACTTACTTAAGCCTGTATTACCTAACTTGCCTTCACACATGTCCTATTCTAAACGGACAGGAGAACATACCCTGAGTGTTAATTAATATTCTATCAATTTTAAAGAATTTGCTCTACATTCCTACTTTACAAAACACACATATAACTGATTGGCACAATAATGTTAGAGAGTAAAATTGCATTTACAATTATATTTAAAATTATTTGATGATTTTGTAAGATAACAGATTTAATTAATTATGGAGTAAAAAGAAACAACTTTGTTCAATTAAGATAATCAGAAATGGCTCTTTATGAACAATAAAGAATATTCCAGTATGGAAAAAACACATATATTAATAAAAAATCTCAGTTACTAAATTAGCATAGCCTGATTTTTTTTAATATACAGTAATGAGATATTCAAAGAAAAGTTATTAACTTATTATAATAAGGTATCTTGATTTCTATTATTGCTTTAAAATATGTTTATAACCAGCTGACATGTATTATAATAGTGCTAATACAATAAACATGTTCTGTATAAAAACTATTTTCATTTAAATGTTAGTACTGAAACAAACCTTTTTACACCCCAAATCTTTTCTTTGCAAGTGCTGGTGGCAACTGTGAAATTAGGGTGGATGGGCTTACTTCAACAACAGTTAGTACACCATCTGCCAGCCACTCTAAATGAACGAGATGCTGCAACAAAGAAATTAGCAGCTTGAGTAACTAGTGTTTGAGCTTCAGTGTGTGTGTGTGTGTGTGTGTGTGTGTGTGTGTGTGTGTGTGTGTGTGTCTGTTAAATTAACACAATTGTCACTTCTAAAATATCTGTGACCCGATGTTAAAACTATGGCTGCACCATGAATAATGTTTATAAGAAAATTAAAGGTAACACTAAAAATAGCATGTAGCTGCTACAAACAAAAGTTACGCTGTCTATCTTTACTTCCTTTTCTCTCCACCAGGTTCACTTCCACCTCAGGTTTTTTTTCTGTATTAACATGTATGTTTGGAGCTTTACAGTCATTCTAGAATTTCCACCATTATCTTTATTTTTTTGTCAAACTGATTTAAGTATACTCTAAAATATTTTTATCTCTGATTTAGACAATGTTAAAAGGAGGAAAAGGTCATCATTTACAGAGCCAAGAAAACACAACAGTACTCACTTTGTATTTTTTAACAATGTGAAATGCATGCACTATTGATGCAGCAGGTGACTGGCGTGAAATATTACTGTCTTGACTGTCTGAGGCAGGTGAATCTATTCTTGGTATTTTTGCTTCATTTGCAGGCAGTTCCTGGAATACAAAATAATGACTGTAGAACAAGACTAAGAGCAGCCGGACATTATACTAACCATTTAGTATATTATAAAAATATAATGAATACATTTTAAGCATTGCTCCAAAGAGAAATAACAGTCTACAATCAATAACTCTTGCAAACAGGTATAACGTTTCATTATTCCAGAAATATTATCCGCAATTAAACAGGGCCACTTTACATAATTCCATGAGTTTTGCTTAGTACATTAAATCATGAGAGATCCTTAGTAATGCATTCATATTATAAAGATGCATCACTTACCTTCTTTTTGTCTACAATACAGAATGTGCTGTCATCCTGCAACATTATCATGTCTGGGTTTCTACTGTCAAATACGACATTTGTTACTGGGAAGTTCCGTGACAGCCACTGCTTGGGATGTCGACCGTCAAGATCTCGAGAAAACTTTGTGAAAGCTTTCCGTCTTAGATCATATTCAGTAATCTGTAAAAGAGCAAAAGAAGTTTTTCTCTATAGTATAGTAAGTGCACAGAATCACACAAAAGATGCTTGAATTTATTAGTTACTAACCTTGTGATCCGAGTACACCACAACAAAATTATTGGTCTTACTAATGGCTGCTGCAGTTGCTGGACAGCGATAATGAGGAAGAGTCACATAATGCTGGAAAGAAAAGCAAAGTAAATCAAAAACAACAAACAGAGATTACCATATTGTACTTCATGGAAGTTACAATTAAGAATTTCTGAAGCATAATAATAAAATAAGGCAAGGCAAAACATGTGTGTGCCATAATTAGCTGTACCTGTCTTTGTAGCCAAGATTGCTAATGTATGCACAAGTTGCGATGCTCAGTTCAGAGGTAGCTAGTTCAAATCATGATGGTGAACAACATTTTTGTCTTCATTATGTGACCAGTATGGGGAGGAAAGATAGTGGCAAAAAATTCCTGATTATGGGACATTGTACCAATGTGCTGGGTCAAATTCTGAACCTGTCCACAATTTCTCAAAGTGAAGGCAAGATACAAAGTTGATGGTGAGCTATATGCCAATGGGAACATAGAGTTTGGTATTATTCAAGAGTAGTTGGCTATGTCTCTGCACCAGATTCTCTCTTCTTTCATCAACAATCTGAACACAAAAATAGTAAGCCACATGCACTCATCAAATCACTTATACTCTAGAGATATCTTTACAACACAACTCTCCACTGTGAAGGGAGAGGTGCCCCTTGATGCAAAGAAATAAAATCTTTCCAATTACGTCAACGAACCTATCTCTAGGGAATCACCACGCCAAAAAACTCATACAACTTTATATCAAGCTGCATGGAAGAAAACTGATTTTTCCCATCTGGTTTGATACAATACGGCCTTGCCGTGGTGGATGGGCTTACCTAACTAATAGTGCCACAACTGTCGAAAGCCAAACAAATGCGGTCATACACATTACACAGTACAATTAGTTGAATGTGCAACTCGTACCATGCGATTCATCTGCCATTTGTAGCTGAATCCATTTATGTTATGATGCTTAAAGTGCCATCTAGGGGGAAAATTTTCATTAATTACCCCTCTGACAGTTCCCCTTTTCTTCAATAATGCTCGATTCAAATTTGAAATCATTCTGAGCAATTTCTTTTTAACTGGAACTTCAATTATAAGCACCCTCTATATTAGATCTAATGGCAAAAAATACACTTGACATTTATCAGGATGTCAGCAACAAAACTGGAATCACTGACCATAAAGGAGATGTAGTAACAATGATTATTAAATACTAAGAGCAACAAAAACATGTACAAAGAATTACATATTCTATAGGCTAGATAAAGTGGTAGTAGTGTCATATCTCATGGAGTAGCTTGAAATATTTAGTTCTGAGCAGGAGCATGCAGACAAAGTGTGGCTCAAGTTTACAAAAGTTGACCAAGCATTGAATAGTTACGTACTTGGCAGAACAGTTCATGATAGGAGGGATGCTCTGTGGTATACAATCACTGTAAAGAAACTTCTAAGAAATGGTCACAGTTGCATAATCAGTGTACAATCAAGCATAGGATTATAAATAGAAAGATGGTGTATAAACTGAGTATGCTGTCAAAGGGGCAACACATGAGGCAGTCAATGACTGACTTAGCAGAATCTTGTTGAAAGATCTCTCATAAAACCTGACAAAATTTTGGTCACATGTCAAGGCTGTCAGTGGCACCAAATGTCTTGACATTTTTGAATAAAACAGGAATCAAAACAGTGTGTAGTGAAGCAAAAGCAGAAATGTTAAACCCTACTTTTAAATGTTCTGTTGAAAAGGAAAATACAGAAGCAGTTCCACAATCTCCTTTTGTGCAACTGCCAAAAGCTGAGTGTTATAGATATTAGTATCAGTTTCACTAAGGAACAGTTCCAAACATTAAAATTAATGAATTTGCAAATGAGATAGTCCCCATTTCAACAGGTATATTGTAGAACCCTATAACAAAAACTGTGATCACTGGTTGCACGACTTCTAGCCAAGGATCAAGGCTACATGTGGATGTGGTATTTTTTATTTCCACAAATTATTTGACTCAGTACGAAAAAATGTCTATTAATGAAAGTATTATTACATTGGTCAATAAACAAGATTTGTGAATTGATTGAGGATTCACTTAAAAAGTTTCAACAGGCAGTACCAACTGAAGAATTTAGGAATATTTTTCAGCCACAAACCTATTGCACCCACAGGGACCCCAAAAACAAGATTAGACTAATTACAGCAAGCACAGATACATTTAAGCAGTCGTTCTTCCCAAGGTCGATACTCAACTGGAACTGGATGAAAACTTAAAAACTGGTACAATGCTAAGTATCCTCTTCATGCACTACACAGTTGTTTGCTGAGCATGTATGCAGATAATCAATAAGGAAAATCCCTGACTGACTGCAGAAAATACTGCCTATCAGATGAACTTGACACCATCTATTTGGCTCTAAGTCTCTGGCTTCCACAAACAGCTGTTTCATTTCTGATTCAAAGGGGTGGACCCACATTAACAAATTTGTACAAAATCAGACAGATACTTTTTAACACACTCCAAACATAGACAAAAATTTTGTTTTGGTCAATGTGGCAATAACTTGCACGAAGCTTTTTCGTAGTTAAGTCTTGATATAAAAAAGTACCAAATTCTTTTCATCTGATAAACCTCTGGCATCAGATATTTCACACACCTTTTGTCCCCTATCAGCCAATATTTTATTGTTCAGAGAAGTACAGGCTCGCTTGAACTTACCCCCTTGTATCTTAACTGTTGATAAGAGTAGATTTCTTATAAATTTTTACCAACTTTGGATGAAACACTGTGTGGCACAGTGGAAATAAGCAGCACAGTACGTGCCACTCAATTAATGACATCATCACTGATGCACAGGGCAAAGAAATTGTTTCTTATGCAAAGGTCAGTAATAAAAATATAACTTTTGTTGCGTGGTGTGTTTATTACTGCAGTCTCTAAAACATTTAGATTTATTTGGAATAAAGTGAAGTTAAAATGGTTTTTTAGCTACAGAAATTCAGTTTTATGAAATTGGAACAGTTTTAATCTTTAGCTATGGGGTAAACTCTTTCCTCA
This sequence comes from Schistocerca gregaria, assembly GCF_023897955.1. Classification (NCBI taxonomy): domain Eukaryota; kingdom Metazoa; phylum Arthropoda; class Insecta; order Orthoptera; family Acrididae; genus Schistocerca; species Schistocerca gregaria. Next base: position 296,244,461 of record NC_064922.1, read on the forward strand.
GATGTAGAAACACACACACATTTTTATGCACACCACTCACTCATATATGACCATTGTCATCTCCACGCACTTTTTCTACTTTCTGTTGCTTCCTTGTCAAACTCCCAACAGCACACTTCCACCCAGTTACCACACACGCCATGACACACTGACTTCCCAGCCACCCTGTAGCAACCATCTCAACTGCTCACAACATACAATAACCATAAATATTGCACTGTGTGCCTCCACATTCTCCTCGAATATAAGTATTCCTGGATCTTTCCACCACCTCCATTGACACAGACCAATTTCCCTGGCCCTGTCTGCACCACATATATATATTCCTGCTCCTTGTATCTAACAGACCTGCTGTACATCTTGTCTTCAATATAGTCCCACAAAAAGGAGTCGCATGTGTTCAGATCCGGAGTATATGGTGGCCATTCGAGGCCCACGCCAGTGGCCTCTGGTTTCCCCAAAGCCAGAATGCAGTCCCCAAAGTGCTCCTCCAGGACATCAAACATTCTCCTGCTTTGATGTGATTGAGCTCATTCTTGGATAATGGGGATGAAACAATCTTCCACAGCCTTCACATATCATTCGGTGGTCACCCTGCCATCAAGGAATATTGCACCAATTATTCTGTGACTGGACATTGCACACCAAACAGTGCGCCATTGAGGGGTAGAGAGACTTCTCACTCCTGAAATGCAGATTCTCAGACCCCCAAATGCAACAGTTTTGTTTATTGATAAAACCCATCCAACTGAACATAGGCTTTGTCATTAAACCAAACCATATTCACATCACAGTCCTGTTCATCAATTCTGTGAACAATGGTGTTGGTGAAACAACTGCTGTTCCATGGCCCTGGGGCTTAATGGCTGATGAGTTTGAATTTTCTATGGGAAGAGATGCACGTCTTTAGCAATAATTTGTGGCTGGCAGTGTCTCACAGCTGACTGCTACCCATTGTGCTGCTCGTCTGGTCGATGTCCTGGGGCTGGATTGAAATATCATACTTGTCTTTTCAGTGTTTTCATGTGTTTTCACCCTTTCTGGATGACCATAATTGCCAACACTGTCGTCACAACAGACACTGCCAACACTATCATCATCAAGTTCTCTCAAACTTGCTAATCAAATTCTTGATTGTTAGCACACTTGGACCAGTTGTCTTCAGCTTGAACTCGGTCACAAACTTCCTTTGAGCCACAGTTGGGCTGTTTTTGCTCACATAGTAGGCCTTCACAAGCACTATACCACCAGGCATGCTGGATCATAAAATTTTCATGGGCAAATGACTAACAACAAGACGCATGCACATGTGTATGCTGATTCCCATCAAGCCCTGTGCAGTTTGAACATCCTAAAACAAACTGTTCAGAAATTATGAAGACTTCATTTCATACTGTTCAATAATTGTCATCCCATATGAGTGTGTGTGTGTTTTCTATGTCTATAGAAGGACTTGTCCCATTATTTAGTATTAATCCTCAAAATAAAGTGTTCATTTTCAAAAATCATACCATAATGTTGATAAAACCAGGATCAATGTTAATTAGTAAATGAATATTTTCATTTTTGGCAATGAGTTAATTACTGAAACAAATCATATGTAACAAATATGAAACCAGGTAAGTTTTAGTAGGACTCGCACTCTCAGGGTTCAGTACGAACATTCTGATGAGCGAGTTTGCAAGTAGCAAAACACATGACATAAAGGGCAGTATTCTCTTATTGCATTGGCTTAGAAGCTTATGTTTTTTTACACCATCAAGGGTAAGGTATTTGCCATAAATTTGAACTTTGACACCTCTATCTCTTCTGAGGAAAAGGCTCTTAATAGACAGACAAAGAGATCTCATAAGGCTTCCGTTTTTACCAACTGAGGCATGGAACACTTAAAAAATGACAAGGCCATTAGAGATGGGAGCACAAGCTTAGAATGAGACAGCATACGAAAGAATAAATGCTTTGCCCTTTTCAGCAGAACTATTCCAATACTTGACGTGATTTTGGGATATGACATAAAATAGGATTTGTGAATTATTAGCTCATTCACCATCAGGTCAGTCAATTATGAAATCCAAAGATGTATGAAAGCAAGGAAAAGAAAACAGGGTGTACACACTTCTCTAACAAGGAAGATAGTGGAGGGGAGAGGGAGTGAGAGAGCAAGTGGGAGCTGAAATTAACTTAACGCGTTACTATAAAAGGCGTTTTCTATGAAAAAATGGAAATGTTACGATACTGGCCCATGGCTATCATGTACAACAATGGCAATGGCCGGTTAACAGATATGTTGTTTGGAAAAATTACACAACAACGACAACTGTCTCAGGAAACCATACACAGACACTCTTGCAAAGTAATGGACTTTGGATTAGTGCAGTGTAAATGAACTATACTGAAAACAAAAGTATAAATTATATCCAAAAAGAAATTAAAATCAAATGAAGAGAAGAAATCTTCCACACAAATGCATACGAAAACACAAATGTTATGTGGGACAAATGCTAGACGTTGGAATCAAATGTTCTTATAATCAGCAACTGAGAAGGAAAGGTTACAGGTAACAAAATCATATAGGGATTAAGGTGTATCAAAATTTAACAGCTTTGTTGTATAATTTTTTCAAAAGTAGAGTTACACAATGGGTCCCAAGTCATTCAGTGCATTATCTAGTATAAAAACAATTTCATGTGACAGAAAATTAATCAAACTATCCTTAATTAAGTGCATTGCACAAAATTTTCATAAACGTTGTGGAATTATACACAATCCAATTACCACAATCTACATGGGTTCGTGTGCTATTGGCCAACAAAACTTCAGAACTGTGTTTCTTCAGAGGCAACACATAACATTGTTCCTGAGTACTGGAGTATTAATTACTTATTGTTCACTATTTCTTCAGCATGGATATTTTAATGTAAAAGAAGATATCATGAAACCCAAAAACTTCATACGGACACCAATTTCAAATGACAAGTATTTTACTTACTATATGCATCCAAACAAACTTACTTAGATGACAGAATAGTAAGATATACATTAATACTATTTATCAAAACTGCTAGGCAAAGACTCTGGTACATAAAAAAGCATAACTTGCCATGTACAACAAAACAATCATACAGTTTTTCTTCCCTTTTTTTTACAATAGAACATATTTTATATATACGGTTTATCACCTTTCCACTCTGAAGGAACCATACTGCAATGTGACTTTCATGGTCAGCAGCAAATAAATATTGATCATCTGGAGAGAGGCCCAGCAGGAACACAGTGTCAGTATGAACTATAACAGGAAAGCACTTTAACAATACTTTAAATTTTTCTAGTAGGTGAATATAAATTTTATATAGTTTACTTCTGTTCTGTAGCAAAAGCCATTTTACAAGCTAATAGATCACACCTTTACGGCACTTGCAAGCAGCACCATAATTAAAACTGCTTTTCATAAATAAGCACATAAACAAATACTGGTCAAATATTAACATGTTATCCTTTTATTGAAAGTTAAAAACACTTATTAACATTGAAAGAAATCTTTAAAAATTAGTGTTACAGAAAATTGAATCAGCATGTCTACATTGAGAACACTGTCACAATAAATTTGAAGAAAACCCTAGCATTAAAATAAGATACAAGAAATAAAAATCTGATTACAAGACTATGAAAGCTACAGCACAAAAGAAACTGTTTTTGGCAGAATAAAAAAGGATTCTTAGTGTTATGATAATGTAAGGTTATTGGTGGAATAAGAATAATGAAAGGAGTAAAAGTTATAATTCACTGTACATTTGAGGTGTTTTTAGTTGCTGAGAAGGAGGTAAACAGGACTGAAAATGTTGCTGACAATGGCAGCACAATGTAGGCAGTTGGGACAATGAAGTCATATGAGTGTGTTATGTGTATGTATGTATGTATGTATGTATGTATGTATGTAACTCTGTTTTACTTACCTCTGAATAGCAATGTCTACAATATAAGCTAAGTTTTCTGTTTTGTTCATGTGACAATCGAGCTCTCAACTATATGGCAAATTCTTAATTTTAATCCCTCCATTATGTATAAAGCAAACATATTCGGTTACTATGCATTACATTGGGTATGACTACTTGAAAATTATAAATGACAAAATGTAAGTAATGCCCCATGATGGACAAAGCAATTAACTGACCAGTCCCTACAATTTTTGAACATTATTTCACATATTTTTTCCTTCAGCAGTTGTTAATCAGCTGTTATACTTAAGATATTTACAAATTACTATGCTACTCCTGACAATACATAACCTATATCAACAACTGCTAAGAATCTAATGATCAGGATACATCAATAATATTATCAAATACTCATACAAGTGTACTTTATTAAATTCATCATTAAGTGCACAGAAATTAACTTTTACACCCTTTATTCCCATGGATGTTTTAGTGCTCCTCTGCTACTACACAATTCTATGAATGTGCACAAATTTCTTCTCAATTACTTCTGGGCAAATAGGCTAGAATACAGTTTAGGATCACTCCTACTAAACATCTCACCTAACAGTTAAGGTGTCCTTTTGGTGACAGGTAAATAGTAAAGTTGGGAGGGTTGTTACTTTCAATCCAAAAATATGTACATTCCACAAAAAACTTTCCATTGGCACTTTGAGTACAATATAATACTGTTATAGTTATTTTCTTCTGGAATGAATCTTTACTGGACTGAAACAGCTAGCAATGTTTCCAGCCAGCTTCTTCTGAACAACTAAAAAGTGAGTTTTAAGTCTTCTAATAGGCATGGCCATGCAACATATCATCTCAAAAGTTACTACACAACATATGTTTACTTATGCAAATATGAGGACTTATATTACTAAGCTCCTTATGTTGTAGAACACAAATTATTAAAAAAGAAAAACAACCAGTGACTTTGTATCCAAGACCATTGTGAAAGAAGGCATGTAAAAGATTTTAAATATATTTTAAAATGTAAAGACACCATAAGGAACTTCTATATGATGCGTACTATTTTCGTATAACAGAAAAATTGTTTACATTTTATACACTGTATATCATGAAACAAAAGAATGAAAATGTGCCATATTTTTGTTTAAATTTAAAGGGCCCTGGACTGAGTTTCTTGGACATTCCAAACGGGTAGTGAATCCATCAAATCTGACATACGAAGTTGAATTCTGTGCATCACCGTCAATGTCAATTTTTGAGTTGGTAGAGCCAATCTGTTTTCCTCAATTTCTGTGGAATGTGGTCATGAAAGCATAAATATCTGGCATGGGCTGGTTATATACCTGTTTCCCTACTGCATGGTTTGTCTATTCCACTATCATATTCGCCTCATTTAGCAGTGTGCTATCATAAACAGCAACTTTTACAGTTATGGCAACTATGCATTCCTGTGGCAATACTAGCCATACAAGAAAGGCATCTTAACACAGTAACATCGAAGTCTCTTCCACAAAATGTTATCTCAACAAGTAAAAAATATGACTTTATTCTCAACAAGTAAAAAATATGACTTTTTGAGTATAACAGTAACTACTGTCAAGAATCTGAGCAGTTAGTATGCACTGATGGAAAAAAATAAATTGTGACACCAAGACGGAGTTACACAACACAAAAGAAACAAAAGTTGGCAGGCAAGTTTCTTCATCTGAAAGATTACATCTATTCAAATTTTGCACTAGTCATTCAGGGTAGTGCCAGTAACACCACTATGAGAACCCAAGACTGATTTTCTTTAAATACACGCTCTAACGGACATGTGCATTAGTTACCTTTGAGACTGGATGTGGTCAGTTGATGTTAGTCAAAAATACGAGGGTTGTGAATAAATACGAGGGTTATGAATAAATAGTTGCCACTATTTAAGTTCCAACCCTCGAACCTTTTAAGGTGACAAAGGCACCACAATCAACGCCTCACTGAATTTGAATGAAGTGATAGGGCTATGAGTAGCTGGATGTTCCTTCTGTGATATTGCAGAAAGACTGTATGAATGTAGTCACTGTGAATGACTGCTGACATGAGAATGAATGGTTGCAAGAAGACCAGGCTCCAGATGGTCACATGACACTACCTAGAGGGAAGTCTATCGTGTTCAGCATATAGCTCTGGTGCATCATACTGCATCTGCAGCAGCAATCTGTGCACCAGTTTGCACCACAGTGACACAACGAACTGTTACAAATTGGTCATCTCAAGGACAGCTCTGAGCCAGACACCTGTCAGTGTGCATTCCAATGACCCCAAACCAATGCCACTTACGACTTCAGCAATATCAAGTGAGAGTTCATTGGGGGAGGGATAGGGGGGGGGGGGGGGAGGCAAGAGGGAGACCTGTTGCGATTTTTGATGGAAGTTGGCTCTACCTTGGCACCAGTGATGGCCACGTGTTGGTCAGGAGGAGGTCAGCTGAGGGCCTGCAACCAACCAGTCTGTGAGCTAACACATTGGACCTATATCTGGAGTTATGGGCTGAGGTGTGATTTTGTATGACAGCAGGAGCACTTTCATGGTTATCCCACACCACAGCTGACTGCAAATTTACATACATCAATCTGGTGATTCGACTTGTGCTGCCATTCATGAACAGAATTCCACAGCGTGTTTTCCAACAGGATAACACTCACTCACATACTACTGCTGTAACCCAACATGTTCTACAGAGTGTCAACATGTTCTACAGAGTGTCAACATGGTGCCTCGTCCTGCTAAGCACCAGATATATCTCCAACTGAGCACATATGGAACATCATTGGACAACAACTCCAACGTCATTCACGAACAGCATTAAGTGTTCCTACATTGACCAACCAAGTGCAACAGTCATGGAACTCCATCCCATAAACTGACATTCAGCACCTGTGCAACACAATGCACATACATTTGCATGCTTGGATTCAACATTTTGGTGGTTACAATGGTACCAGAATTTCACATTTGCAATGGCTTCTCTCACACTTACATTAACCTGTGATCTTCCGATGTTAATCACTTAAATATGGTATCTAGATAAATGTATTCCTGAAATTTCATTATTTTATATCAATTATTTTTAGTGTTGCAATTGTTTTTTCCATCAATATATTTCATAAATTTAACATACGTTACATGCTGAAAGTGCAGTATAACCTTAAGAAGGAAATTACTAGTATACTGAAAGGTGCACTGTAAATTTCAGCAAGTGCACAAAACTAATCGGTACATATAATTACTTATCCTTTTGACGAAATTGTCTGATTACTTACGTTTTTCATGAATTGGTCTGAGACAGTATACCAAACATGGTTGATCAGACAGTTGGAGAACAACTATTGCTCCCTGAAAAGTTGCTATTATAAGTCTTGTACTATCATGACTGAATAGGAGATGATGAGCTGGTTCACATTCGTCTGGCAAATGTTTCACTTTTTGTAAGCTTACGTCTTCTTCTTTCTGCAAAAACAAACCAAGTTTAAAGTTACACAACTGCTTTACACACTTTAATGTTTCCCAACTGATTGCAAAAATAATTACTTTGGTAAAAAACATATTATTGCAAATACTGAATAAAATGTTGCTCACAAATAACTCCCTGTAGCTACTAGATGTTAACAATGTTTACATGATAACGAACACACTTCATTTATGAAAACACAGGACAGTCATTTTTGAATGATCATTGGAAGCTGGTGATTAATGTAAACTCAATATTTTTTACTTTAAAATGAATGTTTTACTCTAAAGCAGATTGTGTGTTTATTTTGAAATTTCTTGGCAGGTTACTGCCACTGTGTGCCACCTGAGGGAAACCTGAAAGCTTTACTCTCATGGGAAAGGCAAGGTTCTGGGTACAGCTTCCAGTCTGGCACACACTTTTAATCTACTAGGAAGTTTCAAAACACACACATTCTGCTGCAGAGAGAACAATTCAGTCTCAAAGCAGCCACTGAGCAACATTCCTGATGCCTTCCTTCAAGGGTGTTAATCTGACAAGTTTTGAAGGAGAGCCTCTGTAAAGAACTTCATATAGAAGAGAAGTCTGGTACAGCTCAAGTTCTGAATGTGGACTGCGAGTCATATCTGGTTGGCTCAATCAGTAATGGCATTCTTATGAAAGGGACAACAAGAACAGGTCAACAAGATCATTGGAAACGGTGTTGTAATTCAGCTTGTTCAACAACAAAGTTTTTGTTAAGCACAAATAATGTACAAATAAATCACAGAAAGTAAAAGTTCCTGACTCTTCTGGGCATACAGAGCTCTATAAGTTGCTGAATAACTCACATGATAGTGCACAGTACTGTTTATAGCTTTGCCTAGGAAGTACTCTGATACAAACTACCATCCCACGTATCTATAATCTGCTGGTTCTTTCACTGAAAACACAACTGTAGGTTGAGTGGTGTACGAGTAGAGTACTGCATTAGGCAGACAGGCAAGTCTGTGCACTAGCCAAATGTCACCAGTAGGTAACAAAAAAGGCTAAATTACAGTCCAGGAGACAGCTATGTAATGCAAGGTTTTCATCAGTTGATACCCAAGAGAGTTTGCAGTAAACATTGACTACTTGACAAATGAAACTGTAGTGGTCCACAGCAGCCCTTAAATCTGCCGCAAGTGTTTTGTGATGTGACCCGGCACCAGCAGATGTATCCTTCTGCACCTAGTGACCCTGCTGAACATGATGCATAACTGCATCAGTTGATCCATTGAAACATCTGGTGGGATTACAAGAAGCTGCATAATATACAAGAAGTATTAAGATACAGAACACTACAGTTCAGCTTCTGAACTTGCCTTCAGTGTTAAACCAATTCATAAGTACACAATATAAAGAAGGTTACAGAAGGCACCTCCTTGAACACACCAACCACGTGTTGTTACTATCACTGAGACTTATACTGCTTAGCACTAACAAAGGACACAATGTATCTGTATTTCTTTTCCCAATCATTTATCCCCCCTACTTTGGAACCCAATCTTTAAGATACGGAAAAATTTATCTTGTTACTTAACTTTTTGATGGGATGCCCTTCTTGTTGCCACAGTCATCAAGGTAACATAAGGCAGAGAAGTTAGTGTGAATTGTATCTGTGAATTGTGTTGTACTGAGTGTCATTGCATTTTAAATGTTTGTATATTGTATTCTCTGATGTGGAATTTTGAGACCAGCCCTGCATTTGCCTAAATAAGTATGCGAAACAGTCTAAAAACTGCATTGAGGCTGACCACCATACCAGCCCACAGTGACTAATCAGCCAAGCAGATTCCATCTGAGTTCAGCTCCCATCCCTGTCTCACAAGTTAGTGCACTGCATATTATGCTTTAGGAATTAGTAAATAACAATGGACAGTATCACAATATTTCTTCAATACATTCTCCCATCATGAGGGAATGAGATAGGCAAGATGTAATGCTACTTACATCAGCATAATTTTTGGATAGTTTATTCCACTAGTTATCACAAATCGTCTCTGGTTACCCAAAATTTAGGCTGATATCAGATTTATTCGTAAGAAGGGATTTAGTTTTCAGTCACAATATTCGAGTAATATACTGGGGCAGATCTTCAGTAGTCACTCTGGAAGTACTGAGATGAGAATGACGGTGACAACACTGATCAGAACCTGTAAATAACACATTCAATTCTGCAACTGGCTACACTGTAATGGTATTAAAGATTTCTATATGCTGTGTATTTGTGTAGAGGAAGAGGATGCATGGATTTTGTAGTGGAATTACACCAGTTTGGAGATACTAGTTAGTATAACTATGGAAACCTACTCTCAATGATGTAGAAAAACTTTGTGAATACTAAATCTTATCTCAGATCTCAATTATATGGCATTATAGCTTTGTCAGGAAGGGCACTAACGGTATTCCAGGGGTATATGGTACTTCACAGTGACAGCTAGTTAGTTCTGGTATTCTGAGAGGTTGGAGAAGAGAGAATTCTAAACTTTCGTAAAAGCAAGTCATCAATAATTTGTTACTTTTAAAATACTACACAATTCTGAAATCAACATGTCACATATATATTACACTCACATTCACACTGCTTATACAACTAAACCGTCATCACTTATCATTTATTAAGCCCAAAATGCATTGCATGAATCAAAGAAACAAACTTCAAGATATGAATAAGAGTAATTCTGATTAATTTTTTTAATATTTCTGGTATGAAACACATTGCAAATTAAACACTAAAACCTTCTTGAAACACGAGCTTTTTGTTACGTTTGAGTCCAGTTTAGTGACAGGCGTATAATTATAATCTGCAGAATACTGGAAAATCCTTAGTGGAATAACACACACCCCCCCCCTCCGCCTCGCGCACACACACCAACAGCTAAACTCTTTTCAGATCCTGAAGACAAACTGATCAATTGGGTTGATTGATTCTCCCAGATGGACTACTCCCATGAAGTAACAAGGTGATCAACATATTATTTTTGTGTCTTTTCAGCTGTCCCATGCTTCCACTATAACAGAGCTGTGGTCTTTCTTGTATTATTGAGCATAAAATTGCTGATTTTGTGAAACATAACTTGATACCATAGTTGGTAACATTTCAGATTATAATTCAAAGGTTCTTAATAACTTATTTTTTGCATTTAATGTGAGTATAAGTACTGTGAAAAAGAAATATGACTTAGGATGCGTGTTAAACAATGTATGCCTCCACACAATTGGTTTGATGGATTGAATCTCTGATTACATGAATGGAAAGTGCTATATCACTTCCAGAACCATGCATAATAAAACACTGTTGTTTTCAAGTCAAATAAGATGTTAATGACTGCCTCTCTTTACCAGCTTTGTGCAGTATATTGACTTTCCATATATTTTATAACATGAAGTTGAATTATGACTGCACAAACCAATATCTTTTTTGTCAAACACTTTATGACAGTTTACTTTCCAACTTATTCGAGAGTATTCAACGAAAACACAAACTAGTAAAGAAAGCAATAACTTGCTCAGATTTTACAAAAACTGGGAATACACCTAGTTATTAGGCTGCTGTTTCCTGCAGTGACTGAGGGATAACATGGAAATTAATATGGCAGATATCAAACAATTTCAAAGTTGCATGCTGCACTGCAAAGCCACGTAACAATATATGCCCAAATGTTGCATTTCCATGAATAAGTAGTAATACTGAATATCAAAATAAAATTGTGATTTTTCTAGTAAGAAGTTTTTCAAATTTTTACTTGTTGGATATCTTTCTTACACATATCTCTTATCACTACACATTGCATTTATCTGGTTGTCAAACCATCATCAATTGACTATCAATTTATAGTTTTATTCATTACTGTGTTTGCATTCCCACCGCATATTCTTTTCATTGTCTCTGAATTGTGTCATTATTTCAATATTGCTGCCATCTGTGGTGCATGCAGTGGGGCATAGCACTAAGCATTGATTGCTGGCACGCTGCAGGCCACCAGTTCAAACCCAATCAGCAGCAATTATTTGTCATCTACAATTTATCATTTCTGGAAGGATCTTCAATTATCTTATGTTTACAACACCTATATACACGAATATTCCAGTTTGCATGAATAGGAGCACTCCCCAGCCAGGAGTTCAGTTCAGTTCTGCTCTATTCTGGCTGAGCATAAGTGTTTGTAGTAAATGTGCTTTTGATGTACTTCATTCATGACATGGATTTCAGATTTGGACTTGATTCGGGTTACGGTGTGACACTGTTTGGTGGAGATGCTGGTACTCCAGAACATACACATCACTGTGGCTACAATTAGGCAACAAAACAGCTGTCACCTACATGGACAGGAACTGGAATGCAACCAGCACATTGTTTTCACAGTCTGTATATTCAGGAGACAATGGATCCCAGAAAAGAGTTTACCAGCTAGCAAGCATCAATATTTTCCAGAGCCACTGGTCAGGAGCCCATGAAATGTCTGAGAAGATTCGACCAAGTTGTCAAATACAACAGGTAAGATGATATGATGTGTTTGGCAAATGAGTTCTTTTACAGCCCAGCAATGGTTCGCAAACAACAAAGAGAGACTCGTTAGCTGGGATAAATTCCTAGCTGAACTGATGTAGACGAACTAAATATTTGCTCATGATGCCTTTGGTGTGCCACCTTGATATTTACTATGCTTGTTGTAGCATAGGGGGGCAACACTCCCTTTACTACTTTAAGTGTCTGATTTCCTAATATAATACCCACAGCATCACCCGACTTAATTCAACTACATTCCATTATCCTCATTTTGCTTTTGTTGATGTTCATCTTACATCCACCTTTCAAGACACTATCCATTCCGTTGAACTGCTCTTTCAAGTCCTTTGCTGTCTCTGACAGAATTGTAATGTCATCGGCGAACCTCAATGTTTTTATTTCTTCTCCATGGACTTTAATACCTACTCCGAATTTTTCTTTTGTTTCCTTTACTGCTGCGCAGTATACAGATTGAATGACATCGGGGAGAGGCTACACCCCTGTCTCACTCCCTTCCCAACCGCTGCTTCCCTTTCATGCCCCTCGACTCTTATAACTGCCATCTGGTTTCTGTACAAATTGTAAATAGCCTTTCGCTTCCTATATTTTACCCCTGCCACTGAAGAAATAAAATTACCTCCATGGCATCTCGTACCAATCCCATGAACAGCAGCACCTACCCACCAAATTGGAATCAACCTCTTGCAGAAGTTCCTAAGTCGAAAATGTAAATCAATGGATAATAATATGCACTGTCTCATCTACTATGCAGACTTAAGAGCTGTGTTGGCTGAACAAGCTTGAGAAATTGCGAAGTTCCTTGTACAAGACAGTAATCTGAGGCACAAGCAACCCACGTGACAATATCTGATCATGAAAAAGTTTTTCCAGTTGACTCTAGTATCACAGGCAATTTCACATTGGGGCATCAACCATAGGATGACAACTGCCTATCATCCACAGATGAATGGCCTACAGAATAGTTTAATAAGACATCAGTAGATATGCTTTCAATGTACATTAATGTCAAACAGAGAGATTGGGATACAGCACTGAGCATTCTGACATTGGTCTACAGCACATTGAAGCAAGACACCACAGACTTCACAATGCTCTTTTTGTTCCACAGTCAAGAGGCCAAAAAAAACAGAGATACATTGTTTCAGTTTCGGGTATATTGTTCCAGTTTCAACCACATGATACTTACGATGGCTAAAACACCTCACCACCGCGACTGTAGAAGAAAGGCAATTTCCTTGATTAAAGACCCTGGACACCAAAGGCAAAGATTGAAAGAGCTGTAATGCTAAGCACCTGCTAGTGAGATACCGCCCAGGAGACTTGGTGCAGCTCTTTATGGCTGTGTGGGAAGAGGGATTATCAGGAAGTTACAAAAGTGCTACTTTGCACCACACTATATCCTTTGTTGCTTGGCATACTTCACATATGAAGTCTAAGATTATAATTCTTCATCAAGAGACAAAAGTGCAGAGATATTATCCATGTCCTCTTATGAATCCCTGCTACAGTCTAGGGGTGTAGACCAGTAATGTGAGGTTCAGGGAAACCAAAGATCCACTCAATAACTGAAGCTTTGATGGGAGGGGTTACTGTTGAGGCTCACCATAGAGGAAGAACACAACCAGAATGCAATGATATGCCAGTGATGCCAAATGGAGAGCCAGTGACAAGATCCAGACCAAGGGTGCTGTAGTCGGCTTCCGTGAGAACTTCTGAAACAATGAGTCACTGTTCATCCAGGAGATCGAACAAAGCTGTGAGCTGTGGTGGATGCAGTGCGGCGTACTGGTTAGTGTTGCTGGCTGGTGTGCTGTAGGTTGTCAGTTCAAACCTGATCACCAGTAATTATTTGTTATTTATTGTTCCCGAACTTACTGCCCTCCAGGATAGCTCTTGCGCTCAAATTATTCTCGAGAGTGAGAGCTGGCTGAAATCTGTAGTGGAAGCTCCGAGATATTTAGCGAGTTATGGAGCATACATTGGAAAGACAGATTAGAGGCCACAGGAGGGGGAAGGTTCATTGCAGTTGGCAAAAATATTCTCTCTATTGAAGTCGAACTTGAGTGTGACAGTGAAGTTATCTCTGATTGAATATAATAGGCTAGGTGAAACCAAGTAAATTGTTGGATGTTTTTACCAGCCACCTGATTCTTCTCTGACAGTTCTACAGTCATCCAAAGAATGTCTATGGTCAGTGGTGTGTAAATAACAGATCGTGCAATATTAGTTGGAGGCAACTTTAACCTGCAGAATAAAGAATGCAATGTCTATAGATTCATTGCAGGGGGTACGGACAGAAAATCACGCGAAGTACTTTTGAACACGTTTTATGAAAACTATCTTGAGCAGCCAATTCGGCAGCCCACACACAATAGAAATATCTTAGATCTTGTAGCTACAAATAGGATGGATCTTATCGACGAAGACAGTATAGATATGGGGATTGGCCATCATGATTTCATTATAGCAACTATGGTTACCGAAGTTAAAAAATCAGTCAAAAAGGCTAGGAGAGTATTTCTGCTAGAAAGAGCATATAATCAGTTGTTAGCACCTCACTTAGACAGTGACATCACTTAGTTCCAGTAAGATGGTGGTAGAGGAATTATGGGAAAAGTTATTGTGCCCAGAATGAGATTTTCACTCTGCTGCGAAGTGTGCGCTGATATGAAACTTCCTAGCAGTTTAAAACTGTGTACCGGATCGAGACTTGAACTCGGGACTTATAACTTTCACACGCCTTTTGCCCGCAAAAGGCATAGGTCCCAAGTTTGAGTCTCAGTCCGGAACACCGTTTTAATCTGGCAGGAAGTTTCAAAGTTATTGTGGTCTAGAGAATTATGTGCCTAGTAAGTGTATTAGGGACAGAAACAACCCACCATGATTTAATAATGAGATTCAGAAACTGCTGAGGAAGCAGAGGTTGTTGCACCCTCAGTTCAAAAGAGAACGCACAAATGACAAAAGATGAAAGTTAGTGAAGATTTGTGTATCTGTAAAAAGATCTATGCGCAAAGCATGCGACTACTACTGACGTCATACCTTAGCAAAAGTTCTGGCAGAGAACCTAAGAAAATTCTGGTCCTATGTAAAATTGCTAAGAGGGTCTAGGGCTTCCATCCAGCGACTTGTCAATCAGTCTGGTGTGGCAGTTGAAGACTGCAAAACAAGCAGAAAGTTTTAAACTTCATGTTCAAGAAATCGTTCACACAAGAGAATCATACAAACATACTGTAGGTTGACCACCAGACAGACTCCCATAAGGGTGACATAGTCATAAGCATCTCTAGTGTAGAGAGACAACTGAAGGAGTTGAAAACAAGTGAAGTATCAGGTCTGGACGGAAGTCCCATTGTATTTTTCAGAGGACCCTCTACGGCATTGGCAGCTTACTTAGCTTACATTTATCATGAATCTCTTGCTCAGCACAAAGACCCAAATGACCGGAAAAAAAAGCGCAGGTGACTCGTTTGTATAAGAAGGGCAAAAGAAAAGATCCACAAAATTGCAGACCAATAGCCCTAATATCGTTTTGATGCTGAAGCCTATAGCATATTCTCCGTTCAAATATAATAAATTTTCTTGAGACAGAGTCGTATGTCCATGAATCAGCATGGTTTAAGAAAGCATCATTCATGCAAAAAACAGCCTGCTCGTTTCTCACAATATATACTGTGAAATACGGATAAGGGACAGAGACAGACAGATTCCATTCTTCTCAATTTCTGGAAAGTGTTTGACACCATGTCGCATTGCAGGCTGTTAAGGAAGGTATGAGCATATGAAATAGCTTCACAGACATTTGAGTGGCTTGAAGACTTCTTAGTTGTAGAACACATTATGTTGTCCTAAATGGCAAATATTCATCAGAGACAAGGATATAGTTATTAGGAGTGCTCCAGGGAAGTGTGATACTGCGATAGGACTGTTGTTATGGTAGGTTCGAACAATGCAAAAGTGTTGTGGAGATGCTTTGGGAACTCAAATGGGAATCCCTGGTGGGAATGCGACATTCTTTTTGAAGAACACTGTTGAGAAAATTTACGAGGTCCAGCATTTGAAGCTGACTGCGGAACGATTCTGTTGACTCCAATGAACATTGCATGCAAGGACCAATAATATAAGAAACAAGAAATTAGGGGTCATACTGAAGCATATAGGCAATAATTTTTCCCTTATTTTATTTGTTAGTTGAACATGAAAGGAAAGGACTAGTAGTGGTGGAGCATACCCTCCACCACATACTGTAATGTGGATTGCGGAGTACAGATGTAGATGTATATGTACATGTATTTATCATTTCTGCGAGGTACTTGAAATTTCTTATGTTTTTGATGTTAATACATTCTCAAATACTCAATGTTTGTATAAATAGCTGCACACACTGCCCAGGAGTTCAGTTTATTCTGGCTATATGTTGGTGCTCAAAATAAATGTGCTTTCAGTGCTGAGTGTGTTACACTGATGACCCTGCTTTCAAATGAGGACTTAAGCTTGGTTATGATGTGAAAATATTCTGAAGTTTTAATTCCACATGAATAACAGGATTTCTGCTATTTTGTCAATTCATTAAACTGTACCTATTTTTTTCCTTAGAACCAAGTTTTCACTACCATACAGCAAAGCTAGCTATAACATTGTGGAATTTTAGCAGCATTTCTTCGTGTATAACAAAAACAGTCAGTCTAAATGGTTTCAATCAAACATGACCATCTTGAGACCACTAACAACAAAATGGACCAAGTATGATATAGATAAGCAAACATACAAACTAAAATCCAGCAACACATTTACTAGATAAAATATGTATACACCCTTTGTGACATGTGAAGCCAGGACTTGGAGCTGCTGTTACTACTATAAGGTACCAGTCAACAATTGCTGACTAGCATGTAGATGCTAGAGCTTGTAAGGGAAAAGCTCGCCCTCAGTTCCAGAAGATCAGTAGGGTACAAATTACCGAATAACATATGTAGAATAGAAAGAGACCTCACACTGTATATGCAGGCATGACAGAACATTGATTTTAATCCACAAAAATATTTAAAATAATTAAAAGGAGATTAAAAACTTCAAAAGTCAACAACTGGGCCAAACTCAACATTTCCACTATATGGTGAGTAACAATGTATCTTTTTCATAATTTTCTCTAAAACGTTATTTTATGCTGCCTGAAGCCTCTCCCCATCCTTCACACCACTGATAAATTAACGCTAGCCTTATGCCCATGCCCACATCACCTCTAGCTGATAATATGGGACACATCTCTTTCTATTAATTTGCAAACACTTCTGGTAGCTTTAGATTTTTCAAAGACATGAAGGACAGGGAGAGGCCTCAGAACAACATACAACAATGTTGTAGACAAAATCTCCTGAGAACGCACCTATCTGGTGTGAAACCAGTCGTGGTTTTAATAAAAAAACTTTCTACTGCCAGAGCTGTGTTTCTTGCCTTCTTAGTAATTCTTATAAAAACATGGTCATTTGGCTGTGGTTGTCTGCAATTCAAAATAATACTACAAAATCTGGTAGTCCCACAGTTTATTATTTATTTATTTATTTATTTATTTATTTATTTAACCTGGCAAGATTAGGGCCATCAGGCCCTCTCTTACATCTAACCAGGCATTCTACTTATTTTACAGTCATATGTTTCAGTAGGCATGTTAAACTACATCTAATACAAAAAGTGAGATAAACAATTAGAAAGGTACACCTCGAAAAATGCATTATTGAAGAGAAAGATTTAAGATAGGAGTGCTGGCAGCAGGGAGTATGAGGGAGACTCATGGTGAAGGGAGGAGAAGAATAGAGAGACATGATGAAACATAATTAAGGAAAATATAAAGGAAAAGGAGACTGCGTGGCTAATAGAGATAGATGAAGAGGAAGGCATCTCAGCAGCAAGATACGAGACGCTAGCTTTGCTATTTGACAGATGAGAGGATTGGCCTTGCACATTAATTTTGTGGAGAATTTTATGCGGATGATAGTAGGAAATGCTTCAACTTCTTCTTAAAAGCCACAGGAGATTGAATTTTCCTCAAGGTAAGGGGCAGTTTGTTCCAGAGGCGGACAGCGGCAACTGAGAAGGAGTTTGCAAAAGTTTTTGTTTTGTGAGTGGGCACAGTTAGGATACCAGATAAGAGTGACCTCGTGTTTCGATTATGATGGCATGACAGGTTTTTAATCTCTGAAGCTAGGTACTGGGGTGCTTGCGCGATGAGGAGTCGGTGAAGTAGACAGAGTGTGGTAGTCACGCAGTTTGTCTGGCCGCAGCCACCCTAGCTCGGAGTATGAAGCACTAACATGATCATATCGGCGAATGTTGCAGGTGTAACGCACACAGGCATTCATGGTTAGCTCTAGCCGTCTTTTGTTTTCACTACTCATGCCTTGTTGAATCACATCACAATAGTGGAGGTTCGGTAGAACGAGTGCTTGCACGAGCTGGCGTTTCAAGTCCTGTGGGAATATGTTCCGAAACTTTTTGAGAGCATAGAGACAAGCAGACGTCTTTCGGCACACTGCGACTGTATTCTCCGCCCAGTTGAGATGCTCGTCCAAAGTTACACCCAAGTTCTTCACTGTTTTCTGATATGGTATTGGAGTACCTTCGAGCAGAATAGGAGGTAGCCGTTGGCGGAAATCTGAACTTATTAATTTCTGATGGGCTATTAAGATTACTTGCGTCTTTTTTGCATTTAATTTAAGCCCCAGATTTTTCGCCCATGTCACTACTGAAGACAGATCATCATTCATCAGAGCGATTGCAGTGTTTACGTCTTCAGGTCTGACGCTTAGGTAGAGCTGGAGGTCGTCGGCATAGAAATGATGTTTAGGAGGACAAAACCGACGAAATATCGTTGACATATAAAGAAAACAAAAGTGGTCCTAAGACTGATCCTTGTGGCACTCCCGAAGAAACATGTTTCCAGGAAGATTTTTCATTTGCGCAGACAACACATTGCTGTCTGTCTTTTAAGTAGCTTTCAAACCATCTCATTGCACTATCAGAGAAATTAAGCTGTTGCATTTTTCTGAGTAATATGTCAAAGTTAACAGTGTCAAAAGCTTTGCTGAAGTCCAGTAGCGTCAATATTGTTGCCTTTCGATTGTCGATGGCATATTTCAGGTCATCAGTTACTTTAATTAGAGCAGTGTTTGTGCTGTGATGTTTACGGAAACCGGATTGAAATTTGTCATATAGACTGAATTCATGCAAGTGTTCAGTGATTTGGTCATGAACAATATATTCCAGTGCTTTGGAAACAGCAGGCAGTATGCTAATTGGTCGGTAATCACTAGGCAGTTGCGGGTTTTCGACCTTAGGGATGGGTCGAATTATGCTTCTTTTCCTTGCAGTGGGGTATATTCCGTTCACGAGGGAAAAATTAAATATGTCAGTTAAGACAGGTACTAAGATATCGGCAACATTCTTAATCATGGCTATACCGATACTGTCGTTGCCTATTGCATCAGAAGAGATTCTCATTATTGCTTTTCTTGCCGTATTTGTTGTTACATGTTTTAGATGGAAGGTATCGTTGTTAGTTATCCTGTTTGGAGATTCTTGTGGACGGTAATTATCAGCCGTGCTGGTATTCAGAGGTGCAGAGAAGAATTCATTTAATTCGTTAGCTGACACATGAAAAGTAGTTTCCGATTTTGCCTTTCCGACCCCCAAGCTACGGAGATTCTTCCATAGAGTCGTGGGTGTCAGATCGCTGCATACAAGGGAGCGAGCGTGCCTGATTTTGGCATTGCGAATGCATTGTTTCACTCTGTTCCGTAGCTTTCTATATTCTTCAAAACGTTCGGGTTTCGGATCTGCCTTGAAACGCCTGTGGGCAGCATCCCTATTAGTCATCATTTGACGTAATTCAGCTGTCAGCCATGGAGCAGGAGATTTTCTTACACGGACTGTGCGCACAGGTGCATGTTTGTCATAGAGGGCAGTGAGTTTATCACCAAGTTCATTAATTTTGCCGTCGATTGTAGGTTCTCTGATTATTTGATGCCATGAGAATTCTGAGCAATCGGCTGTTAGAGCGTCAAGGTCAATACGTTTCATGTTCCTACAAGTTATGTAACGCGATTTGATCCTTGGGGGCTGCACAGAGTAGGCCAGGAATATTACATCATGTGCTGAGAGGCCAGGGGCCGATGATTGACCAACATCTCTTACTTTGTCAGTCTGTTTCGTTGCTATCACGTCTATAAGAGTATGACTGTGCGCCGTATGGTGTGTAGGTTGCAATGGAAGAATGTTCATGCTATTGCAACTAAACAATCTTCTTAGGTTTATTGCGGAGGGAGTGTCTCTTAGCAGGTCTATGTTCAAGTCACCCATTACGATGACATGTTCGTATTGACACTGAAGTGAATGTAATTCCGACTGGAAGGAACTCATTGAGCTTATTTTTGGCGGCTTGTACACGACGCCAGTCAAGAATTTCCGACTTTGTATATTTATTTCAATGAACATGAATTCAGCCTCTTTTTCTTCAGCAGGATTTGACGTACGTAAGACTTTCGCTTTGAGATCTGTTCGTATATATGCGCCGACCCCGCCACCTCGCTTTTTTGATCTGTCTGCCCTAAGAAATGTGTACCCTGGGAGATGAATAGATGCAGAGGATATGTGTGGTTCATTAGGCAAGTAGCATTAAAATTACATCAGAACTAAGCACCAGGAAACAGAGGCCACTGCAAGGACTAAAAACATAACATTAATATTAGTTATTAATAAGCAGTTATGTAGTCGTAGCTATATTTGAAAAATAATAATAAAATCATGTAAAAAGTACCTCTTAGTAAAAAGATGCTATGATGTGCAAACAAATATTTAGATACAACTATATTGTAGTAAGTCTTAAATTACAATAACATACAAAACTGAGCATCAGGAATAAAAGAGTTAAAACAAAAGAGCAGTAAGCACACATTGTAATAAATCATCAAAAACATCACTAATATGTTTTCTTTGAAATCAATCTACTCATTCTACAAGTTTTGGAGCCAGCTTTTATAGTGACTATAAAGCTATATTTTACTATGGGGTGCTTTATATGAGTTTTTATTTTTAAAATATAGATGCTAATGCATATGTTTCTGTTAAAATCAAGTATTAATGTCATATTTTTAGATCTTAAAGTGACCCTCATCCTCCTCCCTTTACTTTTCATGTGAGTTTTAAGTGCCTTTTAAATGAAACTAACAGTGCCACTGAAGGCAAAGTAATGATTTTATTTTAAACTTAAAAAGATATTTTTAATTTTCTATAATGGTTTCTAATCAACTGCCTGACTGTAAGCACATGTAGATGTTCTGAAATTAAACCTCGCACAATGCGGAGCAGGAGGCAGACCATACTTCATTCTACTGACTGGCCTGTGAGACGTGTTACTGATGGGACAGCAGAAATAGCAAGCATGCATACTTACAGCAACCGTTGGCATCATAGTTTGTATAGCTTATGTTACACTCTGTGACATGATATACACAATGTAACAGTTCTACCTAATGCACTCAGAGATTCTAGCCACTACTATTGCCTTTTAAGTTTTTAATTTTAATTTTTTTCTGTAGTACAAATGTTATCTCACAATTTTTTATCTCACTAGTTTAATCTACCAATCACATTTGAAATGGTGGGTGGAGCTTTCCCCTTACACCCCTAGCATCTACATGCTAGTCAACAGCTGACTGGTACCTTGTGGTACATACAGCAGCTTTATGTACCAACTCCACACATCACCAAGTTATACACATATTTTATCTTGTAACTACATCACTGTACATTAGTTTGTATGTTAATTACTAAATCATACTAGCCCCACTTTGTTAATATTAGAGTTACTGGTCTGAAGGTGGTCATGTTTTCATCTCATAGAATAGAGTGTACTGTTTGTGATTCGCATCTTCCCAACAAGATATTTCAATGTCGTAACTAATCATGTTCATCAGGAAACACCTGAAGATGCCAAGTAACAATTGTGAAATATTGTGTTGGAAAGATGCGGACCACCAGCAGTACAACCTGTTCTATGTGATGACAATGAATTGTCAGGACAGTCCAAGAAATTATATTGTCATGTTTGTTTGAAACTGGTTAGCAGAACAAATAAATATTAACTGTGGTCCAGACTCACTGTTCTTGTCATACTGATTAAGAAGACTGCTGTTATTCCAATATAACTCCAAAAATTTCTTTGTGTATGTATATTCCCGATATTCTACAGAAATACCGAATTTATCTGACAAAAAGATTATCCTAAATATAAGAAAATGTCCCCTTTTTCTAGAAGAAGCTTCTTGAGAAATTTTTATTTTTTAATATATTCTGACTCATCAAATTTATGAACAGTTTTATTGATGCAAAATATCTCCCTTAGTAAGTTAACATTATATCTGTTCTCAACTTATGACATTTACTGGTTGTTTACATTTTGAGAATTAAAGGACAAATAAAATAAACAACAAGAAACTGTTTACCTTAATTTTTATTTTCACTTCTATTTTCCTTACTATCTTTGTGGTATAAATATTTTTAATTATCACCACCATCACCGCCACCCCACCACTAGTATCACTATCTTCATTTGTAAGCATACTGGCATTTCTTCCTTTGTGACTCTCCTCCCTTAGTCGGTCACCAAGCCAGGTGGTGCAGTGGCTAGCAAACTGGACTCGCATTCAGGAGGACGACAGTTCAAACCCACGTCCAGCCTTCCTGACTTAGGTTTTCCGTGACCCTGTGGCCAGATATTTTCAACAACCAAAATTATAAATGCCATTGCTGCCTGGGAACTGTGCTGTAAGGTTCCTGCCTAATCACAATTTGTGAAGGCATAGCTTTCTTTTTTGCAATGCTCTTTATATATTAATCTGAGGCATTAACTTCATTTGTTTGACAACATTGTCCATAGTGGTTTTTATATATATATACTGAAGGTATTTTAAATCAGTCTCTGTAACTGTAAGAAATTGCGTATTTTGTACACAAATGCATTTTATTGAAATAAAACATAATGAGTGGTCTGTAATGAAAGATATTTACAAATTTACAATGTGGCTTGCTCTCTATATCAAAAAGCAGTTCATTACAAAAGATGTTGATTTTATTTACAGTATTTTATGTCCAATTTTCACACACAGTAGGAAACACCATCTGCTTGCATAGCTTTGAGGTATTCCTTTGTATGGCACAATTGATTCCAGTCTACTCCCACATTTCTTTGTGGTGCTACAATTTGTTATGTTTCACCCCAAGTAATGACAAGCTCTACAAAGCAATGTGCAATTACACTGGAATCAACAGTGCCAAATAAAGGAATACCTCGAAACATGCAAGCAGATGGTGTTTTTTGGTGTGAGTGAAAATCAGACACAAAATACCGTAATAAAAACCAATATCTTCAATAATGAGCTGTTTTTCTATCTACAGAGAAAGCCACATCATAAATAGCTTTCATTAGAGACTGTGAACTATGTTTTATTTCCATTTGGTGACAGAATATGCATTTTCTTGCAGTTGCAGACACACATTTGAAATATCTTCAATATGAGATGTAAGTTATCCTTATATTATTTGCGCTGCATGCGTGATGTTCTACAATATGAATGGCTGATGGAAGCAAATCAGTTACGTGCCATCTGTATTTCATTGCTTACTAAAACTTCACATGTGAATGAATGACAACCCCTATATTAAGCTATTACACAAAATAAAAACATTAACAACCAAAGCTTTGATTGTGAGTGTAAAACAACCCTGTATTGTTCAAATGATGAATTCATCAAAACGCCTAATCTTGTTGTTGTTGTGGTTTTCAGTCCTGAGACTGGTTTGATGCAGCTCTCCATGCTACTCTATCCTGTGCAAGCTTCTTCATCTCCCAGTACCTACTGCAACCTATGTCCTTCTGAATCTACTTACTGTATTCATCTCTTGGTCTCCCTCTATGATTTTTAAACTCCACGCTGCCCTCCAATACTAAATTGGTGATCCCTTGATGCCTCAGGACATGTCCTACCAACCGATCCCTTCTTCTGGTCAAGTTGTGCCACAAACTTCTCTTCTCCCCAATCCTATTCAATACTTCCTCATTAGTTATGTGATCTGCCCATTTCATCTTCAGCATTCTTCTGTAGCACCACATTTCGAAAGCTTCTATTCTCTTCTTGTCCAAACTATTTATCGTCCATGTTTCACTTCCATACATGGCTACACTCCATACAAATACTTTCAGAAATGACTTCCTGACACTTAAATCTATACTAGATGTTAACAAATTTCTCTTTTTCAGAAACGCTTTCCTTGCCATTGCCACTCTACATTTTATATCCTCTCTACTTCGACCATCATCAGTTATTTTGCTCCCCAAATAGCAAAACTCCTTTACTACTTTAAGTGTCTCATTTCCTAATCTAATTCCTTCAGCATCACCCGACTTAATTCGACTACATTCCATTATCCTCGTTTTGCTTTTGTTGATGTTCATTTTATATCCTCCTTTCTTAATCTTAATCTTATAGTGGGGTAAATACAGTAATCAAAAAGCCATCAGTTTTTCTCTATTTCAGCCTTTGATCTGTATTTGATTTCATAGTGTAAGCATTTGAAATATGTAACTTGTTACACAATTGAAATACTATTACAGTTCCGCACCTCAGCCAATAATGGAACCCTTATACAATCACTTTGTTGTCCGCCTGTCTCTTCCACTGTTAAGACCTCTTTTCTCAGGAACAGGTCAGTAAATAAATTCAAATTTATGTCACTTACTAAGAACTACAATCCTTTGATGGAGTAAAACATTTAAATTTTGACATTAATGCAATTAAAAGATTTTTCTATGTTTGTGATACATTTAGATATTCACAACCTTGCTCATCAAACCCTGAAGGGTACTTCCTGTTGATCTTGAGTCATGAAATTTGGCAAGAAGCAATGTTTTACAGTACATGTAAATGAAAACAAATCTGAAATTGGTTAAACTGTAATTTATCCATAAAAATATCTTTTTGCCATTAGAACTTACATTGCATTCTACATCCATCGAAATCATTATAGAAAAATATTACAACAGGGAAACATAAAATGTAAGCTTTAGTCATGCTTTCCTAAGAAAATAAAAATATTTTAATAAATCTTCTCTCTCTCTCAATATATATAAACTGAAGTCTCTTGCTTGCTTCATTTTGTATATCCAGTTTACTCTCAGGGACTACCGTAGAGATGTCGACATCATCTTGCAATTCTTGGGACTGATATCTTGCCAGTATCAATATGAATAACAACCAAAAATTATTGAGATTCTCAAGTCCAGGCACAGATGAACTGTATGTATACACTCACAATTAAACACCACAAAATAATAAATGTACAGTAATGAGACATCAGGAATATGTTTGTCTAGGTAACGGATAAGTTACTAACAGTGCAAGACCTCAGGTTAACATAAGTGCATTGCAAATGTGACATGCTGGTACATTAATAACTGGTGTATCTGCCAATAATTTTGATCGCAAGCATCCAAACATGCTTGCATTGTGTTTCACAGGTGCCAGATGTTAGTTTGTGGGATGGAGTTCCATGACTGTTGCAATTGGTTGGTCAATACAGAAACAATTAATGCCCTTTGTAGGTGACACTGGAGTGGTCATCTGATAATATCCTATATGTACTCAACTGGAGACAGATCTGGTGATCAAGCATGCCAAGGAAACATGTCGATACTCAGTAGAGCATGTTTGTTTGCAACAGTGGTATCTGGGTGAGTGTTGTCCTCTTGGAAAACTCCCCTTGAATGTTATTCACAAACGGCAGCACAACAGATTGTTGGGTAGCAACAGTAGTATGTGAGTGAGTGTTATCTTGTTGGAAAACACCCCCTGGAATGCTGTTCACGAATGGCTGCACAACAGATCAAATCGCCAGACTGATGTGAAAATTTGCAGTCAGTGTGCCTTGGATAACCACGAAAGTGCTCCTGCTGTTACACGAAATCACACCCCAGACCATAACTCCAGATGTTGGTCCAATGTGTGTAGCATGCAGACAGAATGGTAGCAGGCCCTCAACTGGCCTCCTCTTGACCAACACATGGCCATCACTAGCACCAAGACAGAACCAGCTTTCATCAGAAAACACAACAGACCTCCACTCTGCCCTCCAACGAGCTCTCGCTTGACACTATTGACGCCACAAATGGTGTTGGTTTGGGTTCAGTGGAATGAATGCTACAGGACACCTGGCTGAGAGCTTTCCTTGAAGCAACCGATTTGCAATAGTTCACTGTATCACAGTGATGCTATCTGCTGCTCAAATTGCTGTTGCAGATGCAGCACAATTTGCCAGAGCCATACACAGAACATGATAGTCTTGCTTCTCAGTAGTGCCATGTGGCCATCTGGCTCCCAGTCTTCTTGTGATGTTACATTCTTGTCACCACCTCTGTCAGGTCATGTACAGTGGCTACATTCCTGCCAAATCTTTAGCAATACCGCACAACGAACATCCAGCTTCTCGAAGCACGACCTCGTTCAAACTCAGTGAGGTGCTGATGATGGCATCTTTGCTGCCTCAAGGGGGTAGAATGTCAAATTAAAAAAAAAATGCAATTTTTCAAAAATATGCCTATTTTGTAGTGCACAACTTCCTGAATAGTTTGCTATATAAAACATATATATTTGAGAGATTATAAGGCACCTTATTTGGTCTTAAGTGTATCAAGATGCAGCGCCACACCTCTTTGCACAGCATTCTTCTGTCATATGTAAGTGAATAATATCATCACAGGAATTCTCTACCAACTGATGAGATGGAAGTCGTCAAACCTATATTCAGGGACCTTGAAAATGAAAACTTATTGAAGAAATGACTTCATGGCAGTATATAAAACCCAAATAAAAGTTTTAACCAATGTGTATGGCAAAGACTACCAAAAACTATTTTTGTGGGAAATGCATTTGCTATTGGTGTTTATGATACAGTTTCATCTTTTAATGATGGTGTGCAAAGCAGGAAATATGTTTTAGAGAAAATGGAAATTAAGCCTGGAGTGAACTGCATCAAAGCTTTGTATGCAATAGACAGAGAGCAAGTTGTGAAAGCAGATAAATCATTTTTGGGGGGTGATAAAATCAAGTAGAGTGTGTCAGAGGAATGTGAAAAGGAAGAAAACTGATTTAGAAAATGAAGAAGAACCTGCTTATGGTGCTGGACAGTTCTAAAAGATTGCCAAATACAAGCAGAAACTTTAATAGCCATTTTCTGCAAAACACAAATTTCTGTACTTAGGTACATGTAACATCCAAAATAAATACCCTATTACTTTCAAACTTGGTAAGCTTATTAAACACGAACTCATAAATGCAAAATTCTAGAATTTTCCAAATCTATTAAAAAAATGTGGTAAAAACTGAGATAATTCACAATATAAAATTTGGGTTTTTTCAAAATGTGAAGTTCAAAATGTAACAGCCCATTCATTTTTTCATAAATTAAATAAATTCTAGAGTTTCATACACCTGTAAGTATGGTTTGTATGCTGTGCAAAATTCATCGAAAATCTCTCTTACTTATGAAGAAAAGTGTGCCTGTAGCAACAAATGCAGCCAATAATAAGTGAGAAAACGATGAAATTTCACATGTAGAAAAAATTATTTTGCTACGTTTTTGAACTTCCACTGCCATGAGTGTGAATTGTGAATCCTTCCTGGCTATGCTGACAAAGTTTTATGAATTTCTTTGTAAAGGTATAGATACTGGAAATTAAAATGTCTTGTGGTGCCTCCCCTGCTCAAAGTCCGCCCGTTTGACATCTTGCCCCACTTAAAGGGTTTCTTGCCTAACATCAACTCACCACGTCCAATCTTAAATCTAACTAATGCTTACAACAGTTACAGTGTGTATTTAAAGCAAACCTGATTTGCATCCTCATAGTGGCACTACTAGCACCACCCATATGCAACCGGCACGAGATCTGAATAGACATCACCTTTCAGATGTACAATAAACTTCATTTATGTCGTACAACTGTTTATTAGTGTTGTGTTTTACCATCAGTGTAAATAATGAAGTTTGTACAGAACCATCAGCACGAGAGTCCTGTTCACATTTGGCCTTTTTGTTGTGGTTCAGCTTCTAAATAACCACAATCTATGTCCTTGTCACAGGAATATTCATTTTGTACAGTTTAACAGTTTCATTTTACTTGAAAATGGCTTTCTGTAAAGGACTTGACTGTCTATGAAAAGAACTGCAGTCAAGCTTATGTCACCATATATGTATTAGTTTTATATGAAATTAAAACTAAATAAAAAGAAAGATTAAATGTCAATACCACATGAAAACTGAAGAGCCGCAAGCAACTACGTGTAGAATAAGCTAACCACTGGCTGTCACTGCTGATGGTTGCTGCTGTGACTGCTTCTGCACCTCGACTGTTAAGGGTCAGCAGTCGTGTGGCCGGTTGTGACATGATACCGTCCCTTTCTTCACCTAGGCGCCACACTTCTACAAAGTTGTGATGCCTTAACAAAATACAGCATGCCTCATGTGCAACCACAACACTCCGTCCCTGAAAACATAATACCCATAATGAAACATTACAATTAATAAAAATTTAAGAGCCATCATTTGAATACTACTAATTTATACGGTTACTATATCTGAAGTTAATGTTTACTTGTTTGTGAAGAAATCCTGAAGTAATACACCTTAAGAGGATTATTGTGTCATTGTACAAAGAAAATGACAAGAGGAAACTAAATATATACACACAAACTCTTGGTTTCACAGTTTGGAAAACCAAAATTTATCAAACAAGCACACTAACTAGACACAACAGTAATAAGACTACTTGGAACTACTTTACAAGGCGTTTTAATATGTTACTGTTTCTTGACATCAAACTGTGTTCTTACCATGTGAAAAGTTTCATCATAATCTATCACTTCAATGTCACTGGGCGACAGATTTACAATAGATTCATCTCTGCTCTCGACCTTAAAATGTCTAATGAGCTGATACAAAAGAACCAAGACTGGTCATGCAAATTTGCGTATTTAACAAATGAATTCAGTCAATTGTGGTCACCTACAAGGTAGGTCCCATTCAAGTCCATAATGCCCGCATTCTTTCCTTCCACGGTACAAAATATTATTGTATGCAGTTTTCCACAAAGTGGTGGAGGAATTCTGCCATTTACGTTTGGTTGTTTCCTACAGTGGTGATCTAAAAATACAGTACCTCAGTACTTGTGTGTGCAGTAGCCACTATGAAGCAACTGTTCTGCTGGTGGAGGAAAATGCAGATAGTTAGTTACTTCCTCCCCCCTATACCCCAGTACCACCATTCTACAGCAGCTGTAATTGGGTAGGGCTTCGGTAGGCACAGTTCACTTCCTCTGCTCCACACCGCAAGTGAATACTCATTCGGGATGTCTTTAACAAACTGTATTTATGTGTGCAGTGGAGGCATCTGTTGCTATGGATATTACATCCTGAAGCACTAATTGGAATTTCCTATTTAAGAATCAATATTTTAAATGATACAGTTTTAATTCAGTTTGGAATTTCTTGGAATTACTGACATGCCACAACAAATATGTTACAAATGGAATTGCAGACAGAACTACATCAGCATTGTTATAGTACAGAAGATGAGAAGTTTGAGTTCTAAAAGAGTTTAAAACTTAACAAATTATTTTATTCAGTCAGTTTTTCACTGTGTTACCATTACATCAATATTTCCTGAAATACTGAAGATAGCAGTAATACTGGACATACCTGAAGGAGGGGAGGATATTTTACCAGGACCTTTGGAGGATAACTGCTAATTGCCAAATAACCATCTAAACCTGTAGAGTGGAAGAAAAAAGGTCACAGTAAAAAATAAACACAAAAATTGCACAGGTTTAAAAACAAAACAATAGTAACTCCAGATTTGAATACCAACAACATTACGAAAAACAGATTGCTACTCACTGAGTTATAGACACACACAATGAAAACACAGTTACAAATTACATATTTCAGCCAAACCCTTCTTCAGCAAAGAAAACGCGTACACACACAAAAGCGAGCACACCTCATGCACACAACTTACGCACAGTCTGGCCACTGGGAGGACACCACTCTGTGACACAAAATGCAGATGAAAATAACATACTTGATTTCAATCGCTGCATCACAACACAGGCCATCTGGATTCTCCCCTCCACTACCACCTTTTCTGAACTCTGCAGATGGGATTTATCTTTAGAATACATTCTCTGCTCCCAAAATTATCTCTGCTTCAAACTACAGTAATTTACTTTTCCCACACCCTCCACCCAACAGTTTCCACCCTTTCTGTCCTATCACCTCCATCCCCTTCCACATCTACTCACCCTCATTGTGTTCTGTCCCCTGCCCATCCTTTTCACCTCCCTGCTCCTTTTGTTTCCAATTTTTCCCCCTACATCACCCCCCCCCCCCCCCAAACACACATACACACACACTCCTCAGGTGTCCACCTAGTCCCAGCATGCCCCTTAAGACAGTGCTATTCTCTCCCCCCTGACCCATACCCTACTATCCCTCCCCCTTCCCTGCCTCACCCAAGATTGCTATTCATGTGACAGTTGGATTCCAGTCAGAGCTGCTACTGATAGCAATCACATGTGCATTAGGTGTGCTTGCTTATGTGAATAAGTGTGTGTTTTCTTTGCTGAAGAACACTTTCTTCGGAAGCTATAATGTGTAACTGTCTTTTCATTGTGCCTGTCTGCAACCCGACAGTTTGTCTTTATGGTGAGTATCCATCTATCCTGTTCTTAATATTATTGAAATGTAGAAATCCATACATGGCCATTTTGCATAATGGAGCAAATAAGAAAGGACTCACTGCAATATACAACACTTAAAGAAGTACATATACTTGGCTGTCTTGTGAGCTGGAGCAAATAGGAAACGACTTAAAGTAACATACACCATTTAAAGAAATACGCATTATGTCTAAACCATGAATATCTTACCTTCCTTTTTACATCTGCTAGTTTTCAACTCTCTCCCACTTTAGCTACCTATGGAATGTTTTCGGTTTTTAATTCTTGGAAACTTGCCTTATAACTATTCAATCTTGTGATACTTTGTATCTGTATAACTTCTTATAAACAATTAGGCACAAATTGTAACTTTCCCATTTTTATACATAAATCATATTAATTTGGTAGGGCAATGCAGAGCAAAATTTATCCCTTGAAATCTCTATGTAGTAAACACAACTGTTTCATCAATTAGGATGTGAAAGTTATGTTTCTATCGTGGCAGAATAAATAATGTATTATGTTTGCACAGTACGAGAAAAATTTTAATTGTAATTCTTCAGGCTTTTCCAGTGATCTGTACACATCTTGAGGTGTCAGGTGCTCTGCCCCATATCAGTGTAATCCATGCACAATATTTCAATAATCTGACTTGTTGTCTTCATCAGGTCAAATGGAGTGTGTTCAATATTTATACCCAATTCCTCCCCCCCCCCCCCCCCCCTCCTCCACACCCAGTACTAGACACTCCATCTGCTGTGAAAATTTCATTCTTGAGACAACCCCCAGGCTGTGGCTAAGCCATGTCTCTGCAATATCCTTTCCTTCAGGAGTGCTAGTTCTGCATGGTTCACTGGAGAGCTTCTGTAAAGTTTGAAAGGTAGGAGACGAGGTACTGGCGGAATTAAAGCTGTGAGGACGAGGCGTAGTCATGCTTGGGTAGCTCAGTCGGTAGAGGCCCCGAGTTCGAGTTTCGGTCCAGCACACAGTTTTAATCTGCCAGGAAGTTTTGTAATTCCATTGTTCCAGTCCTGGATGGTATTGAGTTACGAGGGGAACACTCCTCTGTAGCCGGACAGTTCGACTTTGGGAGGTTGTGGTTGAATGGAAAGATAAGGTGCAGGAGATTTGTTTTTGTACAGTGTCTGGAGGATAATTAGGGTCTGTGAAGGCCTCAGTGAGATACTCTGTATATTTTGAGAGAGATCACTCATCACTGCAGATGTGACGACCATGGGTGGGTAGACTGTATGGAACGGACTTCTTGGTATGGAATGGGTGGCAGCTGTCGAACTGGAGGTATTGTGTGTGGTTAGTAGGTTTGATATGGATAGATACACAAATGTAGCCATCTTTGAGGTGGCGGTCAACATTGAGGAAGGTGGTTTGTTGGGTTGGGTAGGGCCAAGTGAAGCAGATGGGGGAGAAGCTGTTGAGGTTCTGGAGGAATATGGATAGTGTGTTCTCACCCTTGGTCCAGATTGCAAAGATGTCATCAGTGAATCTGAACCAGATGAAGACCATCCACCAAACCTACACAATATACTCATCCATTCCTACACAACCTCTGCTTCTAACCCCTTATCTCATTGCTCATATCCTGGTGACAGATCTAGAGGCAAAACCTGTCCCGTACATAACTCACCACAACCACCACCTACTCTGGTCACAATCATCATCTATCCCATCAAAGGCAGGGCTATTTGTGAAGCCAGTCATGTGATCTAGAAGCTGAATTGCAACCACTGTGCTGCATTCTATGTGGGCATCACAACCACCAACCTTTCTGCCCACATGAATGGCCACCGTGGACCACCTTGTTGCTGTGCATGCTGACCAACCGGATGTCCTTCATTTCAATGACTGCTTCACAGCCTGTGCCATCTGAATCCTCCCCACCAGCACCAGCTTTTCTGAACTGTGCAGGTGGGAACACTCCTTGCAATATATCATATGTTCTCGTAACCCTCCTGTTCTCAACTTTCGTTAGCATTTTTCTCACCCATCCAGCCCCTTCCCTGTTCCCATTCCAGCACTAACACAGTCCTCATTCCATCAATGCACACAGTCATTTTACTTCTCTTCTTTTTTGAAATCTCCCCCACCTCTCTCCTGCCCTCAGTCTAACCTCCCGACTGTACCTAGCTACCCTACCCTCTCTCCACCTCATCCCTGCGGGTTCCCCAGTAGCACTTCACTGTCCCCCACCCCAACCCTCCTTTCCCTCCCCACCTCTGCTCCAGCCTCCTCCTTACCCCCACCCAGTTGCCACTCCCATCATGCATTGCTGGTTACAGTGTGGCTTCAGCTGCCAGAGGCTGCAGTCGGTGTGTGTGTGTGTGTGTGTGTGTGTGTGTGTGTGTGTGTGTGTGTGTGTGTGTGTGTGTGTGTTTCACTAAATCTAAAATTATTCTGGACCTCTTTAGCCACCAAGCTGGCAGTTGGTTCTATCCCCCGTTAGAACTGGTATTTGTCTCAAACCAAGTGTCACTAGGTCATGCTTTGCACAGATACAAAATGGTCCCCATCTTCATTAACAATTAGTCAAATTACTTCCCTTGAAGGGCAAGTTATGCTTTCATGAACCAGTGATTCTACAACATTGGAGAAGCTGTACATCTCACACCACACACCATGAGGAACTGCTACTAGCTGGTAAAGTCGCAATTCCTCAACTTCAGCACAGAAGCTACATATAAGAATATCCCTGCAAGCACCTGTCACCAGAATAACCTCTCTACAGTACCCAACAGCCTTGCAGTACATAGGTATTGGTGATTCATATACCATGTATCCATAACCTAGCAAGGATCATATGAAAGCATTATAAAAGAGGAGCAGACATACCTTGCTGGCTTCCTAAGGCACTTCAATGCCTTGGGGGATCTTGGCTTCAGATGTCCTATTTGTATTAGCTTTGAATCAAATATGACCCACACAATTAAACCAAATCAATACAACATCAAATTGTGTCCTCCATTCACAGACTAAGGGACAATGCAGTGAACTCCTAATTTTGTATGTTATACTACTCATGGCAATTGAAAACAGAATTACATTTAAAATAATGGCTTGAGGGGGACTCAAGTCTCTTGCTAAAATATGTCAGATAAAACTTCGCCAGCTCGGTATCTGAGAAATCATGGTAAAAGAAAGGAATGTATGAGCAAAGGCACATCTGTGGAAGCCCAGTTGATAAAGCTATTGAAGAATACTGTGCCTCCATACAGTATCACATGCTTTTTCTGTTGAAAAATGTGCCCATAAAATGTTTCTTTTTTCTTTCTTTCTTTCAGAATCAACAGTCTTCTGAGTGGTTGGATATGACTCTTCACAAATTCCTCTATTGTGCCAACCTCTTCACTTCAGAGCAGTACTTGCACCCTACATCCTCAATTACTTGTTGGATGTATTCAAATCTCTGTCTTCCCATACAGTTTTCACCCTCTACTGTTCCATCTAGCACCATAGAGGTTACTCCCTGATGCCTTTACTTATGTCCTATCATCATGTCCCTTCTTCATCTCAGCATTTTCCAGGTGTTCCTTCCTTTGCACATTCTGCGGAGAACCTCCTCAGTTCTTTATCTTATCCATCCATCTGATTTTTAACATTCCTCTGTAGCACCACATCTCAAATATTATGATTCTCTTCTGTTCCAGTTTCCCACTGTCCATGATCCACTACCATACAATGCTGTGCACCTCCAAATGCTCATTCTCAGAAATTTCTTCCTCAAATTAAGGCCAAGGGTTGATACCAGTAGACTTCTCTGGGCCAGGAATACTCTCTTTGCCTGTGCTAGTCTGCTTTTTATGTCCTCCCTGCTTTGTTCATCATACATAATTTTGCTTCCAAGCAGAATTCCTTAACTTCATCTACTTCAACTGTCTCTCTGGTGCCTTTACCTTTTCTAAAGCAAAACTGATAATCATCTAACTGATCGTCAGTTTTCTTTTCCAGTCTTCTGTATGTTATTATTGTCAGCAGCTTGGATGCATGATCTGTTAAGCTAATTGTGCAATGGTTTTAGTACTTGTTTGTCCTTGCTATCTTCAGAATTTTGTGGATGATATTTTTCTGGAATTCTGATGGTGTGCATCACCAGGCTCATAGATTCTACACATCAACTTGAATAGTCATTTGGTTGCCACTTCCCTCAGTGATTTTAGAAATTCCGATGGAATGTGATCTATACCTTCTGTGTTATTTGATCTGAAGTCTTGCAAAGCTCTTTTAAATTCTGACTCTAATGCTGAACCACTTATGTCTGACTCCAATTTATTCTTCTAACATGTCATCAGCCCTTCAGTGCACTCTGTCCACCTGTCTGCTTTCTCTTCTTTGTGTAACAGTGCAATTCCCATTGCATTCTTAATGTCACCATCTTTGCATTTAATTTCACCAAAGATTATTTTGGCTTCCCTATAAGCTGAATCACTCCTCCTGGCGATCATTTCTTTATCGATTTCGTCACATTTTTCCTGCAGCCATTTCACCTTGACTGCCGTGCATTTGCTATTTATTTCATTCCGAAAGCATTTATAATGCTGCATGCCTGTCTTTCCCTGAGTATTTTTGTACGTACTTCTTTCATCGATCAACTGACAATCAGTCTCTGACACAAAGTTTATTTGAGTTTACCTTCCTTGTACCTATGTTTGCCTGTCCAACATATTTGTTTACCCTTTCTAGAGATGTTCACTCCACTTCAATTGAGTTGCTTACTCTGGTGTTCCTTATTGCAGTGTCCGCATCATTAGCGAACTTCAAATGCATCTTGTCATTTTCAGTGTTTCCTTTTACCCCTTCCTTCCACATTGACTCTTTCAGAAGATTCTCTTAAACTTTAGTCTGCTCTTCATGATTACCAAATTGTGAACTATGTCTATATCTGCACCTGGGTACATCTTACAATCCAATACCTGATTTTGGAATCCCTGTCTGACAATGATGTAATCCGATTGGAACCTTCTCATTGTCCCCCCTCTTTTCCAAGTATACCTCCTCCTCTTATGATTCTTGAACTGACAAGATTCTTGAACATAGTATTCACTATTACTAACTGAAATTTCTTGCAGAACTCAGTCTTTCTCCTCTCTCATTCCTACTGCCAAGCCCATATTCTCCTGTAACCCTTCTTCTATTCCTTTCCCTACAACCGTGTTTCAATCCCCTATGATTATTAAATTTTCATGAATTACCCGTTCAACATTCTCATCTATTTTCTGTATCTGCTACTTGCAATGTTGGTATATATACCTGATCTATCCCTGTCAGCAATGGTCTGCTGTTGAATCTGATGAGAACGACCCTATCACCAAACTGTTTACAGTAGCTCACTCTTCACCCGACATTCCTATTCATAAAAAATCTAACCCTGTTACACCATTTTCTGCTGCTGTTGATATTAATCTACATTTGTCTGATAAGAAATCCTTATCTTCTTTCCATTTCACTTCACTGACCCAACATCTAGAGAGCCTCTGCATATCCATTTCCATATTTTCTAGTTTTCCTACTACATTTAAACTTCTGACATTCCATGCTCTGGCTCGCAGCATATTATCCTGGTGTTGGTTATGTCACTTTTTCAAAACATGGTCACCTCCCCCTTGGCAGGCCCCACCTCGAGGTCTGAATAGGAGACTAATCCGTAAGCTTTTGCCAATGGAGAGATGATCATAATACTTTTTTCAACTGTGAGTCATATGTGCTGAGGATATATATTCTGTGTCTTTAATGCAGTGGTTTCCATTGCCTTTTGCATCCTCATGCCATTGATAATTACTGATTCTTGTAAAATGCTATCTCCATAGAAAAGCCTGTTGCATGGCTGTCAGACAGGTAGTCAATGGTGGAAAGTGTGCAGGGATGTTTCCCGAACTCAAACCAAGACTTGTTAAGAAGCTTCCTGGTCACCAGCAATCAGGCCACAATGAGTTTGCCGTAAGTTCCAAGGTTTTCCATACAGAACTAATTCAGGCAATGTTTCAGTAATCATTTGGGTGTATGTAGTCCTTCCCTTGTTTTAAGAGATGACCAAAACTGCTTCCCTTAACAAGCTGGGAACATATGCTGTCTTCCACATTTTATTGAAAAATTCTAGAAGGATTTCCTTTTATTTCTATCCAGGTTTACCCAGTACTCTACTTGATTCAGTAGTCAGCAGTGCAATATCACAAGCTCCAGACCATAACAAATTCAGCTCCATCGTGCTGTTACAGCAATCAACTTTTCTTTGACCTTAAGTCCGATCCATCACTTTCCATGATTAGAGGGTGTGACAGGGTGCCAGATCCAGTGTGACACCAGCAGTTGTATTGGCAAACTGCTGGGCCATTGTCAGAGTGTTGTTTGGATATGCTCTTCCTTCAGTATAGCCGCCGCAAGTTGCTTACTTGTGCTTTCCAGAAACCCATTTAATTACTTCCCATACTTGTTTAGACGAAGGGTGTTAAGGGATGTAGTTGAAATTTCATCTTACTCTCCTTTACAACAGTGGAATTTGGTTCTTACCATCCAAAAGGAAGCAAGAGTCTCAGCAGTTTATCAGCAGAGCCACTCACTGACCCTGATTGCGGTGCAGCACTTGAGCACTGATTGGTCTTCGAAATGCATCCTGATGATGAAGTTGTCATTGGAGTGCAAATCATTGAACACTTCTCAATGAGCAGTGTTGGTGACATTAGGACAGCATACAAAGAGATCAGTGGCAGAGAATGATCCACGGCAGTACTGAAGTGTACACTCGGCCCCTTCTTCAAGAGGTATAATATTTCTAGAGACATGAGAACCTGTTTTGGAAAGACCTCATTGCTATTGCTGTGGAGGCTGAGTTGCCCACTGTTGTTATGGTAGGTCGAGTTTGTCAGTTCGTGAAAGGGCTTATGGTGCAGTTCACCGCTAAGACAATTTCTGCCTGACACCATTACACAGCTATGTCCCAGGATCAGGTAACAGGACAAGAGAACGAAGGTTCTACAACGCTCCAACAAATTAGTAACAAAGTCACACAAATGAATTAAAAGGTTTACTTATCTTTGTGACTAGTTGAATAATTAAGTCTGCGACACTCATTGTAATATAATTACCTATCTTTGTGACTAGTTGAATAATTAAGTCTGCGACACTCATTGTAATATAACACAAAAAAGGCCCTCAATGGCTAAGCGCAATGATCATAGGTTAATTTCACAGTACATAGCAAATGCAATTTGCAACTACTGTCTGTTTAGTTCTAACTGTTCACTAAACAACATTCCTGTGTATGACAGCCCAGGTCAATGATCTATAACCAAGTGGGCGAGAGCTGCTCTTCTATCTTCCAAGTAGACTTCTGTCCATTGTCGTCTGATCATTGGCAGGTTGCACACGGCCACAATTGGTCGAGGCAAAGTCGATATCTTCCTCCTTGGCGCCACCCTTGACGGTGATGGGACTCGTACAAGTGGTGAATCTCTATGGCACTGGCACCAGCTCTTATCTTTGTGCCTGTGGTGCTTTTGCCCTGGCTTTGTCTAGTTCAGATGACACAGCACCTCAACAGCTCATCCTCAGTGACAGTACTTGGGAGATCCCAACAACACATTACATGCATCGAAGTTTCCCCACAGAAGAGGAACAGATGGTAAACTGTGCAGTAAGGTCTTTAATAGACTAGAACTAGGAATGTATCTTCATTAGTGGGCAAGTATATGGGAGTAAGTGACATGCTGTATGTCAGATGCACTACAGCAGCACCTGCTTGCAAATTAATGTTGAGGAGAAGATGCAAGGAGTGGCATTTGCCACAAACAAATATTGGCACACCGGCCATTAGACCTCCCCGTGTGAGGGTATCCTTACGATAGTGGCTGTATCTTCTTAGTACAGGGTTATCAGTAACTTCAAGATGAGTCATGTCAAGACATAAACACAAAGGCCTTCCCTGTGCTAATAGTTTGAGCACCTACATGTGTCTCCTGAACCCATTCACACTGCACTACTGTACGAGAGTAGCTTTGTAGGTGTGATTTTCCTACGACGATCTTTAACTTGGTGCTAACATTGTAGACACGTGGCAATTGAGGGTTTAGATGAGGGACTGACTGGTTTCACCTGGCAGACTTCATATTCCAATCCAGAGGAGATACCGAGTGGCACAGAGACACAATGAAAAAGGGACTGCTAGATATTATCAGCTACTAGACTAAGTTATTCAGCAAAGATAGACAAAATCAAACACACACATTCCCACATTTCCATCACAGACTTTTCATTGTTTGGCTCCATAGTCAGAACAGGTCATTTGCAGACTTATCAGTTAAAACAAATGTGAAATGGTCTGAGAGTTCATTCTCTTCCACTTCTGTTTATTTTAATTCCACTGTGATGCTTACTAGGCTTTCTAACATTCTTTTGTTGTTGTGGAGCTTGCTTTCATGTGCACTTAGTACACTATTCATCTTATTTTCTTATTACCGGCAATAGCATAATTGTTTACTTGCAACAACATGTGCTTGAGCACACATTTGTACTTAATGATGCCGATCTGCATCTGAACAGATATGCTGGCTTTGGTAATTGGCATCTAAACTACTGAAGCAATTGGTGGCTGCACTGACTGGTGTAATTTTTTTCTCCTCAACATATGACACACACTTGGTGACTAATCCCCTGCATCTTCTTTTCCTCCTGAAATGTTTTGCAATTTTGATTCCACGGGACATGATCCCTGGAGAACTTGATATATAATTCAGGAAATCAGCCAGTGACTCCTGCTCTATAAGCTTCCATGCACATCACATTTGCCACACAATGTCTGTCCATTATATGGAAGTGTTGTGTAGCTCATATCACTGACACTTGAAACATAACAGAGCTTTGGCATATATGGCCTCATTTTCAAGTGGGGGAAGTCTGCCATACATCAATCAACAACAAATAAAATTAATTTTACTTCCTTGGAAACATAAAACATGATATAAACATTCACTGTTAGATTACAGAAAGAAGTATGGATGCATTAAAAACAGGGGAGACAGTGTTCTTCATGAAATAACTAATCTATTATAACAATGAAGATAATCTATGCTTGAAAATATAATATAAACAATGTAGGAAAAGACAGACTGCTACTTACTGTAAAGATGACATGTTAAGTTGCAGACAGGCACAATTAAAAAGACACTTACACACATCTTT
The DNA here is from genome assembly GCF_023897955.1 of Schistocerca gregaria. Taxonomy (NCBI): domain Eukaryota; kingdom Metazoa; phylum Arthropoda; class Insecta; order Orthoptera; family Acrididae; genus Schistocerca; species Schistocerca gregaria. Next base: position 296,284,456 of record NC_064922.1, read on the forward strand.
CATCCACAGTCTTCATCAGCAGAGGACAAATGCGCCATTCATACTCAAAGCAAGTGCACCTTACACACACAACTGCCAACTCCAGCAGCTCAGGCCAGAATGCAACTGTCATGTGGGATGGAAGCTGCAGTCTGGAGGGGGTGAGGAAGGGGACAGGATAGTAATGTATGGGTGGGCGGAGAGAGGGATACTGACTAGCAGAGTGTGCAGGGACTAGAATGCCAACAGGTGTAGCATCAGGAGTTTATGGGACAGGGAGAGGGGGAAAAAAAGGAATGAAAAAGGCGAGGAGCAGAGATACATGAGGGCAGCAAACGAACAGGGTGGGAGACGAGAACTGGGAGGAGATTATAGGACAGAGGGGGTGGAAACTGTTAGGTGTAGGGACAGTATGATACTGTAGGTTGATGCTAGGATAACTACGGAGTGGAGAGAATGTTTTAAGAATAACTGCCATCTGCACAGTTCAGAAAATGTGGTGGTAGAGGAGAGGATCCAGATGGTTAGGGTAGTGAAACAGTCATTGAAATCGAGCATGTTATATTTGGCTGCATGTTGTGCCACAAGGTGGCCTACTTTATTTTGACCACAGTCTAGCAGTGGCCAATCATCCTGGTGGACAGCTGGTTGGTAGTAATATCAACATAAAAAGCTGTGCAAAGACTGCAGCAGAGCTGGAAATAACATGGCTGCTCAAAACAAATCCTGACCTAATCATCCTATCTACAGACAAATGTTGCACCATCATCGTTTTGAATCGCAGTGACTACCAGGCAGAAAGCCTCCAGCAATTGTCTGACCTCTCCACCTATAAACTCTGGCAGAGTGATCCCTTCCCGGAAGCCCAACACAACCTCCAATCCCAGCTTAAAGCCTTAGGCCCTTGTTAGAACCTTTCCCCCAAATCCATTTCCCTCCTGACCCCTATGACACTCAGCACACCCACCTAATGCATGCTCCCCAGAATCACAAACCCAAGCCTGGATGCCCCATTGTGGCTTGCTGTTGTACCCCTACAGAAAGAATTTCAACCCTCATTGACCAACACTTCCAACCAATTGCCCGTAATCCAGTCTCCAACATCAAAGACACCAATCACTTTCTTCACTGACTCTCCACCATCCCCATCCCTTTACCCCTTGGATCCTTATTCATCACTATTAACACCACCTCCCTAAACACCGATGTCCCTCATGCACATAGTGTTAGCACTATTGAACACTATCTTTCCCAGCATCTTTCACACTCCAAACTAACTACCTCATTCGTCATACACCTTACTAACTTTAACATAGCCTAGAACTACTTCTCCTTTGATGGGAGGGTATACAAACAATCCATGGCACAGCCATTGGCACTCGCAGGGCACCTTCCTATGCCAACCTGCTTATAGGCCATCTACAGAATGCTCCTTTAATGGGAGGGTATACAAACAATCCATGGCACAGCCATTGGCACTCGCAGGGCACCTTCCTATGCCAACGTGCTTATGGGCCATCTACGGAAGAGCCTCCTAACATCCCAAATGCCAAACCCCTAGTTTGGTTCAGGTTCACTGATGGTATATTCACGATCTAGACTCAGGGCCAAGACATGCCATCTTCACTCCTTCAAAACCTCAACACCTTCACTCCCATCTGCTCCACCTGGTCCTCCTGAATCCAGTGTGTCACCTCCCTAGATGTAGACGTTTTCCTCTATGGTGGCTCCATCCGCACCTATGTCCACATTAAACCCACCAAACACCAACACCACCTACATTTCGACAGGTCATCCCTTTCAGACCAAAAAAATCCCACCCACACTGCCTGACCCCCAGGGACGGCATATCTGCAGTGACAAGAACTCCCTTACTCAGTATGCCAAGAGTCTCACCAAGGCCTTCACAGACCTATTCCACAAACAGATCTCCCATGTCATTTCCCCTCACAGGCCCAATCCTCCCACCAGCCCCAAGAACCAGCCACAATGGAATGCTCCCTTCATCACCCAGTACCACCCTGGACTAGAACCACTGAACCATAGCCTTTGCCAGGGCTTTGATTACCTACCATCACGCTCTGAAATGAGGGACATCCGACCCCTTTGTACTCTTCATAAAGTGGTGCTCTGGCAACCACCCAACCTCTGCAACATCCTAATCCATCTGTACACCACTCCCAACCCCTCACCCATGTGCAAGACCTGCCCAATCCACTTGCCCAGCACTTCCTATCTCAGTCCTGTCATAGGTTTATCAGAGGCCTGGCCACTTGTGAAAGCAGCAATGTTATTTACTGGCTCTGCTGCAATCACTGTACAGCTTTTTATACTGGTATGACTACCAGCTGTCCATGGGGATGAACACCCACTGCCAAGGTGTTGCCAAGAGCAATGTCAGCCACCCTGTGGCATGAACAGCCATTGCCAAACTGGCCAAGAGCAAAGTAGGACACCCTGTGGCAAAACATGCAGCTGAACGTAACGTGTTTGATTTCAGTGGCTGTTTCACAACCCAGACCATCAGGATTCTCCCATCCACTACCAACTTTTCTCCTTAGAACACATTCTCTGCTCTCAAATTATCCCAGTCTCAACCTATGGTGAACTACTGTTCCCACATCCTCCATCCCCATGTCATCATCTCCTCCCCATTCTTGTTTCCCACCCTATTAATGTCCTGTCAATAACAAGGGTATTACAAATGGGACACAAAGGCAGGGAAGGAAAAAGGCCCTGTTCTTTTGAAAGGCACCATCCCAATGATATTCCTTTCTTCAAGTATGAGAAAAGAGGAGGTGGAGCTAAGGTGTGACAAAGGGGCACAGAGAAAAAGTAGGGTAACAAATAAGCAGTTGAGACAGTCAAAAGCACACAGTAGCTTAAGTTATTATTCAATATATGTCCATTAAATGCTTAACCTCACTTTCAGAAAAAAACTTACCTCCTGAGAATAAGTGACCATTCTCATCCAGAGCTAATGCTCTGACATCGTGGTCATGAATACGACGTTGTACTGATTTTACCCAGCGACTTTTTCGGCCCTGGCCCTTGATTTTTACATTAACGTAATTGGCAATGATTGGATCCATCCCTGTATGAAAATTAGATATGTAATACACAATAAGAACTGATACACAATTTGACACGCACCATTCAGTGCACTAAAGATTCTTATAATTAATGCAAAAGTACAAGACAGATTCCATTTACAGAAGTAATGATTTAATTTTTGCACTAACCAGCACAATAAATGTTTGTTTGATCTCTCGAAAGACACAAACAAAAAATGTCTGCCATGTGACTCTCGTGACTTTCCGACAAAACACCCATGTTGCCATCCCAAAAGCACACCTGACCCCTGAAATGAAGAAGCCATAGATGTAATATTCACATAATTTCATAGTGTTATGGATATTTTCTCTACTCATTCACCACGGTTCTATATGATTAAAATTAATGAATCATGTGAATGTTGCCGGTAAGCATCTCAGAACATTTACCACACAACAGACCTGCCACCTGTTCGGTCTTACCTATATTTGCTTAACCGTGCAAAAGAAAAGATATTTTGTGTAAACCTATTTTTTTCTTTTTCTTCTTTGAACTTTCTGGAGCTACTCAGCCGTACACTGGCACATATAAGCAGACAAAATCTCATATATATACAGTATTATAAATAAGAAAGAGAGAGAGAGAGAGAGAGAGAGAGAGAGAGAGAGAGAGAGAGAGAGAGAGAGAGAGAGAGAGTGTGTGTGTGTGTGAGAGAGAGAGAGAGAGAGAGAGAGAGAGAGAGAGAGAGATAGTAAATTCAGTTTTTGTGCCATTGACCCAAAAATGAGATGATTCTTCTAGATGTAGAATACGTCAGAAAGTATAAAATAAAGAACATAAATCATCTGAATGAAATACTTACCACTCTGATCATTTGTCAGCAGACAGTAAAAATAGGTGAATACATTACAGTAAACTGGATCTACTAATATTTACAGAATTAATACACCATCAAAATGAAACACAGTTATGCATTTGTAATAAAGTGAACATCCACAAAATACCTAGTCTTGATTGTTGTGGCCCAATGCTATCAAAACTGAAATATAACAGACATTTTTACTTAAGCTGGTCTAACAGTCCCTGTTAAGATATTCATCTATAGAATAGGAGTTGCCTATCAAAAAGTCTTTCAAACACTGTTTAAACGGTGCTTTATCTGAAACCAAGTTTTTAATGGTAGCTGGCATTTTATTGAAAATGTGTGTTCCTGAATACTGGACCCCTCTTTGGACCAAGGTAACTGATTTGAGGTCTTTATATTGATTGTTCTAATTAATTGTAACAAATTTTATCAAGGAATAAATATACTGAGAAGCAGTGGTTGGAACACAAAGTTCCTTGAACAGGTTTCCAAAGATCTTCTTGAATTTACACCAAAAACAATTCTTATTACATGCTTTTGCACGCTAAAATCTTTAGCTCGATTTGATGAGTTATCCCAGAATGTGATCCCATATGACATAATGGAATGAAAGGAAGCAAAGTAAGCAAGTGGTTTTATATTTATATCTCTTACATCTAACATAGTTTTCACTGCAAATGCAGATTTGTTTAGGCACTTCAGCAATTCTGTGGTATGCCCTTCCAAATTGAATTTTATTGAGTTGTAATCCCAGAAATTTAACACTGTCAATCTCTTTGATCTGCCTGTCTTCATACGTTATACACATGTTGGCAAATAATAATGAGGAAATCTCTTAAAGGTTCTGAACTGGATATAGTGGGTCAAGCTTAATAACAGTGAATTACCTTTAAACCATTTATTAATGCCAGTGAAAATTTGATTAGCAGCCATTTCTAAATATATATTTGACTGCTACTTATTAAAGTGTTTGTATCATCTGCAAACAAATCAAACTTAGCATCTGAAAATGTAACAGATGAGAGGTGTCTGTGTAATAGTAAGTTTGTTACTCCTTCAGACTGAAATGGCAGGATGGATTTGATTGAAATTTGGAATGGAGGTATTAATTAACACACAGGCAATCTTATATACACCTTCCTACCAAAGGAATGAGGGTGAAAAAGTAAGGTAGATCTCAATGCCTGGTTACCCATATTTTATTCATCCAGTATTAGAGAATGATAGTACTTAGTGACTTGCAATGAAGTTTACAAATAATATCAAACATCAGTGAAATTTTCTCGCTGATAATTCCCACAAAATGACGAAAGGAGAAAAAGTTTACCGCTTACTACATTTTCTCTGTTGATGCAGTAAGACTGCAGCATGAAGCATGATGTTTACTTTATTACTTCTTTACTACAAAATGTTTCCACAACATTTGGCAGACAGTTTCAACATATACCACTGAATATATCGGCAAAATTATACCATTGGATAGCACGTAGTTCAGAAGACTTGATGTCATAAAGACCTAGAAGTACAAAAACTGTCACATCAAGTATGGCATTTCAATTAATTACTTCTTTGCTACTAACTGCATTCCCAAATGATTCACGGACTGTAGATACATATACCACTGCACATGCCTGCAAAATTATATCATTTTATGACACACAGATCAGGAGATACCACATTATAAATACTTAGTACGTGAAAATAAAACTGCAGGGTGAAATTCAGTATAAGTGAGATGTGTGTGCAAAAAAATGTGAAATATATTTGATAAGTGCATATGCGGACAAAGTCAAGGGTAAAAAGCTCATCCTGGAATGATTTCAACCAAATTTGGTAAACAAAATAGGTATGATCTGGACAGAAATTGTGTGGGGGTAAGAACCAGTGGCTTTCTACTGGGCAGAGTAATAATGTGGAGAAAGAAGGGGGGAGAATGAGATGGACAGAGTGTGGGAAAGAGGAGAAAGGCTAATAGAGGACTTAAACAGATCCATACCCAGGTATTCTTTTTTTCTAAATAGCTGTTTAAGCACAGGCCACACTAAGGGGCACAGCCAGTCAATAATAAAGTGTAGTGCATTTCTGTTTTACTTCCCATTTTACACTATTATTGCCTGTCATACTTCTCTTTTCCTTGGTCTTTACTAGTAACCTGTCAGGATACATTTATGCAAATATTAATTCCACCACCTTTTGCTTTCTACCAGCATTTCCTTTTACACTGAATATATTTAGTTCCCACCCCCCATGAACCATGGACCTTGCCGTTGGTGGGGAGGCTTGCGTGCCTCAGCGCTACAGATAGCCGTACCGTAGGTGCAACCACAACGGAGGAGTATCTGTTGAGAGGCCAGACAAACGTGTAGTTCCTGAAGAGGGGCAGCAGCCTTTTCAGTAGTTGCAGGGGCAACAGTCTGGATGATAGACTGATCTGGCCTTGTAACACTACCAAAACAGCCTTACTGTGAACGGCTGAAAGCAAGGGGAAACTACAGCCGTAATTTTTCCCAAGGGCATGCAGCTTTACTGTATGATTAAATGATGATGGCGTCCTCTTGGGTAAAATATTCCAGAGGTAAAATAGTCCCCCATTCGGATCTCCGGGCGGGGACTACTCAAGAGGATGTCGTTATCAGGAGAAAGAAAACTGGCGTTCTACTGATCGGAGCGTGGAATGTCAGATCCCTTAATCGGGCAAGTAGGTTAGAAAATTTAAAAAGGGAAATGGATAGGTTAAAGTTAGATATAGTGGGAATTAGTGAAGTTCGGTGGCAGGAGGAACAAAACTTCTGGTCAGGTGACTACAGGGTTATAAACACAAAATCAAATAGGGGTAATGCAGGAGTAGCTTTAATAATGAATAGGAAAATAGGAATGCGGGTAAGCTACTACAAACAGCATAGTGAACGCATTATTGTGGCAAAGATAGATACGAAGCCCACACCTACTACAGTAGTACAAGTTTATATGCCAACTAGCTCTGCAGATGACGAAGAAATTGAAGAAATGTATGATCAAATAAAAGAAATTATTCAGATAGTGAAGGGAGATGAAAATTTAATAGTCATGAGTGACTGGAATTCGGTAGTAGGGAAAGTGAGAGAAGGAAACGTAGTAGGTGAATATGGACTAGGGCAAAGAAATAAAAGAGGAAGCCGCCTGGTAGAATTTTGCACAGAGCACAACTTAATCATAGCTAACACTTGGTTCAAGAATCATAAAAGAAGGCTGTATACATGGAAGAACCCTGGAGATACTAAAAGGTATCAGACAGATTATATAATGGTTAGACAGAGATTTAGGAACCAGGTTTTAAATTGTAAGACATTTCCAGGGGCAGATGTGGACTCTGACCACAATCTATTGGTTATGACCTGTAGATTAAAACTGAAGAAACTGCAAAAAGGTGGGAATTTAAGGAGACGGGACCTGCATAAACTGAAAGAACCAGAGGTTGTACAGAGTTTCAGGGAGAGCATAAGGGAGCAATTGACAGGAATAGGGGAAAGAAATATAGTAGAAGAAGAATGGTTAGCTTTGAGGGATGAAGTAGTGAAGGCAGCAGAGGATCAAGTAGGTAAAAAGACGAGGGTTAGTAGAAATCCTTGGGTGACAGAAGAAATATTGAATTTAATTGATGAAAGGAGAAAATATAAAAATGCAGTAAATGAAGTAGGCAAAAAGGAATACAGACGTCTCACAAATGAGATCAACAGGAAGTGCAAAATGGCTAAGCAGGGATGGCTAGAGGACAAATGTAAGGATGTAGAGGCTCATCTCACTAGGGGTAAGATAGATACTGCCTACAGGAAAATTAAAGAGACCTTTGGAGATAGGAGAACCACTTGTATGAACATCAAGAGCTCGAATGGAAACCCAGTTCTAAGCAAAGAAGATAAAGCAGAAGGGTGGAAGGAGTATATAGAGGGTCTATACAAGGGCGATATACTTGAGAACAATATTATGGAATTGGAAGAGGATGAAGATGAAATGGGAGATACGATACTGCGTGTAGAGTTTGACAGAGCACTGAAAGACCTGAGTTGAAACAAGGCCCCCGGAGTAGACAACATTCCATTGGAACTACTGACGGCCTCGGGAGAGCCAGGCCTTACAAAACTCTACCATCTGGTGAGCAAGATGTATGAGACAGGCGAAATACCCTCAGACTTCAAGAAGAATATAATAATTCCAATCCCAAAGAAAGCAGGTGTTGACAGTTGTGAAAATTACCGAACTATCAGTTTAATAAGTCACAGCTGCAAAATACTAACACGAATTCTTTACAGACGAATGGAAAAACTAGTAGAAGCTGACCTCGGGGAAGATCAGTTTGGCTTCCGTAGAAATGTTGGAACACATGAGGCAATACTGACCCTACGATTTACCTTAGAAGAAAGATTAAGGAAAGGCAAACCTACCTTTCTGGCATTTGTAGACTTAGAGAAAGCTTTTGACAATGTTGATTGGAATACCCTCTTTCAAATTCTAAACGTGGCAGGAGTAAAATACAGGGAGCGAAAGACTATTTACAATTTGTACAGAAACGAGATGGCAGTTATAAGAGTCGAGTGGCATGAAAGGGAAGCAGTGGTTGGGAAGGGAGTGAGACAGGGTTGTAGCCTCTCATCGATGTTATTCAATCTGTATATTGAGCAAGCAGTAAAGGAAACAAAATAAACATTTGGAGTAGGTATTAAAATCCATGGAGAAGAAATAAAAACTTTGAGATTCACCGATGACATTGTAATTCTGTCAGAGACAGCAAAGAACTTGGAAGAGCAGTTGAACGGAATGGATAGTGTCTTGAAAGGAGGATATAAAATGAACAACAACAAAAGCAAAACGAGGATAACGGAATGTAGTCGAATTAAGTCGGGTGATGCTGAGGGAATTAGATTAGGAAATGAGACACTTAAAGTAGTAAAGGAGTTTTGCTATTTGGGGAGCAAAATAACTGATGATGGTCGAAGTAGAGAGGATATAAAATGTAGACTGGCAATGGCAAGGAAAGCGTTTCCGAAAAAGAGAAATTTGTTAACATCGAGTATAGATTTAAGTGTCAGGAAGACATTTCTGAAAGTATTTGTATGGAGTGTAGCCATGTATGGAAGTGAAACATGGACGATAAATAGTTTGGACAAGAAGAGAATAGAAGCTTTCGAAATGTGGTGCTACAGAAGAATGCTGAAGATGAAATGGGTAGATCACATAACTAATGAGGAAGTATTGAATAGGATTGGGGAGAAGAGAAGTTTGTGGCACAACTTGATCAGAAGAAGGGATCGGTTGGTTGGACATGTTCTGAGGCATCAAGGGATCACCAATTTAGTATTGTAGGGCACTGTGGAGGGTAAAAATCGTAGAGGGAGACCAAGAGATGAATACAGTAAGCAGATTCAGAAGGACGTAGGTTGCAGTAGGTACTGGGAGATGAAGAAGCTTGCACAGGATAGAGTAGCATGGAGAGCTGCATCAAACCAGTCTCAGGACTGAAAACCACAACAACAACAACAACAACAACAATATTTAGTTCAATCCTAATGTCGACAAATCCCATACAGACACATTAAGGTTACTACTGTTAGCTGTCACAAAGGGTGATACAAATACGTAACCACAGTGAGAAACAGCAATGTTAGAATCAAGTAATTTTTGGGAAATGTCCATAACTAACTTTTAGAAGGGACGTTCATGAATGTAATTTCAACAAAATAGATAAACTATTCCCTGTTTTGTGCCCAATAGTTCATCATATGCCTCAGTACAGCTAACACCTTCTATTTCTCATTTACAAGTTTGAGAATTATACATATATCAATAAACATAGCTTTGTGATTTATATGGATAGCAAGTTTTAAATACCACAAATTTCTTGCCAGGTCTGGCGGCAGAAGGAAGAAAGTATGAGTGAAGTATACACTGATGTCATTGCAGACAGAACACTAGCTTGAACTGGACAAGGCTAAAAACTGATGTGGTTGGTGCAGCTTTATTAAAGGAAGAAACCTTCTAAGGTTTTGTCTGGAAGGTATTTTTTGTGTGTGTGGGTGTGTGTGTGTGTGTGGGGGGGGGGGGGGGGGGGCAGGGAGTGCACAGACCATAGAAGACCTAAATAAGAATGACTGGGCAGTTATTTTTTAAAAAGGCAGGAAAAAGAAATGCTGTACAATAGATCTCACCCTTTGTTGAACAAATTCCATGCTTTAAAAAGTAATATATGTATGTGGTATAGAATGCTTCAATATCTACAACCAACTCTGAAAATATAACGACTTGCCTTGAGTCACCACTAATTACAGTAAAATCATCAGTTACTGCTAAGCACCACACAATAGTTTCTTTTTTGGTTTGTGCGCGCCCTGTTGTCATCCTATGGATAGCATGTCCAGTATCCACATTCCAGATGCGTATTGTATCACTTGAGCCACTCACTATGAAATCTCCAGTTGCATCCCAAGAAAGACACAATATGCGGCCTGTCAAATCAAATTAACAATAATTACTCATTATAATTGCTCTATTTTAATACAGGGAAAATAAATAATGCATTCATGGTACATCAAAGAAAGAATAACTACTACATAGTATATTTGCAAAGAAATAAGTTTCAACAGAAAAGATGACAATCCATACCCCCTAATATAAAAACTATGGTGTAGAAGTGACTACACAATAAAAGTTTATCACAAACCTTCCTGTTTGTCCAGAACTTTTTCATACTGCAGTCCATCGTCTGTTACGGAAAATATGTTAATGTAACCATCTTCTGTACCAACCTGGAAAATTGATGTATTAGCTAAAAGAATGTTGGGAGAAAAATAACTTTTATCTGAACTACTTTTTGCAATTGGTGTAATCTGATTTATATGAGGTGCTATCCAAAATTTTCGGGACTGGTGCTACCATCTGTTGAAAACCTTAGCTTTGGGCTAACAGTCACCATCAACCTTGAAGTAGTTCCCATCAGCATGTACACACCAGTCCCAGCACTTCTGCCACTGGTCAAACATTCTCTGGATGTCCTGTTCTTTGGGGGTTTTTATCACCGCCCAGTGATGCTTCTTGAATCCTCTCTAGAGTGTCAAACTGACGGCCTTTTACCTTGAGTTTCAGTTTTGGGAAAAGTGCAAGTACAGTGGGTGGGGTACAACCGCAAAGTTGTTTTTTGCCAAAAACGTCCTGGCGAGCAAGGATGTGTGACAGGGTGCGATGTCATGATGCAGCAGACAGTTCCCTTGATGCCAAAGTTTGGGACATTGTCGCAGCACGTTTTCATGGAGCCATCGCAAAATGTCACAGTGGTACGCGGAATTCACTGTTTGGTTGGGTGGGACGAATTCTTTGTGCACAATTCCCTTGGTATCAAAGGAAACAATGATCATGCTCTCCACTTCGCTCTTCACCTGTCTCACTTTTTTGAGTCTTGGACAGCCACTCAAACACATGTGTCCAGCTCATGATCTGTCCCCCAATCACTTGCTGAATCATTGCAAGGGCCGTTGTAGCACCCGAGATTCGCACAGAATTTGATACACACGCACTGTTCTGATCATGGACCTATCGTAAAGTCACCACAAACCAAACACAGAGTACTACGGATATCACTGTGGACACACAACACGCCCTCCCAGCTGAAAGCCACTCCGCACACTGACTGATCAGATACCACCTAGTGGTACGAAGATCTACTACACCAACTTTCCAAATGGTAGCACCAGTCCCGAAAATTTTGGATTCCACCTCGTATGTACAATGCTTAATGTTAGTATTGATATGCTGCCAATCTGCTAAACAGTAGCTCTTTTCAATGTGCTACCGTTGCTTTCATATACATTTGTACCAACATTTCAGTATCTATCTCGCAACAGAAGCCGTTTGTTACGGGGTATTAAAATGGAAAAAAAATCCTTTTCACATTTTTGGATTTTTATCTCATTATGTTGTTCTTGTTGTAGTCTTCAGTCCTGAGACTGGTTTGATGCAGCTCTCATTGCTACTCTATCCTGTGCAACCTTCATCATCTCCCAGTACCTACTGCAGCCTACATCCTTCTGAATCTGCTTACTGTATTCATCTCTTGGTCTCCCTCTACGATTTTTACCCTCCACGCTGCCCTCCAGTACTAAATTGGTGATCCCTTGATGCCTCAGAACATGTCCTACCAACTGATCCCTTCTTCTGGTCATGTTGTGCCACAAACTCCTCTTCCCCAATTCTATTCAATACCTCCTCATTAGTTATGTGATCTACCCATCTAATCTTCAGTATTCGTCTGTAGCACCAAATTTTGAAAGCTTATACTCTCTTCTTGTCTAAACTATTTATGGTCCATGTTTCACTTCCATAAATGGCTACAATCCATACAAATACTTTCAGAAACGACTTCCTGGCACTTAAATCTATACTCGATTCTAACAAATTTCTCTTCTTCAGAAATGCTTTCCTTGCCATTGCCAGTCTACATTTTATATCCTCTCTACTTCGACCAACATCAGTTATTTTGCACCCCAAATAGCAAAATTTCTTCACTACTTTAAGTGTCTCATTTCCTAATCTAATTCACTCAGCATCACCCTACTTAATTTGACTACATTCCATTATCCTCGTTTTGCTTTTGTTGATGTTCATCTTATACCCTCCTTTCAAGACACTGTCCATTCCATTCAACTGCTCTTCCATGTCCTTTGCTGTCTCTGTTCTTATTACTTCTCCATGGATTTTAATACCTACTTCGAACTTTTCTCTTGTTTCCTTTACTGTTTGCTCAACATACAGATTGAATAGCATTGGGGAGAGGCTACAACCCTGTCCCACTCCCTTCCCAACCACTGCTTCCCTTTCATGTCCCTCAACTCTTATAACTGCCATCTGCTTTCTGTACAAATTGTACATAGCCTTTCGCTCCCTCTATTTTACCCCTGCCACCTTCAGAATGTGAAAAAGAGTAGTCCAGTCAACATTGTTGAAAGCTTTCTCTAAGTCTACAAATGCTAGAAATGTAGGTTTGCCTTTCCTTAATCTTTCTTCTAAGATAAGTCGCAAGGTCAGTGTTGCCTCACGTGTTCCAACATTTCTACGGAATCCAAACTGTTCTTCCCCAAGGTTGGCTTCTACCAGTTTTTCCATTCGTCTGTAAAGAATTCACGTTAGTATTTTGCACCTGTGACTTATTAAACTGATTGTTCGGTAAATAAAATAGAAAGAAACTTCCACAGGGGAAAAATATATTAAAAACAAAGATTCCAAGACTTACCAAGCGGGAAAGCGCCGGTAGACAGGCTCAATAAAATAACACACAAAATTTCTAGCTTTTGCAACCAATGGTTGCTTCTTCAGGAAAGAGGGAAGGAGAGGGAAAGGCGAAAGGATGTGGGTTTTAAGGAAGAGGGTAAGGAGTCATTCCAATCCCGGGAGCGGAAAGACTTACCTTAGGGGGAAAAAGGATAGGTATATACTCTCGGTAATTTTCACATCTGTCAAGACCTGCTTTCTTTGGGATTGGAATTATTATATTCTTCTTGAAGTCTGAGGGAATTTCGCCTGTCTCATACACCTTCCTCGCCAGATGGTAGAGTTTTGTCAGGACTGGCTCTCCCAAGGCCGTCAGTAGTTCCAATGGAATGTTGTCTACTCCCGGGGCCTTGTTTCAACTCAGGTCTTTCAGTGCTCTGTCAAAATCTTCATGCACTATCATATCTCCCCCATTTCATCTTCATCTTCCTCCTCTTTCATTTCCATAATATTGCCCTCACGAACATCGCCCCTGTATAGACCCTCTATGTACTCCTTCCACCTGTTTTCCCTTCTTTGCTTAGAACTCGGTTCTCTTTTCTACAAAGGTCTCTTTAATTTTCCTGTAGGCATTATCTATCTTACCCCTCATGAGATAAGCCTCTACATCCTTACATTTGTCCTCTAGCCATACCTGCTTAGCCATTTTGCACTTCCTGTCGATCTCATTTTTGAGACGTCTGTATTCCTTTTTGCCTGCTTCACTTACTGCATTTTTGTATTTTCACCTTTCATCAATTAAATTCAGTATCTCTTCTGTTACCCATGGATTTATACTAGCCCTCGTCTTTTTACCTACTTGATCCTCTGCTGCCTTTACTATTTCATTCCTCAAAGCTACCCATTCTTCTTCTACTGTGTTCCTTTCCCCCATTCCTGTCAATTGTTCCCTAGTGCTCTCCCTGAAACTCTGTACAACCTCTGGTTTTTTCAGTTTATCCATGTCCCATATACTGAAATTCCCACCGTTTTGCAGTTTCTTCAGTTTTAATCTACAGTTCATAACCAATAGATTGGGTGAGAGTCCACATCTGCCCCTGGAAATGTCTTACAATTTAAAATCTGGTTCCTAAATCTCTCTCTTACCATTATATAATCTATCTGAAACCTTCTAGTATCTCCAGTGTTCTTCCATGTATACAACCTTCTTTCATGATTCTTGAACCAAGTGTTAGCTATGATTAAGTTCTGCTTTGTATATATAGTATTTTATTTAATACAATCTACACTTTGAAAATGTTAAAATTTTGACATGCATTAGTCAGGATCTAATAAAATCACTAATTTTTTATACAGAAGGCTATGGATTACTGTGTTATAAAGGTTATATTACGTGATTGTATTGGTAGAACTGTGAAAAACAGTATCACATCATTTCATAGTATAAACACACATTATATGTCGAAGAGCTAATGTTTTTCCAAGGAAAAGTAATGAATAGATTGGTAAATGCTTCCAGAATGAGATTTTCACTCTGCAGTGGAGTGAGCGCTGATATGAAACTTCCTGGCAGATTAAAACTGTGTGCTGTGCTTGGCTGAGATTCGGGACCTTTGCCTTTTGTGGGCAAGTGCTCTACACCAAAATGAAGTGTGTGTGTGTGGTTTTTTTTTAACATGGGTTTCATGGTAATAGATTTTCGAATAAAGGGAAACATTGTATTTGGCATGTGAAGTTATAGACAATGAAATACAGGCAAACTCGTTAGTACCTAGAGTAACACCCATTAGTGCTAAGAAGATTAAAATAAAACATTGTGGTACACAGTTTTCTTATAGTGAAAGTAATATAAATGGCAGGTTAGGTTGTATTCTTATAGATTTACACATCCTAACAAGGATGTTGGGTGAATGTGTGTGTGTTGTAAAATATGTGGGGGGCCACTTCGTTTACATGAAGACAGTGAGGTATCAAATTGTCTAGCCAGGAAACTTTTCATTAATTGTGTCAGTTGTAAATATACTCATTCATTTTGGAATTCTGATAAGTGAAAAAATAATTATTTTGAAGCAAATGTTAGGTGATTTTATGGATTGAGAGCTATTAGTAAAGGATACACTGCAGCAGAAACAATGTGTGTGTGATGAATATGCCACACCCACCTTGTAAAATGGACAATTACGCAGGATTTATTGGAGCTGCTGTGGAATCTGTTGCATTTGAGTGAATGAAGCATGCTGAAACAAAGCTCTTGAAATAAATGATGGTATGACTGACATACCAGTAACTTTTGACTGCACTTGGCAGAAGTGCAGCTACATTTCTAAGAATTCTGTCACTACAGTGACCAGTGTGGACACTGGAAAGGTAATAGTTCCAGAGTTTAACCAAACATTGTTATAACTGTAAATCAGGGAATGAAGAAGGGCATATCTGTTACACAAATTATGAAGGAACAAGTGGCCGTATGGAGTCCTCTGCAGTTATTGAAATCTTTAGTGAATGTGTGAATGAAAAGGGAGTGTGTTACACTAAGTCCTTAGGTGATGGGAGACTCAAAAGCATGTAACAATGTACTAACCGCTCAGCCTTATGATGTGAAGATTATCACAAAACTGGAATGTGTTGGTCATGACCAGAAGAGGATGGTCACCAAGTCGAGGAAATTGAAACAAAGTCCAAGAGACAAGAAACTTTCTGATAGTAAAACCTCAAGAGGCAGACTGTAAGACAAAATGACTGATGAACTACAGCAGTATTATGGGATGGCCATAAGAAATAATACTGAGGATTTGTTGAAAATGAAGCAGCCAAAATGGGCTACCTTCTGCCACGGACTGTCACTTGATGAAAAAGCAGCACACCACCTTTGCCCTCCTGGACCTGATTCATGGAGCAATTACCAGAATGCCCAGTACTCAAGCAGTTCGTGCAGCCATAAAAATACCATCATGGATATCATAAAACCTATTTACAGACCTGGCAAATCCTGAATTACTGAAGAAGTGTCTGCATAGACAGATTCAAAATCCCATTACCAAAAAATGTTTTTGATGGAATGAAGAGAATAAAGTGAGGGGAGGGGGGGGGGGGGGTCAGTGATGCTGTTATTGCTTTAAATGATGACAACTTGGTAGGGTGGAAGTGCTACAGCATATGGGAATTAATCCTGGATAAAACTGCATCAGAGAACTTGAACAGATGGACAAGGTCACATTAATAAAGCATAGTATGCAGTACAGTTGGCCACTAAGGAGTCCAGAAAGAAGAAAAAACTTGGAAAAAGATCAAGAGGATGATATACAGTATGTGCAAGGTGCTTCTGAGTGCCTAAAAAAATTAAGCCTATATTAAGTGAGTTACAGTCTTATGAAACATTAGAAGCTGTTCCTGAAAATGTTCTGTCGCATTTTCCCCTAAATCTTAGAAACCACTTCAAGCAGAGTATTCAAATTTTCAAAGAGTAACAACGTACATATTGTGAGTCTACTCAACTAAAAGAAGAACATAATGTTATAAATAATTAAAATTATTTAGGGTAATGTAGAAAAAAGTAAACAAAATTTTAACTGTGTAATTAAAAAAATGTATTTCTGAAAGCAGTGGCTGAAATGCAATTATTGTACTTCAGTAGACTCAGAACATATAGTTTAATATCCTGTAAAAGTTTCAGGTCAATGGCTACAGTGGTCCCTGAAATACAGGGAAGCCAAGTTACTAATTTTAAAATTATCGGGATAGGGTGTTCCATCTCCCCTTAAACAGCTGTGCATGTAATTTTCATGGTTAAATGGTGATGTTATGTGTATGCAATTCCAACAGATGATAATCAGGGGGCAAGCGTAATGTGCAACACAAATTGTTTCAGTATCTTGAAACCAGATTTTCAAAGAAATTCAATTATAAATCATGTCAGTAGGAGAATTTCCTCTAGCACTCTGAATTGCTTTTTGCACTGCAATACTTCCACTTTCACCTCAATAAAATGATTCACATACAGTGATAATGTATGTAGACAAAGCTCTGCTCTGAGATTATCATACTCATAAAAAATACCACTACTTTTTGTTATTTTGTGCCAACGTGTGCGTAAATCATGTTGGCTGTGTATAAACATTAGAGAAACTGAATACTCAATAATACAGAAAAATCACTGAGTACGTCTGAAATCAACATAGGAAGCAAAGCAAAAGTGACTGATACATCACAAATGTATATTTCGAACCGTTTTCAGTCATCAGTCACACAAATGTTAGACAGGCTCCACTTCCTTTTATCATGACCATGTGCACACCTAATACACTCAATGGACGAAATACATTTTAATTTTTGGTATTCACTAAAATTCTCTTCCTTCATAATTCCCCTGATTACTCAGTTTCTTAACTGAGTGTCTTGATGTATGTTCCAGCAACATGTCCTCTTTGCAAGAGTTCTAGACGTGTCTTCTATGGTCACAATCTTACTAATAAATATTATTTTCTTACTGTCTATATATGTCATTGGCATACTGTTGTGTTCAAAACAGATGACCAACTGAGGTAGTAGAATGGTTAAGATAATGGCCCTAATTCTGGAGGAGTGGGGTTCAAATCTCTGTCTGGCCACCCTATTTACCCCATATTACAACACACAAAATTCCAATGAGGTCCTTGAAAAATGCTGTGGAAGTTTCCTGAGAGAGAGAGAGAGAGAGAGAGAGAGAGAGAGAGAGAGAGAGAGAGAGAGAGAGAGAGAGAGAGAGGGGGGGGGGGGTTGAAGAAGAATTTTATCAAAATGTTTAGCTATTACTTGCCTGTCTGTACATTGCTTTCCAGCTTTTCTATTTGGTGAGTAGTTATTTAACCTCATACGAAACATGGTGTAGTGTGTTCTGGACTTTGGACTTCCCAAATGAGGATGAAAGGTCAGGCCTGATAAATCAGAGCCTTCGACACCATCCACTGAGTTTGACCAATGAGTTTGAATCAATGGAGACAATGACATCACTCATCCCCATGGCACAAAAATATGAACATCAATTATGGAATTGTGTCAATTCTTAATAATAAATATTGAATCAAGGATAATTGGTGCTTCTGGATAGGTACAAACTAAAATAACAACCACAAACCAAAGAAAATACTAAAATATACAAAAAAAAAACAGAAAAACATGACAACAGTTGGAAAAAGAAGAGGCACACAAAATCAGTGTGAACCAACCTGAACTGGCCAAAAACTGCACTCGAACCACACAATGTAAATCAAGATCAACACTGATACAGAAAACCAAAAAGCAATGTCAATATTCTGTTTGAACAGGACTACTGACCAACTGCTATCTAAAAAACAAAATAAATGTACCCCAAGGGGGGGGGGGGGGGGGGGGGGAAATAACAGGACAGCATTACATAGATAAATACAGCAAGACAATAAAACTGAGCTCCAACATAAAAGCTGTTGAATAATATTGAAATCATTTTCTGGAAAACTTGATAATTATGACTTCATAGAAGTATCAAATTTACACACAGTACAAAGAAAGATGATGCATTACACTTCTTGTTAAACATATTTTATACAGCACCAACAGATTATGAAAGTACTTATGACACCAACACTTGCATATGATGGTGTTTCTACCAGAGAATTAAATATTTATTGTTCTGAGAGAGAGAGAGAGAGAGAGAGAGAGAGAGAGAGAGAGAGAGAGAGAGAGAGAGAGAGAGAGAGAGAAGGGGGGGGGGGGGGGGGAGAGATGATGGGATCTGCATCTACGAAGACTCTCTGCAAGCCACCATATGGTGTGTTGGCAGAGTGTACCCTGTACAACTACTACTCATTTCCTTTCCTGTCCTACTCGAAAATAGAGCAAGGGAAAAGTGACTGCCCATACGCCTATGTATCTGCCCTAATTTCCTGTGTCTTATCTTTGTGGTCCTTATGGGTAAATTTTGTTGGCAGGAGAAAAATCACTTGGCAGTCGGTTTCAAATGCACGTTATCTACATTTTCTCAATAGTGTTTCTTGAAAAGAATATTGTTTTCCCTCCTTGGATCCCCATTTCAGCTCCTGAAGCACTTTCAAAAGACTTACATATTGTTTGAACCTACCTTTAATAAATCTACCAGACTGCCTCTGAATTGCTTCAATGTCTTCCTCCAATCCCACCTTGTGAAGATCTCAAACAAACAATCAGTACTCAAGAATAGGTGATACTAGTGTCCTACATTTGGTCTCCTCTACAGGTGAACAACCCTTTGCTAAAATCCTCCCAATGAACTTAAGTTGACCATTCCCCTTCCCTATTACAGGTCTCAAATGCTCGTTCCATTTCATATCACTTTGCAACTTTACAGCAAGATATTAAATGACTTCACTATAGCAAGCAGGACACTAATTATACTGTACCTGAACATCACAGGTTTGTTCTTCCTACTCATCTGTGTCAACTTACATTTTCTAAAATTTACAGCTAGCTACCATTCATCACACCAACTATAAATTTTGTTTATGTTAACTTTTAACATTCTACAGTCACTCAACTAGGACAACTTACCAAACACCATGGAATCAACACCAACCAACCGCAGACTGGTTCCCACCATGCATGCCAAATCATTTATTTATGCAGAGAGCAACAGCGGTCCTATCACACTTCCCGGACGATACCCGTCTCCAACGAACACTCACTGTCAATGACAACATACTGTGTACTATTACTTATGAAGTTTCCAAGTGACCCATATATCTCTGAACTTATTCCATATGTTCGTACCTTTGTTAACAGCCTGCAATGGGATAGCACGTGAAACACTTTCCGGAAACCTAGAAATATGAAATCTGCCTATTGCCCTCCATCCATAGTTTACAAGATATGTGAGAAAAGGGCAAGCTGAGTTCTGCACGAGCAACACTTTCTAAAACCCTACTGATCTGTGTGCCAAAGTCTCAAGAGCCTTTATTATATTCAAACTGAGAATACGTTCCAGGATTCTGGGCTGAAATTGGCAGTTTATTTCTTTTGGTATAGCCACAGTATGTGTTAGACAAAGAGAATCGCTGTACCTAATGTTTTCTTTCAGCAGAAAATTTGATTTGATTACATTTGTTTCCAATACAGAGATGATTACCGTGAATTTTAAGGTTTGTTGCTGACTTTCTTATTCATATCATGAATGGAAAGAATTAGATGTGTTGACAGACTGGCCTGTAGTGATGCCAGAGGCCTTGGTTATGCTGCACTTTGATAATCTTATTCAGCTGGAGAAGCCAACGAACACGAGTGAAAGAAAAGCAGATGTTCTGACAAACTGACCTGTAGCATAGCCTGAGGCTGAAATTGGGTTGGAATGTAACAGTTTTGTTGGAGAGTTGGCAAAGCCAACAAATCTCAACGCAAAAATATGATTGCCATAACAGACTGATGAGTAGCGTGCCCTGATACATACATTTGTCACTGCAATAACCAATTTGTATATCTTATTCCCGATTTGACTGAAAATTACAATGAGGTTACATTCTAATCTAACAAAATAAAATACTAAGTAACATCATTTATGAACCATAGGAAATTATGAATGGGGACTCTGATTTGCTACTGACAACCAATTCATGCTTCATGTTCAGTTCCCATCATTCATCACACGAGTTGTGAATAACACTGGTGTGAAATACAACAGCAGCTGACACTGTAAATGCACTTAACTATTATTTTACCTCAACAGTACCTATGATTGTATGAATCATAAAATTCTACTTCGTAAGGTAAAACATTACATTTTTACCTGTACTGGTATCTGCTTAGCATGGATGCAGTCTTCCTTTCATGAGAGAAAACAGAGGTTCTCAACGGCAAACTGCACAACAAAATTAAAACCAAACTCAGAATGGGAGAGTGGTTTCAAGATCTGGTGCCATACCTCATTCTGTTTTTAACTTACATAAGTGACCTTGCTGTGACTCTGGCTGGCACTGCATGAAGTGCAATACTTCCTGATGACATACTACACAATTCACATAACCAAAAAGACAGTAAAAAAAAAAAAAAAAAAAACTAATCCTTTTCCATAGATAACAGTTTCCATATTGATCCATTACCATAGATTTTTGGCCTTCAGCTACAGAAAATTCATTTTTTATACTGATATTTTAGTTGTACACCTTTTGGTTATCTTCCAGATGAGCATATTGAAATTCAGCCCGTTCACTCAGAAGGTGGCTCAACATTATATGTCAAAAGTATTCTATGGATGACACAGGGTTTCTATGGCTGCAACCCTGAAATCTAATGAACCAGTGAATTTAGCTGAAAAACTTGAAGTTGCACATTAGTTTGGGTCTTAATCACAGAAAGGTTCACATTGAGTATACCTCAAACAAAATTACCTGTTGATGCCAGAAGTGTATGTTAAAAGCTTTCTCCTTCAGCTCAAGAGGTACACTTATACCCAACATCAATTATTTGTCTCCTAGAGGCTTTACTCTCCATGCTCTAGTACCACTGAAGTTATTACTTGATTCATAACACACATGTTCTATCATGTCCCTTCTTCTTGTCAAAGTTTTCCACACGTTCTTCTCCTTACTGATTCTGCAGAGGGGCTCCTCAGTTCTTATCTTACCAGTCCACAAGCTTGCATTTGGTGTGGATGGGGCAGGAAACTGGCTGTGTCCTTTCAAAGGAACCATCCCCTCCCCTCATTTGCCTGGAGCAATTTAGGGAAATCACAGAAAATCTAAATCATGATGGGTCTGAACTGTCATTCTACTGAAGCGAGTCCAGTGTTCTAACCACTGCACTTGGTTACAATTCCTTGAAGAAATAACTAGTTAAAACTGAGTCCATACATATAAGCCAGTCAAAAATCGCATTTCAGCTAGTTTTGCACTTAAAAAGCCTGTTATTGAGTTTTATTCGGCTCTTCTGTTTCCCAGTATCAATTTTTCCACTAACAAATCTCATTGGCAGGAGAAACTGAATATGCAGACAAGCATGTGCTCTAAACTATACATAAACAAATGAGGTTATTTTATGCCTATGGTATGCAAGTAGAAGAAAGAGCACGAAATCATGAACATATAATAAGCCTAAGATAAAAACAAATTCACTCGCACACCATAAAACCGGTCAAAATGACGACACAACGCAGCAATCTGCGAGTTTATGACACGTTTCTGTTCCGAAAATGCAAATTTCTGATGTCTGTGAAACATCGTTAAAACGTACACAAAAGGGGCTCCTCTGGCAAAAACGATTTTTAAAGTCAATCATAAGTGTGGAAAGGCTACGTAATTGTAGTCTACAGCGAGTACAGATTTCATATGAGTTAACAGACGTAATACAATATTGCAAGAAAAAGGACTGGAAGGGAAACAAACTGAACGCCCGTATTATTGTAAAGCAGCAGATGATTACTTACTGCAAGGGAAGAATGAGTCCTATTTATGTCCAAACACCAGGCAGAAAACCCTGCTGTTACCGGCGTGACTGACTGAAAAAAAGGAAATTTAATGTTGAACGAAAATATTTTTTTCAATTCTACTCAGCTTGAATTGTATCAAACGAAAAACACGTACCTTGTGGGAAAGTTTGATGAGATTATACTCAACAATAACACCCTGAAGGCCAGTGCTGAAAAGTCGCGTTCCACACCAACTAAGTGCTTCTATAGAACTATCCGATGCACCAGGGATGAAACGTTCCACGTGGGGAGCATTACTTACATCCCAGATTTCTAAGGAGCTGTCAGCTCTGCAAAATAAAGTATGTAATAACATATACATGTTAAGTATGTAATAAGTGAGCACTTTATTTATCTGTCACTTGGGATACACACCTGGATACGGCAAGTTTTCGGTGGCTTGATTCATATGCAATGCAGTGTATGGCTCGTGGCTCCAAATTATAGAACCTGATGTTATGCACTTTACACAAATTCTTTTCCATTCCCGACTGTTTCACTTCCACACCAAAATATAAACAAACCGACAACGTGCCCACATGGTTCCTCGTGCAAAGATATTCCGAACCGAAGTAATTACACGAGGATCAAGGTAAGGAAGCGTGAATCCCGAAGGCGCTCCTCTTTGGAATCGAAGGTATGTCGTCGCGCAACGAGGTTTCTGCCCACATCTCAATCTGCGCAAACCGCACGCTGCGTGTGGATTGGATTTGCGCAGATACGAGATGGGAGTAAAACTAGAAGTCAGAGAGTTTGAGAAACTTTCTCAAAACTGCAGGCGCCGATTACACCTGCGCAGGCAAATCGTAGCCAGTGAATAGAAGATCACCGCAAATCAGTCGTGCAAAACATGTTTGATTCAGTTGTTTAATCAGTATTGCAGCGTTTCCCGTTTATGTATGTAGAGTGAACTTTGCAAATGCAGATACACGCTATTGCTCCAGACAGTTCATCGCTGAACTTACTGAAATGTGTATAAGTCAAACATGTTGTGGGAAGCTAAGAGCAAGGAATACAGAAATCAAGATAAGGATGTTGGTTGGTTGATTTGGGGGAGTGGACCAAACAGTGAGGTCGTCAGTCCCAACGGATGAGGGAAGAATTGGTAAGGAAGTCGGTCGTGCCCTTCCAAATGAGCCACAGCGGCATTTGCCTGAAACGATTTAGGAAAATCACAGTAAACCTAAATCAGGATGGCCGAACGCTGGTTGGAACGATAGTCCTCCCAAATGCGAGTTCAGTGTGCTAGCCACTCAACCACCTCGCTCGGTGAGAAAAGTAGGCATCTGCTTACAGTTATCTCACAAAAAAAAGTTAAAGGTGGTTGATCCTATGGCAAACAGGTAGACCGAACCTATTACTAATAAAAAAAACCGTAGCGCACTGTTTACAGCAAATAGCTAACCAAATTAACGAAATCTATTCGTTTGGGGCTGGGGTCGACGAAATATATAAACCAAATTTGTGGTATCTGGACATCTTCTGCTTTATGACCGATGAAAATGCATCATACAAAACACAATTTAATATTTCTTTTGTAGATAACAGTAAACGTTATGTACTTGTCTTTTGCAAATCTGTTCACTCATCTATAAGACAAAAACCATGCAAATAACGACTGAGGGATATTAAACCAGAGCTGTATGCAAATCCTGTAATAGATGCTACTGATAGATAACATTTCATCAAACTGAGGTGGCACTACCATGTAGATAACTGAACCTAAATGCTCAGTTGTGATTGGTTTACAATTAGAAATAGCTCTTATTATGTTGGCCTGCAACAGGAATTACAAGCATATTTTCTCTCAGTCCTGTTCTGTGCTATGATCTTACATGACACAATACACACACACACACACACACACACACACACACACACACACATATATATATATATATATATATATATATATATATATATATATATATATATACACTCCTGGAAATTGAAATAAGAACACCGTGAATTCATTGTCCCAGGAAGGGGAAACTTTATTGACACATTCCTGGGGTCAGATACATCACATGATCACACTGACAGAACCACAGGCACACAGACACAGGCAACAGAGCATGCACAATGTCGGCACTAGTACAGTGTATATCCACCTTTCGCAGCAATGCAGGCTGCTATTCTCCCATGAAGACGATCGTAGAGGTGCTGGATGTAGTCCTGTGGAACGGCTTGCCATGCCATTTCCACCTGGCGCCTCAGTTGGACCAGCGTTCGTGCTGGACGTGCAGACCGCGTGAGACGACGCTTCATCCAGTCCCAAACATGCTCAATGGGGGACAGATCCGGAGATGTTGCTGGCCAGGGTAGTTGACTTACACCTTCTAGAGCACGTTGGGTGGCACGGGATACATGCGGACGTGCATTGTCCTGTTGGAACAGCAAGTTCCCTTGCCGGTCTAGGAATGGTAGAACGATGGGTTCGATGACGGTTTGGATGTACCGTGCACTATTCAGTGTCCCCTCGACGATCACCAGAGGTGTACGGCCAGTGTAGGAGATCGCTCCCCACACCATGATGCCGGGTGTTGGCCCTGTGTGCCTCGGTCGTATGCAGTCCTGATTGTGGCGCTCACCTGCACGGCGCCAAACACGCATACGACCATCATTGGCACCAAGGCAGAAGCGACTCTCATCGCTGAAGACGACACGTCTCCGTTCGTCCCTCCATTCACGCCTGTCGCGACACCACTGGAGGCGGGCTGCACGATGTTGGGGCGTGAGCGGAAGACGGTCTAACGGTGTGCGGGTCCGTAGCCCAGCTTCATGGAGACGGTTGCGAATGGTCCTCGCCGATACCCCAGGAGCAACAGTGTCCCTAATTTGCTGGGAAGTGGCGGTGCGGTCCCCTACGGCACTGCGTAGGATCCTACAGTTCTGGCGTGCATCCGTGCGTCGCTGCGGTCCGGTCCCAGGTCGACGGGCACGTGCACCTTCCACCGACCACTGGCGACAACATCGATGTACTGTGGAGACCTCACGCCCCACGTGTTGAGCAATTCGGCGGTACGTCCACCCGGCCTCCCGCATGCCCACTATACGCCCTCGCTCAAAGTCCGTCAACTGCACATACGGTTCACGTCCACGCTGTCGCGACATGCTACCAGTGTTAAAGACTGCGATGGAGCTCCGTATGCCACGGCAAACTGGCTGACACTGACGGCGGCGGTGCACAAATGCTGCGCAGCTAGCGCCATTCGACGGCCAACACCGCGGTTCCTGGTGTGTCCGCTGTGCCGTGCGTGTGATCATTGCTTGTACAGCCCTCTCGCAGTGTCCGGAGCAAGTATGGTGGGTCTGACACACCGGTGTCAATGTGTTCTTTTTTCCATTTCCAGGAGTGTATATATATATATATATATATATATATATATATATATATATATATATCACTCTTCTTTAGAATATGTATTTGTATTGCGCCCTGTGTATTCTAAAGAAAACTGCTATTAGAATGTTGTGTTGAGCTAATACTGAAAATGTGCTGCTTAAGACTTTCCCAATGTAGTAACTGCTTCCCTGGTTCATGGGTGTTGCATCGGATAATGTTGTGGAAGCTGCACAGCAGCAGCTTCCACGACATCATCTGACATGATGCCTGTAAACCAAGGAAGCTGATACTGAAGAATCTAACAGTCACAGCAGTTTCCTCTGATACATAAGAATTCTTACATTTGTTTCCATTCCTAAAATAATATGTAGTTCATAACAAGAATGAATTATGAGTGAACTCAAGAATCCACTATACTAAAAGGAAAGATTTCGAGTAACACAATGAACGAAATAGGCAATGACTCCCTGTCTAGAATTCAGAACAGAATTTAATATTATGGTGCAAAATTCCATAACTAGACTTTGGTATTCATCAGGCAGAGGACTGAAAATCCTGACTCAGAAAGAAACTAAACTGTTGCTCACTGGCTGCACCTACAAGTTCTAAGAACAGTCTAAGTATGAAGCATGTGTAAAACAGTAAAAATATTATCAGCAACCTATCAGAATTGAAGTACTTTATTTGCCTTTGTGAAATCCCCCTTAAGAACACAATAGATAACTTCACACATACTGGGTGTGATTTCACTCAATGCTTGTTTCGAAGTTGCAGTGGAACATTCTAGCTCCTTGTAGTATTTTCTGTTGCCAGCAATCTTAATGTCAGTAACAGCCACTCATATGGAGTAATTACTCTTCCCATACAAGTATTTTTCCTTATTATACGAGGGGCTACATGAGTCAAAAGATAATATATGTTTCCAAATCCATAAGCAAATAAATACACGAGTTTTCAGACTTGCCACGCAACTCACGAAGTAAATTTATGTGTGAAAACTACCTTCGCTGAAGCTACCACTGTACTAACCATTTTGCTCTGCCTTTCGGTTTCTTGCATTTTTTTTATTTTGAATACAGGTTGTGGACATAAGCCATAACAGAATTTCCTCCATTACCGATTTCTGAATAAATGAAATAAACTTTGATGTTATAACAGCCTAATGGCTTGCTGCTGAAATTTATTTTTTAGACACACAGGTAGCATATGAGCAGTAGGTTGGAACTTGTCTTGTGTGAACACCGCAAATTTGCAGCGATTTATTTCATGCAAGACATATGTGCAGATATGTGTGCAGGTAGATAGTTGTATGCAATTTGCCTGAGCACAAAATATAGGAGGTCGAATAAGTAGTAGAGAAAAGTGCTAATAATAAATTGTACATGGTTTTGAGTTGTCAGACACACACAGGCTTCGATTTATGTAGTAATGCCAAAAAGCAATAACAACCAGAGCAGCAAGTTCCATGTTCTTAGGCTTGGATACTGATAACACTTAAACTTCACTAAACCTGCTAAAGTGTTTAGGTTCAGCTAGTTTTGGAATAAGAACGATTACGATCTTTTGGACATAGACATCAGTAGCATACAACCGTTACCATCTTTGGGCCACAGACTTCAGTAGCTTAATATGTTTTTGTCTTAGGCTTGGATATTGATAATACTTAAAATGCAAAAAATATGCTCTAAACCTGCTGAAGAGTTTAGGTTAAGCTACTTTTGTGATAACAACAGTTGGCATCTTTGGGGCACAGACATCAGTAACTTAATATGTTTTTATTCATTAATGGCTTACTTGATAAAATTGTGAGGTAACTTATGAGACAGGTAAAAGTATTCACTGTACGAATGAGAATAATTCAAATCATGTGATATTCACACACATTAAATGTTTTATTCATCTGTTTAAGCTATGGAGAATCTTAGACACACCACCTCAGAACATTTATTCTTTGATTAAATTTGTTAGCAACAATAAATGTCAGTGAGATGAAATATTGTATTCACTATTGAAACACTAAAAGGAGAATTATCTGTACCGTCTTCTGGTGAATCTCACTTTAGTGCACGAAGAATTAAAGATATAGTACATAGGTGCACTGAGGGGTTGTGGCACATTTTTCAGTGCTCTTTGCCACACTGCACTGTTATGTGCCATATTATTATAATTCATTCTGTGGTTTTTGTAACTGAAATACAGTACAACATGTGTGAATAAAATCCATACATTTGCCACTGTTGTCTTATAATAATGTAAATTACATTGTCAATTGTAACCTCTTCTTGATTGATGGTGTAATTTCTATAAATGTGCGACAACAGTGACGAATTCATGGATTACATTACCTTACACCAATGGTTTTATATCACCTAATGCAATGTTGTAAAGATTTTAATGAACCCGATGATGGTCTGTGCAATGAAACTGTCGTTATATAAGAAAATTTTATAGCAGCTCTTGATAGTAATCATGATTTTCTTTAAATATTTATGAGCTGTGGGGTACCACCTTCTGAAAGTATTTAGACTTTAATGGTGAAGCCCTGTGCAATGATTGACTGCTGGTAAAATATGAAAGAAAGTACCAAATAACTCATTCCATAGGTTAGGTTATTTTAAAAAATAGCAAATTTTTGTTAACACATATTCCGAGATGAAGCAATTGAATTATAGACTGAAGCTAAGGACTGATACTATTGACAAAGCAAATCCAAAAGATCTTACGATTAAAAAGATTTAAAAGTTACAAATCTGTTGAATTAAATATCATATATCAATTGAAATTTGTCAGATGATAATCACAGTGTCATTTTTTCTGCCTTTGATACAAACTTCATACCTGGTTTTTTGTTATTAATAATCGTGGTAATAGTTTTCTCACTGAAGAAGTACTGC
Organism: Schistocerca gregaria; assembly: GCF_023897955.1. Classification (NCBI taxonomy): domain Eukaryota; kingdom Metazoa; phylum Arthropoda; class Insecta; order Orthoptera; family Acrididae; genus Schistocerca; species Schistocerca gregaria. The sequence continues at coordinate 296,313,273 of NC_064922.1, forward strand.
AAGACAGGAAGTTTTGATTCTTGTGTTGAAAACGAAAAAAAGGGAAGGGAAATGACCGTATAAATCTACAAAGTAAAGATTTTTTGTTTGAATATTTTGAAACAGATGTGAGACCTTAGCGTCAAAAGCCAGACAATGTGGGAGAAATTTTCAATTTTTCCCATATTTAACACTTAAAGGAGAAAAAGTAAGTTCACCATTTCCAGTAAATATGCAAAATGTGTCATCTGCATTTATCAATATAAGATGAATTTTATACATAATTTTATTGATATGACTATAAATATATTTGCTATGCAGTTTTTAATTACATGAATGTATATTTTCACTCACAGGATAAAAGGTAATCTTGATGCTAGTACAAATTAATTATATATAGTAGTACCTCTAAGTATAATATTTCAAATTTTGTCTGTTGCTATTTTACTTGGCCATCTGTTTAAATCATTGTCATTGGACACTGGGAAATTCGCTGTAATACTGTGAACTATGTACTATGCAACATATGAAATAGTACATCAGAAGATTAATGATTTCTGTTATAAATGGGAGAAACTGTGACCACTAGTTCCACTGACAGTGACTTGGCCTTGCTATGACATGTGTTATGACTTTAAGCTATGACTTTCACATTGGTTTCAGAGTTCAGCTCAACAGAGAAGGAGCACATGTGTTCTACATGTATCTATGATTACAAGTGCAATTAGTGATCTGTGAAGAGTAATTCTATCTTAAATGGCCAGCATATAGCCTAATAAATTCTCTCTAAGTTTGAATAAATTTTGTTGAATGGACAAATTTAACATGATAATAATTGTCAAGAATGTGATATATACAAATTATGCAGCTTTGATGAATAATGAATTTTGTAAGTGGATTATTAAAACAATAAAGGCAAAATAAAAAATAAAGGTAGCCAATGTAAATAGTTACTACTACAATGTAAACAGTTTTTTATAACTGACTATTTACTCTTAGTATTGGAGCAAAGAAATTTTATCTCCAGTACTACAGCTGAATTCTACTTAATGCTAACCATTCTGTAGATTTATACCATCATGATCTTATAATCTCCAGGCACATTAATACTGTGTGGCAGACCAGAACTCAAACATATGGGATATGTGCTTACTGAGTGAGTTATCCACCTACCCACCTACACATCTTTATTTCCATCAGTATCTATCTACTACTTTCTGAGCTTCACAGAAGATTTCCTGTATACATTAAGGGATTATCACAAATGAAGGAAACAATATTATGGAAAAATGACAATATAATATCGGGTTGTTTCCAGAATGAATCTTTCACTCTGCAGTGAGGTGTGTGTAGTTTTGCAACTTTCTGACATGTTAAAACTATCTCCCTGTCCAACATGCAGTTTCGACATTTTGTTGCCTATAGATCTGATCCATCATGCTGAGAGGGCACATCTGCAACTTATGATAATAGGGGGAATTTTTTCGCATTGTAGTCTAAGTCTTGCTGGTTGATTTTCATGTAGTAGATGGCCTTGAACCCCCCCCACCAAGAGGAACTGTTTATCTTTAAAAATCAATAGAAGACACATATCTTTCTGTTCAAGAAACATATTTTATATAACAAGAACTACATCTTCTATTGTCTAAGTGCATCATTGAAGACAACATCAACATTGTTCATTAGTGAAGAATTACACTAATCAGAATATTCACACACTTCACAGAGAATCAAAGTGACAGAGAAGATTACTAGAGAATAGTCTCCCTGGTTACTGAATTTCCACTTGATTTTATTTAGGACTGACAATTTTTTTTTTACTTCATTATAGTGGTGTCTGCCAAATATGAAAAATATGCATATATTAACTTGGAGGTAATTCAGCTCTTTTAACAACTAATAATCTTGATGGCAACCCAGTCTACTGTTATTTTCCATGTTAGACTATTTTGTAGATGGATTGCACATCTTTGTTTTTATGAGGCTTTCACTTAAAGTGAAGTCGTATGATATGGTTGACCTGTAGCCCACATAGAGCTGTTTAAGCTACCTAATTGGAAAAGTTCTTTCTATCATTCATGCACAATGGTACACTTCCTTCACAAAATTACTGTGAGAGAAGAAAGATGGAGCAACTCAGCACCAGCACATAGCTACTGCCCTCAAATGGCACCAAGCAGGCCTCTATAATTAATGTCCCCTGTGATGGATGAGATACCTAGAACACTTCATGAGACACTGTGGCAGTTTAGTGGGGATCCACTGTGGTGAAAAAATTTGGTGGAAAAAATTTTACATTTTCACAAATCACAGCCGAATTTCTACAAGAGAAACAGACGCTCCATTGAACTATGCGGAAGAGAAGTGGGAAAGTAAGTGAAATGTAATATTAAATTGTGATTATTGTTCAGAATTTAAATACCATTCAAAGAATCTAGATGCATGATGTCACAGGTAGATTTGTAAAGCACACTTTCAATTTAATTTCGCTAACAGAATCAAGATTCTCCATCAGCAATTGATCATATAAAATGAGAGAGGCTTCATCATTGGTAAAAAATAAATATTAACAGGAAGTGAATATTATTAACAAAAACAGCTTTAAATGCATTTATAATAAGTACAAAAACAATGAATAAATAGTCATTGATTTAAATTCAGTTGATAAATTGATATACATTCATACAAAAATATTGACAGCAAACATAATTTGTAAGACGCCATTTAAAGGTTGTGACCATCAGAAAGTGCAGACTGCTATTGTGATAGCAATGCCAGTTTGCCAGTGTCTGTGGGACTGTAGCTATTCTCCAGCCTGAAGGTAATGGGTTGGGTTCCACTAGGCCAGCAAAAGGGGGGTGTCCTGGCCCAACCGGATGGCCTTCAAATGCTAGCGTTTTCTCACAGAATGACTGTCGTTTCCTAGCCCCCTTTGGTAAACAAACTTCTGAAAGTGTTGGCAGGCAACAGCACTTTACAGAGGTACTCTGAGCGTTAGCCGGAAGTGGCCAGACGCAGTGGGTATTTCCTGCTATGGAGGATGATTGGTTGAAATGTCGGCATGTGTGGACAGGTCGCAAAATCGAGGTGTCGATCAGTGGCCCTCGCAGGATGCAGAAGACGAATTCGAGCTCTCTGGGGCGGAGGTGATGTGGAGGCGTACTTCATGAAGTTTGTACTCAAGGTTGCTTTCGTGTATAGAAGGTTCAGAAAATGTAGCGAAGTGAGTTTTCTTTCGCTAGCCTGGGAAACGTCTTTGTCCATCACTTGCTTTCGAGGTGGGTGTTGCTGTTTTGCTTACCTTGATTTTCAGGAAGACACCACCTAACGGAGTCTGGAGCAGCTGTTTAGATAGAGACGTTATCTAACGGATAAAGTGGAGTTGTCGAGGGATGTTAGGAGACGATAAACTGCATTATGCTTCAATGGAAATATGAACTGTGGAATTCTTGTGTATGTTTTCATCCTCTTTAACTTTGGTCTATGATTCTCTGTAGTTTACAGAGGAGACGCTAGAAACAGGTTTATGACAGTGCAGAGGCTTAACTGCGATGTTTGTTGTCCAACTCAGTGGACGGAATGGGGAATCTTTTGAGAACAGACAGTTTGCTGGAGGATCTGAATAGGTGGTATAGTGGACATGACCAATCTAACCTTGTCTGGCAGGTCAAAGCGGGGCTGGGGACCCTTATTTAGCTTGACAGCATATGTGGAATAGCGCAAAGGAATTATCCAGGTCTGCCAGTAAAAATGGCAGTGGGAATCTGTGGAGCAATACGTAGCATGATTTGACTCGCGCACTACACGATGCTAAGAGTTGTGGCTGCAAGGGCACTTCACCAGACGCCGCTAGATCACCGAGATGACGGACGAGGAGCGACGTGTCACTTGTCGGTGCCTGCCACAATTTGAGGCACCATGAAGAATTACATGTCACCAGCAGGAGACATCACCATGGGGTGCACAATGAAGAAAACCGAATAAAGTAAATCTTATAGCCCAGGGCAGCACCATTTTCAGTAATCGTTGGATGCAGTTGTTCACTTTTGTGCTTGTGTTGACTATTACCTCTTGAGAGCAGCGGACCACTGGAATTTGTTGCGAATGTCTACCGTTCAAATGAGGAGTGTGTGAATAAACAATAGAGATATCTATTTCATTTGAGTTTGGGGAGAGAAACAAATAACGAAATTGGAAGAAATTAGTCCAGATGAAAGTGGGTCTAATAGCGAAATTGTTGGCACAGCTGGAGCCAACTAAGGAAGAAAGGAAGACTAAAAAGAGATAAAAAGAGGCTAGGGGGCGGAAAAGGAGGCCGAAAAGGAAAGAAAAGAGCTGAGAAGAGGGCCGAGGAAGAGCTTATAATGGAGAGGCGAGAGGAAGAGAGAAACAAGTGGGCTGAAGGTATAGCAGAACAGTCTAGATTAATGAAGCAAGCGTGTAAAATGAAATAAAGAAATGTACAGCAAGAGAGGCAGAGGAATTAGGTGACAGAAATTTAACTTGACTATACGGCAAAGATGACGGTGTGTACGACTCAAATGATGATCTCTCTCTCAGAATAATCGTGAGGATAATATTTTAGCTCCGCCCCCCGCCCCCCTTCCCATGAACCATGGACCTTGCCATTGGTGGGGAGGCTTGCGTGCCTCAGCAATACAGATGGCCGTACCGTAGGTGCAACTACAACAGAGGGGTATTTGTTGAGAGCCCAGACAAATGTGTGGTTCCTGAAGAGGGGCAGCAGCTTTTTCAGTAGTTGCAAGGGCAACAGTCTGGATAATTGACTGATCTGGCCTTGTAACACTAACCAAAACGGCCTTTTTGTGCTGTTACTGCAAACGGCTGAAAGCAAGGGGAAACTAAAGGCGTAATTTTTCCCTAGGACACGGAGCTTTACTGGATGGTTAAATGATGATGGCATCCTCTTGGGTAAAACATTCTGGAGGTAAAATAGTCCCCCATTCGGATCTCCGGGCGGGGACTACTCAAGAGGATGTCGTTATCAGGAGAAAGAAAACTGGCGTTCTGCGGATCGGAGCATGGAATGTCAGATGCTTTAATCAGGCAGATAGGTTAGAAAATTTAAAAAGGGAAATGGATAAGTTAAAGTTAGATATAGTGGGAATTAGTGAAGTTCGGTGGCAGGAGGAACAAGACTTCTGGTCAGGTGACTACAGGGTTATAAACACAAAATTAAATAGGGATAATGCATGAGTAGGTTTAATAATGAATAAAAAAATAGGAGTGCAGGTAAGCTTCTACAAACAGCATAGTGAACGCATTATTGTGGCCAAGATAGGTACGAAGCCCATTCCTACCACAGTAGTACAAGTTTATATGCCAACTAGCTCTGCAGATGACGAAGAAATTGATTAAATGTATGATGAAATAAAAGAAATTATTCAGATAGTGAAGGGAGACGAAAATTCAATAGTCATGGGTGACTGGAACTCGGCAGTAGGAAAAGGGAGGGGAGGAAACGTAGTAGGTGAATATAGATTGGGGGTAAGAAATGAAAGAGGAAGCCACCTGGTAGAATTCTGCACCGAGCACAACTTAATCATAGCTAAAACTTGGTTCAAGAAGGTTGTTTACATGGAAGAAGGTTGGAGGTACTGACAGGTTTAAGATAGATTATATAATGGTTAGACAGAGATTTAGGAACCATATTTTAAATTGTAAGACATTTCCAGAAGCTGATGTGGACTCTGACCACAATCTATTGGTTATGACCTGTAGATTAAAACTGGAGACACTGCAAAAAGGTGGGAGTTTAAGAAGATGGGACCTGGATAAACTGACTAAACCAGAGGTTGTACAGAGTTTCAGGGACTGCATAAGGGAACAATGGACAGGAAAGGGGGAAAGAAGTACAATTGAAGAAGAATGGGTAGCTTTGAGGGATGAAGTAGTGAAGGCAGCAGAGGATCAAGTAGGTAAAAAGACGAGGGCTAGTAAAAATCCTTGGGTAACAGAAGAAATATTGAATTTAATTAATGAAAGGAGAAAATATAAAAAGCAGTAAGTAAAGGAAGCAGACAAAAAGCAATACAAACGTCTCAAAAATGAGATCGACAGGAAGTGCAAAATGGCTAAGCAGGGATGGCTAGAGGACAAATGTAAGGATGTAGAGGCTTCTCTCACTAGGGGTAAGAGAGATACTGCCTACAGGAAAATTAAAGAGACCTTTGGAGAAAAGAGAACCAACTGTATGAATATCAGGAGCTTAGATGGAAACCCAGTTCTAAGCAAAGAAAAAGCAGAGAGGTGGAAGGAGTATATAGAGGGTCTATACAAGGACGAAGTACTTGAGGACAATATTATGGAAATGGAAGAGGATGTAGATGAAGATGAAATGGGATATACGATACTGCGTGAAGAGTTTGACAGAGCACTGAAGGACCTGAGTCGAAACAAGGCCCCGGGAGTAGACAACATTCCATTAGAACTACTGACAGCCTTGGGAGAGTGAGGCCTAACAAAACTCTACCATCTGGTGAGCAAGATGTATGAGACAGGCGAAATACCCTCAGACTTCAAGAAGAATATAATAATTCCAATCCCAAAGAAAGCAGGTGTTGACAGTTGTGAAAATTACCGAACTATCAGTTTAATAAGTCACAGCTGCAAAGTACTAACACGAATTCTTTACATACGAATGGAAAAACTAGTAGAAGCTGACCTCGGGGAAGATCAGTTTGGCTTCCGTAGAAATGTTGGAAAACATGAGGCAATACTGACCCTACGATTTATCTTAGAAGAAAGATTAAGGAAAGGCAAACCTACCTTTCTGGCATTTGTAGACTTAGAGAAAGCTTTTGACAATGTTGACTGGAATACTCTCTTACGAATTCTGAAGGTGGCAGTTGTAAAATACAGAGAGCGAAAGGCTATTTACAATTTGTACAGAAAGCAGATGGCTGTTATAAGAGTCGAGGGACATGAAAGGGGAGCAGTGGTTGGGGAGGGAGTGAGACAGGGTTGTAGCCTCTCATCGATGTTATTCAATCTGTATATTGAGCAAGCAGTAAAGGAAACAAAATAAACATTTGGAGTAGGTATTAAAATCCATGGAGAAGAAATAAAAACTTTGAGATTCACCGATGACATTGTAATTCTGTCAGAGACAGCAAAGAACTTGGAAGAGCAGTTGAACGGAATGGATAGTGTCTTGAAAGGAGGATATAAGATGAGCATCAACAAAAGCAAAACGAGGATAATGGAATGTAGTCGAATTAAGTCGGGTGATGCTGAAGGAATTAGATTAGGAAATGAGACACTTAAAGTAGTAAAGGAGTTTTGCTATTTTGGGAGCAAAATAACTGATGATGGTCGAAGTAGAGGATATATAATGTAGGCTGGCAAATGGCAAGGTAAGCATGTCTGAAGAAGAGAAATTTGTTAATATCGAGTATAGATTTAAGTGTCAGGAAGTTGTTTCTGAAAGTATTTGTATGGAGTGTAGCCATTTATGGAAGTGAATCATGGATGATAAATAGTTTGGACAAGTAGAGAATAGAAGCTTTCGAAATGTGGTGCTACAGAAGAATGCTGAAGATTAGATGGGTAGATCACATAACTAATGAGGAGGTATTGAATAGAATTCGGGAAGAGGAGTTTGTGGCACAACTTGACCAGAAGAAGGGATCAGTTGGTAGGACATGTTCTGAGGCATCAAGGGATCACCAATTTAGTACTGGAGGGCACTGTGGAGGGTAAAAATCGTAGAGGGAAACCAAGAGATGAATACAGTAAGCAGATTCAGAAGGATGTAGGCTGCAGTAGGTACTGGGAGATGAAGAAGCTTTCACAGGATAGAGTATCATCGAAAGCTGCATCAAACCACTCTGGACTGAAGACCACAACAACAACAATATTTTAGCCTCACAAGAAGTAGATGTAATCGTGTACCGTGCCTTTAATGCCAGTGTATTAGAACCGATTCGACAATGACAGTTAATAGAGACCTCAAAAACAAGTTCTCTACAAAAGCCGGAAGTGGAAGGTAATCGCAGATCTGGGGTGAAAAAACCGTTAACCAGTTGTCAAGTTTGGAAGGGTTTTGCGGAAATAATCCAGAGTGAAATATTAACCGAACCAAGAAACGAAGAAAATGGATGCAAGAAGATAGAGATTTTTTCGGTAAGGTAGCGACCAGAGAAAAGCGAATTAGAACTCAGAAATCGGTACGATTCCAGTGGTGTGAGGCTATTGAGAGCGGCCAATACCTGAGTGCAGTTGCAGGCACCAGAGCGACCTGCTTTAAGTCGTTGGTGCATCTACGGGGTAGGCCACTGAAGAGCGGAGATCGAGACTAAATCCGATATCGAAATACAGACGAACCTGGAGGCAGATTAGATTCTTATCGGTGCATAATCGATCAACGAAATCGCAGGCTCAAGAATCAAATCGGCGTTAACGCCTTAGCAACCTCTGCTACTTGAGACGCTGTGCCGTCACGTATCCTCCCCAGTGATCTATTTCAGTGAAATGAATATGCAACAAGTTTTCAGCGAGTATATCAATGATATGCGTATCAAAATACGCGCTCCAAACATGGAGACGTTTATTGGTTAAAGCGTTAAGTGAAAATGTGTGTGGATCATGGGTGGCCAACGGTGCACATGAAGGGCTTATTTCAATAGTGGTAAAGTCCATTACCTCCACTTTTCTGATTATAGTGCTTCTGACCTTAATGATCCAAACAAACAGAAAGAAAGGTTCATCTCTAGCAAGAAGCCATATGCTTGAATATTCCTGGTACCTCAACTACAGATTTTTCACCGCTCATTTAACTTTAGGACTTTGTATCTGAAAATAAACAAAAATGGACTTGTACCACTATTGAAATAAGCCCTTTATATGTTTTCGTCCTGAAAATTTGGTTGGTGAGTAATTTCTGAATAGCGAGTGTTTTATTTTTCATTGTGGAACTGATATGCTCAGGTTTTAATGGATATCTCTACAGTAATAGTTTCCATTGTTGAACGATTATGTAGGCTTCATTTTAATTTAGTTTCTAACAGATATGTTTTATCTGCATTTTACCTGCTGATTTCATATTCCTTTCAGTAATACCATGGATGGACAGATACTTAAGTTTTATGCTCTAGTCATGTAGTGTCCCTTTATAATGCTTCTGAGACTATAATTTATCTTGGAATGATGTAAAATTTATCTATAATACTTAAAATTTAACGACGCAGTACAAATTTCTTTGCTTCTTTAGTCACATGAAATTTGTTTTGTTTATTATTGCATGATTTCTGCTTCCTTAGATTATTTATTTTACGTTGATGTACCTTGATTTATCGTTTCTGAGTTTATTTTATTGCATTGAAATCAGTACCTCCTTATGGCTTAGGAGAATTGTAAGTAATTCTGAGGTTTATTTTTTCGCTGAAATGGTGTTTCTTGCGGAGGACTGTGATGTTGTATCATATCATGTTAGAGGGAGAGATTTGTCTCTAATTTGTTAATTTTTGTTAGTTTATGACTAAAGATCGTGTTACTGATGTTATAGATAGACCAGTAGCTGTCAGTTATATGGTGTCGATTTTTTTTATGTACACTCCTGGAAATTGAAATAAGAACACCTTGAATTCATTGTCCCAGGAAGAGGAAACTTTATTGACACATTCCTGGGGTCAGATACATCATATGATCACACTGACAGAACCACAGGCACATAGACACAGGCAACAGAGCATGCACAATGTCGGCACTAGTACAGTGTATATCCACCTTTCGCAGCAATGCAGGCTGCTATTCTCCCATGGAGACGATCGTAGAGATGTTGGATGTAGTCCTGTGGAACGGTTTTCCATGCCATTTCCACCTCGCGCCTCAGTTGGACCAGCGTTCGTGCTGGACGTGCAGACCGCGTGAGACGACGCTTCATCCAGTCCCAAACATGCTCAATGGGGGACAGATCCGGAGATGTTGCTGGCCAGGGTAGTTGACTTACACCTTCTAGAGCACGTTGGGTGGCACGGGATACATGCGGACGTGCATTGTCCTGTTGGAACAGCAAGTTACCTTGCCGGTCTAGGAATGGTAGAACGATGGGTTCGATGACGGTTTGGATGTACCGTGCACTATACAGTGTCCCCTCGACGATCACCAGAGGTGTACGGCCAGTGTAGGAGATCGCTCCCCACACCATGATGCCGGGTGTTGGCCCTGTGTGCCTCGGTCGTATGCAGTCCTGATTGTCGCGCTCACCTGCACGGCGCCAAACACGCATACGACCATCATTGGCACCAAGGCAGAAGCGACTCTCATCGCTGAAGACGACACGTCTCCATTCGTCCCTCCATTCACGCCTGTCGCGACACCACTGGAGGCGGGCTGCACAATGTTGGGGCGTGAGAGGAAGACGGCCTAACGGTGTGCGGGACCGTAGCCCAGCTTCATGGAGACGGTTGCGAATGGTCCTCGCCGATACCCCAGGAGCAACAGTGTCCCTAATTTTCTGGGAAGTGGCGGTGCGGTCCCCTACGGCACTGCGTAGGATCCTACGGTCTTGGCGTGCATCCGTGCGTCGCTGCGGGCCGGTCCCAAGTCGACGGGCACGTGCACCTTCCGCCGACCACTGGTGACAACATCGATGTACTGTGGAGACCTCACGCCCCACGTGTTGAGCAATTCGGCGGTACGTCCACCCGGCCTCCCGCATGCCCACTATACGCCCTCGCTCAAAGTCCGTCAACTGCACATGCGGTTCACGTCCACGCTGTCGCGGCATGCTACCAGTGTTAAAGACTGCGATGGAGCTCCCTTATGCCACGGCAAACTGGCTGACACTGACGGCGGCGGTGCACAAATGCTGCGCAGCTAGCGCCATTCGACGGCCAACACCGCGGTTCCTGGTGTGTCCGCTGTGCCGTGCGTGTGATCATTGCTTGTACAGCCCTCTCGCAGTGTCCGGAGCAAGTATGGTGGGTCTGGCACACAGGTGTCAATGTCTTCTTTTTTCCATTTCCAGGAGTGTATATCAGATGAATACTTTTTAAGAAGTACTGTAAACGTTACTTTTGCAAGTGTCTTGTCTTTGTTTCATTTTTTAATAAGATAAAGAATCAAAAACGTTGTTTTGTAGACATAGAACTGTATTTCAACTAAGGTTCTCGAACGACAGTTGAGAGGTGTATATGTGGCTTCTATAATGAACATCCAGCCAGCCAATTGTTCCTTTATGTTAAATGAATTTTTGGGCTCCAAGTCAATATCTTCATTATCCTGATTAGGAATAATGTCACCTGTCGCAATTTTGGACTGCGGCCTTCGACAAGTGCTGACTGCTATTGTGAGTAACAACGACGGTTTAGTATCCTTGACACTGCGACTATTCTTTAGCCTCAAGGTAACGGTCTGGATTCCACTAATCCAGCGAAAGGGTGGTGTAACCTGGCCAGAATAGATGCTCTTCAACGACGGTTTACCAGTGTCCGCGACACTTCGACTATTCTCTAGCCTCAGGGTAACGATCTGCGTTCCACTGATCCAGCGAAAGGGTGGTGGCCTGGCCAGAGTAGGTGGTCTTCAAAGACGAGCGTTTCTCCCACAGAGTGGCTGGCGTTTCTTAGTACCCTTTGGCAAGCAAATTTCTGAAACATTTGGCAGGCAGCAGCACTTTCCAGAGGTATTCCGAGCGTTAGCAGGAATTGGCCAACCGCAGTGACTATTTTCTGCTTTTGGTGCTGACAGGCCGAAACTTCGGAATCTGAAAATAAGGTCATGGAGCTGTGGGCAGCTCGCGAAATCGAGGAGTCGGTCGGTAGCCCTGGTAGGGTCCACGAGGCGAATTCGAGCTCCCTGGGATGGGGCTGGTGTGGCGGCGTACATCGCGAAGTTGTAGTCAGAGTCCAGTAAGGTTGCTTTCGTGTACCTAAGTGCGTTCCGTTTCACGTATGTGGGAAGCATCTTAGTCTATTTCCTGTTTTAGAGGTGGGTGCTCCTGTTTAGTGTACGCAGAATGTTTAGGAAGAGGCCGCCTAACATAATGTGGAGTAACTGATGAAGTGGAGTTGACCGAGGGATGTCAGGAGAGAATAAACTGCGTTTTACTTCAATGCAAATTTGAACTGTCGAGTTCTTGTGCATGAGCTTATTCGCTTCAACTTCATACTATGACCCTGTGTAGTTTACAGAGGACATGATAGAAAGTGGATGGTGACAGTGCAGAGACTGATTGTGGTGTTAGTCGTCCAATCCAATGGTTACACTTGGGAGTCTTTCGAGAGTATTGATGTTGCTTGAAGGCTTAGTAGTGGTACAGTGGAAGTGACTAATCTAACTTCGTCTTACGGGTCAAAGCAAGACTGGCGATCCTTATCTAGCTTGATAGCACATGTGTAGCAGGATGTAGGAATTATTTAGGTCAGCCAACAAACGTCTCGGAGGGAGTCTGCGGACCAATACGTCACGTGATTTGTCTCGCGCACTGCACGGCGGTAAGAATCAGGGCCACGAGGAGACTTCGCCAGATTGTTGAAGAGGAGGAAAGTTTCAAGTTATCATCTCAAAAACGAATAACATTTTTAAACAAGAAGAATGTTTAACACTGTGACCACATTTATAATCTTACAAAATAATATCAGGATTATTCACTTCACATAGTATTTTATGCTATAAAATAGGTTATCTGTTAGCCAGTTAGTTAGTCTTACTTGGAGACATTTTAATTTCAAGGACTGAGCTGACTGCTGAAATTTGTTGTAGATCTTGAGAGAGTTCTTGTGTGATTTTTCAGCTTATTGTGAGCATGGGCCTCGGAATAAAGTGATCCTCTGGCCCAGTGAAAATAGGAGCCAGCATTCAGTGATTAGTATCTGTAGAGTTCTTATTAACTCAGCGATCCCTTCGAACATCACATGTTTCGGCAAATAGGGATCCCTGTGTTCAAAATAAACCTACAGATACCAGTCACTGAATGCCAGCCCCTTTTTTTCCGGATCAGAGGTGCGATTTTTCCTACACGTCGGTCAAGGGGCCTGAAGATGATGCAATGTAGCGCTGAAACAGGTCGCTCAAACAACTGGAAATCTAGACGTCTGAAAGTGTTTCTATTCGACATTTTATTTTCTTCCAAAATTCTATAACAGACCTACGTCAGAAATATAGGCCTATAGTTTTGTGCGTTTGTCCGACGACCATTCTTGAAAACGGGAACGACCCGTGCTTTATTCCAATCATAGGGAACGCTTCCCTTCTCTTGAAACCTACGGTTCACTGCTGTGTAGCACCGAAATGGTATGTTGTCAGGCCCAGTTGCCTTTTTCTTGCCTTTCCTCTATTGAGCGATTTCAGTTGCTTTTTTATCCCTTGGTCACTAACTTCGATCTCTGCCATTTTGTCGCTCGTTCAACCGTTTAAAGATAAACTACAGTGTGACCTTCCTTTGTAAAACTGTTTTGGGAGAAGACCTTTAGTATTTCCGCCTTTTCTGTGCCGTTCTCTGTTTCAGTACCATTATGCCTTCGATCCGTTTATTATGTTAACGTAAGACTAAAACTTCTTAAGATTTTCTGTCACGTTGGTAGACAGAGTTTTTCTTTCACATTCGTTGAACGCTTTCGGTATAGCCATCCTTACGCTAATTTTGGCTTTGTTGAGTTTTTGTTTATCTGTAACCATTTGGCTACGTTTAAATTTGCAGTGAAGCTCTCTTTGGTTTCGTAGCAGCTTCCTAATACGATTGTCAGATCACAGTGGAGCTTTTCCATCATTAAACTATTAATCGGGTCGTTTTGCCGACCCCCGACTCAGAAGATATAGTTTCTGAGCAGTTCAAAGAAAATTAGAGTCTCATTTCAAATAGGTACCCCACTTATACAATTACAGTCGGTGGTGACTTTAATCTACCCACGATAAGTTGGAAAAATTATACGTTTAAAGCCGGCGGCAGGCATATAACATCATCCGAAATTGTACTGAATACTTACCCAGAAAATTATTTTGAACAATTAGTTCATGAGCCCACTCGAATCGTAAATGGTTGCGAAATCATACGTGACCTCTCAGCAACAAATAATCCTGGACAAATAGTGAGCATCGTGACGAATACAGGGATTAGCGACCACAAGGCAGTAGCTGCTAGGCTGAATACCGTAACCCCTACAACCATCAAAAAGAAATGCAAATTATATCTATTTTAAAAAAAATTGATATAAATGCTCTTAACGCCTTTTTAAGAGACAGTCGCACTCCTTCCGATCTGATCAGGCAAGCGTAGAAAAGTTGTAGAATGATTTCAGAAAGATAGAGAGATATATACCACATAAATTAATAAGTGATGGTACTAATCCCCCATGATACACAAAACGGGTCAGATCGCTGTTGCAGAAGCAGCGAAAAATCATGCCAAATTTAAAAGAACGCAAAATCCTCAAGACTGGCAAAATTTTGCAGAAGTTCAGGATATAGTTCGTACTTCAATACGAGATGTTTTCAATGATCCCCACAGCGAAACTCTGTCTCGAAATCTGCCAGAAAACCCAAAGAGATTCTGGTCACACATAAATCACACCAGTGGCGAGACGCAGTCAGTGAAGTCACTGATGACAGTGCCACTAAAGCAGACTTACGAAACATGATTTTGCGAAACTCCTTCACCAAAGAAGACGAAGTAAACATTTCTAAATCCAATCAAGATCAGCTGCCAAGATCAGATACATAGAAATAGAGGAGCTCTCTCATGATTATCCCTCGCATCCTGATTGCGGAACTGTACGTCACTCTGGTGATTCGACCTGTTGTGCTGCCATTCATGAACAGCATTCCAGGGGGTGTTTTCCAACAGGACAACGCTCGCCCACATACCCTGTTGTAACACAGCATCATTTACAGCGTGTCTACATGTTGTATTGGCCTGCTCGATTACCAGATTTGTCTCCAGTCGAGAGAATATGGGACATCATAGGAGACATCTACAACGTCATTGTTGTGGTTGGCAGGAGAGCAAACATCGTGTTACTAAAGGAAGCCGAAAGGCACGCGTTTTAGCTCACGCAGGCTGGCGTGAGGTCTGGAACAGGACAAGGAAATTAGAATTTAGAAAAACGGACGTAGCTGGTGGAATACTTAACTTTAATCCATTAATGATTAACGTCGGTCTTGACTGTATATGATTCAATATATCAATAATAACTGATAATGGCGCCTTGCTAGGTCGTAGCAAATAACGTAGCTGAAGTCTATGCTAACTATCTTCTCGGCAAATGAGAGCGTAGAAGTCAGTGAACCATCGCTAGCAAAGTCGGCTGTACAACTGGGGCGAGTGCTAGGAAGTCTCTCTAGACCTGCCGTGTGGCGGCGCTCGGTCTGCAATCATTGACAGTGGCGACACGCGGGTCCGACGTATAATACCGGACCGCGGCCGATTTAAAGGCTACCACCTAGCAAGTGTGGTGTCTGGCGGTGACACCACAGTCATCCACAAACAGCATTAACAGCCCCTGTACTGACAGACCAGGTGCAACAGGCATAAAACTTCATCCCACAAACTGACGGCGGGAAGCTGTACGACACAATACATGCATAATTACATGCTGGCGGTTACACCAATCATTAATATACCAGAATTTCACATTTGCACTGCCTTGTCCGCCCCGATATGAGTCGTGTTCCGGCACTCGGCTAGTGCACATCGCGCGGTGACGGGCGGTAGCGCGGGCCAGTGTTTACGTCGCGAGCAGTGCTGAGGTGGAGAGCTGAGCAGCGTGTGCGAGCGCTGGTAACGTTTGTTTCTGTATAACTGTTGTAATTAAGATGTCGACAATTAACAGAGCGAACAGCGTTCAGTGTGTTTTCGATCGCGCTGCCTTGCGACCGACGGCGTTTGAAATTCATGAGTGGATCTTTGATGATTTGAAATTGCCTGAAGATATAGTCGACACGTTCCAGTTGGACTTTGTGCAGTACTCGTTATTTATCAAATTTATTTCGAGTGACACTTATGAGAAATTCGTTGAGGAGCATGTTGGTGTGAAACCATTCCGTCATAATGATGGCAGTATTAGTAATGTCCAAATCGTGCCTTCGGGATACGGAGTAAGAACCGTCAGGGTATTTAATGTGCCACCTGAGTGCCCTAATGATCTGATTGCACGTTCTCTGTCACTGTACGGCGCTGTTTTGTCAGTTACAAATGAAAAATGGTCGAGTGCCTATCGCTACCAAGTTAACAGCGGGGTGCGAAGTGTACGTGTAGACTTGAAAAAGCATATACCTTCGTATGCTGCCATTGGCGGCTGTCGTGCACAGGTAACTCACATTGGCCAACCCCCTACCTGCTCGATCTGCCATTCACCTGAACATCTGCGGATGAACTGTACACGTCGACGTCCATTTCAACTTCCACGGGAACGTCTTGCAGACGGTAGTGAAACGCTTGTTCCAGTATTGAGTGAGGTGGTCGCGGGGACTGTACCACCACCCCGACAGCCGGATCATGTTAGCGAGGCGGAGATGCCAGTTCACGTGGAATGCAGTGCCAAAGACATTCGCGGTAGGACGGACGTCGATTCGGCACCGTCATCCTCACCGGGGCAGTTACCGCTGGATACCAACGATGCCCCAGCCACCTCTGAAACTAAGCCGTGTGAGATACAGGAGCGGGTGCAGATCAGTTTGCCTGAACCACCCCTATCGGTAGAAACTGTAGCAGACACGAAGAAAGGCCGCCGAAGGAGAAGCAAAGGGAATAGTAGCAAAGAGGAAACGTCGAATGATTTGAGACCCGTGTACATGTCAGAAAGTGGCAGTGAGACTGAACCTCAATCTTCTTGCTCCGTGCTCTGCGAGGACACCGCGAGGCAAGAACGCATTCGTGAACAAACCAAACACCTGAAGGCACTACTGACCGCTGAGAGGGATCAGAGCACCGTAACGGCCAAGAGGAAGAGCGAGCATAGCAGCGAGTAGCTGCAGCAGCGATCTCGCAGGAACTCGCTGACGTCAGTCGCAGCCCCACGTGGTGGCCAGGCGGATGCGACCACGTTGACAGACTCAACCGGCGGTGGCGGGCAGGGCGGCGCGCGCACCGCGCAGCACCCCGACAGCAATGAGCCGTGGTGGCAGCAGAACGAGGAGATGCAGCAGTAGCTGCTCTCGCGCATGACCATCGCGCTGCGACCTTCCACTCCCTGACCCGTTATTGGTTTTGACATTTAGTTTCGTATTCCAATCGTTACCAACGAGTTTGGTTCAAAGCTGGAGAGACGGACGATCCGAAACTCAGAGCTCATTGTCCTCTGAACCATCATGGGTGACAGCCATACCTACAACATTACCACACTTAACGTCAATAGAATTCAAAGTGCGGTGAAACTCCGTTCGCTAACTGATTTCTTGTATGGTACCAGCGTTGACATTGCCCTCCTACAGGAGGTAGTCACAACCTTAGAAGTGCCCGGTTACGTTCTTGTTGTTAACATCAATCTTCAGGATGCTGTAGGCACTGCCATCCTTTTGCGCGACGGTATACCCTTTACGGATGTGCAGCGGCTGCCCAGTGGTCGTGGCATTTCTCTTCGAGTGAATGGTGTGCAGATTGTTAACGTGCACGCCCCCTCAGGTAGCGCTCATAAGAGAGATCGTTCAAAATTTTATAAAACCGAGGTTCCCATTCTTCTTAGCGCTTATCGTGAACATCTCATCCTTGGTGGTGACTTCAATTGTGTGTTCAACGACAGAGACCAAACTCCTAACACGAACAGATGTATCGAACTTGAACATTTAATTCATGGCATGCGTCTTCACGATACATGGGAACAACTGCACGGTGAAAGGGTAGCGTACACCTTCGTAACCAGTCATTCTGCCAGTCGGCTGGATAGGATCTATGTGTCCGATGCCCTCCAGCGACACACTGTGTACTGTGACATAGCTCCTGTCAACATCTCCGATCATTGTGCATATCAGTGTTACCTCAACCTACAACGCCAGCCAATTTACCCCGGGAAGGGCTACTGGAAACTGAATGTCAGCCTTCTGCAGGATGCCCAACTTGAGGAGGAGGTGAACTTAACGTGGCAACAGCTCCAGCGGCACCGACGTCGTTACGCTAGCGTTCTACAGTGGTGGATTCAGCGTGCTAAGCCTAAATTACGCCTCACCCTCATGAGCTACGCCCAACAAAAAAGCTTTTGGCAGAAACAGACTATTGAATTTTATTATCGCTGTTTGAGAGAACTGTACAGTCGCACTAACAATCCTTCAGGCGATATCGACGTAAAGATCAAACGATATAAAGCGAAAATCACGGCGATACAACGCCGACGAATGCATGGCATCATCGTGCGAGCCCACCCCAAGGACGTTGCCGCTGAAGAACGGGCCTCTCTGTACCACATCCTGAGAACGACGAAACGGTGTAAAGCCATGTTGATTGAAGCCGTCGTTGATGACGCTGAGAATGCCATCACGAAGCAACGTGACATCATCTCGACTATTATAGTCAACTTTACAAGAAGCAACTCGTTGATGAACACTCGTGCGAGGATTTTCTTAGGACCTTGAGCTGTCGCTTGTCACAACAGGATAATGCAAAGCTGGAATCTGCTTTCACAGAGGACGAAATCCGACTGGCGGTCCACAGTGCAAAGGAAGGGAAATCACCAGGACCCGATGTCTCAGCGCTGAGTTTTACCAGCGATACTGGAACTTCCTCGGTCCGACACTCCTCGATATAGCGAATGAACTCTGGCACCTGGAAGTCATACCCAAGGCATTTACGGAAGGTATCATCCTGCCCTTACCGAAAAAAGGGAACAGCAGGAAGGTCGAAAACATGCGCCCCATCACACTCCTGAATGTCGACTTCAAAATCATCACCAGATCGATTAAGCTAAGGATGCAAACCGTTATGTACAAGGTTTTAGGCAGTTACCAGTACAGTGCAATGCAAGGCCGGAGTGCAATCTCAGCTGCCTGCGATTTGAGGGACATCATCTGTTCGTATGCTGAAACTAAAGGACAGGGCGCTCTGATCTTTCTAGATTTTGAGAAGGCTTATGACCGTGTACGTCATGATTTCCTCTTTAAAAGCAAGAAGAAACTAGGATTTGGACCTCATCTCATAGAATTAATTCGCAAACTTACTACAAACGCCTCTTCACGGATTCTCATTAATGGACATTTTACAAAAGAAGTTTACATTGAGCAATCCATCCGCCAAGGATGTCCTCTGTCAATGATTTTGTACGCCATTGCAGTAGAGCCGCTGCTGAACAACTTAGCGCATAGCGGGATCGGGCTTAGCGTCGAGTCTGTCACTATCCCGTGCATTGCGTATGCTGACGATATATGCGTAACTATGTCATCATCGCATCAACTTCTGTCAGCAGCAACTCTTCTACAAACATTGACGTTTCTTTCAGGAGCAATACTCAATAGAACTAAAACCACGGTTTTGCAGATCGGTGGCGGTATCGGAGACATATCCCATGTTACCTGGTGCACGGTAAAGGATTCTCACACAACCCTCGGTGTTACTTTTGAGGCCGAACCAGACAAATTCCTGACGAAGAACTGGTCACACATGCTTAATAAATTACGTGCTGCTTTGATGCTTCACTCCGACCGTGACTTGAACATAATACAGAAAGTTAAGACCATCGAGATCGCCATTACGAGCAAGATGAATTATTTGGCGCAAATTCTTCCAATCTCCGAGCACCTAGCCAAGAGTATACAACAAACGTTATGTTGGTTTATTTTTAGGGGGCATATTTTCAAAGTTCAATTCGATACCTTAACCTTACCTTCGTCCAAAGGTGACCTTAACCTAATTAAAGTACATAAAAAATGTGTCACCCTGCTCCTAAATCGCATCAGGAAGGAGTTTCGTACCCGGCGGACCAGTCTCATCAGAAACCTCATTCAGCGGTGGAAGCCTCCTAGCTTTGACCCACGCGTTAATATCGCCGGCATTCCACTTTCTTACCGACATGTGCGACTGTACTACATGGCAATGAGCTTCATTCGACACAACATCGTCGATACCGGAAGCCTGACTAACAGGAAGCTTTATGACCTTTTCATGACAACAAACCACAGGAATCGTCTCGAAGGAAAACATCCACATACACATTGGAGTATAATATGGCGGAATGTGCACAACGACATGTTACCATCACGCGTCATAGCCGACTGGTATCTCACAGTCAACGATAAAGTAACAACGAATGAAAAGCTACATAAAATAGGCCTTCATCCAACGCCCAACTGTGACGCATGCGGAAGAGTCGATACGCTCCTTCATAGGTTCACGTGCGGACATGCAGAAGAAATTACAACATTTCTTCGTCAACGATTGTCAGTGATAGACCGTACGACGCCCAGCGGTGTAGACCTTTTAGAGATCACTCAGCCACAACAACTGAGGTATCCACGAGCAAAAAACAACGCTACAACGTGGATCATGTGCCACACAGCATCGTTTATTATGCAGAATAGGCATGCTACTTTCCTAGACTTTATTCTTACATAGAAATTGAACACTTTAAAACAAACCACCATTGTGACTACAGGAAGATATTTGGAAATATGCTGAAAATCATAATTAACGGTTAAATGCTTGAAATACAATATTTGGATAGTAGAGGTTGCCAGTTGCCTGTATGTATGAATCCTATTTGCTGGGACTTTAGTTCTTGCCGGAATTTTAAGATACTATTCAGATGCTCACCAATGCAGAAGGCATTTTTTTTTCTTTCCCATTTTCCTCTCAACATTTTCCTTCTCTCGCAGAGCAGCGGAGCAACTTTCCTTTCGACAATGAAGTGATAGTCTTTTGTGCACCTCAAGAAGACATTTCCTTTCTTTTCTTATATTGCGCAACGGCAGCCTAGAACTGATATATACTATGTTCATTCTATTCTCACTACAAATTGGAGCAAATGTTTATTTTCCCTTCCTTAAAAAAAAATAAAAAAATTAAAAAAATTAAAAAAAATAAAAAAAATATGCGCTAGTTTAAGGCCCCACAAAAAAGTGGTCTAGGGGTTTAACTTAAAAAAAAGATGGTAGAGCACTTGCCCGAAAAAAAAGGTGGTCTAGGGGTAGCGTAAAAAAAAATATAGCTGAGTGATCAGCGTGACGGATTGCCGTCTTACGGGCCTGGGTTCTATTCCCGACTGAGTCGGCGATTTTCTACGCTCAGGGACTGGGTGTTGTGTTGCCTACATCATCTTTGCATCTCCATCCGGCGCGCAGGTCGCCCAATGAGGCGTCGACTGTAATAAGAGCTGCACCCAACGCGGTCAGACCTGCCCCATAAGGGGCCTCCCGGCCAATGACGCCAAACGTTCATTTCCATTTCCACTGCCTTATCACGTTTTTACATTAATCTGTGTCCTTCAAAAGTTAATCACTTAAATAGAGAAATGTAGTCCCGAAATGTTACATCGTTACAGTACATTTTTTTTTCGGTGTAGTCGCCTAATGAAGCGTTTGCAGCGACTATAGAATCAGCTGTTTCCGCTGTCCTAACTGCCCAGCCTGTGTTCCCTAGTCTACTCTTCTTTAGCAGGTATTCGACATGTCATGCTTCCACTTCAGCCTGCTGTGTACAGACAGCGCCACTGTGCAGATTCACATCTGTGTACCGCAGCGCAGGTTATTTCTACGTGGACGCAAACGACGCGACGCTTGGCACTTCGCCGGTTGCTACCAGCGAACCTGTGCCCCACTAACGATCTGCTGGCGTCGGGAGGCCCAATATAAAATATTTGCTAATTAATGAGGGGATTTATAAATCACGAGCTATACATTCGTACAGGCAGCGGACAAGGGACGCCTTTTAGGATAATTTAAGTGACTCAATTCTGTGTCTCTAACTAACCGCGGTGCATCGGCACCCCTGACAAGCGTGCATTTTTTATTGCCTAACAGGTGACGTGCTTCTCCGAAAGCTGTGGCACGGGGACTGAGGGGGGAGAAGCCTCCATCTTGGCAGTGGTCCACTCAGGTACAGTCGTTCTCACCGAGCAGGAAGCAGCACAGGCTGGAGGCTGAGCTCAACATCTTACTAATTATAAAGACATGCTGACTAAATCTTTCCGGTTAGCAACACGGAAGCCGAACATCGACGCTTTGGTCCTGACGTCAGTTGACATTATGTGTAGCGCTACATTAAAAAGAAAATGTATACCGGGTGCGTCAAAAAAAATGTATACACACTTTGAACTGTCACAGACAATTTATTTCCCGTTCTACAAGGTTAAATATCTGCGAGAAAGTAATGTTATGTTTCTTCAACATGTGGCAGCAGTGGCAAGGTAGTAACTGCAACATGGCGGACGTGCGTTTGAGCTTTGAAGCGTGGAAGCAGATAATTAAGTGGTACTGAAAGTTTGAGAGTGTAGCTGCGGTTCGAAGACAGTGGAGAAGTGAGTATGGTACAGAATCACCTTCAATGTTAACAATTACACGTCTACGAGACAAATTCGAAATTTATAGAACAGTGTGTAAAGTGCATAAAGGTCGATCAGGGCGACCTCGTACAGCTACAAGTGATGATTCCACAACTGCGGTATTGGAATTGTTTCAGCGTTCGCCTCAAAAATCTTCAAGGCAAGCGGCACATGAGAGTAATGTAAGTGCTAGTAGTGTGCTACGCATTCTGAAGAAAGGCAAGTTTCGTGTGTACTTTCCAAGGCTGGTGCAACAGCTAAGTGACGACGATCCAGATCGAAGGTTAGAATTCTGTGAATGGGTTCAGGAGATGGTGAGACGTGAACCAGGATTTATGGGTTAGCATAATTTGGTCGGATGAAGCCCAATTCAAACTCAATGGAACTGTCAATAGGCACAAATGTGTGCACTGGGCTGAAGATAATCCTCACATTACAGTTGAAAAGGCTGTGAATTTGCCTGGTGTAAATGTGTGGCGCGGTTTGTCTGCAAGGGGACTCATTGGGCCTTTCCGCTTTGAAGGTACTGTTACTGGAGAAACGTACCTAACAATGCTTGCTGACTCCATATTCTCTGCCATTCGTACATTATACTGTAATGATGAGTTTTATTTCCAACAAGATGGCGCCCCGCCGCACTATCATAGGGTTGTACGAGCATACCTGGATCACAATGTGCCTGGCCAGTGGATAGGACGCAGGGGACCAATCGAGTTTCCTGCACGCTCTCCAGACCTCACGCCGCTGGATTGCTTTTATGGGGAACAGTAAAAAATGAGGTGTACAAACGTAAATCACGTAACCTGGACACACTTTCGAATGAGATTCAGGCGGTGTGCGCAGAAATCTCATTGGACACTTTGGTATGATGTATGGAATCAGTGGTGACTCGTACTCAGAAATATATTGATGCCGAAGGCCACCAGTTTGAACATTAATCACATTTGAAAAGTACATTTATTTCTCCAATTGGACTGTAAGCTTTTCATTTCCAGAAATTTAACATTGTAGAACGGGAAGTAAATTTTTTATGACGCTTCAAAGTGTGTATACATTTTTTGACGCACCCTGTATAGTGTGTGTAGTGTCTGGGAGAGAGAAATGAATGAACAGTGTAGCACCAGGCTTTTACGTTATTATTCAGCCACTCATTATGCATGAGTGGCTGAACTCACAAAAATGCATGAGAGAGATGTATAAAATATAAAATGCTGATATTGAAAGAAATATTATCAAATTTTGAAGGGGTTTGTGGTACAGATTGAATAAAATAAATGTTTATTATGACATTTTTACCTTTATTTTAGCATAATATGAAATAAAATATTTCCTGGTATTGAATAACTGACTCTTTAGTTTTACTGATCAACACCGAAGATTTCCTCATTTAAGACGACACTCTTCATAAACAATTTAACTGTGCTGTTTACAGATTTTTTTTTACATCTGTGGAATGTCTGAGCACTTCTTCTATCTAATCGAGGTGGACAAGTGGAAAAATGAAGCATCGTCTTTTTGGTGATCTTCCAGATTGCGAAATCTTCGTCTGTTGTCAAGGCGTGCTTTTCTTTTGGAGATGTGGGATGTTGATTCTCCTCTGAATATGGGAAGAACTCTCCTTTTATCAGGATTGTCTTCCATATGGGTGGAATGTAGCAGTGAAAACAACCACAAGGCGTTTATTGCCGCTGAATCTTCTTTACTATCTCTTTCAAGCGAATTTAAGTGCGATCTTGTCACGAGCATCAACTCGTGATTTACAAAACGTTCTCTCACTTATTTTTACGTCTTTCGTCTACAATGGTGCTCTGATGCAGAGAACATAACAATAGTATACTTTTGTTCTTTTTCGCAACGATCGTACTACTTTCAAATTGTCTTTCGAAACAAAATGATGATGGTAAAACTTCTCTGGACATTAGAGTCTTCAGCTCTAGTGGAATTCCCTTTTTGTGTTGTTACACTACCTCTCACTGGAGCAGGAGGAATTTTCGTGGAATTGTGTACTCGTATTCTTCTCATTGGTGGTAATGATTTACTCTCTTGAGTTCCACTGTGATGGATAAGAAAGTCAGCCATTCAGTCGTCTATATCATCTATTTCTTCACACTGCTTGCTTCATTTGGGACGCTAGAAGATCTAGGTTCATTGCCCTTTGGACCATCAGTATCTGAATTTCTGTTATCTTTCTGATGAAAGCGAGCTTCATCTTCAAGCCACTCAATAATAGCTGACTGAAAATTTCTATCACTTGTTCTGGCTTCAGATGATGATATTTTGTCTTTTACAAGCAGTATATGTAATCACGTTCTAAGGAAGAATATAAATGTGTTACATAATTAGTCTTATGCTCATCTGAAATACTTTGGCATTGAGAAATACATTTGCCATCTTAGCAGTACTCGGCTGTAGTTTTGCATATTTCGTAATTCTCAACAAAGGGTATAACTGTGTTAAACTGATAGCTGTTATCATTAACTTGCTACTTTAACACGCTATTCAGATCAATGATAAATAAACTATTGTAAAGATGACTTGTTTGTTAAGGAGTATAAAAGATCCCTGGCGCCCGTTACACCTGTACGATTACTAAATTTATAAAATATTTGACTTATATCAACTGTATTTCCAGGCACTACATAGGACATAAAAAACCTTGTTTTTAGACAGTTAACTGAGAAAATGGAAGGTTTCCAGGTATAAAAGGCTCCTCTTTGCATCCGAGGGTTAAGTAATTTCTTTGCAAAACAGTATTTCCAGTAGGGATAAACCGAATGTTTTGAGCCGACTGGCATTTTATTCGGGACGCTGGAGGCTCCAGTCTCAAGAATGGTTCCTACTTTAATGCCACGGCCACACACCTAACCCATCCTTGTCAAACTAAGCATGCAACTATATAAATGCCTGTATACATTGTTTTTGTTATTCTTAAACTTTAGTGCCAAGGCGTGTCCACTATCCTTGTAAAAGTGACCTATGGATGAGTGAAATTACTACCCTGAATTTACAAATGGATGCTGTAGTACTGTGGAGATCTCCACATGGGAAAGGGTGGGGGTGGGTGGGTGGGGGGGGGGGGGGTGGGGGGGGCAGGATATGTGCCAAGATTCGGATTCTTTTATTCAGTCAGAATTTTCATACATTTCTAGAAATGATTGTCCACCAGGGCCGCATTTTTAGAACACACAGACCTATAGACTGAAACTGGGCGCGCACAGTATCAGCAATAACTACACCGCAAATACTGCATTTTAGAGCAATTTTCGAAATAAAATCCTGTGCCACTGCATTTGAGGTTTATTATCTAATTTTATAAAAAATTACTTAATGAATGTATAAGACTAACAGAAAGAAAAGAACTGAAATAATTAATATTTCCAGCACGACATGTTAACATCGCAATGAACAACGCATTCTATTGCTGTACAAAAAGCAAAGCATAGAGGCAGACTTGAATGAAAATGTACTAACGGCTGCATACATTAGGAGGGGAGAGAGACAAGATTGAACATTATGCCCCCACTTGTTCAACATGTAGACTGATGGCCACATACAAATTTAAGCAAAAGACCAAAGGCATCAAAATCGTACGTTTGCAGGTGACATTGCATTAATTGCAGATTAGGAAAAGGAACTGAAGGCAAACTCCCCATCGCAACCCTTTCCCCCTCAGATTTAGTGGCGAGGCGCCCCACTGGAAAGCCCATCAAAACTGGACATAGATCAAGCATGAAAACAGGAAGAAGGTGTACTGAACTGAGGTAAAAAGAAGCAAAATGCAAACAGTGTACTGTCCAAGATTAACATGTGCAAAATCGAGCGACTTTGAATGACCGTGGTGTCGTGATTGTGTGATCATGGTGTTGGACTGTGAAGAGGGAGATCCAGATTCAAATATTCTTCATGCCTCACTTTTTTTTCACACAATTATGAAATGTCCGCCGGCCGGTGTGGCCGAGCGGCTCTAGGCGCTTCAGTCTGGAACCGCGCAGCCGCTACGGTCGCAGGTTCGAATCCTGCCTCGGGCATGGATGTGTGTGATGTCCTTAGGTTAGTTAGGTTTAAGCAGTTCTAAGTTCTAGGGGACTGATGACTTCAGATGTTAAGTCCCATAGTGCTCAGATCCATTTTTTGAAATGTCCGTCCGGTCATTGACGTATCTGTTTGCTGCATTCAAATTTGTGTCTTCGTACGTGTAACGTTTGAAACAGCGACGTGTGACGAAGGGATTTCCAGACGTACGTATCACGTATTTGTTCTACACAATTACTGCATGTTATGCCTCTTGTGCTCCGTTTTGAAAGTTTCGACTCTTGAATTCCTTTTTTGTAGCATAGTTCACGCCCATTTGTTTGTTGTTTTCATTTCTGTGAGAAGTCTATGCGGCATTTCGCCTACGCTCACTATTCATCACATTTACTTGCTACGGTAATACAGTCTGACCACATATTCTGTAACCAATATATAAGAATACAATCGCCAAGGTTACAGAAGGAGAACAGACATGTCAAAGACCGGACGGACGGTTCATAAATTTGTGAAAAAAATTGGGACGCGAAGGAGGTTTGAATACGGACCTCCAGCCTCGCATTCCAACTACACAAACGCGACCCCTTCGTTCTCCAGAGTTCTTGATGCTGCATTTCTTGAACTTTGGCTGTCCACTGTTTCTACTTTGCTTCTTTTTCCACAGTTCAGTACACCTTTCTTTCATGCGTGACCTGTGTTTAGTTTTTGAAGGGCTATCCAGTAGGTCATTTTACCACCAAATCTAAAGGGGTGCGCTGGGGAGTTTTCCTTGTGAGTAAAATGCTATGAGTTTTATCATAAACACTAAAGAAAGCAAAACTGAAACCGAACTGTCAGAAAACCAAAGAAACGATTGTGAAAACCTCGAATGAAGGGATACCAGCAAACATCAAGGTAGATGATAACAGCATACAACACTGCAGTCAGTTCTGTTACTTAGGAAGCATTGTCATCGAAGATAATTGGTGCACCCCGGAAATTAGAGGGAGAATTTCCCTCGCTAATGAGGTCTTCTGTAGCAAGTAACAGCTTCTGACAAGCAGGCATAAAAGTATTAAAATTAAGGAAGAACTCAGCAGAACATTTGTCTCGAGTGTATTGTTATATGGCTGTAAAACGTAATCATAATGTAACGGGACAAGTAACGTCTGGAAGCAATGAAAATGTGGATGTGAAGAAGGATGCTGAAAATAAAGTGCAGAGAGAAAAAGTCGAATGAGTAGTTCCGCAGAAAAGACTAAAACGAAATTCGTTGACCACACGATAACAAGAATTCTCGACCATCGTACTGGAAGAATAGGTTTCAAAGAAGAAAAGAAGGTGAAGAATGCGGTAGAATTATATCTGGATCCTGTGATGGATGGGTTTCAATTCAAGCAGTACGCTGACTTAAAAAGCTCGATTGGTGAGAGAGAAAAAGGGTTGCATAGACAAGGACTAGCCATTAACAGATGATGACGATGATCACGTTGATCATGAAGTGCTATATTTTTTTTAAAGAGAAGCAAAAGTCGAGTTTCATGCAAATGAAAAACTCACTACTTCTAAATGGCATGCTCTATGCGATCACTAGCATACAGACACCTTCATGTTAACTGTTTCTTCCGCAGCTTGTTGGTGGAACAAGGCCATCACACACATCCATGCCCGAGGCAGGATTCGAACCTGCGACCATAGCAGCAGCGCGGTTCCGGACTGAAGCGCCTAGAACCGCTCTGCCACAGCGGCCGACTTGCAAGGCTTGAAATGATTCTGATGGATTTCTTACTCAGGCGACATGCAATGGCTAGTTCATGTTTGATATCACTGTGTTCTCCTGACGCCACTGTTTGTCTACTGACTTCGCGCCTTCTCTGAAATTGGCATGCACATCTTTCGCGACACATCTTTTGAGACACCTGGCGGTCAGTTCCGATAGAGTCCAGATAGTCCAGATAGTGCATGATAACTACAAGCAAACTGATGGTAGGTTATTACGTTCAAAATATTATTATAGAAATACCATCATATTTTCAAAGAAGTGTTTGTTTATTTGACTTCTGAATTCCCTACTAAAACGGTTGTGGTGGTTGCGTGACCTTGGTATGACGTCACGAATCAATAAGCTACCTGTCAGACGCTATAGATCTTAAGACATCTTGTAGGTTTCCCACAATATCCTATTGACGAATAAAATCATCTGTTAAATGGTGTCCTCCAGCTTGAAGAAATCAAGAATCCTCTCCTGACGACAGGAAGTAAAAAAAAAAAAAAAAAGAAAGACTGTCATGGTCTGGATAAAATGAGGTTCGGAAGGCATTATGTTTCTGCGAAATATAGCTCGCTTCAGTAATCTTTTGGAAATATTGGCGGTGTTGCCAACTAAAGTGCCAGTATTTGGCTGAGCGCCACAGGGAATTCGACGTGAGGGACCACGGTGTTTCAGAAGTGATTCACAACCGCTGTCCATCGAAAAATCCAGCCGAAAAGCCCGTACTATACTCACCTGCGGTTGTAAGTAATTTCTGTGCGCATACTACTTCGTGATGTGGATCCTATGTGCTGCGTGTAATTGCTAGCTTGTTATCTGTGACTCTATTAAACCTCAGATTTAACATTATCGAGCGCATCGGGAAATGCCATCTCTTTTCCAATCACGAAATACATTCACGGAAAGAAAATCTCATCACCAAGGAGGAGTTGGTAGGCGTGTTTTTACATCTGAAAGATAATGTCTACTCCACTTTCGCAGCAGTCGCGTAAGAGTTGCTCTACTATTGTCACTATGAGAATGTAAATCAGATTTGCTTTAAATGCGCGCTGTGAGGGTCGTGACAGTTATTTACCTTTGAGATTGGGTTTGATGAAATGATATTGGTAAGAAATCCATTTGAGGCGACAAACACGCCGTTATCAACACCTCACAGAGTTCGAACGGGACTGTGTAACAAGACTACAAGAAGCTGGATGTTCCTCCAGCAAAACTGAAGAAATACTTCATAGGAATGTAGCCACTGTACTTGGTGGTCACGAGAAAGCACGGCAGCAAGAGGATCGGGCCCCAGATAGCCACGTGGCACTACCGAGAGGGAGGACTCTTGCGTTTGGCATATAGCTTTGGTGCATCGTACTGCATCTGCAGCAGCAGTTTGGGCAGCAGTTGGCATCACAGTGTACAACGAAATGTTAAAAATCAATTATTTCAAGGGCAGCTCCGAGCCGGAATCCCTGTAGCGGGCATTCCACTGACCCCACACCACCACCATTTGCGACGGACCTACATCTGGAGTAATCTTCTGCTGTGCGATTTAGAATGACAGCAGGAGCGCTCTGGGGGTTATCCCACGCTCGCTGATTGCAAATTTGTATGTCAAGCTGGTGGTTTGACCTCTGGAGCTGCCATTCATGAACAGCAGTCTGCCGGCCGCGGTGGTCTCGCGGTTCTAGGCGCGCAGTCCGGAACTGTGCGACTGCTACGGTCGCAGATTCGAGTCCTGCCTCGGGCATGGATGTGTGTGATGTCCTTAGGTTAGTTAGGTTTAAGCAGTTCTAAGTTCTAGGGGACTGATGACCACAGCAGTTGAGTCCCATAGCGCTCAGAGCCATTTGAACCATTTTTTTTTAACAGCAGTCTAGGGGGTGTTTTCCAGCAGGATAACGCTGGTCCACATACAGCTGTTGTAACCCTACATGCTCTACAGAGTGCCGACATGATGACTTGGCTTGCCCAATCATTCTGTCTCCAAACGAGCACGTATGGGACATCTTCGGACGACAACTCCAGCAACCAGCAATAGCCGTCCATGTATAGACCGACCAAGTGCGACAGGCGTGGAACTCCTTCCCCACAGAATTATATCCGTCACCTGTACGACACAATGCATGCATGTTTGCATGCTTGCATTCAACATTCTGGCGGTTCACCGCTTATTAACGTACCAGCATTTAACATTTGCAATGACTTACCTCGCGCTTAGATTATCCTGTGATCTTGCTATGTTAATCGCTTGAATATGTTACCTAGACAAATGTATTCCCGAAATTTCACTACTGTACATTAATAATTTTTTGGGGTTGCAATTTTTTTGCGTTAGTGTTGCTTGGGTCTGTTTTGTTGTTATGTTATCCACGGGAAACTATGCTGTTTCCTTGCCATGGCGATGGTTTCGGCGCTGTCCTGCAGTGAAAGTGGATGCCAACCAATACCACCCTCTGCTGAAGTATAGCTCTATCGCTTCTTGAACAGTCGTTACTGAGACGCAGAAGAAAATCCCTGTGTGGCGCACGGACCTCAGCGTTAATACCCTGCATAGCATGAACGTGGTTCCAGCATATTCCTGCCCGACACGGGATTCCATTTCTACAAAGGTGTCTTTAATTTTCCTGTAGGCAGTATCTATCTTACCCCTAGTGAGATAAGCCTCTATATCCTTACATTTGTCCTCTAGCCATCCCTACTTAGCCATTTTGCATTTCCTGCCGATCTCATTTTTGAGACGTTTGTATTCCTTTTTGCCTGCTTCATTTACTGCTTTTTATATATTTTCTCCTTTCATCAATTAAATTCAATATTTCTTGTGTTACCCAAGGATTTCTACTATCCCTCGTCTTTTTACCTACTTGATCCTCTGCTGCCTTCACTACTTCATCCCTCAGAGCTATCCATTCTTCTTCTACTGTATTTCTCTCCCCCATTCCTGTCAATTTTTCCCTTATGCTCTCCCTGAAACTCTGTACAACCTCTGGTTCTTTCAGTTTATCCAGGTCCCATCTCCTTAAATTCCACCTTTTTGCAGTTTCTTCAGTTTTAATCTACAGGTCATAACCAATAGGTTGTGGTCAGAGTCCACATCTGCCCCTGGAAATGTCTTACAATTTAAAACCTGGTTCCTAAATCTCTGTCTTACCATTATATAATCTATCTGATACCTTTTAGTATCTCCAGGGTTTTTCCATGTATACAACCTTCTATCATGGACCACATCGAAACCATGGATCCAACTTGTCAACAGGGCACTGTGCAAGCTGTTGGCGGCTATACAATGGTGGCTATATAATGGTGTGGAATGGACTGGAACTTGTGACGTAAATGAACAGATTACTGACTCGAGGTGGAGACCATCCGCAACCGTTCATGGATTGCATGTTACCAAGCAACGATAGATTTTTTATGGATGACAATGCACCGTGTCACTAGCCGTAATTGTTCGCAAATGGTTTGAAGAACATTCTGAACAATTCGAGGGAATGATTTGACCACCCACATCGCCCATAATTCCCATCGACCATTTATGGGACTTAATCGGGAGAACAGTTCGAGCACAAAACCCTGCACTGGCAGCTCTTCCGCAGTTATGGACGGCTATAGAGGCAGCATGGCTCAACATTTTTGTAGGAGACTTCCAAGGACTTGTTGAATTCATGCCATGCTAATTGCTGCACCGTGCCGGGCAAAGGAAGTCCGACACTATATTATGAGGTATTGAAATGTGGCTACACTCAGTCACAGCGCCAGAGATTGCTTCAAAGATTATTATTCCGCCGCCTCCACTGGTGCAGTAGTAGTTCAGAGGTTGCCGAGGGCGGTACCTCTTGAGAGGTTGCCGAGGGCAGTGCTAGTCCAGAGGATGTCGAGTGCAGTTGTTGTTCTGTTGGGTGAGAAAGTAGATGCTGTTTGCTTAGTGTAATGTATAGATGGAAGATGTTGCAATGATCACAGTGTATTTTTCGTCAATATATATTGAGGCAAAAAAAAATTCACATTTCTTTAATGGCAATGCCTCTTGGTCACAGGTTCAGTCAACAAAGCATCTGGCTCGTGTTCATGTATTAGACTTGTAATTCTGGTTTCTATGTGCAGTTATAGTATTTCTGGTTTTTCAATTAGTTCATTGTAAATGGTGTTTAAAATATCTTGTCGTTGATGAAGAACGGTGCCAGATACATGTACGTTTGAGTAACACTACCACACACAGAACAGTTACGCTTGTGGCTGGTTGTTTCGTAGCTTTTATAGTTGCAGGGGACTTAATTAATCAATCGTGTTAACGGAAATTTCTTGTCATTCTTCATTTTCATTTTATGCAGTCAGATTGCATGCTAATACTACTCAGGGCCAACCGGTAACGAGACTTCGTAACCGGACATACAGTTACTAAAATTATTGCATTTTAATTAAGCCCCCATGCAGTATTCCACAACTTTTGTCACATCAGTGTATATTCTCTTGAGGGTATTGGGAACTTCTCAAACTCTAAGTGGTCAACAGAGCCCATTGTGAAGTCATATACTTACTAACTCTTTAGAGCGATTGTCATGGATACGCAATGGTGACGAGAATCTGAGGAAACAAAAGACTGCTTTTGTTCAGTTTTAGGCTATTAAGAGACAGTGTAACTGCCAATTTGGCTGTTACTTTGGGAGATTTACTACATTCATATCGTCGAAAGCTGGCCTCAGTTTAGAATTTATCCAAACTATACAAAAATGTAGCTATCATAATAGGTTTTTCCTCCACTTTGACTTTGCTAGTCAACATTAAAAAAGCTGCATATCGTCCAACGCTGGCCTTACTTCAGAATTTACACAAAAGATACAAAAATTTAGGTTTTTTCCTCCACTATAACTACGCTAGTCAACATTAAAAAAGCTGAATGCACGGAAAGAATGAATAAATACCTGAACATGGTCAGACGTCAAGTTTTATGACCAAGTTACAGGTGGTATTAAAGTTGAATAAACGTTTTCAAAAGTTTATTTCCTGTTTCTGTACTTTGAGGAGTATAGATCTATTTCCTACTATGTCATTTTTGTGTGTAATTGCCAGGTCTTTCTCAATGGTTATGATTTTCGTTTTATTCCAGACTTGTCATTTTCAGTGATTATTTGTATACGAATGGTGTTGTGGTCTTTACGCCGAAAAATGGACTGATGTAACACTGCACTCTAATCCATCCTGTGCGAGTCTCTTCATGTCTGCATAATTGCTGCCACCTACACATCCACTTTATACTGTGTACTGTAGCCATACCTTGGTCGATTTAATCATATGAGTTTGTAATTTCATATCGTTAGAACTAAAAGGTGTCATCCACACTAGTATTAATAATTTTAACCCTTCGTTGGTCTCTTATGTATCTGTGGGATACATGGCCTAGCTTTTCTTCAGTTTTCCGTAAGAAATAGAGATAAGCGTTTGATGGACCAGGAAATCTTGCATCGTACCTTCGTTACTGATTCACAGAAATTTCAATCTTATCTCATAATTCCGAGGTCGCAAACGAGGCTGAAGGCAGTACGTGCACCTCGTAGTGTCTGCCAGATGCATAGCGCCAACTCACGTACACATTGTCGCCGCTATCGAATGCAACCATAGCGTTGTTTAGAGCATTATCAGGTCGGTAGCTCTGCTAACGTCTGGTAAATCAGGGTATATTTCGTTATGACTACGAATTCTAGATTTGACAGTGAGTGAAATATGATTCAGAAAATCCTAAGGATTTGGAAGGGGCACATCGCCGTTTACATCCACCTTTTCCAGCAGTTGTCAACCGCACTGTTGGAGCAGTGGAACGTCGTACCCCAAAAACTCCATATCAATCCTGTGGATAGCATGGGACGACGTTGCAGACCATGCATTGACGTCCGTGGTGGTCGCACACCCTATTAAGAACCACGTCCCCCCCTTTTCTAATGTCAAGGGAATTATCATGAGTCGCCGTGACTTCAGTATGAAGATTGTCTTTGAAAAAAAAAGCGTCATTTCTGTTCGTATCATTGCGTATTTCTTGTAGGTACCTTCTAAAGTGTACTGCAGAAGTTCTTTCTATGTATGGTCCGAGTTTCATCGAGCTCTGTGACTTGGAACCGACACATTATGCGAATGTTATTTTCGTCTCTAATTTTTGCACACCATCGTAAGTCAACAGTTCATCTGCTGATCATCAGTGTTGCCTCACTTGCTGTTCTCAGCTTGTACCAGGCCTGAGTTTGGAAATAAAGTATCGATATAGTTTATTGATATTGTAGCGAACGTAAGGTCCATTGGTGAAATATCAGTATTCGTGTACCGATTTTTAGACTCTTTCTTGAAACCAAAGAAAATTATCAAAGTACAGGTTCCACTGGACTCAGAAAAAGTTGAAAGATTTTGTAGCAACAAGCAGGTGTTGCCCGACAACAGGCTTTCCCTCACTTTCGCGATCGTCTGTATCCTGTTGTACAATGTAGTGGCTCTAAGAAGGTTATACTACAATTTTCCTAAATTTTCAAAGAAAGATTTCAAACATAGTGGTTATAAATTAATGATCTTTTATGAAAAACTTCAGTTTCCATCTCCTACAAATTTTTTCATTACTTTAGCTGTTTATTAATGTTTCATATCATTATACATCATTTTATCCACTTTTTAAGATAATTTTCAGTCTTTCAGGTCACTAAAAAATACCCCTGCGGTTATGGGTCGATTTTCATATTTGTAAACAAAATGAACTCTCAATAGGTGCAACTGCCCCTACTGCCGCCCCCCCCCCCCCCAAATCCCATGCAGGCCCCACTAGCTATGTCCCATCATCCTCATGGAATCATGGAATAATGTACATCTTTAAAATTCCTTATTTTGATCATGGAACATGAAGTCCTAACTGTGGCAGCCTTAGTCTTAGTGCTGCTTTGTAACCGAACTGCACTTAAAATGTTAAAACAGATCAGCAGGGTGAAAACTAGTGAAAAGAAAATTTAAGTATCTGGAAGAAATCATTCAGTGTTAGGCTAATACACGGGAAATGTAGTCGTCAGTCCAAGGTTACAAATAATGGACATAGGGTTCCATTTAAGAGGAGGTACTCCCAAAAACATTCTCTAAGAATGTATAAATTAGTTACGAGACAGTAATTTGCCTAGCAGGCACATATATTCCAGGATAAAAGTAAGTGAAGAAATTAGGAAATAGAAAAAGAAAACATTGCGACGAAGACATTAAGCAACAAAAGAAACAATTCATTTGTGGTCACAGCAAGTAGAAAAAATTACAGATAAAATCAGGGGAAAGAAAGATTAATATTTATGAGCATATTCAAAAGTTATTTCTGGCAGAAAACTGTACAACACATCGAAAAAGTGAAAGTCATCAGTCATTCTTCGTTTGGAAAAGAATTTTTCTATGGGTCTTCCACAGACACCTCTCTGAGAGCCATATTGAAAGACAAATGTTAGCTGTAAGACATTCAGTTTCTCTTCCTGTTCTGTACTAAGACCTGTTCCATGATACATGATCTATGATTTGTACTACTTGATTCATCCTCGTTTTCTGAAGCATCTTGTAGTGCACACTAAGAGGCAACCGACACTAAAGCAGAGGCTAAAATTTTGTCTGAATACACTAATTACATTTGTTATTTCATACAATATATATACTGGGTGTCCCATGTACCTTGCCCATCCTAAATAACTGTTTGTGTAGATGCAAATTACGAAATGTTCCAAGCAAATCAGAAAGATTGCCTTCGTTGTAGTTTTGTGTTTGACAAGGATATAAACAGTGGTATGACTTTTTTAAATGCATCCTGTAATTTGTATCCGGTAATTCCTTTCCTTTCCTGAAGACCTATTCAGAAATGTATCACAGTGGAGCATTCAATGAAACACGTTATTAACTACATAATACAACATTGACGTTGACGCTCCCAGCGCTTAGTGCAGACACTCGGTGTAATGGAAAACATCCACCTGCTGACGTAGACAGAGAACAAATGTAAACATAAGCAGAATGCACACCCGTCATTCCGTCAAGCATCGTCAGTTGAAGAGTTGTGTGAATAGAATGCACACCAACGAAGAGAAGATAGAAATGCTACTCATCTATGGGGAATTTAAGTTAGCAGAACAGTAATTGCAATACTGTTTTCTTATGTGCGGGTACATTAAGTACAGTAGTTTAGTCCTTTTAAATACTGTTGTGTAGTGTAGGCATACAGTAAAGGCTGTCCTCCCTACAAACTGCATCCACATAGCGTTTCTTTTAATGTTGTTGTTGTTGTTAAAGGTAGGCAAAATGCTACGCAGGCAGCGGAACTGTACAGAGAGCGATATCCTCGCAAGAACCCACCTTCCCGACGGATGTTTTCTCGTCTAGTTGCGACGTTTCAGGAAACGGGAAGTTTCAACCCATGACAACGCAATCGTCGTAGCACTCGCACAGACAAAGCTGCCGAAGTTACTGTTCTCGCTTCCGTTGCTGTGAATCAACATGTGAGTACACGACAGCTTGAACACGAGACTGGCATTCATAAAACCAGTGTACATCGTGTTCTTACACGTCACCGGTTCCACCCTTACTATTATTACACCTACATCAAGAATTGCACAGGAATGATTTCCAGAATCGTGAACAGTTCTGTCAGTGGGCACGTCAGCAAATCCTCGCCAACCCGAACTTCTTCTCCTATGTTCTATTTACCGATGAATGTCCCTTCTCAAACAAAGAACAGAGCAAATACAAGGACAACCCATGATGGTTTAGACAGGTGAAACATCAGCGTCAATGGAGAGTTAACGTCTGATGTAGGATGCTTGGTACTACAATTATTGGCCCCTGATTCAGCAATGGTAGTCTAAACGGCACAGCTTATGCCAACTTCCTCAGACGATTTCTTGCTCCTCTTCAGGATGAAGTGCCGCTAAAATTCAGAATGCTTATGTGGTATCAACACGATGGATGCCCAGCACATAATGCCTCGCGTGCACGTCGTGTTCTGAACCGAAGGTATCCTGCCAGATAGTTTGGTCGATGGGGAACAGTTATTTTGCCTGCTAGGTCTCTTGATTTAAACCCTCTGGACTTTTTTCTTTGGGGGTGCATTAAAGACGTTGTCTGTAGCGATATACCAACAACTCCAGAGGACATGCAGGAACATATCGTGCTTGCTTGTGATTCTCTTCAGCAGGCAAAACTGGAAGCAGTAAATAATTCTTTCATTCAACGAGTGCACCAGTTATCGGTGTCCAGGGTCACCACTTTGAGGCCCTTTGAATGTTCTGCTCCTGGGCAATAGCACATGAGAGTCAAAGTCAATTTTGTTTTATGTTTTTACTTGATTTTCATTTGTTTTCTGACAGCTCCAGCAAGTGTACGAGTTTGTGATCCCAGGCTCAAAGTCATTGTTATATTATGTAATTAATAACGTTGTGTTTCAGTGAATGGTACACTGTGATACATTTGTAAATAGGGTTTTAGGAGAGGAAATGAATTACCGAATAAAAAATTGCTATTTTAAAAGGTCATGCCGCTGTTCAAATCTTCGTAAAATACATAGCTACAACGAAGTCAATCATGCTGGTTGATGTCTCCCTGACGGCGAAAGAACATTTGCTTGGAACATTTTGTAATTTGCATCTGGGCAAACAGTTATTTAGGGTTGTAAAGATAAATGGGTCATCCTGTATATGTATGTGTGAGAACTCCTTTTAAGCCCTTCAACTGATCTGACACACAAACTCCTTGCTTTGAGAACACTAAAATAGTGGGATTTATACCACTGTAAATGTAATACTTACACAGATACACGCATGCATGTTTTTTAAGACTCTGCCATATATGCTGCTCTGCACAGTGGGTGTTTTATATGGGAATAGTATCGACCTGCCTTTTCGAACTGGCGTTCAGGGCTTCCTTCATGTCAGGAGCAGGAACTGTTTCGTGCTCCTGACATGTAGGCTGCCCAGCACAACAGGCATATTGTGTTGGAGCAATATCAGCAATTCCAGCCTGCTTTACATAGCAGCCTACACATCACAGGAAAAAGAGTCTCTAAACTCTTGGCATAGAGGCTGTGCTGCAAAAACGACTTTTTGTGGGAGCTGTACCAGCCTGCTTTATCGAACTCTTTTGCAGGAGCTACATGAGGGATAGTAGAGATGGATAGAGAAGGAGGTGGAGAGAAGAGGGGATAGTAGGAGACAGATAGGAGAGAAGGGTTCAGGAGGGGAATGGTAGGAAGAGGGGGCAAGAGGAGTAGTAGAGACACAGAGGAAGGGGCAGGAAGAGATCGAAAGAGAGGGAGGGTGGAGGACGACATGTACCGAAAGAGGGGAGGAGAATGCCAGTGAGAGGTGGGAGGAAGAGTTCGAAAGAGAGGGAGGTTGGAGGACGACATGGACAGAAAGAGGGGAGGAGAATGCCAGTGAGAGGTGGGAGGATGAGATAGACAGAAAGGGACGCGAGCAGGAAATAGGCAGAAAGAACGAAGAGGATGAGGTGGACCAAGAGATGTGAACAGTGCATATGACATATATATATATATATATATATATATATATATATATATATATATATATATATATATATATATATATATATATCTGGGGTGACGCTGTGGGGGAAAAGATGAGGAGAGAGAGGCTGGAGGATAGGATGGACAGAAAAAGCGGAGGGACAGACAGAGATGGGAGGACAATTCCCGCAACACACAGAAATTTCTTCATTATTCTCTTCACATTTATAAATGAAATAACTGACAGTTCAAATCAATAATAACTATGTAATGTGTACTACGCTGCTCTAGGACCTAAACAGTATTATTATTATTATTATTATTATTATTATTATTATTAGTGGCACCAGATCAGATAAAAAACATTAGCAGGGTAGTGAGTGTCGTTAGAAAGAGGAGTGGTGTAGAGGAGACAACTTTTTGTGATAAGCCTCTACTCTCACAGTGGATAGTGAGATTACTTTTCTTGATTAGTAGTTGTAGCTGTCAATAGCGATGCACTGGGAAATGCTACATCATTCTATAAAGAAAGAGTGTTACAAATAAGAAGCATCAGTTGTGTCAGTGACTCATTAATTCGTCGTTTAATATATGTCCAATTGAAAAGTAGACCCTAGCTGTAGCGGTGTTGTATGTAATCCCTGTGGTGAATATGTTTGCCAGAAGGTTTTCTCCCTTTTTTTCTTTTTCTTTTTTTTAAGTTACCGGATTTCGGTACGTGCCCAAACAGTAACGTCAATAGTGGATAGGTAATAAGGCAGAGTGTTTTCAGCTTTTCAGAACATTCAGTACGGCCAAGTAGTATCCCGGCACGAAGTTACGTAGCTACAGAGTTGCCGTGTGATGCAAGGCAGAAAAATTTCGAGTGTGTTACGACGAAGCTAACGACAACGCAACACACAGTCCTGAGGCAGTCGGGGAATGAACCCGGACCCCTTAGGTTAACCGAGTGAGGTGGCGCTGTGTTAGCACATTTTATTCGCATTCGGAAGGACGACGGTTCAAAACCGCGTTCGGCCATCCTTATTTAGGTTCAAAAATCAAATGGCTCTGAGCACCATGCGACTTAACTTCTGAGGTCATCAGTCGCCTAGAACTTAGAACTAATTAAACCTAACCAACCTAAGGACTTCACACACACCCAAGCCCGAGGCAGGA
Source organism: Schistocerca gregaria (assembly GCF_023897955.1). Classification (NCBI taxonomy): domain Eukaryota; kingdom Metazoa; phylum Arthropoda; class Insecta; order Orthoptera; family Acrididae; genus Schistocerca; species Schistocerca gregaria. Next base: position 296,353,108 of record NC_064922.1, read on the forward strand.
TTCGAACCTGCGACCGTAGCGGTCGCTCGGTTCCAGACTGTAGCGCCTGGAACCGCACGGCCACTGCTGCCGGCCCTTATTTTGGTTTTCCGTGATTTCCCTAAATGGAGATGACATCACTGTTTGGTCCCTTTCCCCAAATCAACCAGTCAACCAACGAACCCTTCGGTTAGCATTCTACCACGCAGACCCTGCAGCTACCAAGGCGGATACGCAGAGACACGGTGTGGTGCTGTTCGCAGAAGCTCAAGCAGAGCTAACAGCTTCACAGCTATTTCCTCATTTCTGGAGAGTTATTTCCGCCGTTCTTTACGTGATAGATTCCTCTCGATCAGCGCAAAGAGCGGTTACCTATTTTTTTCACGGAGAAGGGGAGCATGCTTCGCGAATTCATTACGGAATAAAAGACAAATACAGAGAGCAGTTACTCACACGGTGCATAATATTCGGGTGGTGTCAACGTTACGAGGTGAGACATGTAAACACCAAAGACACGCGAAGGCTTGGACAGACGCACGTTACCGCTATCAGTGTCACGATTTCGGCTGTTACATTGCTGTTCCTTGATAAGGAAGAGAAATGTGTATCACATAAATCACGAGAACCCTTGAAATGGCAAAGGATGTGAAGATTGGGTGTTCAAGCATCTTTCAGATAATCAGTAGACGAATTGAATCGATGTTTGCTTGACCTGTCTGTGGAGATATGCTGAGCAAGAAAGGGATTTTCATTGCTCAGATTATGGCAGAGGTATCACTACTTCGATTCCGCCTCCAAACGGCTGGATCCTGGACCCTCTTGTCCAAAAAATGTCCAATCTCTCCCGAAGGCCGGAAAAGTAATGTTCGGTTTTTTATCGACAAACAGGGTCCTCTACTTATCGACTGGCTACCACGGGGCGCAACCTTTAACGCTGAACAGTACTGCGACAGGTCGTCAAAAACAAGCCTAGGTGAAAGCTCTAGAATGGGACACTGCTCCTCCAGGACAGTGCTGGGTCGCATGTGGCCAAGAAAACCCTCGAGCTCCTTCAGTTTCGATGGAAGATCCTGGAATATCCACCTTACAGCCTCGATATCTCCCCACGTGACTCGCACATCTTTGGCTCTTAAAAGACCACTGAAAGGTGGGAGGTTCATCTGTGATGAGGAGGAAATGCAGAATACCATGGAAAACTGGATCCATCAGCAAACCAGGGGTTTCTACACTAAAGCCATCCACTCCCTTCCAACGCGCTGAGATCGGTGTATCAGTGTCAATGGGAGTTACACTAACGGAAAAACAAATCACAACACCAAAAACTAATTAATGTAGAGTAACGACGCTTGGGAATACATTTGTGTAGGTAACATATTTAAGTGACATATTGTAAGATCGCAGGTTAATCTAAGCTCGAGATAAGGCATTGCAAATGTGAAACTCTGGTACATTAATAACCGGTACAACCGACAGAACGTTCAATGCGAGCATCCAAACGTTCACGCATTGTGTTGTTCAGGTTCCGGATGTCACTTTGTGGGATATAGTTTCGTGCCTGTTTCCCTTGGTCGGTCAATACAGGGGCGGTTAATGACGGTTGTGGGTGACGCAGGAGTTGTCGTCCGATGTTGTCCCTTATTTACTCGACTGGAGACAGGTCTGGTGATCGAGAAGGCCAAGACAACATGTTGATATTTTGTAGAGTGTGTTATGTTACAACCGCAGCATGTGGTCGAGCGTTATCCTGTTGGAAAACACTCCCTGATATGTTGTTCGTGAATGGCACCTCAATATGTCGAATCACCATATCCATGTGCAAATTTGCGGTCAGGGTGCGTGGGATGGCCACGGGAGTGCTACTGTTGGCATAGGAGATTGCACTCCAGATCATAGATCCAGGTGTAGGTCCACTGTGCCTCCCATGCAACCGGCCGCGGTGGTCTCGCGGTTCTAGGCACGCAGTCCGGAACCGTGCGACTGCTACGGTCGCAGGTTCGAATCCTGCCTAGGGCATGGATGTGCGTGATGTCCTTAGGTTAGTTAGGTTTAAGTAGTTCTAAGTTCTAAGGGGCTAATGACCACAGCAGTTGAGTCCCATAGTGCTCAGAGCCATTTGAACCATTTGAACCTACCATGCAGACAAGTTAGTTGCAGACCCTCAACTGGCGTCCTTCTAACCAACACACTCATCACTGGCACAGTGGCAAAACCAGCTTTCATCACACGACTCTGCCCTCAAATGAACTCTTGGTTCAACAAACGGTGGTGGTTTGGAGCCAATGAAATGTACCTACAGGGCGTCCGGTTCGGAGCTGACATTGAAGTAACCGATTTCTAACAGTTCGTTGCGTCAGTGTGGTGCCAACTGGTGCCCAAATTGCTGCTACAGGTGCAGTAGGTCTTCGATGCGCCAGAACCGTACGTCGAAGATAATAGCCTTCCATCTCGGTAGTGCCACGTGGCCGTCCCGTAACTCGTCTTCCTGCGGCCGTAAGTTCTCGTGACCACCGCTGCCAGAAATCATGTACCGTGGCTACTTTCCTGCCAAGTCTTTCTGCAATATCGCTAAAAGAATTTCGAGCTTCTTGCAGCCGTATTACACAACCTCATTCAAACATAGTCAGGTGCTGATAAAGGCGTCCTTGTCGCCTGAAATGCATTTTTGACTGACATAGACTTACTACATCCAATCTCCAAGGTACCTAAGGCTCACGATCGTAAAAGCATGTATTTAAGGTAAACATGGTTTGCTTCCTCATAGTGCCACTACTTGCGCCGCTCTTATGAATAGATATCAAATTTCAGCCGAAGAAACATACCTAACAATTTCCGTTTACGTCGCACAACTCCTTCTTGGTTTTGCGATATTTTTTCGTCAATGTAAGATCTGTAATCATAATATTATCTGTAATCACAATAGTAATATTAAAATTTTCTTACATACAATTATCGTCTCCCTTTCATTTGGCCACACATTCTAAATGGCTTACAAAAACTAAATACCATTGTTTCGTCACTTTAAAAATAAAACTGTTCAAAGAAAATTCTTTTTCTTTCTAATGTTTAGTTAATCGATAATGTTGATCTACATCTACATTTATACTCCGCAATCCACCCAACGGTGCGTGGCGGAGGGCACTTTACGTGCCACTGTCATTACCTCCCTTTCCTGTTCCATTCGCGTATGGTTCGCGGGAAGAACGACTGCCGGATAGCCTCCGTGAGCGCTCGAATCTCTCTAATATTACATTCGTGATCTCCTCGGCAGGTATAAGTAGGGGGAAGCAATATATTCTATAACTCATCCAGGAACGCACCCTCTCGAAACGTGGACAGCAAGCTACACCATGATGCAGAGCGCCTCTCTTGAAGAGTCTGCCACTTGAGTTTGCTTAACATCTCCGTCACGCTATCAAGCTTACCAAATAACCCTGTTACGAAACGCGCCGCTCTTCTTTGGATCTTCTCTATCTCCTCCGTCAACCCGACCTGATACGGATCCCACACTGATGAGCAATACTCAAGTATAGGCCGAACGAGTGTTTTGCAAGCCACCTCCTTTGTTGATGGATTACATCTTCTAAGGACTCTCCCAATGAATCTCAAGCTGGCACCCACCTTACCAACAACTAATTTTATATGATCATTCCACTTCAAATCGTTCCGCACGCACACTCCCAGATATTTTACAGAAATAACTGCTACCAGTGTTTGTTCCGCTATCATATAAGCATACAATAAAGGATCCTTCTTTCTATGTATTCGCAATACATTACATTTGTCTATGTTAAGGATCAGTTGCCACTCCCTGCACCAAGTGCCTATACGCTGCAGATCTTCCTGCATTTCGCTGCTATTTTCTAATGCTGCAACTTCTCTGTATAATACCGCATGGCCACATGGAACTCCCGACACTATCTACTAGGTGATTTATATATATTGTGAAAAGCAATGGTCCCATAACACTCCCCTGTGGTACGCCAGAGGTTACTTTAACGTCTGTAGACTTCTTTCCATTGAGAACAACATGCTGTGTTCTGTTTGCTAAAAACTCTTCAATCCAGCCAGACAGCTGGTCTGATATTCTGTAGGCTCTTACTTCGTTTATCAGGCGACAGTGTGGAACTGTATCGAACGCCTTCCGGATGTCAAGGAAAATGGCATCTACCTGGGAGCCTGTATCTAATATTTTCTGGGTCTCATGAACAAATAAAGCGAGTTGGGTCTCACACGATCGCTGTTTCCGGAATCCATGCTGATTCCTACAGAGTAGACACTGGGTTCCCAGAAATGACATGATACGCGAGCAAAAAACATGTTCTAAAATTCTACAAGAGATCGAGGTCAGTGTGTGTGTGTATTTGTGTTTGTGTGTGTGTGTGTGAGTGAGTGTGTCTGTGTGTGTGTGTTTTGCAGGGGGAGGGGGTAGCTAATGTCTGATTTCACCCATGGTCTCAGAATGACTGGGAACCTCTGGTGAAGGTGGTGGCTGTGCGAGCCAAGTGCAATGTTGCCGTATTTAAATATATTAGCGCCAGAAGTCTGTTCCGTAATAGTCTTTTTTTAATCATGCGTGGACGAATGACACTTTGACTACGTGTGTTTAGAGTTGCTGGCTGAGGGAAAGGTTTCTTTTATTAGGCAGAAGATAATAATACGAGACGTAGGACAACCCTTATGCCTCTCCGAGTTAATTCTTAAAACCTTTTGTCTTTTCTTTCACAAAGTGTTTGCGTCCCATCAGTGCCGACACCACTGCCTGGGGCCTACCTCCCCACCCCTCGAATTGCACAAGGTACCGATCGTGAAAATTTCAAGATAAAACAATGTTGCAGATAGCGTAAAACGGAAGAAGAAAAGAAAAAGCGGTTTGAAGAAATTTGTTAAATAACACTGACGATGCTGTTGTGAGATTCTTAGGAGGCCGTTACTGCCTTGCAATGTAGACAAGGAAGCTGCTGGCAGCGGCTAGTGCACGGATGTCGTTCGGCGGCGTAAGTGCGCGTGATGGGCTTCATGTATTCAGGGCTACGAGAGTAGGCTGCGCTCGACACGGAAGAGAAGCAATGAGAGTGGATGAGACGGCGTAATTAAAAGCCGGCGGTGCCCTGCCCTCGCGCCTAATGAGGGCGCTTTGTGTGTAATTTGAATGTGACATATGCTGGCCAGCTTTGTCGCCGGCCGGAACAATGGGGCCTTGTGCCGGCGCCATCTTGATGCCGCCGCCGCCGCCGCCGCCGCCGCCGCCGCTGCGCTGTACAGTCGCGTCGCGTCCAGGTTACTCATTCGTCCTCTTTGATCTCAGCGCAGAAAATTTTGAGTGCTCTGGAATGTGGTTTAGCCCTTACCTTTCCCCTGTCGTTCAGTCTTAACCCTACGACACCTAAGGGGGGGGGGGGGGGGCGGGTTCGTTGAACCCAGAATTTTTTTATGTCCCCTGCTTTTGCCCAAGAAACTTTCATACAACATATTCCCTTTGAGTTATTGTTTGTTGGCTATTTTATGAAACGTTAGTGTCAATATATTTTATAGAAAATTCCTGCTTTGAAAAAAAAATTAACTTATTGTGGGTCCAACAAACCCCCCTTAGGCTTCCATGCAATAGAAAATTTCCCTTAGTAGGATTTCGTATTTCTCATCTCTACAAGAATGCAAGTTAGTTTCTTGTTGGTTGGTATTCTTGATATTCACAACAATTGGTTTACTTTCAGAGGAAGTGATTGTTGATGTCAATTAGCTGTTATTTAGCTTGTAAACTTGCAGTGAGTTAGTGCAGTTCCCAACACGTAGGCCTCCAGTAACTTTGGTGTCCTACACAGCAAAAACGAAACAAAGTAAAAATTTACTGATGTTGTCAACAATGCACCAAGATAAAGGCACTGTTGGAGGAGAGCTGAATAACACCAAGATAAATGTATATTATAATTCCACTAAAGGTGGAATTGATACCGTTGATCAAATGGTGCGTATGTACACCTGCAAGAGGGGAACAAAGAGATGGTCTCTATCTGTATTTTACTCTCTCATCGACAGTTGTGTTATCAATACAACCACCATATTCATCCAGCAACATTCAAGATGGAATGAAAAGAAACACAACAAACGGAAACTTTATCTTCTGCAAGCTGGGATGGAACTAGTGAAATTGCAGGTACAAGAAAGAAGTGCCAATGCAAGAAGGTTATCTAACCAAATTGTTCAATCAATGGAGACTATTCTACAAAAGAAAATCAAATAAGTGACAACAGAAGCACATCAGCCTCCTGCAGGGAAAGGTCTGTGCCATATTTGTGTAAGAAAAGCTAAAACAAAGAAGCAGAAGTACAACACTCTAAGTAAACCAAAACAGTATTGTGAACAGTGTTATAAACACGTGTGTAACGCACATTCAGAAAAAATTGTGAACTCTGTCTCTTGCCTTGAAGTTGAGGACTCAAGAGTAGTCTATTGTATATGGGCACATCTGTATTTTGTATTGGAATATGTTAATTTTTTATTCACTCAATCCAATATTTATAACAATTAAGAACATTTATAAACCGATGCCTTAGTTAAAACAAATAAACGATTTTGAAAGTTGTAAATTTTCGTCAGTAAACTTATTTAATACCTGTGGGCTCGCCGAACCACCCCATCCCTTAGGCATCCAAGTTAGAAAAAAGGCTTGGGCATCCTACGGTTAATGCACCCTATCGACAAAAAACTCACAATTACAATAATATAGACCTATTCCAAATATTGCGGGAACCTTTTATCGGTCCTTTCAAGTCAAGGCAGAGGTGAGACAAAGAGACGGACTATCACCGCTACTATCAACTGTGTTATAGAACATATTGTAAGAATTTCGAAATTAGAACGTCAAAATGAGAGACTAAGCTATTTCTTCTTAGAGAAAAAATTGGAAAGAATGAAAGTCATCCGACCGGCATTTTCAGATTACTTTGTGATACTCTCGGAAAGCCCAGAGGAAGCGACCACACAGATCGACCTCCTAGAAAGGATCGCCAAACAGAAAGGGGCTGACGATCTCGACGGAAAAGAAGAAATTCATGACGAATGACAAATATGAGCCGGCCAGGGTGGCCGAGCTGTTCTAGGCGCTATAGTCTTGAACCGCGCGACCGCTACGGTCGCAGGTTCGAATCATGCCTCGGGCGTGGATGTGTGTGATGTCCTTAGGTTAGTCAGGTTTAAGTAGTTCTAAGTTCTAGGGGACTGATGACCTCAGAACCATTTTTGACAAATATTAACCGAAATTCCTTGAAGAAGAAGTATGCCGGACTACGAGGATAAAGAAATTCGAGTACCTCGGTGAGACCATACAAGAAAATCGGCTAGAAAAAGCTGCGATAGTCTGGCTAAGAAATGGAGACTGCACGTAGGCTCAATAAAAACCTTTAGAACAAAAAGTGCATCTCTGTATTGCCAAATCAAGACAATATAATACTGTGGTCAAAACGAAATGCCTGCACGCCAGTGAATACTTCTCGATGGACTATAAGCTAAAGGAGTTGGAAGTCGTGGAATGGAGAGTACGAAGAAAAATCACGGGTACGATTCAAACTGAGACCACTGGAAACTTCGGAGCAACGAAGCAGTCAGCCAGAACTCGGAGAAATCTCGGAGACCGAGGGAAAAGAAGGCAGATAATTCTTGAATAACTATCCAAACAAATATCTGGATACCTCTGCATTAAAAAGACGGCCACGACGTGGATTAAAGAAGTTCAGAAAGCCTTTGGGAGATCGAACTCCCCAGAAGACCTCATGTTAGAAGAATGGGACACGTTTCAAAACAGAATACAAACTTTGGAACGGTGTCAAGGTATAAGACTAACTACAAACACAAGAAGGACATGGTCAGAAGAACAAAAGCAACAGTATAGAGACTGTATGAGAAACAGAAGAATCTTCGAACAAAGACTCCAGAGTGAAGTCATAGCGTAACACTTAAGCGGTCAATTCACCAATAAAAAATGTATTGCAAATACATCCCTCGTATACGCTGCCTGATAAATTTCTGTAAGCTCCAATTTCTTTTCTCGAGGCAACTCCTGATCAACCACATCTCGCAGCAGTAACTATCGTATCGCCATGCATATGCCGAACAGTTGCTCCGGAGAAGTATTGCGGGACTTACACAAGGTTATCTGCCTCCAAATGCACTAAGTAAAGCCGCAGTGGACTTCTCGCATCAGTGCAAAGAAGAGTGTTCCTGTGGGGACAGTACTCACGATTCCACAATCGATAAGTAGCGCAGCAGCTGTTTGGGTTGGCTGTGCGAACTATACCGAGATCCGCCAGGGGCCACAGCTGCCAACCCATCCGTCGTCTCCGAGACTTAACCTCCGTACGCATCGTAGGCGGTGACTCTACGTAAGCAACACTCGCGTGTGAGAGGCACAGTGACTGGACATTAATGTTTTAGAGGGCTTGTAATAATTTTTAACGTGTAATTGTGCTGGACATTTCACAAAATGAAACATAATTTGAGTATTTTTTCGTATTTAATGATTATCATTTTATTACTAATTGTTGGGAATCTTTCTGATTGAAGTAACCTAAGTTGTCCTCCTGTATTCCTGGCAGTTACTACCCCTGTGGACTCCTCACAACACTGCAAAGATAGGTGATACCTGTATTAAATATACTACTGTTTCCAGGAACTGGAAAAGGCATGGGTTGCACCAGTACACAAGAAGGGTAACAGAAGTGAGCCACAAAACAATCGTCCAGTCTCATTGACACCTGTCTGTTGTAGAATTCTGAGCTCAAAAGTTATAATGTACACTCCTGGAAATTGAAATAAGAACACCGTGAATTCATTGTCCCAGGAAGGGGAAACTTTATTTACACATTCCTGGGGTCAGATACATCACATGATCACACTGACAGAACCACAGGCACATAGACACAGGCAACAGAGCATGCACAATGTCGGCACTAGTACAGTGTATATCCACCTTTCGCAATAATGCAGGCTGCTATTCTCCCATGGAGACGATCGTAGAGATGCTGGATGTAGTCCTGTGGAACGGCTTGCCATGCCATTTCCACCTGGCACCTCAGTTGGACCAGCGTTCGTGCTGGACGTGCAGACCGCGTGGGACGACGCTTCATCCAGTCCCAAACATGCTCAATGGGGGACAGATCCGGAGATCTTGCTGGCCAGGGTAGTTGACTTACACCTTCTAGAGCACGTTGGGTGGCACGGGATACATACGGACGTGCATTGTCCTGTTGGAACAGCAAGTTCCCTTGCCGGTCTAGGAATTGTAGAACGATGGGTTCGATGAAGGTTTGGATGTACCGTGCACTATTCAGTGTCCCCTCGACGATCACCAGAGGTGTACTGCCAGTGTGGGAGATCGCTACCCACACCATGATGCCGGGTGTTGGCCCTGTGTGCCTCGGTCTTATGCAGTCCTGATTGTGGCGCTCACCTGCACGGCGCCAAACACGCATACGACCATCATTGGCACCAAGGCAGAAGCGACTCTCATCGCTGAAGACGACACGTCTCCATTCGTCCCTCCATTCACGCCTGTCGCGACACCACTGGAGGCGGGCTGCACGATGTTGGGGCGTGAGCGGAAGACGGCCTAACAGTGTGCGGGACCGTAGCCCAGCTTCATGGAGACGTTTCCAGAATGAGATTTTCACTCTGCAGCGGAGTGTGCGCTAATATGAAACTTCCTGGCAGATTAAAACTGTGTGCCCGACCGAGACTCGAACTCGGGACCTTTGCCTTTCGCGGGCAAGTGCTCTACCAACTGAGCTACCGAAGCACGACTCACGTCCGGTACTCACAGCTTTACTTCTGCCAGTATCCGTCTCCTACCTTCCAAACTTTACAGAAGCTCTTCTGCGAACCTTGCAGAACTAGCACTCCTGAAAGAAAGGATACTGCGGAGACATGGCTTAGCCACAGCCTGGGGGATGTTTCCAGAATGAGATTTTCACTCTGCAGCGGAGTGTGCGCTGATATGAAACTTCCTGGCAGATTAAAACTGTGTGCCCGACCGAGACTCGAACTCGGGACCTTTGCCTTTCGCGGGCAAGTGCTCTACCAACTGAGCTACCGAAGCACGACTCACGTCCGGTACTCACAGCTTTACTTCTGCCAGTATCCGTCTCCTACCTTCCAAACTTTACAGAAGCTCTTCTGCGAACCTTGCAGAAGTAGCACTCCTGAAAGAAAGGATACTGCGGAGACATGGCTTAGCCACAGCCTGGGGGATGTTTCCAGAATGAGATTTTCACTCTGCAGCGGAGTGTGCGCTGATATGAAACTTCCTGGCAGATTAAAACTGTGTGCCCGACCGAGACTCGAACTCGGGACCTTTGCCTTTCGCGGGCAAGTGCTCTACCAACTGAGCTACCGAAGCACGACTCACGTCCGGTACTCACAGCTTTACTTCTGCCAGTATCCGTCTCCTACCTTCCAAACTTTACAGAAGCTCTTCTGCGAACCTTGCAGAACTAGCACTCCTGAAAGAAAGGATACTGCGGAGACATGGCTTAGCCACAGCCTGGGGGATGTTTCCAGAATGAGATTTTCACTCTGCAGCGGAGTGTGCGCTGATATGAAACTTCCTGGCAGATTAAAACTGTGTGCCCGACCGAGACTCGAACTCGGGACCTTTGCCTTTCGCGGGCAAGTGCTCTACCAACTGAGCTACCGAAGCACGACTCACGTCCGGTACTCACAGCTTTACTTCTGCCAGTATCCGTCTCCTACCTTCCAAACTTTACAGAAGCTCTTCTGCGAACCTTGCAGAACTAGCACTCCTGAAAGAAAGGATACTGCGGAGACATGGCTTAGCCACAGCCTGGGGGATGTTTCCAGAATGAAATTTTCACTCTGCAGCGGAGTGTGCGCTGATATGAAACTTCCTGGCAGATTAAAACTGTGTGCCCGACCGAGACTCGAACTCGGGACCTTTGCCTTTCGCGGGCAAGTGCTCTACCAACTGAGCTACCGAAGCACGACTCACGTCCGGTACTCACAGCTTTACTTCTGCCAGTATCCGTCTCCTACCTTCCAAACTTTACAGAAGCTCTTCTGCGAACCTTGCAGAACTAGCACTCCTGAAAGAAAGGATACTGCGGAGACATGGCTTAGCCACAGCCTGGGGGATGTTTCCAGAATGAGATTTTCACTCTGCAGCGGAGTGTGCGCTGATATGAAACTTCCTGGCAGATTAAAACTGTGTGCCCGACCGAGACTCGAAATCGGGACCTTTGCCTTTCGCGGGCAAGTGCTCTACCAACTGAGCTACCGAAGCACGACTCACGTCCGGTACTCACAGCTTTACTTCTGCCAGTATCCGTCTCCTACCTTCCAAACTTTACAGAAGCTCTTCTGCGAACCTTGCAGAACTAGCACTCCTGAAAGAAAGGATACTGCGGAGACATGGCTTAGCCACAGCCTGGGGGATGTTTCCAGAATGAGATTTTCACTCTGCAGCGGAGTGTGCGCTGATATGAAACTTCCTGGCAGATTAAAACTGTGTGCCCGACCGAGACTCGAACTCGGGACCTTTGCCTTTCGCGGGCAAGTGCTCTACCAACTGAGCTACCGAAGCACGACTCACGTCCGGTACTCACAGCTTTACTTCTGCCAGTATCCGTCTCCTACCTTCCAAACTTTACAGAAGCTCTTCTGCGAACCTTGCAGAACTAGCACTCCTGAAAGAAAGGATACTGCGGAGACATGGCTTAGCCACAGCCTGGGGGATGTTTCCAGAATGAGATTTTCACTCTGCAGCGGAGTGTGCGCTGATATGAAACTTCCTGGCAGATTAAAACTGTGTGCCCGACCGAGACTCGAACTCGGGACCTTTGCCTTTCGCGGGCAAGTGCTCTACCAACTGAGCTACCGAAGCACGACTCACGTCCGGTACTCACAGCTTTACTTCTGCCAGTATCCGTCTCCTACCTTCCAAACTTTACAGAAGCTCTTCTGCGAACCTTGCAGAACTAGCACTCCTGAAAGAAAGGATACTGCGGAGACATGGCTTAGCCACAGCCTGGGGGATGTTTCCAGAATGAAATTTTCACTCTGCAGCGGAGTGTGCGCTGATATGAAACTTCCTGGCAGATTAAAACTGTGTGCCCGACCGAGACTCGAACTCGGGACCTTTGCCTTTCGCGGGCAAGTGCTCTACCAACTGAGCTACCGAAGCACGACTCACGTCCGGTACTCACAGCTTTACTTCTGCCAGTATCCGTCTCCTACCTTCCAAACTTTACAGAAGCTCTTCTGCGAACCTTGCAGAACTAGCACTCCTGAAAGAAAGGATAGTGCGGAGACATGGCTTAGCCACAGCCTGGGGGATGTTTCCAGAATGAGATTTTCACTCTGCAGCGGAGTGTGCGCTGATATGAAACTTCCTGGCAGATTAAAACTGTGTGCCCGACCGAGACTCGAACTCGGGACCTTTGCCTTTCGCGGGCAAGTGCTCTACCAACTGAGCTACCGAAGCACGACTCACGTCCGGTACTCACAGCTTTACTTCTGCCAGTATCCGTCTCCTACCTTCCAAACTTTACAGAAGCTCTTCTGCGAACCTTGCAGAACTAGCACTCCTGAAAGAAAGGATAGTGCGGAGACATGGCTTAGCCACAGCCTGGGGGATGTTTCCAGAATGAGATTTTCACTCTGCAGCGGAGTGTGCGCTGATATGAAACTTCCTGGCAGATTAAAACTGTGTGCCCGACCGAGACTCGAACTCGGGACCTTTGCCTTTCGCGGGCAAGTGCTCTACCAACTGAGCTACCGAAGCACGACTCACGTCCGGTACTCACAGCTTTACTTCTGCCAGTATCCGTCTCCTACCTTCCAAACTTTACAGAAGCTCTTCTGCGAACCTTGCAGAACTAGCACTCCTGAAAGAAAGGATACTGCGGAGACATGGCTTAGCCACAGCCTGGGGGATGTTTCCAGAATGAGATTTTCACTCTGCAGCGGAGTGTGCGCTGATATGAAACTTCCTGGCAGATTAAAACTGTGTGCCCGACCGAGACTCGAACTCGGGACCTTTGCCTTTCGCGGGCAAGTGCTCTACCAACTGAGCTACCGAAGCACGACTCACGTCCGGTACTCACAGCTTTACTTCTGCCAGTATCCGTCTCCTACCTTCCAAACTTTACAGAAGCTCTTCTGCGAACCTTGCAGAACTAGCACTCCTGAAAGAAAGGATACTGCTCAGTTGGTAGAGCACTTGCCCGCGAAAGGCAAAGGTCCCGAGTTCGAGTCTCGGTCGGGCACACAGTTTTAATCTGCCAGGAAGTTTCATATCAGCGCACACTCCGCTGCAGAGTGAAAATCTCATTCTGGAAACATCCCCCAGGCTGTGGCTAAGCCATGTCTCCGCAGTATCCTTTCTTTCAGGAGTGCTAGTTCTGCAAGGTTCGCAGAAGAGCTTCTGTAAAGTTTGGAAGGTAGGAGACGGATACTGGCAGAAGTAAAGCTGTGAGTACCGGACGTGAGTCGTGCTTCGGTAGCTCAGTTGGTAGAGCACTTGCCCGCGAAAGGCAAAGGTCCCGAGTTCGAGTCTCGGTCGGGCACACAGTTTTAATCTGCCAGGAAGTTTCATGGAGACGGTTGCGAATGGTCCTCGCCGATACCCCAGGAGCAACAGTGTCCCTAATTTGCTGGGAAGTGGCGGTGCGGTCCCCTACGGCACTGCGTAGGATCCTACGGTCTTGGCGTGCATCCGTGCGTCGCTGCCGTCCGGTCCCAGGTCGACGGGCACGTGCACCTTCCGCCGACCACTGGCGACAACATCGATGTACTGTGGAGACCTCACGCCCCACGTGTTGAGCAATTCGGTGGTACGTCCACCCGGCCTCCCGCATGCCCACTATACGCCCTCGCTCAGTCCGTCAACTGCACATACGGTTCACGTCCACGCTGTCGCGGCATGCTACCAGTGTTAAAGACTGCGATGGAGCTCCGTATGCCACGGCAAACTGGCTGACACTGACGGCGGCGGTGCACAAATGCTGCGCAGCTAGCACCATTCGACGGCCAACACCGCGGTTCCTGGTGTGTCCGCTGTGCCGTGCGTGTGATCATTGCTTGTACAGCCCTCTCGCAGTGTCCGGAGCAAGTATGGTGGATCTGACACACCGGTGTCAATGTGTTCTTTTTTCCATTTCCAGGAGTGTATCTCAAACAAAATGCCCTCCTGCATGCCAAGCATCGCGAATTCTGAAAACATCGTTAAAGCAAAATCCAACTCGCACTTTTCTCACATAACAGCCTGCAAACATGAATCAAGGCAACCATGCGGATGCAGTATTTCTTGACTTCTGAAAAACTTTTCGCTCTGTGCCACATCAACAATTATCAACAAAAGTACGGTTATATGGAGTTTAAAACGAAAGTTTTGAGTGGATTGAGGGTTTCTTGGTGGAGAGGATGCAGCAAGACGTTTTGGATGAAGAGTCATCGACTGAAGTAGAAGTACCTCCAGGCTTACCTACGGAATTGTCCTGGGATCCTTTTTGTTCATGTTAATATACACTGAAGCACCAAAGAAACTGGTATAAGCATGCGTAGTCAAATACAGGGGTATGTAAACAGACAGAATACGGCGCTGTGATCGGCAACGCCTATTTAAGACAACAAGTGTCTGGCGCATTTGTTAGATCGGTTACTGCTGCTACAATGGGAGGTTATCAATATTTAAGTGACTTTGAACGTGGTGTTACAGCCGGCGCACGAGCGATGGGACACAGCATCTCCGAGGTAGCGATGAAGTGGGGATTTTCCTGTATACCATTTCACTAGTGTACCGTGAATATCAGGAATCCGGTAAAACATCAAATCTCCGACATCGCTGCTACTGGAAAAATATTTTGCAAGAACGGGACCAATGACGACCGAAGTGAATCGTTCAACGTGACAGAAGTGCAACTCTTCCGCCATCAACAAGTTTCAGCGTGAGAACTATTCAACACAACATCATCGACAGGGGGTTTCGGAGCAGAAGGCCCACTCGTGTACCCTTGATGACTGCACGACACCAAGTGTTACGGCTCTCCTGGGCCCGTCGACACCGACATCAGAATGTTAATAATCGGAAACGTGTTGCCTGGTCGGACGAGTCTCGTTTCAAATTGTATAGAGCGGATGGACATGTACGGGTATGGAGACAACCTCATGAATCCATGGATCCTGCATGTGGGCAAGGGACTATTCAACCTGTTGGAGGCTCTCTAATGGTGTGAGGCGTGTGCAATTGGAGTGATATGTGACCCCTGATACGTCTTGATACAGCTCTGACAGGTGACACGCACGTAAGCATCCTGTCTTATCACCTTCATCCATTCATGCCCATTGTGCAGTCCGACGGACTTGGGCAATTCCAGTAGGCCAATGCGACAGCCCACACGTTCAGAATTGCTACAGAGTGGTTCCAGAACCACATTTCTCAGTTTAAACACTTCCGCTGGTCACCAAACTCCCCAGACATGAACATTATTGAGCATATCTGGGATGCCTTGCTGTTCAGAAGAGACGCCCATACCCTCGTGCTCTTGCGGATTTATGGACAGCCCTACAGGATTTATGGTGTCAGTTCCTTGCAACACTACATCAGACATTAGTCGAGTCTACGCCAGGTCGTGTTGCCGCACTTCTGCGTGCTCGTGGGGGCCCTACACGATATTAGGCAGATGTACCAGCTTCTTTGGCACTTCAGTGTCTATTAAGAGTTGACAGACAGTATTAATGGCAACCTCAGAATTTTCGCAAAGGACGCATTTACCCGCAGGGTGAGTTACTTATTTTGAGACAACGAAATATCTCAAAAACTACACACTGAATTAAATAATAGAAAAACATGTGTTCAAATAAACGTTATCGGCGATACTAATGTTGAGCCATCAAACTCCCCCGCCCCCCCCCCTCCCGCCTCCTCCCCCGCCCCTTCCCCCTGTGCCCCACTCCTAGAAGGTTGGGTGGGGAGTAACGCTGAAATGTTAAATAGGAACTTCCCATTTTTATTGTAGAGTCGGACTCTGTAGGAAAAAATACGTAACTTTTGTATGTAACACTTTTGCCGTTGTGCGATAGATGTCGCTGTAATCGTCACACAACACAACTGAGCTCCAACAGTGGTCTTGTCTCGAGAAAAATGCATGGGATCAAAGAAAGACACACGTGTATGGCAAACTACTCAGTTTCGCAGTTTTCCCTGTGCAGCGGTTTGGAAAAAGTCTGTCATTAACTGTTTGACTTGATCTCAGTGCGTCCATATTGTCCCGTATTTCTTAAATACGTTCCTTTTTAGCCCAACTGCCTTATTCGTTAAAATGCAGGCTATTACGATAGGAGAGACGTTGAAATGGTTGGGGTGCGATTTCAATGATAGCGATTGCAATGACAGCAGAAGCACTCTCGTCGTTGTCCAAAGCCCCCTGACTACAAATCTGCACGTCACTCTGGTGATTCGACCTGTTTGGCGGCCATTCGTGAACTGCATTCCAGGGTTTGTTTTCCAACACGATAACGCTCGCCCACATACCGCTGTTGTAACCCAACATGTTCTACAGAGTTTCGACATGTTGCCTTGCCCTGCTCGATCACCAGATCTGTCTCCAATCGAGCCCATATGAAACGTCATCGGCCGACAAGTCCAACGTCATCCACAATCAGCATTAACACCCCCGCCTTGTATTGACTGACCAACTGCAGCGGGTATGGAACTCCATCCCTCAAACTGACATCCGCCACCTGTACAACACAGTGCATGTACGTCTGCCTGCTTTCATTCAACATGCTGGTCATAACGTACACTATGTGATTAAAAGTATCCGGATACCTCCAAAAACATACGTTTCTCATATTAGGTGCAATGTGTTCCCACCTACTGCCAAGTACTCCATATCAGCGACCTTATTAGTCATTAGACATCGTGAGAGAACAGAATGGGGCGCTCCGCGAAACTGAAGGACTCCGAATGTGGTCAGGTGATTGGGTGTCACTTGTGTTATACGTCAGTACGCGAGATTTCCACACTCCTGAACATCCCTAGGTCCACTGTTTCCGATGTGATAGTGAAATGGAGACGTGAAGTGACACTTACAGCACAAATGCGTACAGGCTGACCTCGTCTTTTGAATGACAGAGACCGCCGACAGTTGAAGAGGGTCGTAATGTGTGATAGGCAGACATCTGTCCACACCATCACACAGGAATTCCAAACTGCATCAGGATGCACTGCAAGAACTATGACAGGTAGGAGGTGAAAAGACTTCATGGTCGAGCGGCTGCTCATAAGCCACACATCAAGCCGGAAAATGCCGAACGACGTCTCGCTTGGGTTAAGGAGCGTAAACATTGGGCGATTGAACAGTGGAAAAACGTTGTGTGGGGAGACAAATCACGGTACATAATGTGGCGATCCGATGGCAGGATGTGGGTATGGCAAATGCCCGGAGAACGTTATCTGCCAGCATGTGTGCGGCCAACAGTGGAGTCACCGGAAGCGGATACGGAGGGGAATGTGCTCAGCATCCCGCTCTCCCGGCGGCTACTTCTCAATCAAGTAGTTGACCTCACAATGGATGAGTGTACCCCGCTTGCTATCAGTACTTGGCAGACAGGCATGTAGACAGTCGTTTTTCCCTCGCTCTGTTTGCGAGTGGAACAGGAAGGGAAGTGACTGGTAGTGGTGGTAGTGGTACAGGATACCCTCCGCCACGTACCGTGCTGTCCTCGTGGAGTATCTATGTAGATTTATATCATTAGGAAGATTTATTTGGTTGGTGCACAGATTCGCAACGTTTGTCCATAAGTTCAATAAACAGAACGGATACACGTAACAGAGACTTGAGTCATCATCAATATATTCTTCTTCATTATTTACAACAATCTGCCGACACTGGTATAATGTTTCGATTTCGTGATTGTAGAAAGCACGTGGCTTAATGGCGAAGACCTCGTCGAGCCAGGGACGGAGAGTATGTTCATCCATAAAGGAAATTCCACGGACGTGCTCGACAGAGAGCGGAAAAGGTGAAAAACTGACGGCTTAAGATCAGGTGAATGAGATGGGTGCGGAATGATTTACCAACCAGACTCTAGTATTTTTTATCGTCAGTGTAGATTTCAGTGTTAGGAAGACTTTTCTGGAAGTGTTTCTATGGAATGTGTCTGTATATGGAAATAAAATATGGTCGATATACAGTTGAGAATGCTGGAGATTAGATAGGTAGGTCCTGTAATTATTGAGAAGGTTCTGAATACAATTGGAGAGAAGAGAAATTTGAAGTACACCGTGACTAGAAGAAGGGATCGGTTGTTGGGAGATAATTTGAGACATCAAGGGCTCACCAATTTAGTACTGGAGAGTATTGTGGAGGATAAAAATTGTAGAGGGAGATCAAGAGATGAATAAAATAAGCAGACACATCTCCGGAGATGAAACTTGCACAAGAGAGAGTATCATGGAGAGCTGCATCAAACCAGTCTTCGCAATGAAGGTCACAACAACAACAACAAAACAACATGGAACAGAATGGTCAATGAATGTCTGCATTTGGATATTGTACACCTGAACAAAGTAGTTGTCTCTCTTCCTCCCCGAACTGAGGGTTTTACCAAGATCAGTTGTGGTGCTATAGCGTATTAGCGTGCTGTTTCCTGTGGGTTTCCGTCCTGTGTGCTTGGTTCGAGTCAGTTACCCTCACGAAACCCACACTGACCCAGATATTTCTCACGTAAACATGTTAACTTGATGTTGCTTTCCCGCTGTCAGGGTCGGTTCGCAACATTTTCCCGTGCAAGCAACTTATCATTTAGAAATTCTTCCAATCCATATGTGGTATACAGCAAACCAGTGCTTAACAGTATTGGTTAAAATCAGTCTTTGTTTCAATTTTATTTTTTTATTTTTCAGCTCGGGCATCAAGGGCGTATGTGTTGTTCTCAGCATAAGTTAGTTTAAATTAGCTTAAGTGGTGTGTAAATCTAGGGACCGATGACCTAAGCAGTTTGGTCCCTTAGGAATTCACACACATTTGAACAATAACTGGTGGTGAATATACTGCCGACAAAATCGGAATCCTTCTGATGTGGTAAGAATTTGCTAATGATCTTGCTGGACGGCAAGTTAGTCATCGGCGTCAGCATGTACTCCTGGTCTGAACTCCGTGTCAGCCTTTCTCCCAGTTTTCATTATTATACCGAATTAAGTATGCTGATCTGACCATTTATAAATTATTTTACGGCGTTTCTCAACAAATACTTAGTAGTGGTATCCTGAAATAGTGTTTAAAGTAGATTTGTTACCCACATATCCAATAATAGCTACGCAATCAGTACTTTTGCGGCTCACAACGATTCGAGTGCGCAACAATATCAGCTGCGAGGGTGACATCAACGAGAGTACTGCACATAACAATCCTATGCATCGATTCCTAAAGGTGTATTATCGGCTGAAAAGTCAGGTTCATTGTTACTGTATAGCTCCTACGAGGTGTCTGAGGAAAGATTCCATTTTTTCAGCAACAGTGATGTCCCCTTCACACTAGCCCCTTCGACACCTCTACAACTGTGGAGTCGCCGTTTCCAGCCTTGGTAGCAGCGCTGAGAGGCTTCAACTGTCCGGGCCTTACTACGCCCGTCACATTCCTTTGAATGTTGTCCAGAGTCCCGAAACGTCATCCATTTAAAACACGTTTCAGTTTTGGGAAAAGAAAAAATCACAAGGGCTCAGACTAAGTGAATAGGGGGGTTGTGAAGCAACAGATATACGTTTTGAAGTAAAAAAAAATCTGTGATGGAAGTGGCGGTGTGACATGGGGAACTCTCATGATGCAGCATCCAATTATCGGCAATCTCCAATCTTACCAGATTCACCCTTTACCGCAGCCTTTCAAGACCATCTTTGTAAAACACTTGTTGACTGTTCTGGAGGAAAAAAATTATTTATTCACGATACCCCTGCTGCCAAAACAAGCGATTTTTTTTAAACAAAGCTGAAGGCCTCCTTGAGCGAGGGATACTCCCCATAAACATGTTTCCGCTTTTCAAAGGTCACACTCTCGGATTCCCCAAGTTTAACACAAAACGGGATGAAAGAATGTAGCTTTAAATTTCGCTGTTCCATTTTCGTAACACAACAAAACTATCACTTCACTGATGGCGCTCTCAAAAATCACGTGATGGCTGTACGGAGCTGAAACTCGATCTGAGCATTACTTTTCTCGCACGCCTTGTTTGTCTCCTTGTGTTCTGAGGAACATTTTTGAAGGTTTACTTCACGGAGGATGTTGCGAACTAACGCCACATCGTCACCCTGGTTTCCTCCTGAAACTTCCTGGCACGTTAAAACTGTGTGCCGGACCGAGACTCGAACTAGGGACTTTAGCCTTTCGCGGGCAAGTTCTCTACCATCTTAGCTACCCAAGCACGATTCACGCCTCGTCCTCACAGCCAGTACCTCGTCTCCTACCTTCCAAACTTAACAGAAGCTCTCCTGCAAACCTTGCAAAACTAGCACTCCTGAAAGAAAGGATGGTGGAGCACTTGCCTGCGAAAGGCAAAGGTCCCGAGTTCGAGTCTCGGTCCGCCACACAGTTTTAATCTGCCATAAAGTTTCGTATCAATGCACGCTTCACTGCAGAGTGAAAATCTCATTCAGGTTTCCTCCTGATCTTTCTGGGCAATTTTTAAACCATTTTATTACATTTGATAGCAAGATATACACTACTGGCCATTAAAACTGCTACACAAAGAAGAAATGCAGATGATAAACGGGTATTCATTAGACAAATAGATTATACTAGAACTGACATGTGATTAAATGTTCACGCAATTTGGGTGCATAGATCCTGAGAAATCAGTACCCAGAACAACCACCTCTGGCCGTAATAACGGCCTTGATACGCCTGCACATTGAGTCAAACAGAGCTTGGATGGCGTGTATAGATACAGCTGCCCATGCAGCTTTAACACGATACCACAGTTCATCAAGAGTAGTGACTGGCGTATTATGACGAGCCAGTTGCTCGGCCACCATTGACCAGACTTTTCAGTTCTTGAGAGATCTGGAGAATGTGCTGGCCAGGACAGCAGTCGTACATTATCTGTATGCAGAAAGGCCCGTATAGCACCTGCAACATGCGGTCGTGCCTTATCCTGCTGAAATGTAGGGTTTCACAGGGACAGAATGAAGCGTAGAGCCACGGGTCGTAACACATCTGAAATGTAACGTCCACTGTTCACAGTGCCTCAATGCGAACAAGAGGTAACCGAGACGTGTAACCAATGGCACCCCACACCATCACGCCGGGTGGTACGCCAGTATGGCGATGACGAATACACGTTTCCAATGTGCGTTCACCGCGGTCTCGCCAAACACGGATGCGACCATCATGTTGCTGTAAACAGAACCTGGATTCATCCCAAAAAATGACACTTTGGCATTCGTGCACCCAGGTTCGTTGCTGAGTACACCATCGCAGGCGCTCCTGTCTCTGTTGCAGCGTCAAGGGTAACCGCACCCATGGTCTCCGAGCTGATAGTCCATGCTGCTGCAAACGTCGTCGAACTGTTCGTGCAGACGGTTGTTGTCTTGCAAACGTCCCCATCTGTTGACTCAGGGATCGAGACGTGGCTGCACGATCCGTTACAGCCATGCGGATAAGATGCGTGTCATCTCGACTGCTAGTGATACGAGGCCGTTGGGATCCAGCAGGGCGTTCCGTATCACCCTCCGGAACCCACCGATTCCATATTCTGCTAACAGTCATTACATCTTGACCAATGCGAGCAGCAATGTCGCGATATGATAAACCGCAATCGCGATAGGCTACAATCCGACCTTTATCGAAGTCGGAAACGTGATGGTACGCATTTCTCCTCATTACACGAGGCATCGCAACAACGTTTCAGCAGGCAACGACAGTCAACTGCTGTATGTGTATGAGAAATCGGCTGGAAACTTTCCTCATGTCAGCACGTTGTAGGTGCCGCCACCGGCGCCAACCTTGTGTGAATGCTCTGAAAAGCTAATCATTTGCATATCACAGCATCGTCTTGCTGTCGGTTAAATTTCGCGTCTGTAGCACGTCATCTTCGTGGTGTAGCAATTTTAATGGCCAGTAGTGTAAATTCGAAAGATGCGAGACTAGCAGCCGACTCACTCTAACTTGATAATCCACAAGCCCTATGTGCATATATTATTATTGGGAGCAACGTTTATGCGAAACTTGTCTGTGTGTTTCCCTTCCGTCACTTATCCAAGCAATCTACCTGTGAATGGAACAAGCGAAAACATTGCTTACTGGTTAAGTTACAGTATGCAAATAAGTACCGGTGCGTGGTGTCAGCGTCGGCGGCCCGGACAGGTGGAGTTGAAGAGGACCTCCACGGTATCGACATCTCGCGAGGCCATTTACCGGCCAATCGCCGTTCGGCGCCTGTTAAGAGCGCCGGCGTCGCCGGCTTTGGCCGTAATTGCATAATTACGTGTTTGGTCCCGACAGGGAGCGGGCGGAATATTAATCGCTTTTCGATGCCGCGTCGTCTCCTTTCGCCGCCGCAGCCGGCTCGCGTTAATGACCAATCAGCGGCGGTCCTCTAATTAGGAACCGACGTCCCGCCCCGCGCATTCGTGCCCGACACATGCGCGCCAGCTAGTTGCCTCGCGTTATTAGGCGCCGATTCGCCGAGCACGATTTAAACGGGAACCTGGCCAGCGTCCCCGGCGATTCGTCTCGCCAGGCCGTTCCATTAGGACAGCTGCCCCGTCCCGAGTGGGCGGCGCCGACGCGCAGAATAGTTGGCGGCGCCGCCGAGCCAGCGCTGCTGGCGACACGCGCCTTTAAACGAGACGGACGGCCGCTCCCATTGGCCTGATGACGGCATTCGTCACCGCGCACCGGTACTCCTTCCAACCGCCCCACTAACTCGGAGCCTGCTTTGTACGTGCGCCGAGCCGGCGCGCGCGACCAAGAACGTGTGTGTGTGAGTGTGTGTGTGTGTGTGTGTGTGTGTGTGTGTGTATGCGCTGGCACGAATCCAGGGTTCGGTTCTGCAGCGGCAACAGTTTTCTTACTGTCTTCTCCCCCTCTTCCCTCCCATTGAGGTGACAAAGGTCGTGGGATACCTCCAAATATCGTGTCGGACTTCCTTTTGTCCGGCGTAATGCAGCAACTCGAGGTGGTTTCAAATGGCTCTGAGCACTATGGAATTTAACATCTGTGGTCATCAGTCCCCTAGAACTTAGAACTACTTAAACCTAACTAACCTAAGGACATCACACACATCCATGCCCGAGGTAGGATTCGAACCTGCGACCGTAGCGGTCACGCGGTTCCAGACTGTAGCGCCTAGAACCGCACGGCCACACCCGCCGGCCGCTCGAGGTGGCTTGGGCTTAACAAGTCGGTGGAAGTACCCTGCAGAAATACTGAGCCATGCTCTATAGTCGTCCACAATTACGAAAGTGCTGCCGGTAGAAGATTTTGTGTAAGAACTGGCCTCTCCATTATGTCGCATAAATGTTCCATGGGATTCATTTCGGGCGATCTGGGTGGGCAAATCATCCTCTCGCACTATCCAGAATGTTCTTCAAACCAGTCGCGTGCAGTTGTGGCCCAGTGACATGCTGCATTATCATCTATTAAAAATTACATCTTTTTTGGGTATATGAAGTCCATGAATGGCTGAAAATGGCCTCAAAGTAGACCAGGTGTGAGTAAAAAGATGAGGAAGGCAGCATATTCCCTGTCGGCTTTAAATGGAATTAAAATGACTGTAGTACATGCGAGAACGTAGTTCTTAAGTAAACGCATGTGAATGTATGGATGATGTGGAAGGTTAACTTCAATACAGACCAGGTGGAATGGCCGGCCGCGGTGGCCGAGTGGTTATAGGCACTTCAGTCCGGAACGGCGCTGCTGCTACGGTCGCAGGTTCGAATCCTGCCTCGGGCATGGATGTGTGTAATGTCTTTAGGTTCGTTAGGTTTAAGTAGTTATGAGTTTAGGGGACTGATGATCTGAGCTGTTAAGTCCCATAATGCTTAGAACCATTTGAACCAGGTGGAATGAAAATAAGCTCATAAGAGTCCCAAGTGACCTTTAAACGTAGCATGATGCTCAATAATTGAATATTACATATCATATTTCATATACAAATCTAGCTCAACGGACCATGTGTCTTTACATTACATCACAAAAAATCATCGTATATTAGTATGAATGCTCGAAGTATTATTTGATGAGTGGAAGAAGTTGAGAAACTTGGAACATTCTATGACTAAAAATGAGTATTGATCCTATGTGTTCTAAAAAGTTGAGTGTGCAGGCAAGGACCCTACATTTCTCACGTTAAGCTCGACTGCAAAGTGGGTCATGGAAAGAAATCTAATGCTGTACAATCTGAAATACCACGTAACGTACATTCATATACCTGTAAAGGCAGTGGAAGCGTGCGAGACAGCAACCATCTCACCATAATAAGGAACGAAGTCGGCTGAATATGCCCAGTTCACTACTATATGACAAGCCTGTATACCACGAGCTAGAATTACCACGTTGGCATCATGGCGGCGAGCGGAAGTCAAGGGTGGCTTGTACGCCGGTCACTAGGCCTCGCGAACCGATTCCGCTGCCAAACATCACTGTTGTTGAGTCCCATCAAAGCTAGGATGACTTAGTAAGGACATAACTTGCAGTTTACACTAAGAGATGTACTACCCCAGCCGACGAGTCAGTGACTAATGATCTTCGAGAAAGACAATGCCTATCGAAGACGTGGCACGAAATATGGCTAACAACAGGTGCTTTTTATGTTTAACTGACAGTTTTTTCAGTTTCCTTTATTTATTGTAAACTCTCATTTTTCCCAGACATAAGGACCTGACGGCACTAGTTGTATTGACATGTGATGGACAGCAGCAACTGTAGCTGTAATAGGAATGAGAAATACTCTCAGTTAAATATAGCATGTAATTTCTAGAACTTCTTGGCATTT
Source organism: Schistocerca gregaria (assembly GCF_023897955.1). Classification (NCBI taxonomy): domain Eukaryota; kingdom Metazoa; phylum Arthropoda; class Insecta; order Orthoptera; family Acrididae; genus Schistocerca; species Schistocerca gregaria. The sequence continues at coordinate 296,378,086 of NC_064922.1, forward strand.
TCGCGACATTGTTTTCATTCTACTTTTATTCTTCGAAAACTGTCTGAGTAATTTGGAAATATACAGGGTGGTCCATTGATCCTGACCGGCTCAAATATATCACGAAATAAGCATCAAACGAAAAAACTACAAAAAACTAGTCTAGCTTGTAGGGGGAAACCAGATGGCGCAATGGTTGGCCCACTACATGGCGCTGCCATAGGTCAAACGCATATCAAATGGTTTTTTTTAAAATAGGAACCCCCATTTTTTATTACATATTCGTGTAGTACGTAAAGAAATATGAATGTTTTAGTTGGACCACTTTTTTCGCTTTGTGATAGATGGCGCTGTAATAGTCACAAACGTATAAGTACTTTGCCTCACGTAACATTCCGCCAATGTGGACGGTATTTGCTTTGTGATAAATCACCCGTGTTAAAATGGACCGTTTACCAATTGCGGAAAAGGTCGATATCGTGTTGATGTATGGTTACTGTGATCAAAATGCCCAACGGGCGTGTGCTATGTATGCTGCTCGGTATCCTGGACGACATTATCCAAGTGTCCGGACCATTCGCCGGATAGTTATGTTATTTTAGGAAACAGGAAGTGCTCAGCCATATGTGAAACGTCAACCAAGACCTGCAACAAATGATAATGCCAAAGTAGGTATTTTAGCTGCTGTCGCGGCTAATCCGCACATCAGTAGCATACAAATTGGCAATGAATTGGGAATCTGAAAAACGTCGGTGTTGAGAATGCTACATCAACATCCATTGCACCCGTACCATATTTCTATGCACCAGGAATTGCCTGGCGACGACTTTGAACGTCGTGTACAGTTCTGCCACTGGCCTCAAGGGAAATTACGGGACGATGACAGATATTTTGCACGCGTTCTATTTAGCGACGAAGCGTCATTCACCAACAGCGGTAACGTAAACCGGCATGTTCTTGGAGGTGATCTCCGAATAACACGTCGTCTTCTACTTCAGAACAGTCGGTATTATGGAATTACCGAACGTTTGGCAAACAGTCGCGCAAGTACACAAGCCTGTGCTCGTCGTCGAAGCACCATACCGTGGCCCCCACGTTCACTGGATCTGACATCCCCGGATTTCTTTCTGTGGGGAAAGTTGAAGGATATTTGCTATCTTGATCCACCGACAGCGCCTGACAACACGCGTCAGCGCTTTGCCAATGCATGTGCGAACATTACGGAAGGCGAACTACTCGCTGTTGAGAGGAATGTCGTTACACGTACTGCCAAATGCATTGAGGTTGACGGACATCATTTTGAGCATTTGTTGCATTAATGTGGTATTTACAGGTAATCACAGTGTAACAGCATGCGTTCTTAGAAATGATAAGTTCACAAAGGTACATGTATCACATTGGAACAACCGAAATAAAATGTTCAAACGTACCTACGTTCTGTATTTCAATTTTAAAAACCTATCTGTTACCAACTGTTCGTCTGAAATTGTGAGCCATATTTTTGAAACTATTACAGCGCCATCTATCACAAAGCGAAAAAAGTGGTCCAACTAAAACTTTCAATTTCTTTATGTACTACATGAATATGTAGTAAAAATGGGGGTTCCTATTAAAAAAAAAAAAAAAAAAAAAACGCAGTTGATATACGTCCGACCTATGGCAGCGAAAGCGGGCCAACCGTAGCGCCATCTGGTTTCCCCCTTCAAGCTAGACAAGTTTGGATCTTTATAGTTTTTTCGTTTGACGCTTATTTCGTGAGATATTTGGCCCGGTCATGATCAATGGACCACCCTGTATACATGTAAAAAAACAAACAGTAGTAATTTTTTGTGCGTGTGCGTGCATGTGTGTGTGTGTGTGTGTGTGTGTGTGTGTGTGTGTGTGAGGGGAAGGGGTGATGGGAATGGAACAATGACATCCTCCTTGAATCCGCACCTATTCGTGTGTTTGTTTGTTCTTATGTGTGTTTGTGTTTATGTGTTTGTGTGTGTTTTGTGTGCTGCTGTGTGTGTGTGTGTGTGTGTGTGTGTGTGTGTGTGTGCGTTTGTTTGCGTTTTTGTCTGTTTGTGTTGTGTGTGTGTGTGTGTGTGTGTGTGTGTGTGTGTGTGTGTGTGTGTGTATTATAAGTGTGAGTGTGAATGTGTGCGCCGAGCGAAGTGGGCGCGTGGTTTGAGGCGCGATGTCACGAATTGCACGGCCTCTCCCGCCGGAGGTTCTTGTCCTACCTCGGGCGTATGTGTGATGTTCTTAGAGTAAGTTAGTTTAAGTAGTGTGTAAGTCTAGGGATCGATGAGAGAAAAGGTTTGGTTCTTTAGGAATTCACACACATTTGAACATTTGTGATGTGATGCGTGTTTTATGTGTTACATGATAGCCTTAAGCTATGGTGTTCTTTCATTACTGGTTTATACTCAAATATGTTCAATCTTTCTCTCTGTATCTCCCTCCCTCCAACCTCTCTCTCTCTCTCTCTCTCTCTCTCTCTCTCTCTCTCTCTCTCTCTCTCGTACACATACACAGATATAAACTATACAAATTACACATCCAGGAAGAGTTGTCATGCAGGTAAGGTTTCCTTTTTGTTTTTGAACTTAATTTTGTTATTATAAAATTCTTGGTGCCAGTGATGGAGGCTGTAAATTATTTCTCCTTATAATATTACATTTATGAATGTTACTTTTAGGTTTATAATTGAAACAGCAACCGGTCACACATGTGGTTTAACAAGGTTTAATTTGGATCAAATCGTTACCGATTTTGGATTTTTTATAAGTACATCTTCATATGGTTGTTACACGTTTCGTTTTGTTTTCTTGCTGGAGCCTCGTTTTGTATCTGTCATTGGTTTGCTACACCAGAATAGACAAAATGTTTTGGTTCACTGTTTGGTAAAGTTGATGATACATTTATTTCTTATGACCTCTATAAAAGCATTTATGAAAAGGCTGTAAAAGTTATTAACTCGTGAAATGTGGTGAGAACGTACGTGTTGTATGCTGCTGGGTGACAAAATCACCCTGTGTTTTTGTTGTGAATTTGAAGTCAACACATTTGTAGGTGTGCCCTGTGCTGGTGCTGCCCAGTTCCTTGAAAAACATCACACATCACGCCGTTATCTTTTTAATGGCAGCACACACGATAAACATTAACAAAATGTGGTCCAGTTCAAGTGAGTAACACAAACAGTTTTCTATGATCCTACAGTCTAAATATGTTAAATTTCAGATGCAGTGATAGCATATGGGCTGAGTAAAATATATTTTTTCAAATTCAATGAAATTAATTTAAAAAACAAAAAAAGAAGCAAAATTTTTTTTTTATGTTGTACCTGTTACGTACGATATGGAGCAACTGTCTACTGCCACAAGTTACGGCAATCATAGGTATCACTGGACGCCGTTGCAGAACTTTCGGTCCGCATAAAAAGGCACAATTTACCACCGTGGCAGAGCAATGCAGCAGTACAACAGTACTAGCAGCTATCATGCGCACTGAGTATGACTGGCTGGCGATCTAGGTAGACATTCTAAGCGAACAGCTCAATGAACTACTGTCTTGAATTGGTAACAGCAGGGACAGAAGACTCTATCGTCGCAGTTCTTGGAGCTCATCTCCGAATAACACGTCGTCTTCTAATTCAAAACAGTCGGTATTACGGAACCATGGAATGTTTGCCAAACAGGCGCGCAAGTACACAAGCCTGTGCTCGTCCTCAAACGCCAGCGGCAGTCGATCTTAGGTACAGCTGACTGCCGGACAGGATAACAGAGCCTGTTTATTAGGAGGTCCTAACTAAAATGTCTAGTACATACAGATTCCGTTTCGAGCATATCGCCACGGACCGCCACGCACCGCTATTGGCCACCGATCACGTTCTGCTCGTCAGCCGCTAACAATTACACATTATCGATATATGAAAATCAGCGTGTGGAGCTGGACATAGGACTAGGCCGTGCGTTGATCTGAGACTTTACCATCGCCGACGTCTCACAGCCAATCATCGGTGTCGACATCGTGCTGTACTACCAGCTGATGCCGGACCAGCTGATTCCCGACTCGTAGGGAGTGCTATTGGCCTCACTAGAACCAGGTTCTTCTTGGTACAGCAGGACCGTACATAGTGGCAAACTGACGCAAGCTAAGGACTGTAAGTACGGTTCTACACTGAAGAGCCAAAGAAACTTGTACACATGCCAAATATCGTGGAGGGCCCCCAAAGCGTGCTGAAGTGACACAACACGACGTGGCATGGACTCGATTAATGCCTGAAGTACTGCTGAATGAAACTGACACCATGAATCCGGCAGGACCATAAATCCGTAAGATGTACGAGGGGGTGGAGATCTCTCCTGAACAGCAGTTGCAAGGCATCCCAGGTATGCTCAATGATCCTCATGTCTGGGGAGTTTGGTGGCAAGAGGAAGAGTTTAAATACAGAACAGTGTTCCTGGAGCCACTCTGTAGCTATTCTGGTCTTTTTGGGGGGGGGGCATTGTCCTACTGGAATTACCCAAGTCCGTTGGAATATACAATGGACATGAATGAATGCAGGTGATCAGACCGGATGCTTGCGTACGTGTCACCTGTCAGAGTAATATCTAGACATATCCGGGGTCCATATCACTCCAGCTGCACAAGCCCCACACGGTCAGAGAGCCTCCACCAGCTTGAACAGTCCCCTACTGACATGCACGGTCCCTGGATTCATGAGGTTGTCTCCATACCTGAACATCTACATCCGCTCGATACAATCTGAAACGAGACTCGTCCGACCAGGCAACATGCTTCCAGTCATCAACAGTCCAATGTCGGTGTTGACGGGCCCTGGCGAGGCGTAAAGCTTTGTGTCGTGCAGTCATCAAGGGTACGTGTGTGGGCCTTCGGCTCCGAATGCCCATCTCGATGATGTTTCTTTGAATGGTTCGCAAGCTGACACTTGTTGGTTGCCCAGCAGTGAAATCTGCATCAATTTGCAGAAGGGTTGCACTTCCGTCACTTTGAATGATTCTCTTCTGTCGTTGTTGGTCTCGTTCATGCAGGACCTTTTCCGGCGCAGCGATGTCGCAGATTTGATGTTTTACCAGACTCCTGAGACTCACGGTGCACATGTGAAACGGTCGTACGGGAAAATCCACACTTCATCGCTACCCCAGCGATGCTGCGTCCCATCACTCGTGCGCCGACTATAACACCACGTTCAAACTCATTTAAATCTTGATAACCTTCCGTTGTAGTAGCAGTAACCGTTCAAACAACTGCACCAGACTCTTACTGTCTTATATAGGGGCTGCCGACCGCAGCGCCGTATTCTGCCTGTTTACTTATCCCTGTATTTGAATACGCATGCCACACCAGTTTGTTTGGCTCTTCAGTGTATTTTATGCCGATATCCTGGTCTGACTACGCCCACTGAAGTTCCGAAAACGTGCAGCATAATTCTGCGCATTTTGTTAAAACCACGGACGGCCCTCCAGTATTATGTGGGCCTAAATGTTTTGCACCGGATCGGCTGGCAATAGCAAAGGCCGCGTTTGCCACCTTTTTTTTAAAGAGGTTATTATCCAAGCATCATGTGGTGCGTGGTCATCGCCACTGCACCTGGTTCATAAGAAGAGTGGAGCGTCACGTTCATGTGGTGATTATAGACCGCTAAATGCTAGAATCATACCAGACCGTTAGCAAGTTCCATGGCTACGACATTATAATCATGTTTTACATGGTGCATCATTCCTTAGTGTGCTGGCTTGTGTGGAAGGCTTACATACAGGCAGAAGAAGAAGATATACCGAAAACAGCAATTATTATACCATTCGGGTTATGCGAGAGTATGTTTATGACCTTTGGTTTACGCAGTGGAACTAAAACCTGGCAAAGATTGACTGATTCTGTACTACAAAGCCTATCCTTTTGCCTTTCCTACCTTGATGATATCTTGTTGATCTTCTAAACCACCGAAGAAGAACATCAACACCTCAGAGATGTGTTTAAACGGTTGGAACAGCACAGCAACCCTTTGACCACAGCTAAATGCATATTCAGGCGACGCAAAGTCTATTTTCTCGGTCATCGTATATCTTCTGCAGGCTACGTTCTCCTACCGGACAAAGATGAAGCTATTCTGCATATACAAAAGCCAAGTACTCTGAAGGTGCTATGTCAGTTCCATAGGATGCTAAAATTTTATCGCCAGCATGTACCGAGCGCAGTATAGCTACAAGAACTGTTAATTGAGGCACTTTCTATCCCCTAAGATTAAAGGAAACTCTGCGTTGCAAAGGACTAAGGCAACTGACGTCACTAAACAAAGCATGGCAAACGCTGCACTTCTGGCGCATCCTACGCTTGATGTGCCCTTCGCAACGGTGATTGATACAAGTCTAACAGCTATAGGTGCGGTATTCAAATAGTGGATAGATGGTTCGTGGCAACCGCTAGCATTTTATTCACATAAACTCTCGCCGTCGCAACAAGAGTGGAGGACTTGGACGCGGCACTTCTCGCTGTGTACGAAGCTATCAAATACTTCTGGCCTCAGACAGAAGCGAGAGACTTCATAATCTATATGGACCACAAACCGTTAACGTATGCGTTTAGGCAGCATAGCAACAGCTGTTCACCGCTACAATGTAATCAACTGGAATTTATCGTGCAGTTGACTACTAACATCAGGCACATCTATGGTATGGAGGATGTGGTAGCCGATTGCCTTTCTCGATTCAACAGAGTTTCGAGCCCCTGACGCCCAGGGGCAACAGACTGACCAAAAACTTCACACTTTCCTAAACGACGCCAATTCGGCTTTACAGTTGCAACTCGTTAGTGTCCTTGACGCATATGTTTAAATACAGAGTCTCCCAAAATAATGAATACACTTTTTGAAACAGAATATCTTTTTAATTAAAGGAGACAGAAATACAGTTTTTATGGGTAATAATTTCGAAGGCGGTGAGAAACAAAACAATGCTGTCTTTTGTTTCAGGATTGTCAGCAAACATGGCGTTATCGTTTGAACAACGGAAGTGGGTGCTAAAGTGTTACTGGAAAACAGAGAATGTGAGTGTGGTACGGCGACATTGCAGAGTTGAATTTGGAACACCGCCACCGACAAGAGTAAGAATTACAAGAATCAGAGATAAGTTTGAAGTCGAAGGAACCTTGCACGATATTAAAAAGGGACATAGCGGACGAAAGAGAAGTTCGACAGACAATGAGAGTGTTGATGCAGTAATCGAGGCATACACACGATCCCCAAAGAAATCTGTGAGGCAATGCTCTCGTGAGACTGGGATCCACAGAATCAGTGTTCATAGAATTTTGCGGTCTCACAACTTTAAGCCTTACATTGCAAGACTTCTCCATGCTCTTAACGAGGATGATCCTGATAGGCGAAGCGAATTTTGTGAGTGGTTCATTAACAGATGTGAAGAAGAGCAACGTTTCCAAGATCGAGTTCTTTGGTCAGACGAAGCGACGTGTCTGGTGCAGTTGTTAGAACGGTTACTGCGGTTACAATGGCAGGTAATCAAGATTTAAATGAATTTGAACGTGGTGTTATACGCGTAATCGACGCACGAGTTATGGGACAGAGCAATCTCCGGTGTAGCGATGAAGGGCGGATTTTCGCGTACGACCATTTCACGAGTGTGCCGTGAATCTCAGGAATACGGTAAAACATCTGATCTTCGACATCGATGGGGCCAGAAAAGGTCCTGCATGAACGAGATCAACAACGACTGAAGAGAATCATTCGAAGTGACGAAAGTGCAACCCTTCTGCAAATTAATGAAGATTTCTCTGCTGGGCAATCAGCAAGTGTCAGTGTGCCAACCATTCAACGAAACAATATCGATATGAGATTTCGGAGAACGAAGGCCCACTCGTGTACCCTTGATGATAGCACGACACAAAGCTTTACACCTCGCCTGAGCCCGTCGACACCGACATTGGACTGTTGACGACTGGAAACATGTTGCCTGGTCGGATGAGTCTCGTTTCAAATTGTGCCGAGCGGATGGACATGTACGGGTATGGTGACAACCTCATGAGTCCATGGACCGTGCATGTCAGCAGGGGACTATTAAAGTTGTTGGAGGCTGAGTGCGTATCCGTGGCGCGTGGAGTGATATGGGACCCCTGATAGGTCTAGATACAACTCTGACAGGTGACACGTACGTAAGCATCCTGTCTGATCACCTACATCCATTCATGACCATTGTGCATTCCAATGGACTTGGGCAATTCTTTGATCAGATGAAGCGAGGTTTAAACTTGGAACAATTAACCGCCATAACTGCGTGTACTGGGCCAGGGTGAATCCGTACACAACCGAGCAAACCTACCAGGAGTAACACTCTGGTGTGGTCTGTCTTCTAGAGGGTTAATCGGGCCGGACTTCTTTAACAACACTGTCACGGCCGACTCGTACTTGGAAATATTGGAAATGATAACTCAACTCTTAGCGTTGTGTTTGGAAATGAAGAATATTACTTTTAACAGGATGGGGCACCACCTCACTTTCACCTGGATGTGAAGGCATTTCTCTAGCGTACATTTCCTGCCAAGTGGATGGGACGAAGAGGGAGTTCGGAGTATCCCGCTGGATCTCCAGATTTAAATTCTCTAGACTCCTTTCTGTGGGGTACGCTCAAGAACACTGTTTACGCTGCGCGACCACACGCTCTGGATGATCTTAGAGAGCAAATTGAGCAAGCCTGTGCTGCTATTCCGTTGGAAACAATAAAGCTGGCATGTCGCTCAGTCGTAAGTCGTTGTCAACGGTGTATTGCGATGGGTTGACACCAGTTTGAGCATTTACCACCTTAACTCGGACCATGAGGCACCTAACACCACTAAAACTGTATTTCTCACCCTTTTCATTAAAGAGATGTTCAGTTTCAAAGAATGTATACATTATTTTGGGACATCCTGTATATTGCGATATGTCGCAAGAAAGGTTCCGGCCCTTCCTGCCTGCTCAATTTCGCAAGCAAGCCGTCGACAATTTACACACCTTGTCTCATCCCCGAGTCCGTCCGACGTTCCGTCTGATGTCGAAGCGCTTTGTCTGGCTGGCAATGGAGGAGGACTGTTGTATATGAATGTGGGTATGTATGCCATGGTAATGCATCGAAATGTCTCACCACGTACGTGCACCAGTGGGCAACTTCCCTGAAATCGCCTCACGTTTTGTCATGTACGTTTCGATGTCATTCTTTACTTCCATCAGAGGGTCAATGATATCACAGACTGTTTCACTTGCTGGCTGAAAGCAGCACCACTGCACAACCTCTCTGCAGAAACACCAATGTCCACCTTTGTGTCCACATGGTTACTCATTGCGCAAATCAACATATCGTGCCAGGCAATTTGAATCACTTATTCCTCAATCTTGCAATTTTCTGAGGGTATGCCCAGCACAAAACCATAAGTTACTAACCAGAAAGCAAAGCGCCGACAGAGAGATGGCACCGTTCTCTCAAAGCTGCTCTCAAGTGCCAAGAGACAGATTGGACGACTGCTATGCCAACCGTGTTAATTGGTCTACGAAATGCTTACAAACCGGATATAGTCGTTTCGTCGGCAAAACTGGTCTTCGGGGCGAACTCTTCGGCATCGATTTCTGCATTCCGCCACGACAGAGTTCTTACGTGAGCACCTCGCTTGTTTTCGTCTGCGTCAAGGTTACAGATATGGCACACGACCTTGCTACGTATTCCAAGGCTTGTCCATCTCTTCGCACGTAATTCTACGCTCAGACGTTGGGAAATCGTCTCTACAAGCTCTGCAGATGGGCCCACACCGTGTGTTAGGAAGAGGTGCTCGGACTTTAGATATTTCCGTCAACGCCAAGACCACGCTTGGTTTCCATTGACCGTGTCAAACCAGCATACATATTTCGCGAAGAATCGGTGACAGATTTTTCAAGAGGACAGCTTAATATTTCCGTGCCAGCACCGCAACCGCAACCACTACCTCAATTCAGCCGTAACTGCAAGCTCAACAACCGTCCGAAATAGTTCCACAACTAGTGCGCCAGACCCGCTCTGAACGGCACGTGTATTTCCCTGTACGTTTCAGAGTTGACGCTCCGCTTCCACCACTGGGCTGATGTAGCGTTGCATCACCGTCATCTGCTGTATGTCGTCGCGTTTGTCAAGTGAAACTGTGCGGACTGCTACAGACGATGTTGCAGCGACAGCGTTCTTTATTCCTTGCTTAAGCTTACCCTTGGAGAGACTGTACTTAGATATAGCTTGACTACTGACTCATCGTTAATTGTTTCAACCTTTAAAAAGACGAGTATACACTCATGTAAAACCCTCTCCTAACGGGTGACAAGAGACTTGAATACAATTGTTGACTGTTCGGATCAATAAGGTTATTGATCTGCGTAACTCAGAGAGCGGATAAGTTGCACATTCTAGAAGGCTTGGAATCCATAACAAAGTCGAGCAGTTCCAATTGCAGCTATAAGAAGAGGATTTAATTATTCTCTCGTATGCAAAAAAAAGCATGTAACGTACTTTAAATGTCCATGTAGGCATTGTTTAATGTGTTAATCTGGCTATTATTATTCCTACTCCAAGAAGAAATGTAAATGATAAACGGGTATTTATTGGGGAAATATAGTACAATAGAAGTAACATGTGGTTACACTTTCACGCAATTTGAGTGCAAAGATCCTGAGTAATCAGTACCCAGAACGGCTTTGATACGCCTGGGCGTTGAGTCAAGCAGAGCCTGGATGGCGTGTACAGGTACAGCTGCCCACGCAGCTTCAACACGATACCACAATTCATCAGGAGCAGTGACTGGCGTATTGTGACGAGCCAGTTGCTCGGCCACCATTGACCAGACGTTTTCAGTTGGTGAGAGATCTGGAGAATGTGCTGGCCAGGGCAACAGTCGAACATTTTCTGTATCCAGAAAGGCCCGTACAGGACCTGCAACATGCGGTCATGTATTATCCCGCTGAAATGTAGGGTTTCGCAGGGATCGAATGAAGGGTAGGGCCACGGGTCTTAACACATCTGAAATGTAACGTCCACTGTTCAAAGTGCCGTCAATGCGAACAAGAGGTGACCGACGCGTGTAACCAGTGTCACCCCATACCATCACGCCGGGTGATTTGCCCGTATGGCGATGACGAATACACGCTTCCAATGTGCGTTATCCACGAATCACAGATGCGACCATCTTGATGCTGTAAACAGAATCTGGATTCATCCTAAAAAAATGACGTTTTGCCATTCGTGCACCCAGGTTCGTCATCAAGTACACCATCGCAGGCGCTCCTGTCTTCGATGCAGCGTCGAGGGTAACCGCACCCATGGTTTCCGAGCTGATAATCCATGCTGCTGCAAACGTCGTCGAACTGTTCGTGCAGACGGTTGTTGTCTTGCAAACGTCCCCATCTGTTGACTCAGGGATCGAGACGTGGCTGCACGATCCGTTACAGTCATGCGGATAAGATGCGTGTCATCTCGACTGCTAGTGATACGAGGCCGTCGGAATCCAGCACGGCGTTCCGTATTACCCTCCTGAACCCACCGATTCCAAATTCTGCTAACAGTCATTGGATCTCGACCAAGGCGAGCAGCAATGTTGCGATACGATAAACCGCAATCGCGATAGGCTACAATCCGATCTTTATCGAAGTTGGAAACGTGATGGTACGCATTTCTCCTCCTTACAGGAGGCATCACAACAACGTTTCACCAGGCAACGTCGGTCAACTGCTGTTTGTATATGAGAATTCTGTTGGAAACTTTCCTCATGTCAGCACGTTGTAGGTGCCAACCTTGTGTGAATGCTCTGAAAAGCTAATCATTTGCATATCACAGCATCTTCTTCCTGTCTGTTAAATTTCACCTCTGTAGCACGTCATCTTCGTGGTGTAGCTATTTTAATGGCCAGTAGTGGATATTCGAAAAGATCAATATAGCCTGATAGTGTGCTCACAGTTCCGTCTGTTGCCAATTCATTCCCAATTAACACGTTGTTTTCCTTGACCTCTCCAAAGACTATGCGACATACATTAGAAAGGGAATTTTTCGTTTGTTACTGAATTCATCGGCCAAATTGTAAAGCACATTATACAAACGATTCTGTTTTCCTAGTAATGTCTGCTCTCTTTGGTCATATGCAATAGAAGAGTAACGTTTTATCCTCTCGTAAGCAAAACACATTAAAAATAAGGGCTTGCCATTACTTATCTATACTGAAATGCGTCTTAACGTAAGGAATACTCAAACAATTATCTGTGTGATTAACTTCTTTGACGACACGTTTAGAGGGCTAATGCAAGACAAGAAATCAGCCACTAAAAAGTTATCCTTACGATAGAATTATCAAATTTCACATTTAATTGAAAGTTACAGAAGAGACGAAAATATTTATTCTCAAAAAACGCTTGGTTGACATGTGCAACTCTTACAACAGCCACAGACCTCTGATCGGACCTATATTGGCAGGTCGCTTGTGTACATCCTATAATGTCTCTGGTACATCGTACTGCATCTGCAGTAACAATTTGAACAGCAGTTGGTACCATGGTGTCTCAAAGAACTGTTAAAAATCGGTCACTTCAAGGCAGTTTCGTGCCTGATTCCTTGTAGCGTGCATTCCTCTGATCCCAAACCACCCTTATCTGCGACGCCAGCGTTGTCAAGCGAGAGGGCAGGTTGAGAGTTGCGTATTCTATTGGGAGCTGGTTCTCCCTCGGTGTCACTGATGACCGTGTGTTTGTTATAAGGAGGCCAGTTGGGTGCCTGCAACCATCCTGTCTGCTTGATAGACACACTGCACGTACAGCTGGAGTTATGGTCTGGTGTGCGATTTCATGTGACAGCAGGAGCTCTCTCGTGGCTATCCCATGCACCTTGAGTGCAAATTTGTACGTCAGTCGGATAATTTGACCTGTTGTGCTGCCATTCATGAACAGCTTTCCAAAGGATGTTTTCCAAAAGGCTGGCCCTCATACCGCTGTTGTAACCCAGCATCCTTTGCTGAGTGTGGGCATGCTGCCTTGGCTTGTTCGATGTATCTTCAGTCGAGCACATATGGGACATCACCGAACGACATCTCCAGCGTCATGCACAAACAGCATTAAACGTCCCTGTATTGACCGACCATGTGCAACAGTCATGGAACTCCATCCCACAAACTGACATCCGGCATCTGTACAAGAAAATACATGCTTGCAATCAACATTCTTATTCCGGTTATTAATGTACCAGTATTTCACATCTGCAATGTCTTATCTCGCAGTTACATTAATCTATGATCTTGCAATGTTAATCTCTTACATATTGAAACGTCCCCTTAGAAAAATTATACAAGACTGGTCTATGTGAAACGTCCTCTTTGAACAATTATACACGACTGTGCTTAAACTGACACACAATATCTTTAGCGCAACGCAATCTGACTTCCAAAAATCCCTACGAAAGAATGGCCCTGACTATCAATAACCTACACGTTTCACAAATCACTTACCTCACAAAAATCTTCGTTACTCAAGCTACTGCAATACAGCGAGCGCCACTACTGCCAGCTAAATAAAAGATTCAAACTACTGAAGGCACTAACTACTGATAGGCATAGTTAGCAAATGAAAGATTTTAATAGAGAACAAACAATGTATTTACCTCACTAGTCATAATATATATAGCAGTTCATGACACCAATTCTTACAAATTTCAAAACTCCGCCATCTCTCTCCCCACGTCCACCACTGCTGGCGGCTCACCTCCAACTGCGCAACGCTACGCGCTGTTAGCATCCAGCTGCCGCTGCCCAACACTACAATGGCAGACAACAAAGCAAACCAGCCACAGACTGCACACGGCACAGCCAGTGATTTTTATACAGAGCGCTACGTGGCGGCGGCGTTACCAATAAAAAAACCTAAACAGCCTACTTACAATATGAAGGCCTTATTTCAATAGTGGTACAAGTCCATTACCTCCACTTTTCTGCCTATAATGCCTATAATGCTTCTGAAATTAATGATCCAAACGAACAGAAAGAAAAGTTCATCTCTAGCAAGAAGCCATATGTTTGAATATTGCTGGTATCTCAAGCGCAGATTTTTCAGCGCTCATTTAAATTTAGGACTCTGTATCTCAAAATGAACAAAAATGGACTTGTACCACTATTGAAATAAGCCCTTCATATGCTATGTAGACAAAAGGTGTTGCCGTATTTTCACTACTCAAAATTAATTACTTTTGAAGTTGCAATTATTTTTCTACCAAGGTAGATAAGGTAAACGCTGTTGAAGCGACGTGTCGCTGGCTTACCGACCAAGGCATCTCACTGGAGAGCAGAGAATCTGTGCTCGATTCCGTAAAGCATTCTGCAGTTTTTTCCGATTTGTATTTTCCTTATTGAAATTATGGGGAATGGAAGGGTTAACAAGGTAGGTCAATCAATAAGGAATAATAACATGAGAAGCAAATGAATTCTTCAACGCCTTGAATTGGTAAGGAATTAAAATTTTATGCCTCATAGAGCGCAAACAGCTCCGAAAGAAAGCTGCGAATCGTGACGAGGGACCACGGACAGCCGACGCGCAACGCGTGTTTGCCTGTTCGTCATATCGTTGTTATGAACGTGGAAGAGTGAGGATTTCCAGCAATAACTGTATACACTACTGGTCATTAAAACTGCTAACCACGAAGATGACGTACTACAGACGCGAAATTTAACCGACAGGAACAAGATGCTATGATATGCAAATGATTAGCTTTTCAGAGCATTCACACAAGGTTGGCGCCGGTGGCGACACCTGCAACGTGCTGACATGGGGAAAGTTTCCAACCGATTTCTCATACACAAACAGCAGTTGACCGGCCTTGCCTGGTGAAACGTTGTTGTGATGCCTCGTGTAAGGAGGAGAAATGCGTACCATCACGTTTCCGACTTCGATAAAGGTCGGATTGTAGCCTATCGCGATTGCGGTTTATCGTATCGCGACATTGCTACCCCCCTTGTTCGAGATCCAATGACTGTTAGCAGAATATGTGATCAGTGGGTTCAGGAGGGTAATATAGAACGCCGTGCTGGAGCCTAATGGCCTCGTATCACTAGCAGTCGAGATGACAGGCATCTTATCCGCATGGCTGTAACGGATCGTGCAGCCACGTCTCGATCCCTGAGTCTACAGAAGGGGCCGTTTGC
The DNA here is from genome assembly GCF_023897955.1 of Schistocerca gregaria. NCBI lineage: Eukaryota > Metazoa > Arthropoda > Insecta > Orthoptera > Acrididae > Schistocerca > Schistocerca gregaria. The sequence continues at coordinate 296,393,248 of NC_064922.1, forward strand.
AAGACAACAAACATCTGCACGAACAGTTCGACGACGTTTGCAGCAGTATGGATTATCAGCTCGGAGACCATGGCTGCGGTTACCCTTGACGCTGCATCACAGGGAGGAGCGCCTGCAATGGTGTACTCAACGACGAACCTGGGTGCATGAAAGGCAAAACGTCATTTTTTCCGATGAATCCAGATTCTGTTTACAGCATCATGATGGTCGTATTCGTGTTTGACGACATTGCGGTGAACGCACATTGGAAGCGTGTATTCGTCATCGCCATACTGTCGTATCACCCGGAGTGGTGTCATTGGTTACACGTCTCGGTTACCTCTTGTTCGCATTGACGGCACTTGAAACAATGGACGTTACATTTCAGATGTGTTACGACCCGTGAGCCTACCCTTCATTCGATCCCTGCGAAACCCTGCATTTCAGCAGGATAATGCACGACCGTATGTTGCAGGTCCTGTACGGGCCTTTCTGGATACAGAAAATGTTCGACTGTTGCCCTGGCCAGCACATTCTCCAGATCTCTCACCAACTGAAAAGTCTGGTCAATAGTGGCCGAGAAACTGGCTCGTCACAACACGCCAGTCACTACTCTTGAAGAACTGTGGTATCGTGTTGAAGCTGCATGGGCAGCTGTACCTGTACCCGCCATGCAAGCTCTGTTTGACTCAATGCCCAGGAGTATCAAGGCCGTTATTACGGCCAGAGGTGGTTGTTCTGGGTACTGATTTCTCAGGATCTATGCACCCAAATTGTTGGAAAATGTAATCACATGTCAGTTCTAGTATAATATATTTGTCCAATGAATACCCGGTTATCATCTGCATTTCTTCTTGGTGTAGCAATTTTAATGGCCAGTAGTGTATACAACAATCGGAAGTAGGTTCCGTCACTATTCTGTTACGGGCTTCGAGCGTGCCTGAAGTGAATGTTTATCGGACATCCGCAGAATAATATGCGTATTGTGAAGTAATACGGTGACTTCCGTAAGTAATGTATCTCTCCTGCAGAACATAATTTGTAGTAAATAGCTTTTCTCTTAATGCAGCAGTATCTAGCTGTCTGTTCTAAAATTTTTCATTTGCGCGATCTTTATAACGGTGGCGTATAGCCTTCGACTTAATAATATTTGGTAGTTTGTCACTGTCGACGGCAACCGTGAAGTGATCGATGCTGTGTTTTAATTTGTGGAACTGTCATAGGACAGCTGTATTGTAAGTGCACTACAGGAAGCAGGCAGTTCTATTCCTCAGTGCTCCGAATTGACAGGAGCTACTACCGTTGAGGGACTTTTGGAGCTGAAAAACGAAAAGAGGTTTGTTGATGTCGAGGAAAAGTTTCAAGAAGTCGAAGCAGAAGGTGATTCAGTGGAATATGAATCTGAAATCTATCGTATTGTTTTGGAAATGCGCACGACGCAGTCGCTCAGTGCATCATCTGTTCCGGCTGAGTACTATGAATAGCTAAGCGGTCGAATTGCGGATCTATACCCCTTGAAGCAAAAGTAAAAGCGGTAGCTTTAGCCAAGAAGGATCCAAATTGGAACCCGCAAACATTGCAAAAGAATGGAGCAAGTGCAGTCCTGAAAGGGAAGAACGATTTGACATTGAGGAAAAGTTATGTAGATAAAGGAAGCACAAGATACGACACATACCAGTCTATAAATAATGGACATTCTACGGGTTGCTCGAATCTTTTATTTTTACTAATTTTTATTCTTATTTTTCAAGTTGTTTGTGAAGTTTATTTGCCTACATTGTTACTATTCGTTACTGATTTACTTAACTTATTACCTCTCCTATTCCTCCCAATTTCGAAACGGAAAAAAATACAAATGGAAAAGAAAACTGGAGAAAGCGTTTGTAAATCGAACACAGCAGGCAGATTCCTCGATCGCTAGGCCAGCAGCGCTTTCCTTGGTAGCGTTCATGTTTGGGTACATAAGTGGCAGTCGTAACCGATTCATTCCTAAGTTTCTAGAAAAATATGCTTTCGCTGATCCCATATATACTGGTGAACTCTGCTCAAGTCTCAATTATCTACAGATCCTGGCAACTTTGAATCGATTGAGCGTCATGAATTTAAGAGGTGGTTTTCAAAAAATCGATGCGGAAGGGTACTGAGCCAAAATGTCTTATGTCTATCATTTTAGATTGAAAAAGTGACCTGCGAACTCTGAGGCGAATCGGTTGACAATGTGTGAAACCTTCCCCTCGTTAGTGCGTTACATTTCTGTCGTACGTATCAGCCACTACTTTCCTACCATTTTCACGCGCTGATCCTCCCGTCGGAGGTTCGAGTCCTCCCTGGGGCATGGGTGTGTGTGTTGTCCTTAGCGTTAAGTTAGTTTAAGTTAGATTATGAAGTGTGTAAGCCTGTGGACCGATGACCTCAGCAGTTGGGTCCCATAGGAACTTACCGCCACCATTTTCACTCTCCAACAAGGAGGTCATTGTTAAACGCTCAATGTTCTTCTCAAACCCATGCGTAAGATTGATAAGGCATATTAATTGCATACACTCGTGGCTATTACTGTTACCTAAATGTCTCTCGCTCTCTCTTTCATACGTGGATCATAAGGAAAAAATTCAAAAGCGTTAAGATTAAATGATCTATTTAAAATCAGACACCATTCTGCTAAATATGGGTGGAAACTTAGTTTACTTACTACAACACTGAGCCTAATATTAATCACGACGTACTTATTGGTATTTTTGATCATTCTGGAAAAGACCATTTTTAACACTATAGTGTGCACCATATATGCAACTTCGACTACAAACTAGGCAGGAACTCTACAAAGTTAAAAATAACATTCCTAATTTTGGAAAACTGTTTAACATTGGTGTACCAATTCCTCGTCTTTTGCGGCGGTCAGCAGTTTATTTCCTTTTAATGGTTTGAAAACAACAGATTTGAATGCAATTTAACGCAGCAAGAGGAGTTTTCTTTTTACATCTCGCAGGTAAAAGAAGCATTGCAGGAGTTTTAAATGACTGTGTAGAGACCATATGATGGGAGATATGTTGACTACATCCTCGTTATTTCAAAGACGTGCATATTTTCTTACATAGTTCAGAGTGTAGATGTACCGTCCAACTTTATTCACTGATAGTTATAAGAATCTTATAACATGATTTCTGAAACATAGAGCTGCATGACATTTAAATTTTAATTCAGGCTTACCACAGATAACGACCTCCACTGAAAGCAACAGAGCATTCAGGGGTTCATTGTCCGTTTGGAAATTTCACTGAAAGCAACACAGCATTTGTGTTACATTCAGGGGTTCATTATCCGTTCGGAATTTTTGCCGTCGCCGCCGTACCAGTAGTGGCGCGTAGGATGGCATTGGCGATGGACGATTGGATTATTTAACGCCGACGGCAGGAATGTAGCCGCCCTCTTGCCACTACAGTCGACGGATTGTTTACCGTCTCCCCCGAAATTGTGGCGTGACTAACTGCGCGGTTACGCACTCATCGTCCAGTCTGCCGCCGACCGCTGTTGTGTACGCGTTGAGTGTGGAACAGTGGTGTGGTTTTATCATGGCCGAAGTGGTTGTATTTGATAGTGCGTTACTAATTCATTTTGTCCAAGAAGAGCCTGTACTCTAGGACAAAACCTTGGACGTTTTTAAAGGTAGGAACGTCACAAGGAATGCGTGGCATCAAGTTTGTCTTCAACTTAGGAGTAATTCTGATAAGCTGGAAGACAGCGAAAAAATTGACTTTGGTAAGTACAAACAATTTTATCTATTTATTTTACAATGCTGTTAATTTGACCTTAACAGTCTTAAATTTATTTTATTTTTTGCTATTTTTAATTTAATAACAAATGAAAAGACTCAAAATTTTAAAAACAACGTACATTAAACAAAAAAACATTATTTCAAAACAACAAAAATCTTATAAAAACACCTGAATATAAGGTAAAGGTCACAGTAGTAACGAATAAGCTAGATTTTCGTCATCTTTTAAAACAAGGCTTGATAAAGAAGTTCTCAATTTCGAAACATCGCCCAAGCAAAAGCAATAAAAGTAAACAACAAATTATTTATATTATATTAAATAAATGTAAGACTATTAAGGTCAATTAAATAGCATTGTAACTAATAATTAATAGTCTTTAAAAATTATTTTTCAGTATCATTGATTTATTTTACATTTTAAAGTTTCAATATAGTCAGTACCTGTTACGTGTCGAATTGCACTAATCAGTGAAACTAGAGTTATTTTTTATGCTAAACAGTGTCAAATCCGTCCATAATGTATGTGGTTATGCATATGTTTCATAGTTCCATGTGTCTAGCCCTCATCTGCCGGAGAATGCTTCCAACACTTGACGCGGACACACGGGCACGAAGTACTTGCAGAGAAAGTTTCTCACGTTGTTGGCTTTCAAACCCCTTCTTGTACAGCATCCTAATCAGATGTTTTCAAGTCGTATAATTGATGTAGCACCCTTAGCTGCGTACCCTTCTCACTCTCTAACATAATTATGAAGCACAATACAGGCCTTGACGGTATCCGTAGCAAAAACAGGTTATACATTCAAAGGAGGTGAAAACATCGCCATTAGTTACTAAGTATTCCGAAAGCGCACTCTATGTACCGTCTTGCTCTACAATCTGTAGTTAAATATCTTCTTTTCAATAGTCAAATGAATACCAGCGTAAAGTCTCAACAAATGTCTAAGCTAAATGCAGCGTCAGCAACCAAGAAACAAATTACTTTCGGGCTTTCCTTTCCTGGTAGGCACATCTCTTTCGGTAGATTACGTGAACCACTTTCAATTGATTTCCACAGCATAGTGCGTTTGAAAATAGGGGAGTCGCAGTCTTTTCCATAACTTCCAATTTTCACGAAAGTAAATCGCTACGAAGTGTCTGCGATAGTCATTAACACATTTAAATAATAATCTATATAGCTGAAGAACATAGAGCCGCTTTCCGCCGACACACTAGACGGATGTGCTTTTCATCTATAGCACCTATACAATGAGCGGAATTTGTTATTGATTCAAATCCCTTTGCTGATTTCTTCCAGGTTTCTTTCGTGATTGGTGGTATGCACTCATTTTGCAAAACTAGCCACAAAGCTTGACAGACATTTTTAGCAATCAATCTTGCTGTAAATATTCCAATTGTGTACGAATAATGGAGGTCGGTAAACGTGCATCCACTGGCCAGATACCTAAAAATAAAAACATTATTTTAGTGTCAATGCAACACGAATATTGTAGTTAACTAGTTGTAATTGTTAATATAACTCCTTATTTCCCGTTACAAATATTTTATTTTCCGGAAGAGAAGTCATGAAAAGGTGGAAACACTTAATGATGTTTTTATCAAATCACCAAAGAAATACAAATAATCAGAAGCAAGTGGTTCACATGCCTCCAAGGAAAAAAGTTCATGTTTAACGATGAGCTACAGTTTCTGTAAAAAAATATACGAGGAAAGAGAAACAGAAGAAGAACTAAGTGCCTCGCCAGTAGCTTCGACAGTGACTACAGTTGAAGGAACAGCCGAAACAGTTGTTAGGCAACATAAAAAATGAATGAAGTCGGCTTAAAAATTTTACAAACATTAAAGAAAAGAGAACCTGAGGAAAAAATCTGGCATTCTTTGGTAGTTTGTTGCCTCATGTAGACAAGTTTGATGGCACTTAGTGGCTTCAGTACCAAATAGAATTTCTTCAAGTCATTTCGAAAATTAAATGTACGTACCCCTCCATACCTCAAACCCATAATGTATACAACCAGTCTACTTACCAGATCCAGTAGTTTAATCAAATATCAAGTTACCTGTCAAAATTCCCCAGATGCCTCAAAAAGCATTTACGACTCACATACATTCACCGCAGTTTACATGTACTCCAGTTCCGTTGCAACAAATGACCTTCCCTGCAATCACAAATTTCCAGCCAATTTCAAATGTACCGCAGAAGGAAAATTCTGCTGCTCAGCTTTACGAAAACTAAATGATCAGGGATGATAATGCTCAATCTCACAGCCCTTCAGTAACTTATTTATCTTCAATGAACACTATTGATTTTGCTGAATTGTAATTCGTAATGATCAGATATTCCCAAACATGTAACAAAATGCTGAAGCTTATTCAATACAGAAATACAAGGCTTTGTAATCTGAAAATTGTGTGGTGAGTTAATTCCCCACTCTCAGTTTTACTTACCTTAAAGTTATCGCCAGCATTTCCACCGGTTGAATACAATTCGTCAATCTAGTATTTTCCCGTTGTATAAGATTTTTCAGGTCGTGTAATGTGTACTTCGTCGTATGACAAGACTGACATCCTAAAATAACAAAAACTTGTCTTCGTCGTTACTTAAATGAGAAAACGAAGTGTAGAAGGCTCAAACTACCTCTCTCTTTCGATTAATCTGATGAGCCCAAGTAAGTGAATTTTTTTTCACTTCCTCTTCAGTCGACGATATAGCAATAATGCAATAGGTTGTTCTCTATTCATGTTGTGCACAACACTATTTATAATATGATAAAGCGACAATTAAGTAGCCACTTGTTGCACGGTGGTCAGTGATCGACTGACGTCGCGTCGTTATTTAGAATGTTACCGCCCAGTGCGCAAACGCTACATTAACGTTAGAGTGGTGAATGTAAAAATTCCGATCGGACAAAAACGCCAACATGTTCCCGGTCTTACTGTTGAGTTCCTCATGAGTGGTCACTAGTTCCTTGCAGTGGTTATGATCCACAGGAAGAATAGGCTATGCTTAAGGGAGGACATGAGGCCTGTGCTCTTTTTCCTTACTGCTGGAACATGTACTGAGAACCCTGGTTTGTATTTGCAAATTCGGATTGTCTTCCTACTGAAGGTTTCATCAAATTCACTTTAATGAATGGAAAGTCTTTGCAAAAAGTGGTCTTGTGCTGCAGTGTAAGGTACTAAGCTATCAATGGAATCCATCGTATGTCACGTCAGTTTACTGTTAAGCCATCGACTGTCTTGCTGCATTTTTTATGGTGCCTTCAAGATTTTTTGCTGCCAAAAAATGCTTATGATTCTTCTCAACTACTACAAAGAGATTCTTTATTCTGCAGTAACGAAATTACACGCTACTAGTCTGCAGTGAGAAGAAGTTTCGTGTCCTGCTCGCTTTAGATTCAGTTACATCGAAATTGGAGTCATTTGGCAGGTCTTGTCCAAGTATTAAGAATTTTAAATCAATAATATCCGCTCACATTTTATAACTTTATAGAAGCTTCATGATGGTTAACATACTTTTTATGATTTGATTCGGACCCGTGCCTGAATCTGAATAAGTCACGATATGCTTGTGGTCTTTTGCGATGTTTTTTATGTGCTGTTTGAGGCATGTAGCTACTTCTTGTGACTTCCGAGACAGAGAAAAGTAAGTAAAGTACTTACTATTTCAAAAGTAAATGACGTAACTGTTAAAACATTTATCCAACTGTGAGGCATAACAGTCAATGCCTTCATGGAAAAATGTTGGTTGTTGCCTACGTAACCACGATTGTACCCAGACGTGGACGTCTCTATTCGAAGTAAATCGACGGTTACGAATGTCTTTCTTCAGGGCTCAAACAATATTCAAATCTCATGGAGAAAGATCGGGACTTTATGGGAGACGTGTAAGGGCTTTCCAGCGAAACATCTGCAGCGTTCGACCTTAACGACACGTGAGTGAAGCCCTGAAGAAAGACCTTCATGACCGTCCATTTGCTTCGGATGAAGAGATGCACACCTGGGTACAATCGTTCTTCTGCAGGCGACAGCAAACATTTTCCCACAAAAGCATTGACTGTCTTGTCTCACAGTGAGATAGACGTTGAGCCGCGGCGACCTGGCGCCAGTGTTTTTTGTTCATGTATCGTAGAGATCGACTGTGGCTGAGCTAAGTTATCTTTGCTTTTCGCGTGTCTTATCTTCCGGTTTGGCGGTCGAAGCGAGTTGGCTGTGAGCCTTCGACGGGTAACCCTCGAGATCTCGTGACATTCGCGGGGAGACGAGTGTCAACGGCTGCCGAACGAGCGTGATGACCGTTACATGTTGTGGTGTGAAATTTGCTGGGCGTTTTGCCGATATGGGCAGCTTGGAAATACAAGTTCTGTGACTTATCTGGGGACAAAATCTGAAGGGAAGCGGTGAAGCTGTGGAACCCGCTCCCTCGTATTTTGTACCTGATATGGAGTAAGTCGTCGTTATTATGTTTGTTCAGCGACGCACGCAGAGCCATTTAAACTTTGTTATTATGGTGAGACTTTCATAGTAGAACCTTAAGACGGGGTGGAAGAGTTCAGATGGCCTTGTTAAATGGTGGCTGTTTTTTGAAAGTTTTCTCAGAAGGTTTACTAACGCTTTGTGTCTCTTGCAATGTTGCCGTTTTTAAAACCTGCACTCTATTAATGCAGATGCCCATGTGTAAGTGAGTCAAAGGTTCTGCCGAGTGTTTCTATGTTTCAGAGTTATTGGAATGTCTTTGTGATTAGGGCAGAAACTTTTGATTGTGCCAGCGCCTTGGCGGGGAGCGAAATGTCATCCGAGGTCTAGGCCTGGCAGTGTTTAAGAACGTGGCTACTTGTTCACATGTTCCCTTACAAAGTTTAGTATTTATCATCCTTCCACCAAGGCGGTTTAAGCTAGTGGATATATAAATACATATTGTATGTAACCTGTTCCTATATGAACTTGTTTCCTTAAATATTAGAGACTGGCAACTGGATAAACCTTAAACTGCATAGCATCTGCTGAGTTCCTTGTGCAGCCTTTTATAGTAATTTTTTTACTAACACGTCTGAGCACGTGAACTTTTATTTTTAAAGATCAATGTCTCTGCTGTAGTTTCTTTTATTTAAGTGGTTCTATCATGTTATGTAATTGCTTGGCACTAGTGTTGAAGTGTGATTGAGTCACCTTTTACTTGTAATTGTTTTGTTATATGTATTTTCAGGGAAATCCTATATGTGAGTTTGAATTTTGGAAGTTTTTCAGTAATTATGTTTTCTTAATAAGGGATTGTTTGAGTACTGAGTACATTGGGTTTTTAACTGTATTTGAAAAGCTTTATCTAGTGGCTCGTCCACAATTTGTAATTCTCAAATTATTTTCTTTAAAGGCGTAATGTCATTAAATTTTCTTAATTATAAAGTATGACTACCAATCATGATTCCATCCCGCTTCCTCTTTTATGGTATTTAAGATATGGTGTGTAAGTCTGGTACGATTAAGAAATCAGGTATCAGACGCATTAACATTTATGGTGGTTACTTTTGCTGTTATAATCATTTTTCTTACTTTTTACCCACCTGTCTCGTTTTCATTTGACTGTCACTAGTAAAAATATTTTTTGAAAATAACATTATCTGATTAACACAGCCACTGTCGACAAGCATTACATATTGTTATGAATACTACGCCATGACATATACGAAGTATACAAACACTATGAAAATACAAATAAGAAAATTGGAGTTAGTCACTTTGATCTCCGAAAACGGTAACGAATTGCTCAGCTGTCATGGAAATTGTCATATAGTGTTGTAAGTATCAATAAACGGCCTTAAACATTTTAGCCACTCAAAATATGTTTGCGAGGTTTTACTAGATGAAAGTAGAAAAAAAATATAAAAAATGGGGTTAGTCGGTCTCGCTTCTGAGTGCCACTTTCTTCAGTACAATGCAGCGGATGTTAACGCATCTTCTGAAAGGAAAATCAAAACAAAGTCTTTGTGTGATTCATTGCTTTCGCGACGCGTTTCGATGGTTAATGGAAGACACGAAGCGTTCCACTAAAAAGCTGCCTTTGCGATAGAATTTTCGAATTTCCTGTCAGTAATGAAACTGACAGAAAACACGAAAATATTGATCCTCAGAAAGAAAACTGTCGCTTGGTTTGGGCAACGCTTTGTGCGTTATATTTCTGTCGTCCATAGTAGGCACTTTTTTCATGTCATTTTCGCAGTTCAACGAGAAGATCAGTGATAAATGTTCAACGTTGTTTTGAAACCCCTGAGTAAGACTCAGGAAGCATACTCACTGTACCACCTAGTACCTATTACTCTCTGTCTCTCTCTTTCATATGTGATATGGAAATAAGATTCAATTCAGAAATCTTACTTTCCTTTAATGATGTGAATATGGCGCTTAAGTGACAGAATATGTAAAGTAAGAGACGCGGGTACACGGCTGTTCCTTCGTTTGCCTGAGACGATCGGTATGACTGCGTAAATGAAGGTTCGCGCACTGCTGATAATGCATTCATGAAGTTTAAGTTACTACACAAAAGTCATTCATTATCTCGAAGTTCGCACAAGTGTGAAGGTATCAGATTCTTTTACACAACTTGCTTCTATTAAATTAGAAGGTGTTACATAACCTTTTACGAACGCGGAGACTATAAAAAAGTTTCGGGTAGTGGTAATAAGCCTGCAATAACGAAATAAAATGGTCTAGCGGCTGGTTCGTTAATTTTTTGTTTTTGTTTCCCTAACGTTTCCCCCTTCTTCGACAATATTCCGTTCAAATTTGACGTCATTCTGAGAAGTGGTTGTTTTTTTACGTTGTCTTCAGCGGACTATGCTCCTATCGGAAAACAATAAAGCTAATATGTTCCTGTTTGAAAGACTATGACTGAAAAGTAGACAATTTGACATTACGATACTACCAATGAAGATCATGGAGCGGTGCATTACACTTGTCTTCCACAATTCTGTAGTCACCGCTTAGAACAAACAACATGTCATTTGCAGATGCTAGCTGAATGGTCAGCGTGACGGATTGTCAATCCCCTGGGACCGGGTTCGATTCCCGGCTGGGTCTGAGAATTTTCTCCGCCCTGGGACTGGGTGTTGTGCTGTCATCATCATCATCCTATCATCATCATCGACTGTAAGTCGCCGAAGTGGCGCTAAATTGAAAGACCGACACCCGGTGAAACGTCTGCCCGATGGGGGGCTCTCGCCATACGATTAAATAAATTGAAAGAAAAGAGTTTCTGAAGAGGGGAAATTTGTTAACATTGAATATGAATTTAAGTTTTAGGAAGCATTTTCTGAAGACGTTTGTCTGGAGTGTAGCCTTATATGGAAGTGAAACATGAATGATAAACACTTCAGACTAGAAGAAAATGGAAGCTTCTGAAATGTGTTGCAGAAGACTGTTGCAGATTAGATGGGTGGATTGTATAATCAGTGAGGAGGTACTGAATGTAACTGGGGAGAAAAGATATTTGTCACGTAACTTAGCTAAAAGAAGAAATCGGCTGATAGGAGACATTCTGAGACATCAAGGGATGGTCCGTTTAGTATTAGAGGGATGTGTGGGTGGATAAAAATTGAAGAGAGAGACCAAGAGAGGAATACGGTAAGCACTTTCAGAAGGGTGTAGGTAGCAGTATTTTTGGATATGAAGAGGCCTGCACAGGACAGAGTAGCGTGGAGAGCTGCATCAAACCGATCTACTAGCTCAAGACCACAATCACAAACAATTACGGTTCAGCTCTCCTTTACCTAAGCACTGAGTGTAAGTCGAGTTGCTAAAACATATTCACTATTGCTCGAACACTACATGTGATATTTTACATTCACATATGTTCAATTACATGTCGCTATACTTTCCGATTACAGTTACTCTATTAAAGGAAGTAGGAACTTCTCAGGTAACTTTCATCTACCATGTTGTAGTCACATTACGTTTGCAAATTAGTTACATGGGTCATAACTTCATCTTTGCTAGGGCATAGCATTTCCAAATCAGAGCATGTTAGGATTTACGTGCATTGGTAATTCAGTTTTAAACAGAGCAGTCACCTTACGAAGGGCAGTGACTGTTTTTTTGTTAGATGTTCACTCTCAAACTGAGTGCCACTGTGCAGGGTAAAGTTGATCAACGTAATTCCGAAGAATAAACTGCCAGTACGCTCAATAGCAGTAGTCTGCTACCGGAATTCAGTTTTCATATTGTTATTATTATTATTATTATTATTATTTTGTAGAATGAAAGCTTTGAAGACAAGATGACATTGCTGCTGGGAAGCTTTTCGGGGCGTAAGGTCGTGGTCTACGAAACTCTTCAGTTCCTTACGGCACATCTTCAGAAACGTTGCTCCTCCATTGAGTCTTGGCGATTGGAAAGCCGGGCGTCTGAGAGCGACATACATACTGTAGAAAAAATGGTGTGGCCGGAGTTACACGCGATGAGCAGAGATGATCCTTGCCAAAGATAAAACTCAATTATCGGTTGTCGTCAAAGATAAAAAACTGTTTCGTGATTCTGCACAGCTACTGCCCATATGTCGCTAAGATTTATGGTCTCCTCTTTCCTTTTAATATTATCCCTATGATTGTATGTTTCAATGGCTTCTTTACATAGCCGTGGATATGTATATTTCAATGGCTTTTCTACATAGCCGTGGATAACAGTTCGTCATAGTAGATAAAAATTTTGTGTCAGAAAACTTCACTTCATACCTTCCTGACTGAAGAGTATGCTCTATTAAAGCCGATTTGTTTGTTTTCCGTAGTCGGCAGAGACTTTTGTGTTCCTTTAGCAATATATTTAAGCTTTTCTTGCTTGTTCCAATATAAACTTTACCCCGTGTACTCGGAATTTTAACATGCCACATGCTGACAGAGGATCTCTGTCAGCACGTGGCGTATATAAAATTCCGTGTACGTGTGGTGAAGTGAAGTTTTCTGAAACAAAAATTTTATCTACGACGTCGAACTGTTATCCACGGCTATGCAGAAAAGCCTTCGAAATATATAAAGTTAGGGATAAATTCAACAGGAAAGAAGAGACCAAGAAAATCAGCGCCATTTGGACAATAGCTCTGCAGAATCACTAAACAGTTTCTTTTTGTCTTTGACAAGACGACAATCGATAGTTAAATGTTATCTTTGCCAACGATCAACTCTGCTTACCGCGTGCAACTCGGGCCACAGCTGTTTTTCCGCAGTATATATGTCAGTCCCAAAGGCCGGACCCGCCAGTCGGCAAGACTCAAATGAGGAGCAACGCATTTGAAGATGTGCAACCCAATTCTGGACGAAACGCAAGGAACTGAAGAGTTAAGTTGTCCACGACCTTATAGCCCGAAAAGTTTACCATCGGCAGTCTTCATCTGTTCTAAGAACTCGACCTAGCTCTGCTGCCGAATCTAAACAGCTTCCTCTAACCTCCATAAGACAGGATTTTTAACACATAGCACAAAGGAACAACTATTCATTCGGTCGTTTGTGTAGGCATTTTATTATAAATTCGTGTATATTACGTAATCAAAGAAATCCTGGGTCAGAGCGACACGGGGTTAAGAGCTACTTTATTACCGGTACGGACGGAGATTATTTTTCACGTCTCTCCATTACAACAGAATATGCGAATACTAATTTGACCGAGATTCACTTAACAAGTGCCTCATTTCACAAGAATCCTGTGCAGGCTCTTCAAACGTATTCGCGTTTCCCTAACAAATTGGGTCGACCGGGTCGCCCGAGGAATCCTACGAGTCACTTAGGCGCTATTCGTGGAGCCAAGCAAATGGTGAAACCGTCCGTGAAAATATGCGCGCTGGCCTCCAATTAGCAGAGCGAGGAGAGCAACTATTTCTGTGGTCAGTATGTGTGCCGCCATACATCAGCCAAAGGAGTCTGTCTTCCGAAATGCCGGCCGACAGCCCTAATTAAGAATCGCCGCACACAATGAGGCTACGCCTTTCGTGTTTGTTTCCACCGAACAACAAGGAACTCTGTCTTTAGCGGTGTGTAAGCACATGTAGCATGGTACATCGAGCGTGATAGGAACACGAATGGACAGCGGTCTCTTTTATTTGTGTAATACAAAGAAAAAACAATGATGCTATCCCCGTGAATAACGACTGCGCTGATTTCGTATCTAAAGGATGATGAAAATCGTATAGTAGCAATTTTACTTTAAAAAAAAAACATCGTGTTTGGCAATTTTTCTAAATCACAGATGCCCTTCCGCCTCTGTGTCTGAAAGAAGACAGGAAGGTTTGAGTTTGACGTTCCGTCGAAAGTGTGATCATTAGTGGCGGGGCGCAAACTCGGATTACGAATTTTCAGATAAACGCACTTACGTACTGCTCTTTTTTATTGCAGATAACACAAATAGCTTACATGAGAAAATCTTCTTATCAAATCTTTTAGAATATAATTAACATGAGAAATTTATAGTGACGGTGAAATTTATATTCAAGCTTTTGCAAAAAAAAAAAAAAAGTTCTGGCCCTAACTATAGATCAGCTGGCAGCGGCAGGTTTACACATTTGCCGCCAGTAGGCGATTTAAATTTTGCCACCCCTACCGACCTCTGCAATACGATATCCTAATTTACAATAACATTAATTACAGTTTGCTTGTCAATGAAATTGTAACTTTATGATCTGTGCACTGTCGTTCTAATTACACCACCTTTTTCCCGTTATTAGTTATATTGTGAACTAGCTGTCCGGTGTGTCAGTATCCAGATTATTTTTACTGAAAGGTATAAACACAAGGTAAATTATTGTAAGAAAGTTTTATATTGAACCAGAGATGGTCAAATTGTGTCGATTGTGTAGTAGCGTCGCTGCTCAACAGCGATCGCTGGTTCAAGGTGGAGTCTGAAGTGTAAAAATGTGTTGTATCTGATATATTATGGATATATACTTACTCGCTACGGGCAATAATGATTTTTTTTGCAAGATACCATACTGGAAATAATTAACTAAAGAAAGTTATTTTGTTATCAACTCAATGCGGGTATTCATAAGTGATAATTGTGTAGCATTCACATCCGATGATTTTGTAAAGCTAACTGTTAATGTGCAATCAGTTTATTGTGTGTTAATTCGGAGCATTATTAATTTTCAAAAAGACAAAATATAAATTTTAAAATTAGTACCATATTTTTACTTACCAAAAGTCAATACCAATTTCGAGATCCATGTCGTTTTTTATTAACTATTTTGCTCAAGAAGTTATTGTCTCAAATGTATGCTAAGCAACAGCCTTGCACAATACCTGTATGCTAACTACACAATTTAAGTGATAACAGAGAGCACTGCGAAGACCGTTACCATTGCTCAGATACAAGTAAGAAATTTTATTATTTCAGGGATAGCATTCATTAAGCACAGGGTCCTTTTCTAAACTGATCAAGTTTTGTTTTATTGCGTGGGCCAGTTTCAAATCAATAGTGTTGTATCAGATTCAGTTTTTGTGTTACGTAAATTCATGCAGCTTTGGTTTGGTTTAAAGTTGTTGACAGTTTACATTCCAGCAGTCAGAAAAAGGTCAGTACATGGAAAAGTGCATAAGCGACGAGATAAAATACACGTTCGCATGTCATTCCCATTCTAAGAGATGTGTTGCAGGCTACTGTCAGTTACATTACAACAAACGTACATGTTTCCTTACAACCCAGAGATTTAGTTAAGTCTGCGCAAGTAATAGTTTTTGGGTATTTTTCTGGGCTAATGAAAGCTCAGTCATATGCTGCTAAAAAGGCGGGGTAAGGTATGCTCTAATACTACTTACACAGTAATGTACATTCGGCAAATGTAATTAAATAATTTTTATGCGCTTACTTAAAGTTTAAAAACAATATATTCAATTGTCTGGTAACGATCCGGCTAATGACGACGGTGAAATTCAATTACTTAAAGTATGAAAGTTTTGCAATACCTTTTTGCGTGATTTTCTATTTGCAAAATCATCAGTTATATCGTCGTATGAAATATTGTTCATTGGTTCTGACTCTGTGCATTAAAGAGCTAGGGTGTTTAGCTTTTCTTGGCTTAAGGTTGGTCTTAGACAACTTTTCACCCGTTTTAAGCAAGAAAAGATTCTCCCACCTGAACAATTTGTCGTTGGTGTATATAGAGCCAAATTTAGAAAAACATTTTCCAAATTCTGTTTTCGCAAGGGCGAAGACAGACTTTTGAATGATCCAGAAGCAGATTTTACAAAAATTATTTCAGAAGAAAGATGACATTGAGAATATACGATTTCTTGAGCTAAATCATTAGGATGCATTTCATCCAAGAAAAGGGCTTTTTTCGCAAGGTTTGATGATGACAGTTCACTGATTTTGGCTTAGAAATACAAACTTTTCATTGAACTTGTTATAGGCCTCCTGGCGTTTTTTTGTAAATTCGGATACGAGAGTATCTCTGAGGACAAGAAATCTGTTAACGCTGAAAGCATCAACTGCAGTATTCTCATTTTTTCATCGGTTGTTTCATAACAAATTTCTTCTGTTTTCGTTTGTCTTTTTCCCATGTATTTTGTATACTGCTTTGACATGCTTAATTCCATCACATTTCCTTCGAAATACCTTTAATTGTCCCGTTCAGCTACGAAAAACTTGCAAAGAGATTCAGGAAGATCGGCAACAGTGATCAGATCTGTGATGGAGGGCCGGCCGGAGTGGCCCAGCGGTTCTAGGCGCTACAGTCTGGAACCGCGCGACCGCTACGGTCGCAGGTTCGAATCCTGCCTCGGGCATGGATGTGTGTGATGTTCTTAGGTTAGTTAGGTTTAAGTATTTCTAAGTTCTAGGGGACTGATGACCTCAGAAATTAAGTCCCATAGTGCTCAGAGCCATTTTTTTATGGAGGCCTGAATTTGAACATTCATTTTGCTTATTCGTTCAGAAAAAAAATCCACGCAACAATCATTCCCGTCGTTTCCAGTTTTCTAAATTCAAAAGTATTCCTGTCCTTTCGTTTCGCGTTGCAAGCGTCGTCCTTGATTCATTCCAAAGGTTTGTGGACTTCGTGCCAAGAATCTCTCAAACTTCTACATGCGCTCTCTCTAGCTGACCAACGTCTCAGATGTACATCAAAAAATGGTTCAAATGACTCTGAGCACTATGGGACTTAACATCTATGATCATCAGTCCCCTAGAACTTAGAACTACTTAAACCTAACTGACCTAAGGACATCACACAACACTCAGTCATCAGATTTACTCTCTTTAGCGTTTTCCCTTTCTCGATTTCAGTCATTAATATCCAAAACAAAAAAAGTAGATTTCTTGAAGAAGCGACAAGCTTCTGTGTAAGATTCAGCATCTGCAGTTGCCACTAAATTTAAAGTGTGGGCAGAGCAAGGAACTACAGTTTTCCACCATTACACCTTCCTTCTCAAAGTGTGTCTTATTTTCCGATGGATCGAATGCCAAACAAGGCCCCCAATATACGATCTTTTACTTTCAGAATAAACCAGCCAACGTCGGTCATTCATTTCATTATTTTTCTTTTTTCTTTGGAAGAAACTCACTGACAAAAAAAGATGCTGATCAGCATACATTTTTTTCACTTTTACGGAAGTCACAAGACTTGTGATGATCGAAGTCGTATCTTGCGGTAGTCTCCCTTAAGGCATTGTTGATTTCCCATAAAGCTGGTTCTTTCTTTAGATTTACGCATTTATTTAACGTTTGATTCTGAGACGCATCTTCATTTGTTATTCTTATTGATGGTTCCTCTATCGCCTTTTCGTCACAAACCGTATTTTTCAAAATTAGGTTGTTCAACAGAAGACTGTTGTTAGTGCAGTCTTTGAAGTTTCTGGTCTTTCAACATTACTTCCACTTTAAAAAAAAGTCAGTTTTTATTGTTTTACGCATACTCTCTTCTTGCTTTGTTTTTATTTTGTCGTTCTTTTTATACTCAGCTCCACCAAGCCGCTTTCTCTCATCACTCGTTCCAATAATTTTTTATCCAAGAACTGAAATAAAAAAAGATTACATTGGAAGTTTTATTTCTCGAACATAATTACCAGTACCCTTTGTTCAGACTTCAGACATTGAGCAATTACCAACCAGAAGCACAAGAAGCTTATTTAGGTATGATTTAACAACAACAAAAAATCGAAATTTCTTTTTATGGCTTCCGAAACAGCCATTTATCAGGTTAAATTACGTATTACTGTTTCGTTACGGATGATTTTTTGTCATATTTTATGACTACTTACTTACTATAAGTTTGTACGCACTGGCGATGTTAAGTCATGAAATTATTCGTGCAATCCACGAAACACAGGAAAATTACAGCACAACCAGAAAAATGTGCCAGAGACATATTGTATTAGACGTTACAGGAGGCAATGAACAGTGCGGCTTTTCTTTCGTTTTTGAGGTAAACTCGGGACGGGACTTCCACGTTTGCATCGCCGCTCTGTATCTCTCTCTCTCTCTCTCTCTCTCTCTCTCATTCACTCTCTCGAACTCACTGCCACCACGCGGAGTATGACTTGCACAGGACGACTCGCTTCGGTTCCCTTGGCGGCCGCGCCGCTGTTGTGCAGTAAGTGTTGATATCGATATTTTTAAATATAATATTGGTAGATATCGGTGATATATTTTCCAGAGACATATCGATATCAACGAGGAGATATCGAGAGCCGATATTTTTATTTTATACACCCCTGGAAATTGAAATAAGAACACCGTGAATTCATTGTCCCAGGAAGGGGAAACTTTATTGACACATTCCTGGGGTCAGATACATCACATGATCACACTGACAGAACCACAGGCACATAGACACAGGCAACAGAGCATGCACAATGCCGGCACTAGTACAGTGTATATCCACCTTTTGCAGCAATGCAGGCTGCTATTCTCCCATGGAGACGATCGTAGAGATGCTGGATGTAGTCCTGTGGAACGGCTTGCCATGCCATTTCCACCTGGCGCCTCAGTTGGACCAGCGTTCGTGCTGGACGTGCAGACCGAGTGAGACGACGCTTCATCCAGTCCCAAACATGCTCAATGGGGGACAGATCCGGAGATCTTGCTGGCCAGGGTAGTTGACTTACACCTTCTAGAGCACGTTGGGTGGCACGGGATACATGCGGACGTGCATTGTCCTGTTGGAACAGCAAGTTCCCTTGCCGGTCTAGGAATGGTAGAACGATGGCTTCGATGACGGTTTGGATGTACCGTGCACTATTCAGTGTCCCCTCGACGATCACCAGACGTGTACGGCCAGTGTAGGAGATCGCTCCTCACACCATGATGCCGGGTGTTGGCCCTGTGTGCCTCGGTCGTAAGCAGTCCTGATTGTGGCGCTCACCTGCACGGCGCCAAACACGCATACGACCATCATTGGCACCAAGGCAGAAGCGACTCTCATCGCTGAAGACGACACGTCTCCATTCGTCCCTCCATTCACGCCTGTCGCGACACCACTGGAAGCGGGCTGCACGATGTTGGGGCGTGAGCGGAAGACGGCCTAACGGTGTGCGGGACCGTAGCCCAGCTTCATGGAGACGGTTGCGAATGGTCCTCGCCGATACCCCAGGAGCAACAGTGTCCCTAATTTGCTGGCAAGTGGCGGTGCGGTCCTCTACGGCACTGCGTAGGATCCTACGGTCTTGGAGTGCATCCGTGAGTCGCTGCGGTCCGGTCCCAGCTCGACGGGCACGTGCACCTTCCGCCGACCGCTGGCGACAACATCGATGTACTGTGGAGACCTCACGCCCCACGTGTTGAGCAATTCGGCGGTACGTCCACCCGGCCTCCCGCATGCCCACTATACGCCCTCGCTCAAAGTCCGTCAACTGCACATACGGTTCACGTCCACGCTGTCGCGGCATGCTACCAGTGTTAAAGACTGCGATGGAGCTCCGTATGCCACGGCAAACTGGCTGACACTGACGGCGGCAGTGCACAAATGCTGCGCAGCTAGCGCCATTCGACGGCCAACACCGCGGTTCCTGGTGTGTCCGCTGTGCCGTGCGTGTGATCATTGCTTGTACAGCCCTCTCGCAGTGTCCGGAGCAAGTATGGTGGGTGTGACACACCGGTGTCAATGTGTTCTTTTTTCCATTTCCAGTAGTGTATTATATTTTTTCAAAATTTTCGGTGCATATTTGAAGTTGTTCTTTTGAAATTGTAGTAGAACATAACTTTACTTTCACCGTGTGAAGGAGTCATTCTACTGTTTGAGCTTTCGACACGTCCAATCGTTATCTGTGAACCAAGTATATGTGACACAAAAGAAGAAGTCCGATTGCAGTGGGGAGGGGGAGGACGGATAACAAGGTTCCCGATATGAAGAAATAACACACCAATTGCGTTAAAAACCATAGTCAGGCTGCTAGTTTGTTGATTTGCAGAATATCTAATAATAAGTGAATACTTAAACATATAGCTCTAAAACTGTCAGTATGTTTACAATAAGAAACCGATATTTTTATGGTCCAGTACGTTGATATTTTTTCCGTCGATGTATCGGTTTATTGATACTTTTCCTGGACATTTCGAGAGCCCATTTCATACATTTTAAATTATTGATATATCGTATTCTCGACATGTTTAAAAATATCAACAGCTCTCTCGTGCAGTCAATTCGACCAGACAGGCTAAGCGAACTATCATGTCACTCGTTCCCGCGCTCTAACCAAACGCGACTACGCAAATTGTAGAAAAATTTATCTAAGATGTGAAACGTATTACGATGGAAATTATAAAATTTAGGTATACGATAATGTATCTGTTTAATTTCAGTAAGGCGTTACAAATATTTTGGCATCAAATTTGTCGCCCCTAAACTCTGCCGCCCGTAGCTGCAGCCTACTCGGCCTGCTGATAAATGCGCCACTGGCAGCTGGGATTTTGGGGGAAGCTGAACAATGTCCGCGTTATACATGTTTATCGCAAGAAGTTTTGGGACAAATACGCTACATGGACAGTGTACACAATAATCTGCTAAAACACGGCATTTCCTCCGTTACCAACGACTGATGACTCTGTAATTTGGTCCCTTTCTCTCCAAACCAATCGACCAACCATCCAACCAACCATTACCAACACTAGAGCTGCTGATTTACTCACATTTTTCTTAGGTGAGATACCTCTCATTTTGGTCAAGTGGTGATAGCAATGGAAGAGACGTAGATAGTATATTATCGCCGAACAACGAGTAGACTTAGACTGACTTAGATCAGCAGCAGTTGCATGAGGACTGACAGTTCGCACGAATGTATTTCTTCCTTTCCTGTTAATGTCCCTAGACCTTGGAATTGGACGAGTCGAGTGCCTTCCGGCTCTTGTTTCATTTGCACTAGAGTAGCTGTAGTGGAAAGTTCAACATTTGTTGACTGACAGTCCCGCACGAACTACGGCGTTCGATATAATTTGCGTTGTTGCTCGTAGGAGATGTAGTAAAAGCCATTATAGCCATATTAAAGTTTACTCTCGAAGTGTTGCTTATTGTTGAAGTGCTCGTTTCTGTTAGCTACATTGTTTTGTTGGGTACAAGTTGGTTAATTGTGATTTGTATGTTGGTGCAGAGTGGAATTTCCACGTGAATTCACGATGCCAAATGAGGGTCCAGAGGATCCGAAGGATGTCTTCAGAAAATCTTGGACTCTTGTTTTATATATTGCTAAGAAAGAGGAAATGCTGTACTTGTCTCCAGTCTACATGGTGATGACAGTGTTGATGAAGAGATGGGCGAAACAGAAATGACAGTGATGTACAAGAAGGCAAAAGGAAGTATAGACTTATGTGACATGTTGTGTGCTGTGTAAGGTATGTTCTATCTACAGTTGCACACGACACACTCATCGATGACATCTAGCCATATTTGATTCCCTGCTGAATGTTGGAGGCATCAGGTCTTTTGTAATTTATGACACTAACAACCCAGACAGCTGCACTCTATGAAGAGATTTTCTGCACCTGTTTTGTTATCAGCTTGTTTCAGAACAAGTGCGAGTCCGACCTACGTTTAAAATCTAAAAATACTGTAGTAAATTATATATTCACGACTACTTCGTAGATCTTTATTTGTAAATCTATATTCATCTTCATCCGGACTCACAATCCGTAGCGATTACTGACGGTACGGAACAGCGCGAACACGGCAGGACTGGGGAACAACTGAATCCGTATGTCTTTATTGCGGCTTTGTACACTCCTGGAAATGGAAAAAAGAACACATTGACACCGGTGTGTCAGACCCACCATACTTGCTCCGGACACTGCGAGAGGGCTGTACAAGCAATAATCACACGCACGGCACAGCGGACACACCAGGAACCGCGGTGTTGGCCGTCGAATGGCGCTAGCTGCGCAGCATTTGTGCACCGCCGCCGTCAGTGCCAGCCAGTTTGCCGTGGCATACGGAGCTCCATCGCAGTCTTTAACACTGGTAGCATGCCGCGACAGCGTGGACGCGAACCGTATGTGCAGTTAACGGACTTTGAGCGAGGGCGTATAGTGGGCATGCGGGAGGCCGGGTGGACGTACCGCCGAATTGCTCAACACGTGGGGCGTGAGGTCTCCACAGTACATCGATGTTGTAGCCAGTGGTCGGCGGAAGGTGCACGTGTCCGTCGACCTGAGACCGGACCGCAGCGACGCACGGATGCACGCCAAGACCGTAGGATCCTATGCAGTGCCGTAGGGGACCGCACCGCCACTTCCCAGCAAATTAGGGACACTGTTGCTCCTGGGGTATCGGCGAGGACCATTCGCAACCGTCTCCATGAAGCTGGGCTACGGTCCCGCACACCGTTAGGCCGTCTTCCGCTCACGCCCCAACATCGTGCAGCCCACCTCCAGTGGTGTCGCGACAGGCGTGAATGGAGGGACGAATGGAGACGTGTCGTCTTCAGCGATGAGAGTCGCTTCTGCCTTGGTGCCAATGATGGTCGTATGCGTGTTTGGCGCCGTGCAGGTGAGCGCCACAATCAGGACTGCATACGACCGAGGCACACAGGGCCAACACCCGGCATCATGGTGTGGGGAGCGATCTCCTACACTGGCCGTACACGTCTGGTGATCGTCGAGGGGACACTGAATAGTGCACGGTACATCCAAACCGTCGTCGAACCCATCGTTCTACCATTCCTAGACCGGCAAGGGAACTTGCTGTTCCAACAGGACAATGCACGTCCGCATGTATCCCGTGCCACCCAACGTGCTCTAGAAGGTGTAAGTCAACTACCCTGGCCAGCAAGATCTCCGGATCTGTCCCCCATTGAGCATGTTTGGGACTGGATGAAGCGTCGTCTCACTCGGTCTGCACGTCCAGCACGAACGCTGGTCCAACTGAGGCTCCAGGTGGAAATGGCATGGCAAGCCGTTCCACAGGACTACATCCAGCATCTCTACGATCGTCTCCATGGGAGAATAGCAGCCTGCATTGCTGCGAAAGGTGGATATACACTGTACTAGTGCCGACATTGTGCATGCTCTGTTGCCTGTGTCTATGTGCCTGTGGTTCTGTCAGTGTGATCATGTGATGTATCTGACCCCAGGAATGTGTCAATAAAGTTTCCCCTTCCTGGGACAATGAATTCACGGTGTTCTTATTTCAATTTCCAGGAGTGTAGTTCCAGAAATGTGTATGAATTCCTAAGGGACCAAACTGCTGAGGTCATCGGTCCCTACAGTTACACACAACGCTAAGGACAACACTCACAGCCATGCCCGAGGGAGGACTCGAACCTCCTTCGGGAAGCGCCGCACGATTAGTGACATAGCACCTCCAACCGCGCGGCCACTCGGCGCGGCGTAGTTCCAGACGCTGTGCATTGTTGGCCGGGGAATGAATGAAACCACAACTCAGTTATGGCATGTTGTTCCCAGTTGATACTAATACAAGGCTAGTACCGCTTTCTGTTAAGTATTCAGTTATGGTAAGTTACGGACTAAGTTCAATTAGTAAACAAAATGTGTGTATGGTATTTTTGGTCAGGAGACCCTCTAATTGATTTTCGGCCTTCTGGTGCAAGACTTTTTGTTTGACGCCACTTCGGGAACTTGCACAACGATAATATCGAAATTATAAGGGCAACACACACACACACATTCACACACACACACACACACACACACACACACACACACACACACACACACACACACAGTCCCGAGCGGAGAAAATCGTGGACGATGCCGTGAACCAAACTCGGGGCTCTGTGATCGAGGGTCAGTAACTCTAATCACAAACTGCCGACCACTTGCTGGAGAGTACCTCCGAATTCAAGTTGCCTCACTAGTCCATGTATTTCCGAAACAATCAGTCAGATGTAGTAGCAGGAAGCGAAGAGGTCGGAAGGCTTAATAAGTCCTACCTGAAAGGGTGTAGCTTTTTAATAAGTCTTCTGGCGAGAAAGGAATTTTGCAGCCAGTTGGGAGACAAACTGCCCGAAAAGCCTCTGGCGTACTGTGTTATCCTCCCAGTATCCCCGTTCTCATTGCTGGTTACTTCTGAATTAATGCTGGGGAAATTAGAATACAATAACGTGTGCGATGGAGCCTGAATTATTACATCGCTTTTCACTTACCATGAATTTTCATGATGCTTTTTAACACGTAATGTCATGCACTATGGTTTAGTAAAATCAGTATGCATAAACATTTTTCACATAGTAATAAAGTCTCACTATTATGTCACCACCTGTGACAGGTGACATGAAACTTCCCTACGTAGTGTGCGTGGTAATCGGAAAACGACACACGCCTCTCGCTGGAAGTGTAGGTCGTAATTCCACGTTGTATCCTGACGAATCCATCACTGCTCAGCTCGGGGGAGGAAGAGTGGGGTAATGGCTACGAATGCTAGGCTGCCGGCGCTGGTACCGTCCGGTGCACCAAGAAGAGCGGTGAATTTCACGAAGAACACATCACAGACTGTATTACAGAAATTTCCTTCTGAACTGCTTTTTATACTGCTTCCTTAAACAGAGAAAGGATGGATAACTTTTTTTCGTATTTTGTAAAGTCGTAGTGAGAAGTGACAGTCAATAGCCTATTCAAGTTATTCATAGCTGAAAGTGGCAACTAAAGGATTATTAAAATTGGTGTTTGGAATCTACAAGACTGGGGACATACCACTGGACATTCGGAAGATTATAATCGACACAATTTTGAAGATAGCAAAGGCAGATGGATGTTTCTGACATGTTGTCAATGGAACAGCGACTAGTCCAATACTAAAAAAAGTGTAAGTTTTAGTCTCTGGTCGCAATTTTTTTTGCTGGCTGGCAACCATTTTCGCATCTTCAGGTCATCCCCCAACGCAAAGTCGTCACACTCGCTTCCCAAGTACATGTGTCGATACAAACACTTTCGACACACCTACTTGGGAAGCGAGTGTGACAGCTGCATGCCAGAGTATGGCCTGAAGATGGCGCTGCGTACCTAAACCGGTAACTAGGCGGTAAAGTAAATGAACTGTGGTTATAGATGAAAACATATACTCATTGAAAGCCAAATAAATGAGAAAAGTGTCTCACAATCAGCGTAACAACTAGTTGCTGACAAGAATAATATATAGAGGAACGGAAAAGAAAATCAAGGATATGTTAGATAATCAATTCGTCCTTAAGAAAGGAAAAAGCTCCAGACAGCCAGTTTGACACGGTGCTTGGTAATGGAGCCAGAACATAAGAAAAATTAAGTCACTTCCGTAGGGTTTGTCGACCTGGAAAAAGCGTACGACAACGTAAAATTATTCAAGATTTTTCAAATTCTTAAAAAAATAGGCGTAAGCTATTGGAAGAGAAGAGGGGAAAACTGGAAAAGCCAGAAGGGTACATAACAGTGGAAGAACAAAAGAAAAATGCTCGGAATAGAAAAGGGGTATGAGAGATTCAGCCTTCCTCTCCTCTTGCTCAAACTATACATCGAAAGACTAATGAAGGAAATACAGTGTAAGGAAAAAAAGAAAACGCACAACGAAGGAATTATCCTGATGTTCGTTTAGAGAAAGAAAAACAATCATGTTGGTAGGCCACAGCTGCCCAGCGCGTCCCCAGACATGTCTTCGGCCTGGAACTTCATTGACTGGAGAACTATTGTCTTTATTGATGAGATCCGCTTCGAACTGAGCTCCGATGACCAGCGAAACGTGCCTGGAGGTGCCCCGGAGAGCGCGGTGCCATTTCTTTTCATATCAGGACCCCTTTGGTTGTCATTCGTGGCGCCCATACAGTACAACGGTCCCTCGATGATATTCTAAGTCCCTTTTTGTTACCCCCCATTACAGGCCATACTCGGCTTACATTTCAACAAGATAATGCCTTACCGCACAAGGCGAGAGTTTCTATTGCTCGTCCTCGTACTTGCCGAACACCACCTTGACCAGCAAGATGGTCGGATCTCTTCCCAATTGGGAACTTTTGGAACATTATGGGCCAACTATCTCGGAATTTTGACGATCTAACTCGCCAGTAGGACAAAATTTTGCTCCATATTCCTCAGGAGGACATCCAACAACTGTATCAATCAATGCTTGCATAACGCCCAGCGGTGGACCACCACTTTACTGACTTGCTCAATTTGTGTAGCGCTTTCTCCCGAACAAATCACTCAGTTTTTCTGTAATTGTAATATTTGTTTGTCTGTACACACAGTATACTACATCACATCTGTCGATTTCCGTCTCATTCGCGTAGCTCCTTCATTCTGCGGCTTTGTGTTAGAGTGTAACAGAAAGGTTCATGAGTGTGATTAAAATTCAGGGTGACAGTACATCAATGACAATATTCGCTGATGACATTGCTACCCCTGTGAATGTTAAACATGTTGAACAATGCAATGAGAATATGGCTTGAGTTTAAGCAATGAGAATATGGCTTGAGTTTAAGCCAGAGAACGATGAAAGTAATGACGAGTAGCAGATGTGATATTAACGGCAATCTTGACACCAAAATTAGGGACTACGTAGTACAGGAAGTGAACTAATTCTGTTGCCTTGGAAGCAAAACACAGCGCATGACAGACGCGGCTGAAAAAGACTAATAAAGGTGTCCTGGAAGTCCGGATACGTGGGTAGTAGGGTAGCGGTCACATAATGAAAGTAACACAGAATGATGAATAGTAAAATACATTACTCAGCTTGGGTAACACAACTGTAGAATGCAGGCTTACCCTGTCTGTTGTACCTTGACTACTGTTCCTTCAACGCAAACTAAAGAATGTTCTTTTCACTTCTGATTAATGTACTATTCGAAGAACAGTTCCAAACTAACAGAACTCAGTTAAATCTCTAGGCAGGCAATCTGAGTTTAAGCCAGAGAACGATGAAAGTAATGACGAGTAGCAGATGTGATATTAACGGCAATCTTGACACCAAAATTAGGGACTACGTAGTACAGGAAGTGAACTAATTCTGTTGCCTTGGAAGCAAAACACAGCGCATGACAGACGCGGCTGAAAAAGACTAATAAAGGTGTCCTGGAAGTCCGGATACGTGGGTAGTAGGGTAGCGGTCACATAATGAAAGTAACACAGAATGATGAATAGTAAAATACATTACTCAGCTTGGGTAACACAACTGTAGAATGCAGGCTTACCCTGTCTGTTGTACCTTGACTACTGTTCCTTCAACGCAAACTAAAGAATGTTCTTTTCACTTCTGATTAATGTACTATTCGAAGAACAGTTCCAAACTAACAGAACTCAGTTAAATCTCTAGGCAGGCAATCTCTGTCCATACACATTAGTTCTATTCACTGTTCGGTTTCTACCAAAGACTAACCGCTGGCATGCTGTTGTGACCGAGCGGTTCTAGGCGCTTCTGCCCGGAACCGCGCTGCTGCTACGGTCGCAGGTTCTATTCCTGTCTCGGGCATTGATGTCTGTCATGTCCTTAAGTTAGTTAGGTTTAAGTAGTTCTAAGTTCTAGGGGACTGATGACCTCAGAAATTAAGTCCCATAGTACACAGAGCCATTTGAACCATTTTTGAAGTAAGTTTTATCCACCATCAGTCAGCGCAAAGATTCTCAGAACTCACACTCTGAAATCAGCATTGTATTTAACACCAACTTTATAAATTTTTGCTAATGGATTACGCTATCGACCTGACCCAGTTTCGCACGGTTAGCATTACCAAAGGAACCTCTCCATCGCACCTCCCTCAGATTTAGTGGTAAGATGCCTCAATGGATAGCCTGTCAAAAACTGATCACAGATCAAGCATGAAAACAGGAAGGTGTACTGAACTGCGAAAAAAGAAACAAAATATAGTGAATGGTCCAAGCTGAAGATGTGCGCCATCGAGCGAATGAATGGCCGCGGTGTTGTGGTTATGTGGGCATGGCGCCGGATCGCGAAGGGGAAGATCCGTGTTGAAATCTCCCGCGTGCCTGTTTTTTTTTTCGCTAAATTATGAATTGCCATGCTGTCATTGACGTGCCTGTTTCCTATATTCAAGTTTGTGAATGTGGCCATGGTGTAACGTCCATTGGCAACAACAAGATGTAAGGAAGTGACCTACAAACGTACGTACCTCCTATTTGTTCCACACAAGTACCACAAGTTACGACTTTTGCGTTCCGTTTTGGAAGTTTCGACTCTTGCATGGCTGTATTTTAGAATAGCTCACTCCCGTTAATTTGTTGTTTTCATTTCTGTGAGAAGTCTATGTGGCATCTCGCTTGCTCTCAGTATTCAACACATTTACTTGCAACGGTAATATATTCTTACTACATGACTCACATTTTATTACCAATGTACAATATGACAATTACCAAGACTACAGAAGGAGAACACATGTGTCAGTGACCAACCGAACTGTTCCTAAATTTGTGGAAAGAAATGGAAGGCTTCTTTTTTCACATTTCAGTATTCCTTCTTCCAGTTTTCACGCGTGATCTGTGTTAAGTTTTTGATGGCTATCCATCGGGCCATTTTACAATTAAATCTGATGTGGATGCGATGGGGAGTTTCGCTTTTAAGTAACTATGGCCGAACGACTTAGCTGGCGTTGCTCTAACAATTTTACATACAAACCTTATCGTAAGTCAGTCCATACATTGACGACAACCGTGTCTAAAACAATGCAGTAGCTCCTGAGATTAGCCTTAACATTGAGGCAGGAAACCGCGGCGGTAGATAGACAGATACTGCAGCTTAGGGCACAATAGGATGCACAAGTCGCATAACACGTTGTCTCTATATTCTGTACAGGACGTGCCAGTTATGTTATGAAGAGATTATCATGATTAGGGAAGTAGTAAAATATGGCAGATTATGGGAACAGAAAATCGCGGCGTTACTAACCGTTGCCTAACCGGGCAGAACAGCCTCATGAAGCCCAGCCGTAACAAAAATGTGTGGCCTACAATTACATAAATTTTTAACGATGTCATCTCTAAAAAAATAGGGAATAGTGATGAACGTTTCGAGGATTTCAGCTCAACCTGCATTTTCCTAACTGAAACAACAGTCAGCTTAACCAAACGAGTGTAAACATAGGCGAAGTCGTAAATGATAGATACCCTATTCAGGAAGTGCCGAACTAAACAAACAGTAAAGGAAAGAAAGATCGGTAGACGCAGTGTGATTTATGGGCGGTCGTAAAATGAGTGTATTACGTCTTTCTGCATGCAAAAATATTGTCATTTCTGTCGTTTACGAAATGGAGGACAACAAGACAAGCGTAACAACGAGTGTGTGATTTCATCACGATAAAATCGCGACCCACCGTTTTGAATATGACTGAAACATTTTTGCGATGAAGAGGGAGTCGTTAATCGTCTAACAGTTCCGTGCACCAGGTACAAATAATAACAAAATTTTTGCGGGAGTATTAGTTTCAACAGAATTTATATCGTTGTTGTTATCCCAAGGGAGCGGACTTGCATTAAAAATTCTCTTTATAATCTTGATCACGTATATTTCAGAAAGGGGGGTAGACAGGAAGGTGTAGTTTCCAACAAAATGTTTCCACACACGTAGAGTTTTTTAAAATTATTTTTACAGGTTAGTTATTGACGAAAATGTCCGGCCCACAGGAAGTGGCACAATGTGTGCGATAGTTGATAGAGACCAAATCTGATATCTAGGTCCAGTGGAGCTTCCGGGTACTAATATGTTGTAGAAGCACATCACCATCACGTCCGACCATCAGACAGTGGCTCACGAGTTTCAAGGACTCCGGAAGTGTCCGAGCACACCTGATGCGGATGTGTAACAGGCGCAGCAGTTATTTATTAGGAGCCAAACTAAGCGATATGAAATGAAATGAACATGTGAGAACTGTGGTAGGGAAGGTGGACTACGGTTTATTGGGGGAATTTTAGGAAAGTGTGGTTCACATGTAATGGAGACCTCACATAGGACGCTGGTGCGACCTATTCTTGAGTACTGCTCGAGTGTTTGGGGTCCGTACCAGGTCGGACTGAAGGAGGACATCGAAGCAATTCAGAGGCTGGATTTATAACCGGTAGGTTCGAACAACATGTAAGTGTTACAGAGCTGCTTCGGGAATTCAAACGGGAATCCCTGGGGGGTGGTGACGTTCTTTCCGAGGAACACTACTGATTAAATTTAGAGAACCGGCATTTGATGCTGACTTCAACCATGCCGCCAAAATACATTGCGCTTAAGGAGAGCAAAGATAAGACACGAGAAATTAGGAGTCATGTGGAGGCATACAGGCAGCTGTTTTTCCCTCGCTCTGTTTACAAGTGGAGAGGGAATGATAGTAGCGGTACACAGCACCCTCCGCCACGCACCGTGCGGTGGCTTGCAGAGTATCTATATACACTCCTGGAAATGGAAAAAAGAACACATTGACACCGGTGTGTCACACCCACCATACTTGCTCCGGACACTGTGAGAGGGCTGTACAAGCAATGATTACATGCACGGCACAGCGGACACACCAGGAACCGCGGTGTTGGCCGTCGAATGGCGCTAGCTGCCCAGCATTTGTGCACCGCCGCCGTCAGTGTCAGCCAGTTTGCCGTGGCATACGGAGCTCCATCGCAGTCTTTAACACTGGTAGCATGCCGCGACAGCGTGGACGTGAACCGTATGTGCAGTTGACGGACTTTGAGCGAGGGCGTATAGTGGGCATGCGGGAGGCCGGGTGGACGTACCGCCGAATTGCTCAACACGTGGGGCGTGAGGTATCCACAGTACATCGATGTTGTCGCCAGTGGTCGGCGGAAGGTGCACGTGCCCGTCGACCTGGGACCGGACCGCAGCGACGCACGGATGCACGCTAAGACCGTAGGATCCTACACAGTGCCGTAGGGGACCGCACCGCCACTTCCCAGCAAATTAGGGACACTGTTGCTCCTGGGGTATCGGCGAGGACCATTCGCAACCGTCTCCATGAAGCTGGGCTACTGTCCCGCACACCGTTAGGCCGTCTTCCGCTCACGCCCCAACATCGTGCGGCCCGCCTCCAGTGGTGTCGCGACAGGCGTGAATGGAGGGACGAATGGAGACGTGTCGTGTTCAGCGATGAGAGTCGCTTCTGCCTTGGTGCCAATGATGGTCATATGCGTGTTTGGCGCCGTGCAGGTGAGCGCCACAATCAGGACTGCATACGACCGATGCACACAGGGCCAACAACCCGGCATCATGGTGTGGGGAGCGATCTCCTACACTGGCCGTACACCTCTGGTGATCGTCGAGGGGATACTGAATAGTGCACGGTACATCCAAACCGTCATCGAACCCATCGTTCTACCATTCCTAGACCGGCAAGGGAACTTGCTGTTCCAACAGGACAATGCACGTCCGCATGTATCCCGTGCCACCCAACGTACTCTAGAAGGTGTAAGTCAACTACCCTGGCCAGCAAGATCTCCGGATCTGTCCCCTATTGAGCATGATTGGGACTGGATGAAGCGTCGTCTCACGCGGTCTGCACGTCCAGCAGGAACGCTGGTCCAACTGAGGCGCCAGGTGGAAATGGCATGGCAAGCCGTTCCACAGGACTACATCCAGCATCTCTACGATCGTCTCCATGGGAGAATAGCAGCCTGCATTGCTGCGAAAGGTGGATATACACTGCACTAGTGCCGACATTGTGCATGCTCTGTTGCCTGTGTCTATGTGCCTGTGGGTCTGTCAGTATGATCATGTGATGTATCTGACCCCAGGAATGTGTCAATAAAGTTTCCCCTTCCTGGGACAATGAATTCACAGTGTTCTTATTTACATTTCCAGGAGTGTAGATGTAGATGTAGAAGCGTTTCGACAGTTGCAGCTACCACCAACCACGGTACACAGAGTTCTATACAAGAGACTTAAGCTTCATGTCCACAAGATACAGCTGCAGCATGCGCTTTAACCTGATTACAGGCCAAAGCGCAAAGCATTTGCAGTTTAGATTCCGAGTCGTAGGGAATCTATCAGAAAAGGTGATGTTCAGGGACAAAGCTTCCTTTTATGTGTCTGGTAAGGTACACCGACACAATGTGACGGTCTAGGGCTCTGAGAACCCCCACTTCAGCATGGAATTTGTGCGCTAGAGTCCAAAGATGGTTCAAATGGCTCTGAGCACTATGGGACTCAACTGCTGTGGTTATTAGTCCCCTAGAACTTAGAGCTACTTAAACATAACTAACCTAAGGACATCACACTCATCCATGCCCGCGGCAGGATTCGAACCTGCGACCGTAGCAGTCGCACGGTTCCGGACTGCGCGCCTAGAACCGCGAGACCACCGCGGCCGGCTAGAGTCCAAAGAGAAACTTGTGATATCTAATTCACGACCGTTTTTTTGGACAGTTCCTCTTTGCAAAGGCGTTGCTAACATCTGCAGTCTATCTGGACGCGTTGGCACAGTTTACTTTTTCACATGTCGAAAACTACTACAACCTGTCATGCTGCAGGAGGGCAGTGCTCCTCCCCACCAGTCATCGATCATCAGATCATCCGTTAGGGAGGCTCTGGGCGACACATTTCTAGGTCCCTGGATTGGCAGAGGAGGACCTATTTTATAGTTGCCAAGGTCTCTAGACATAACCCCGTAATTTTTCCTGTTTGGGTCTGTGTGAAGGATGCTGTCTGATAGACCCAGATTCGGAACCTGCAGGAACTGCGAACTCCCATCACAGCAGCAATTGTACACGTTAATGAGAACATGGTAGGCCTGACAAGAGAGGAAGTGCAATATCGATTAGATATACTGTGTGCGACAGATGGCGCACAACCTGAACTCTTTTAAACGGCTATTATACTAGAACTAGGTGTGTGTGAACACTAAGTTGCAAACCGCACCTCTCCACCTATTATTAAAACATGTGTGGTCAAAACTGTAACAATTGGCTTGAGCCCCCTGTATTTAACTAGGATGACGGAAAAATAATCACAGCTCCAAGAAGAATTTGTGCGACTTAAAAGAAAGTTGGTAGGCGTGTTTATACCTAAAAGACGATGTCTATTCACATTTCACCCCAGCCGCATAAGAATGGTGTTAGTAGCGTCACTATGAGGATTCAAATTAGATTTGCTTTAAACAGTAGCTGTAACGGTCGTGAGGGTTAGTTGGTTTTCACATTGGACGCGGTGAGTTGATGGTACTCAAGAATGCCTTTAAGGCGACAAAGATGCCATTGTCAGCACCTCATTGAGTTAGAATCAGGTCATGTAATACGACTATGACAACCCAGGTGTTCCTTCAGCGATGCTGCAGAACGACTTGGCAGGAATGTAGCCACTGTACATGACAGCTGGTAGCCGTGCTCCGGACGGCCACCGTGGCACTACCAAGAAAGAAGACGATCGTGTTTGTCGTATGGCTCTGGTGCTTCGTACGGTACCTGAGCAGCGTTTGGCATCATAGCGACACAAATCGATTACTTCAAGGACACCACCTAGCCAGGTATCCTGTAGCATGCATTCCACTGACCCTACCCTGCGGCTTCAGTGACGCCAAGCGAGAGCTCATTTGAGGGCAGCGTGGAGGTCTCTTGTGTTTCCTGATGAAAGCTGTTTCTGACTTCGTGCCAATGATGGCAGTGTGTTGATTAGAAGGAGGCCAGTTGACTGTCTGCAATCAACCTATCTGCGTTTTAGACACACTGGACGTACAGCTGGAGTTATGATCGGGGGGCGAGTTTGTATTCTCGTGGATATCCCAAGCAGCCTGATTGCAAATTGTACGTCAGTCTGATGGAATGACCAGATGGGCTACCATTCATGTGTGTTGTTTTCCAACAGGATAACGTTCACCTATATACCGTATTGTAATCCAACACTCTCTACAGAGTGTTGACGTAGATCTGCATTGATCACCAAATCTGTCTCCAATCGTGCGCATGTGGACATCATCGAACGACATGAGCGTCATCCACAAACAGCATTAAGCGTCCCTGTTTTGAATGACCAAGTGCAACAGACCTGTAACTGTATCCCACAAACTGACACCGGGCACTTGTACAATACAACGCATGCACGTTTGCGTGTTTGAACTCAACATAATGTTATGAAAATGACGTCTTATGTTTGTATGATATTACTATACTACTACTACTATATAAAGACAAATCCTTGTTTAACGTTGTTAAGAAAAATCTTGAAAAGTTTTTGAACGATTTACTTCAACGGTTTACTACAGTGCTCCAACAAACATTTGGAGTGACATAGGTTACGTATTTTTTAATATACTGTATAAGTATCTATTGTCCATACTAGTATATACAGACGAAATGTTGATTAACGTTGTTTCCAAGAATCTTGAGAAATTCTTGAGCGATTTCTACGGCATGGGTGACCAACCAGAGGGTCGCATGCGGCCGACAGCAGACATCAATGCGGCCCAAGAAATGAGCATCTATCACATGATCGGCAAGGAAAAGAAAGAAAGAATTCCATAAAGCTTATTTATGCAACGTTATCATAAAATGAATATTTTCAATGACCAACTCCCATCACACGAGGCTATTCCCTCATTGGTAGACCTAGACCCCGCGCTCTCTCTCTCTCTTTATTTCCCTCAGTGGGTATTGTTAGCGTTAAGTATATTATTTGTGGCTCAGAAATACTCATCTTCTTTCAGGATAAGAGAAAACGTTGAGCACCCCTGTTCTGCACTGTGCTGTGGTATGATAGAAATTTATTTTTTACGAGCATAAATGTTGTATTCGCACTTTTCAAGTGCCCATAAAAGCGTTAAAATAATGTTTTAAGAAGTCTAAATTTCAAACCATTCCTCCCCTCCCTTCCCCCGAAAGGTCACGGGGTCACAGTACCGGAACCTGTTCTTAAAAGCCGGCCGCGGTGGTCGAGTGGTTCTAGGCGCTTCAGTCTGGAACCGCGCTGCTGCTACGGTCGCAGTTTCGACTCCTGCCTCAGGCATGGATGTCTGTGATGTCCTCACGTTAGTTAGGTTTAAGTAGTTCTAAGTCTAGGGGACTGATGACCTCAGATGTTAAGTCCCATAGTGTTTAGAGCCATTTTTCTTCTTACAAGTGAACCTATATATATATTTGGTTTGCTTGCAAAATCTCGAAAAGGAAAGTTCTGTTATGGTTTACCGGCTTAAACAGTCATCTCCCAGTATCTCCGCCTTCGGTGGCACAACAGCGCAGCCCATGTGAATCATAAGTTGCACCTCAGCGTGGCAGGGGTAATCATCCAGACAAATAAGTAATCCAGCTTGGTCCTGATACCAAGTACGGAAGGGCAGTGTAGTGTAGTGCTGTGTAATGTAGTCTTGTATAATAGAGCAGCCCGGCATTATAAATTACAAAATTTATGATCTACCAATGCTGCATAGTGTAACAACCCAGTTGCGTGTGTTTCCTGGATTCCGGATTACAGTTTACGTATTATCATTTTGTGATTTGTAGATAATGAACGGAACTGTGGAAACTAGAAAATGAAGTGCCAAGAGGATAAATCGAAACATTTTGGACTTATTCTTATGTTTGAGTTCAGGGGAGGGATGACATCAGTGGAAGCAACCAGAAACGTTAGTGCTGTGTATGGGGATAATGCCACTGGACAGAGCCCGAGAAGTAAGTGGTTTTCTCGTTTCAGGCAGGATCGTCTTGACATTGGTGTCTGTGCACGTTCCGGAAGACCTTTACGGTTTGATGAAGATCGTTTAAACGCATTAATCCACAACAATCTACGACAGCGTACTCGAGAAATGGCTAATGTGATGAGCTGTGATGGCACAATCGTGCGACATTTGCACGCAGTGGGTAAGGTTAAAAAAATCGGGTGTATGGGCACGGCGTGATCTAAGCCAACATCACAAGAAGCAGCGCGTGACCATACGTGCATCTCTGCTTGTTCGTCAACAACACCGACCATTCCTATCCCGTCTTGTTATTGGTAACGAGAAGTGGTGTCTTTATGCTACAACAAGGTTCGAATGGCTCTGAGCACTATGGCACTTCCCATCGTGGTCATCAGTCCCCTAGAACTTAGAACTACTTAAACCTAACTAACCTAAGAATATCACACACATCCATGCCCGAGGCAGGATTCGAACCTGCGACCGTAGCGGTTCCGGACTGCGCGCCTAGAACCGCTAGACCACCGCGGCCGGCCTACAACAAGGAAAAGAAAGGAATGGTTGAGCAGAAACAAAGCAACAACTCCCCGTACAAAACACATGCCCACGTCCACAAAAGATAATGTAATGCATCTGGTGTAACACCGACGTTGTGATGTACCACGAACTGCTTCCCCGAGGTGCAGCCATCAATGCTGACAATTTTCAACAGGTAAAACGCCTCGCAGACGCAACCGAAGAAGAGCGACCAGGAAGATTGTGTGATGTGACGCCCGCCCGCATTCTGCTAGACTGACAAGAAACAGTAGTCACTACTTGAGCCGGGAAGTCATTCCGCAACCAACTTATTCACTTGATCTCGTGCCGTCAAATTTTCACCTTTTCCGCTCTCTGTCGAACAGCCTTCAAGGAACTTCCTTTGCGTGCGGAAATGCGCTGCGAACATGGTTCGACGAGTTGTTCGCCTGAAAACCACGTGATGTCTACAGCTGCGGAATAGAAAAGTCACCCCAGCGTTGGCGGACGGTTGTAAATAGTGAAGGAGAAGTGACCAGTATAGACTGTGTTATGTGTATCTCTAGTGTTTATTAAACTTACAGAAAAACGCTACAGTGTTACGAACGAAGGGCAACGGCCTTGCCGCAGTGGATACACCTGTTCCCTTGAAATCACCGAAGTTAAGCGCTGTCTGGCGTGGCCGGCACTTGGGTGGGTGACCATCCAGCCGCCATGCACTGCTGCCATTTTTTGGGGTGCACTCAGCCTCGTGATGCCAATTGAGGAGCTACTCAACAGAATAGTAGCGGCTCCGGTCACAGAAAACCATCACAACGACCGGGAGTGCCGTGTGCTGACCACACGCCCCTCCTATCCACATCCTCATCTGAGGATGACACGACGGTCGGATGGTCCCGATGGGCCACTTGTGGCCTGAAGACGGTGTGCTTACGAAAGAAACATGTGGGAAGCTCAGGTAAAAGTGTCCGAAGTTGAAAACAAATGAGACTGGGCCAGGGGGTTGGGGAGTCTATGGTCTCGGGTGCCGCCGTCTGTAAAACCAGCCTGGCCTTCTGAGGGTGATCTTGTTGGTTAGTAAACCGTCGAATGGTGGAGAGACGGCCGGCTGCTCTGGCCGAGCGGTTATAGGCTCTTCAGTCCCGAACCACGCTGCTGCTACGGTCGCAGGTTCGAATCCTGCCTCAGGCATGGATGTGTGTGATGTCCTTAGTTAGGTTTTAGTGGTTCTAAGTTTAGGGGTCTGGTGATCTCAGATTTTAAGTCCCATAGTGCTTAGTGCCATTTTTTTTTGGAGGAGAGACGAAAATAGCTGAGCCGCTAATGCCTAGCTGAGCTCGGCGACAGGCAGGCGGCGGCCGAAAGGCGCCCCATAGCAGTGGCGCCCCGTAACAGCCACCGGCGCCGCATCTTAGACTAACTAGCTGGTCGACGCCACGTCGCGCTGGTAGGAAGGCAAGCAGGCAGGCTACGGTCTGGGATGGGACGGGCCCGGCGACATTTGTCGCGCTAAATCTCGCGTGCGACAAGCGACAGCTGCCGCCGCCTTTGCCTCCAGCCGGCGTAACGTACACACTGGCTGCCGGGGAGGAACACGTGGCGTCGGCTGGGGTGCCGTGGGGCGGAGTGGGTCCTCTGTGGCGGCGGAGACCGCCCTGAGGGGGGGGGGGGGGGGCGGTGAGGGCTGTTTGACGGGGACGCGTCAAGGGAAACACGAGGTGCCTCATAAACTGAAGTCCTGTAATGAAAAAAATACGAAAATAGTGGAAATTAAAAGGAGCACTAACGATGACGATCAATTTGGCCTTAGAAAAGGTAAAGGCACCAGAGAGGCAATTCTGACATTGTAGTTGATAATGGAAGCTAGACTACAGAAAAATCAAGAAACGTTCGTAGGATTTGTCGACCTCGAAAAAGCGTTCGACTGTGTAAAATGGTACAAGATGTTCGGAATTCTGGGAAAAATAGTGGTAAGCTATGGGGAGAGACGGGTAATATACAAAATGTACAAGAGGCAAGAGAGAATAACAGGATTGGACGACCAGGAACCAAGTGCTTGAATTACAAAGGGTGTAAGATAGGGCTGTGAGGCTGTGAGTGTACTGTTGTGTAGTGTCTTTAAGTGGTCGTTCTTTGGAGGGCGACAATGCCTAGTGACGCAGGGAGTCGCAAGTAGTGGCAGTTGTTGAGAGGCTGTGGAACGCGTAGGCTGCGTGAGCCAAAGGCGGTTGCGTAGCGAAGGATTTATCTCTATGTTTAATAGTAGTGGCACACAGTTTGAATAACAGTGTCTTTATGTTTGTGCAGTGTGATAAAGCAAATAAATTAAATTAATGCCTCTCCATCAGTTAGTACTACACCATTGCATTTAACAATGAACGAAATCTCGATATACACGGTCAACTACAACAAGAGGATTGTAACATAATAATCTTTAATTAACCAATATAATCTCTAAGGAGAAGGGAGCTTATGACTCCTACTGTTCAATCTCGACATCGAAGAAGAAATGACGGGAATAAAAGAAAGTTTCAGGAGTGGAATTAAAATTCAATGTCAAAGAATACCAATGATACGATTCACTGATGAAATTGCTAACCTGAGCGAATGTGAAGAAGAATTACATGATCTGCTGAATCGAATGACAGTCTAATGAGTACAGAATATGGACTGAGAGTAAATCGAAGAAAGACGAAAGTAATGAGAAGTAGCAGAAATGTCAACAGCGCGAAACTTAACATCAGGATTGATGGTCTCGAAATAGATGAAGTTAAGGAATTGTATTATCTAGGCAGCAAAATAACCAATGACGGATAGAGAAAGCAGACTACCACAGGCAAAAAGAGCATTCCTGTCCAAGAGAAGTCTACTAGTATCAAACATAGGCCTTAATTTGAGGAAGAAATTTCTGAGAATGTAACTCTGGAGCACAGCATTGAATGGCAGTGGATCATGGACTGTGGGAAAACCGGAACAGAGGAGAATCGAAGCGTCTGAGGCGTGGTGTTACACACGAATTTTGAAAATTAGGTGGACTGATAAGGTAAGGAATGAGGAGGTTCTGCGCAGAATCCGAAAGGAAGGGATATGTGGAAAATAGTGGCGTGGAGAACGGACAGGACGTTAGGACATCTCTTAAGACATCAGGGAATGACTTCCACGGTAGTAGAGGGAGCTGTAGAGGGCAAAAACTGTAGAGGAAGACAGAGATTGGAACACTTCCAGAAAATAATTGAGGACGTAGGTTCCAAGTGCTACTCCGAGATAAAAAGGTTGGCACAGGAGAGGAATTCGTGGTGGGCCGCATCAAATGAGTCAGAAGATTGATTACGCAAAAGAAAAATGAACCAAAACAATGAGTGATGTGAATAAAAACGAGATTCAGCTAAGTCTTGAGGGACTTTAAGTCGTATATCAGTTGTATCTGAATAAACGTTGTAGATTCTAACATGCCCAGATGTATATTAGCTTTTCGGGACGTACTACAGTTAAGCTGTGAGTATAGAGCAGAATCTACTTTTCACAATGAGACACCTCTAGGTTATTCCCAAGATGGTGGTGGGCCATGCTAGCTCTTAAGCATTGTCCGTCAGTCGAGCCATGGTGATGTTCCTTCCGGTCCGGCATGACAAACATTGCCAGATTCGGAGGATT
The DNA here is from genome assembly GCF_023897955.1 of Schistocerca gregaria. NCBI lineage: Eukaryota > Metazoa > Arthropoda > Insecta > Orthoptera > Acrididae > Schistocerca > Schistocerca gregaria. The sequence continues at coordinate 296,433,157 of NC_064922.1, forward strand.
GTTTGTAGATGTAAAGAGCTGTTACAATTTGAAACTGAAAATGTGGACTTCTTAAATGCGAAGTTTGTGCCAGTACTTGATGAAACACGTAGAGGAGCCTTGACGTCCAAAAAACGGATGCCGATAATTCTTCATTGTGTGGGCGGTCGTGGATTCTAGACTGCTGTGGCCGAGGATTTTGGAGTCGACCGGAAAACAATATGTAAAACAACGAACAATGTTGTGGATCAGATAATTTTAGGATCTCACCACGGATCGATTCCCGTCTAAAATGCAGGAATTAGTAAGGCTTTGCACAAAATATCTCGACTGTCAACTGTTATCAACTGCACAGACAATACCTCTATTAATGTACAGGCCACCGGAGAGAAATTTACTAGCAGAATGGCTTGATAACGTGCATGATGCTAGAATATGAAGACGTAGCCCAGTTAAAAATTTCGGGGTGAAACGAGGATGCTACATACTTCGTTACTCAGGGTATGGAATATCTCCATCATTAGTCACTCCATTTACGCCAGCAAGAAATGCTGATCACCGTCGATTCAATTTGGCCCATATCAGAGAAAGAACTATAGTGGAGAGAGCCTTTGGTTCTTTGTAGCAATGATTTCCAAAAATTGGTAACTGTGTAAGACTTTATTTAGAAAGAATCACCAAACTAAAAGCAGCGTGTGCTGTACTGCCCAACATCTTTAAGAACCTGAAAGATCGCTTTCAATATCACTTTGAGGACAGTAAAGATGCAGAAGAAGAAGATGACGATGAAAGTGAGAGTCTTGATGAAGACGATCCTACCGGCAGACAGCTGGAAAGCAGTGGAAGCAATGTTAGTGGTGAACAGAATCGGCAACAAATTCTGAGATTTGCTTAGGCGTTTTCCTTGGTTTAATTGAGTACTATTCAGACATAATAAGCAAAAAACAAGCAATATAATCGTTACTGAAACTCATGTAATTACAAGAGAGCAAGAAAAATGTACGAATTGTATTTTTATTTAATTATTTTAGACAGTAAAGAGAGGGTTAGTAAAGTTATGGTAATACAAAACATTTAACAATACAATATGTATGTTACATACTATTAATACGTTTCAGTAGATTTGTCATCCGCAATTTTTTCTAGATATTTATTTTCGTTTTCCATTTGAAGGTTCTTTAATTACAATTGTTTCAACAATACAGGTCCCTGAAGCTGCGATAAAGTCAAGTCTTTTGTTTCTTCATATGTTGCAAGAGGTTTCACTCCGTGTCGAATGTATATTGAGGCTGTCGGTTTTCTTGCCTATAAATCATATTTCCTATCTTTAAGTTTACTCAGGTTATTTCCTGTTTGCTTCAGATCGGTGTTCTCTTTTTTATTTGATTCTTCACATTAGTGAATACTTTATTAAGCTGTGCAACACTGTACAGTTTGAAAGTTCCGTGGGTGTATTCCCGCGTAACGGCATTCCACGCATCGTTTTTTCTTGACACTACCTTCGGTACTCTGGATTTTGGTAATACCTTCAGTATCCTAGATTTTTGTAATACAATCATGTGCTCAGATTTCAAACTGGCGTACAGTGCTTTGTTAACTGTGGCCCTGTCGGCATCTTCATTATCACTGGAAGACATGTCGATAATTGGCTCTCGAACTAGCGCAATCTGCTCCTCACGATTCTATACATAACTACCGTTTGGTAAGAGTACAGCGGGTCGAGAGCGAAGCGGTGGGGATGCGGGGAGGGGGAGAGACAGAAACGATGCCATTTGTCGCAAGCAGGCGAATGCTAACTCACATTGAAAGCTAAGATGTACAAGATGTGTTCAAAAAATTCCGGAACATTTATAATTTCGCGAAATGCTTGTTGGCATCCCTACACACGGCTGTGTTTCATGCGTAACTGGCACAAGTTCCATTGTTGTATTTCTGTTAGTTATTGTTCAGTACGAGACTGAGCAGAAAGTTGTGTCTCACAGTTTGCGGGTTTTGATATGGCAGAATTAGAGGAGGAACGCCACTACATTAAATTTTGCGGGCGTGAAACTCTTTGCAGAGACACACCAGTGATGCTGGAAGCCTACGGTGATGAGCGCATAAGCTGTACTCGGTGTTACGAATGGTTCACACTATAAATAAATGGTCGGACGGAAGTTAAAGATAATCCTTTTAGGACGCCCTTCGACGTCTACAGACGACGCTCAAGTCAGGAACGTCAACGAAATTATGCGTGCCAATTGAAGACTGACTGTCCGAGATATTGCAGAAGAATGTAACATTTCAGTTGGATCATGTCGTGAAATCCTGACAAAGCATCGCAGAATGCATTGTGTTGCATGAAAGTTCGTTCCGTGGTTCGTAAGTGAAGACCAGAAAGACCTTCGCCTCGCAATCTGTGAAGAGCTTTTCAACCGTGCAAATGAGAACCAGATGCTGCTTAAGTGAATAATAACTGGTGATGTGACGTGGGTCTACTGTAATGATGTTGACATCAATGTTCAGTCTTCACAATGATTCGGGAAATGTTCTCAAAGAACAAAAACAAGCTCGTTTTTTCAGGTCAGATGTAAAAGCCATGCTGATAGTTTTCTTTGACTTTGAAGGATTAGCGCATCATGAATTCGTGCCACAGGGACAAATTGTTAATCGATGGTATTATCCCGACGCGTCGCGATACCTGCGAGAAAATGTGAGAAGTAAACGGCGTGATGTGGCGAGGCAACTCATGGCTCTTGCGTCACGATAATGCACCCAGATGTTCATCACTGGTGGTGTTTGACTATTGCACAAAACGAGATCACTCTGCTGCACCATTCTCCGTACTAGGCATGATCCCTACGAACTTTCTTTATTTTCAAAGTTAGAAACTACTTTGAAAGGGTGAATATTTTCAACTATAGACGATACAAAAAAAAGTTCGCAGACGGCGCTTCGTGCGATCCAGCGACATACGTACCAAGAGTGTCTCCGGAAGTGGAAACGGCTTTACGGCTTTGGGGGCGGTGTGTCAATTCTGGAAGAGAGTATTTGGGAGGAGGCCATGCAAAATCAGTAAAAAGTAACCGTAGAAACATTTTCTGGACAAAGTTCCGGAATTTTCTGAACAGACTTCGTATCTTGTATCTACGCCTCCAGAATCTACTTGCATTTCCCGACTGGAAGGATACATTTACCTAAACTTGGTTTCTATTTATTCATTTCACAAATAGTGGGTGCTAATCTAGGTCCCGGAGACTTGTGAGCACACTCTATCTTTTATTCACAACACTCAATATGACCACTGCCCACAGAGCCTGAATGCTTCCTGGCGGCACTGCAGGTGCGTGACGTGGAATATAAAGGGAGCAGAGATAAATGACGAATCATTCTAGCGACGACGTGGGCCGCAGTTTTGGAAATGCAGGATTTCGACATAAATATGAAAACACCACGAGAAATGCATGCTTTAACATAAAACAGATGCTAGTCAAGCCTGCATGTTGCGCCGTGCAGTGTCTTCAATATGTTGCAAATCTCAGTCGTGGTAGAACAGTGTTCTGTGTAGTGTGAATGCACTATGTCCGAGGTAAGAGAATTGAAACCTGGACAAATTGTTGGTGCTCGTGCGGTGGGTGCTCCTGTAACGAAGGCAATCGCAGTGTTTGGCGTTTTAAGAGGCACCGTATCGGATATTTTTATACCGCAAAACAGGGAAAGCAGAAAAACATCATCCGGCAAGTGACACTACGGACGGAAGTTAGTGTTGAATGATCGTGACAGACGGTCATTGCAGAGACCTGTGACGAAAAATAAGGGAAAGACTTCTGCAAAGGTCACTGCAGAACTGAATGTCGCATTCGCGAACCCTGTCAGCACCAAAACAACGCGAAGGGAGCTCCATAAGCAGGGAATTGCAGGGAAAGCTGGAATTCCAAAACCACTCATCAGTGATGCAAATGCCCGTAACCTCGCTACGTGGTGCTGAAGCCATTAAAACAGGACTATGGAGCAATGGAAGCATGTCATTTGATTGGAAGAGTCTTGTTTCGCATTGTTTCCAACTTTTGGGCGAGTTAACGTCCCAAGAGTAAAACGTGGCCGGGGTTCGGTGATGCTACCGACAGCCGTATCGATTCGTGATATTGCATGGGCCCCGCGGTTATTCTGCAAGAAATCAGTGTTCGTTCATCAATGGTGATGCTCTGTTGGAAGACGATAGAGCCCTTGTTTACACAGATCGCATTGCCAGGTCTTGTTTTGTAAACAAGCTGATGAATTTTCGCGTCTTCCATCGCCATCACAGTCTCCAGATCACAATGTCAATAAGCGTTTCAAATGATTCTAATAGCGTTGAGCACTATGGGACTTAACATCTGAGGTCATGAGTCCCCTAGACTTAGAACTGCTTAAACCTAATTAACCTAAGGACATCACACACATCCATGCCCGAGACAGGATTCGAGCCTGCGACCGTAGCAGCAGCGCTGTTCCCGACTGAAGCGCCTAGAACCTTTGTCGCCTACTATGGAGAGAAAGGTGCATGATTGCTATTCACTTCCATCATCGTTACCTGAAATTGCCAATATTTTGCCAGGAAGAATGGTATGAGATTTCCTTGAAAATGAAACAGGATTTGTATTTATCCATTACGAAATGACTAAAAGTTGCTGTGAATGCCAACAGGTTTCTTACATCGTATTGGGTATTACAATGTATTGTAATAAGCGCATTATCATATTTTTGTCTAGCCGCTGTAGACTTTTGGGTCATGTTCAATATAATCGCTTTTAAACAGTGGCAATAATCCTGAATGAAGTCATATTGAAATTGAGATATATGTTTCTATATGGAATAAGTTGTGATCCGTTACACGAATATTGTTGTCCTATGTCGCGGAGACAAATAATAACCCACGCCGGGGCGGTTCCGGTAAACGTGAGCATGCACGGACCTGATACCTTCTGGCAAAATATCAATGCAAGACACATTGGACGGTAAACGAGGATATTTCACGAGTGGCTGAACATTCGCTTCGTTACCGTCTTGTTCAAATGGCTCTAAGCACTATAGGACTTAAGATCTCAGGTCATCAGTCCCATAGACTTAGAACTACTTAAACCTAACTAACCTAAGGACATCAAACACATCCTTGCCCGAGGGAGGATTCGAACCTGCGACCGTAACAGGCGCTCGGTTCCGGACTGAAGCGCCTACAACTACTCTGCCACAGCGGCCGGCCGTTACCGTCTCTTGGAGACTACATTCACCTCCGACGCAATGTTTGGTTACGTCTTCGTGATCGCAGTTATTGCGAAATGTGATGATGATGATGATGATGTTTGGTTAGTGGGGCGCTCAACTGCGCGGTTATCAGTGCCCGTACAACCTCGCTACTTTCATGAATGATGATGAAATGATGAGGACAACACAAACACCCACTCATCTCGAGGCAGGTGAAAATCCCTGACCCCGACGGGAATCGAACCCGGGACCGCAGTTATTGCGAAATGTGGGAAAAATGTCTAATATAATAAAAACTTTATCTACGACGGTTACTAAGGCTTGAACCGTAATTACTTAATATTATGTGAATGAGGTAATGCAACAATATTTCAGGTATATCATTTTTCGAAGGAGTCCGTATGACGTGCAACGCACGCATTCCGTCTCTTCGGACGTGCATGGATACCTCCTGAAAAGAGTCCTTTCGGTTGTAAATAGAGCCGCTCGTTCACCGCGTTTTTCACTTTTTCATTCCGAAACGCTAGTCTCCCAGCATTTGCCTGAGGCGTCCGAACGCATGAAAGTCACTCGTGGCTTTCAGATATCGTATTCTGTCTTGCTGCTACATTTGAGCGGGCAATTATAGGGACGAGCGTTGCTGTGTTGCAACAAAACAGCTGCAGTGAGAAGTCGTCATCGTTTACTCCTGATTTCAGGGAGAAGGTGATTCCTTGGCGGATATGAGTATGAGTTCCGGTCACGAAAACTGACCACGACTGTGAGTGCGGTGTGCTGACGACCTGCTGCTGCATATCCACATCCAGTGACGCCTGTCGCTGAGGCGGACCGGCGGTCGGTCGGTGCCGTTGGGCCTTCCGAGGCCTGCTCGAATGAAGAGAACTAATATGAATTACTGGTCACTGTTAGCGAAATAACACCTATTACTACCCAAAAGAGAGTGAGCTTGACTTTTTCCTGACGAAGTTTGAGAGCCGATTTTTTTTTTTTTAATAGTTTGACGGAAAGATGTATCGGCATTCTTTGTTCGATCTTTCCGTATCAGGTTGGTAATATTGCTTTCGACCTGGAAACGATGCAAAAATTCCTCCCAGTCATTAAGGCGCCGATCGCTCAATTCAGCCGTCAGCTGACGTGAAACCTGTCTTGCTGGCACTTTATTCGATCGAAGAAAATCGTGGACGATACAGTGTCCTGTTGCCAGCAGTAATGTCCGAAACTGGGCCTATTTCGTTTACTCCAGTACGACCGTTTCTCCTCACAGGCTCTGCCACTGCGGCAATCCAATTGTTCTTCACAACGCGGTGTCTAGTCCGCACGTGAAGTAATTTCATGAGTTACACTGGTCTTGAATAAGGAACAAATACCAATCACCATACTGTGCTTTCACTCTGTGATGGCCTTCCAGAAGGGCAACTTCATTACTCGTCGACAACGGCGCAGCCATCTTCGCACTGACACTAACAACAGACAACAGGCTGCAGAGTGCGCCAATCGTAGGCGTCCACAAGCGGGGATGGGTTGGGAGGGAGGGGGGGGGGGGCGGGTGGGGGGTGTTGGAGGCGCACTTGTCCCACTGCTTCCTGGTGGAATCTGGGAACAGACTTCTAATTTACTACAGAAATCTTAGAACATTTCTAAAATAGCCTCTAATGTATTTTCTGTCTTTTCTGCATCCATCTATCCATTGTGGCTGTTTTTCTGTTTCAAAGTTTTAGCTCTCAGAGTTAACTTTACTGATATAGGAAGATTTTTTTAATGTTTTCCTGCTTTATTTACCGACCGGTTCGGTATCCTGGTTTTCATCAGACAATGACGTAATAACAGTTCACCAAATGAAAAACGTGGCATATTATAACATTAAAAGATATATTTTACACAGGGTCACACGTTTGCTGCCTAAGCATCAAAGTAACCAAACAAAAAATTACTGACTAAATGACAAAGAACTGCTTCCTTTGAAATTTAGTTTATACCAAGCAAACCTCACGTACTTCGAGACAGGGACCGTGGAACACTGGAGAACGTAGCTGTAAAAAATAGCATGATACCAGGGGAAGAATCACTCCTGAGTTACAAATCCCGCTAACACAATGTCTGTGAGTATCGAGTTAGAAGAAATGGGGCACAATGGTCGAACAGTACTTCATAAGCGACACATTTCTGAGTCACTGCTAACCAACGTTCGAGGTGGAGTTCAGAGCATTGCCACTGGACAGTGGATGACTGGATTTGGTTGGTTGATTAGGGGGAGAGGACCAAACAGCGAGGTCATCGGTCCCATCAGATTAGGGAAGGATGGGGAAGGAAATCGGCCGTGCTCTTTCAAAGGATTTATCCCGGCATTCGCCTGAAGTGATTTAGAGAAATCACAGAAAACCTATATCAGGATGGCCGGACGCTGGTTTGAACTGTCGTCCTTCCTGAAGCGAGCCCAGTGTGCTAAACGCTGCACCACCTCGCTCGGGTGGATGACAGGAAACGAGAGATATGGAATGATGAATCACGCTATACCTTGTGTCAATCCGAAGGAAGAGTATGGGTTTGATGAATGTCTAGAGACCGTTACCTGCCGTCATGTATAATGCCGGTGTTGCGGTAAGCCAATGTTTTTTTTCTTGGTAAACGGTGTCTAGTAGAATTGAGTCATCAGCGTAACAATGCATCTGTGAGGCAATGGTTTCTATACAGTTACATTCCTGAAATGGACTGACCTACGCAGAGCCTTTAGGATATGTTAGAACGGCGACTTCGCTCCAGACCTCAGTGTCCGAAATCATTCCCTTCTCTGGTTTAGGCTCTTGAGGAAGAATGGGCTGTCATTCCTTTAGTTATGATTGGACAACTCACAGAAAGTGTCATCAACGGTTCAAGCTGTCGTAAAGGCGAAGGATGGACACACCTTGTATTGCACTACTGGCCATTACAACTGCTACACCAAGAAGAAATGCAGATGATAAACGGGTATTCATTGGACAAATATATTATACTAGAACTGACATGTGATAACATTTTCACTCAATCTGAGTGCATAGATCCTGAGAAATCAGAACGCAAACACCTACCTCTGGCCGTAATAACTGACTTTATACGCTTGGGCATTGAGTCAAATAGAGCTTGGATGGTGTGTACAGGTACAGCTGCCCATGCAGCTTCAACACGATACCACAGTTCATCAAGAGTAGTGACTGGCGTGTTGCAACGAGCCAGTTGCTCGGCCACCATTGACCAGACGTTTTCAACTGGTGAGAGATCTGGAGAATGTGCTGGCCAGGGCAGCGGTCGAACATATTCTGTATTTAGAAAGGCCCGTACAGGACATGCAACATGCGGTCGTGTATTATCCTGCTGAAATGTAGGGTTTCGCAGGGATCGAATGAAGGGTAGGGCCACGGGTCGTAATACATCTGAAATGTAACGTACACTGTTCAAAGTGCCGTCAACGTCAACAAGAGGCGACGGAGGCGTGAAACCAATAGCACCCAATACCATCACGCCAGGTGATACGCAAGTATGGCGATGACGAATACACGCTTCCAATGTGCGTTCACCGCTATGTCACCAAACACTGATGCGACCATCATGATGCTGTAAACAGAACCTGGATTCATCCGAAAAAATGACGTTTTGCCATTCGTGAACCCAGGTTCGTCGTTGAGTACACAATCGCTGGCTCTCCTCCCTCTGATGCAGCGTCAAGGGTAAGCGCAGCCATCGTCTCCGAGCTGATAGTCCATGCTGCTGCAAATGTCGTCGAACTGTTCATGCAGATGGTTGTAGTCTTGCAAACGTCCCCATCTGTTGACTCAGGGATCGAGACGTGGCTGCACGATCCATTACAGCCTTGCGGATAAGATGCCTGTCATCTTGACTGCTATTGATACGAAGCCGTTGGGATCCAGCACGGCGTTCAGTATTACCCTCCTGAACCCATCGATTCCATATTATGCTAACAGTCATTGGATCTCGACCAACGCGAGCAGCAATGTCGCGATACAATAAACCGCAATCGCTATATGCTACAATCCGACAAGTCGGAAATGTGATGGTACGCACTTCTCCTCCTTATACGAGGCATCACAACAACGTTTCACCAGGCAAGGTCGGTCAACTGCTGTTTGTGTATGAAAAATCGGTTGGAAACTTTCCTCACGTCAGCACGTTGTAGGTGTCGCCACCGGCGCCAACCTTGTGTGAATGCTCTGAAAAGCTAATCATTTGCATATCACAGCATCTTGTTCCTGTCGGTTAAATTTCGCGCCTGTAGCACGTCATCTTCGTGGTGTAGCAATTTTAATGGCCAGTAGTGTAGTGTTCACCAACCGGTGTCCATATACTTTTGAGCTGATAGTGTATGTGAACATTACATTCACTAGTCATTAACCTAGTGATGCATATTTGCCATATGTATCTCATCGGACCGTTTAAGTGCCTTTTTTTTAATTACATCTCGAGGGATGCGGTGCACAAAACTGGAGAGAACTTCCCGCCAAGCAGTGTAGGAGGTGCGATAAGATGGAGTCCTATACAGAGATGGAGAGCTTCTCAGTTAGCAGGAGCTTTCCTTCTCGTCGGGACGGACTCACGGTTAATCCTGGGCAGACAGAGGCGCCGCCTCTGCCACTCCCCCACCGCCAGACGCAAGCCTTCCTGCCAAGCAGGTCCGGAAGCGACATCAGGCGCACAGTGGCGCCGTGTCCTACGCCACCCTGCTATCCCGGCAGGAAGGACCGCGCTACCGAGTGCTCATTAGGCCTGGGCCCCCGGGAAGACGCTAATGCAAACAGACACGCATATACTCGGCAGCCTCCGTCTTCTCGGCTGATACGTTCATTAGCAGCACAGACCTAGTTTTTCTTTTTTGCTCCTTTTGAGGCGACGAATTAGCCGACATGTAACTTGAGAAATGGATGGCAGTAATATGCGGAGAGGATGAAATACAGATGTGTGACTGATACTCAAATTGGTGGAGCCATTTCTCGTGCGTCTGCGAGGGTTTGCGTCGTCTGTGTTCGTTTCTACAATTGAAGAATGGAAATGTCTGAAGCTCTAAGTGACGAAACTCACATTTGCCAGGAGAACCAAAACACAGTGTACCTCATTTTGTGCACAGATTACTTGCTTCCAAGATACTGAGAAGGTATTCTGCTACCACAGAATTATGCTGCTCACCTTCTTATTGCAAAAAATTATGAGCAAATTTGAACATGTTGTTGTGGTCTTCAGTCCAGAGACTGGTTTGATGCAGCTCTCCATGCTACTCTATCCTGTGCAAGCTTCGTCATCTCCCAGTACTTACTGCAGCCTACATCCTTCTGAATCTGATTAGTGTATTCGTTTCTTGGTCTCCCTCTACGGTTTTTACCCTTCACGCTGCCCTCCAATGCTAGATTTGTGATCCCTTGATGCCTCAGAACATGTCCTATCAACCGGTCCCTTCTTCTAGTCAAGTTTTGCCACAAACTCCTCTTCTCTCCAATTCTATTCAATACCTCCTCATTAGTTATGTGATCTACCCATCTAATATTCAGCATTCCTCTATAGCACCACATTTCGAAAGCTTCTATTATCTTCTTGTCCAACTTATTTATCGTCCATGTTTCACTTCCATACATGACTACAATCCATACAATTACTTTCAGAAACGACTTCCTGGCACTTAAATCTATACTCGATGTTAACAAATTTTTCTTCTTCAGAAACGCTTTCCTTGCATTGCCAGTCTACATTTTATATCCTCTCTACTTCGACCATCATCAGCTATTTTTCTCCCAAAATAACAAAACTTCTTTACTGTTTAAGCGCCTCATTTCCTAATCTAATTCGTGCAGCATCACCCTATTCAATTCGATTACATTCCCTTATCCTCGTTTTGCTTTTGTTGATGTTCATCTTATATCCTCCTTTCAAGACACTGCCCATTCCGTTCAACTGCTCTTTCAAGTCCTTTGCTGTCTCTGAAAAAATTACAATGTCATCGGCGAACCTCAAAGTTTTTATTTTTTCTCCATGGATTTTAATACCTACTCCGAATTTTTCTCCAAAAATCTCTTCAATTTTCCCGTAGGCAGTATCTATCTTACCGCTAGAGAGATAAGCCTCTACATCCTTACATTTGTCCTCTAGCCATCCGTGCTTACCCATTTTGCACTTCCTGTCGATCTCATTTTTGTGACGTTTGTATTCGTTTTTGCCTGCTTCATTTACTGCATTTTTATATTTTCTCCTTTCATCAATTAAATTCAATATTTATTCTGTTACCCAAGGATTTCTGCTAGCCCTCGTCTTTTTACCTACTTAATCCTCTGCTGCCTTCACTACTTTAACCCTCAGAACTACCCTTTCTTCTTCTACTTTATTTCTTTCCCCCATTCCTTATGCTCTCCCTGAAACTCTGTACAACCCCAGGTTTACTCAGTTTATCCAGGTCCGATCTCCTTAAATTCCCACGTTTTCGCAGTTTTAATTTGCAGTTCATAACCATTAGATTGAGGTCAGAGGCCACATCTGTCCCTGGAAATGTCTTACAATTTAAACTTTGTTCCTAAATCTCTGTCTTACCATTATATAATCTATCTGATACCTTTTAGTATCTCCAGGGTTCTTCCATGTATACAACCTTCTTTCATGATTCTTAAAACAAGTGTTAGCTATGATTAAGTTGTGCTCTGTGCAAAATTCTACCAGCCGGCTTTCTCTTTCATTTCTTAGCCCCAATCCATATTCACCTACTGTCTTTCCTTCTCTCCCTTTTCCTACTCTCGAATTCCAGTCACCCATGACTATTAAATTTTCGTCTCCCTTCACTATCTGAATAATTTCTTTTATATCATCATACATTTCATCAATTTCTTCATCATATGCAGAGCTAGTTGGCATATAAACTTGTACTACTGTAGTAAGCGTGCGCTTCGTGTCTATCTTGGCCACAATAATGCGTTCACTATGCTGTTTGTAGTAGCTTACTCGCACTCCTATTTTCCTATTCATTATTAAACCTACTCCTGCATTACCCCTATTTGATTTTGTATTTATAACCCTATATTCGCCTGACCAAAAGTCTTGTTCCTCCTGCCACCGAACTTCACTAATTCCCTCTCTATCTAACTTTAACCTATCCATTTCCCTTTTAAATTTTCTAACCTACCTGCCCGATTAAGGGATCTGACATTCCACGCTCCGATCCGTAGAACGCCAGTTTTCTTTCTCCAGATAACGGCGTCCTCTGGAGTAGTCCCCGCCCGGAGATCGGAATGGGGGACTATTTTACCTCCGGAATATTTTACCCAAGAGGACGCTACCATCATTTAACCATACAGTAAAACTGCAGGCCTTCGGGAAAAGTTGCGGCTGTAGTTTGCCCTTGCTTTCAGCCGTTCGCAGTTCCAGCACAACAAGACCTTTTTGGTTAGTGTTACAAGGCCAGATCAGTCAATCATCCAGACTGTTAGCCCTGCAACTACTGAAAAGGCTGCTGCCTCTCTTCAGGAACCACACGTTTGTCTGGCCTCTCAACAGATACCCCTCCGTTGTGGTTGCCCTTACGGTACGGCCATCTGTAATGCTGAGGCACGCAAGCCTCCCCACCAACGGCAAGGTCCATGGTTTATTTGACAATAAATAATTTATTAAGAACGTTCTACGTATCTTACTACGTAACTGACTTCTTCGAAGTGCATAATTCTACCAGAATCGAAGCGCCAATAAGAAAGTATTTGTTTCAAGCGCCATTTATAATCCACGTCTATACATACATCTACATGCATACTCTGCAAATCAGAATGCCTGTCAGCGGTTTCATCGAACCACCTTCACAATAATTCTCTATTATTCCGTTCTCAAACAGCGCATGGAAAAACTAGACACTTATATTTTTATTATGATGATCATTTCTCCCTATGTAGGTAGGCGTCAACAAAATATTTTCGCATTCGGAGGAGAAAGTTATTGAAATATGGTGATAAGATTCTCCTTTGTTACAGTGGTGTCCTCCCCAAATCCTGCATCATGTCACTGACACACTCTCCCCTATTTCGCGATAATATGAAACGTGCTGCTCTTGTTTGAATTTTCTCGATGTACTCCGTTAATCATTTGTGGTAAGAATCTCAGATCGCGCAGCATTACTCCAGAAGAGGACGAACAAGCGTGATGTAGGCAATATGTTTATTACGTTTGTTGCATTTTCTAAGTGTTCTGCCAATAAAACACAGTCTTTGGTACGCCTTCCCCACAACAGTTTCTGTGTGTTTTTTCCAATTTGAATTTTTCGAAATTGCAATTCCTTGGTGTTTAGTTGAATTTACGGTCTTTATATTTGACTGATTTATCGTGTAACCGAAGTTTAACGGATTCCTTGTAGCACTCATGCAGTCGCACGGTTCCGGACTGAAGGGCCTAGAACCGGTCGGCCACTGCGGCCGACATGAAAATTGGATTTAGGGCGTTGCTTCTCCATAAACAAAATGTTTCTAAGATACGGAACAGAGTCACAAATGCCTATAAAAGCAAATAGCATATATCACAGTCTTCTGTATGTATCCCGTGCAAGTTTGCTTGAAAGCAATCCACGAATCGTTTTACACCGAGCTAGTATTAGAACGTTTTTCATCGAGCTAATATTGAAGCGTTACTTCAGAAAGAGGGCGTGGCAGGAAGGTCACGTTAAATATTTAATTAATAAGTTTTGAGAACATGTCTCTTGGAAAACAGCGGCTTTTTTTTATTACTTGAGAGCTAACATGAACAGTCTCAAGCGGAAGAATTTTTTTTTTTTTTTATGATGTCGTATCTGCAATTAGCGTTCATAGAGACATAGCGCCTGACCCTGTCACCGCCATCGTCTAACATCACGGTGATAGGTCTGAAGATGATCTAAAACAGACCGAAGCCGGTAACCTCATAAAATAAAGAAGTTTCTTGCGGTTGTAACGGTTCGTGTTCATTCTAATGTCCGGCTGGTCCCAGCGGAGGTTCGAGTCCTCCCTCGGAATGGGTGTGTGTGTTTGTCGTTAGGATAACTTAGGTTAAGTAGTGTGTAAGCTTAGGGACTGATGACCTTAACAGTTACGTCCCATAGAATTCCACACACATTTTGAACATTTTTTGATTCTTAAACATATTTAAATATTTTTCAAGCACTTCGGATGCAATTTCATCGCTGAAATTTTGGGAACACATCGTCCATGAGTTCTACTAATAAATTAAAATAAACTGAAAATTAAAATAATAGCTGAATTTCATGAACGACAGTCCCCCCTTAAGAAATTCTCTACCCACGCACTCGGATACTACAATTTGTTTTGAATTGTAAGGGTTTTCAAATAGCTGCCCTTTCTTCGAGGTATTTCTCAAAATGCTACTGTGATGGCCTCCCAAAATCATCCTAATTTAAAATTTTACTAGTTTTATGCGTTTCAGAAATAGCCATAAAGCTGTTCAACATTTCGCGGACCGAGCGAGGTGGCGCAGTGGTCAGCACACTGGACTCGCATTCGGAAGGACGACGGTTCAGTCCCGCGGCCGGCCATCCTGATTTAGGTTTTCCGTAATATCACTAAATCGCTCCAGGCAAATGCCGGCATGGTTCCTTTCAAAGGGCACGGCCGACTTCCTTCCCCGTCCTTCCCTAATCCGGAGACCGATGACCTCGCTGTCTGGTCCCCTCCCCCAAAACAACCCTACCCAACATTTCGCGCAAGCCAGGACGCGCCGCGCGGGGCCTACTTTGACAAGGACTGCAGCCGTAATTTCTAATTTGTTATTAAATAAATTTCTTTTTCATTGACAAATGTATGCATAATAAAGCACTAGAATTCCCATTTTAATAAAAACAATCGTTGTTTGAAAAAAAATTCTAGACTTCACAAATTTTTCGTGTCTCTCGACCAGAACCTCTGCTTAACATTGTGGCCTCTTCCATTCGATACACAACACAGGTTACAGGCGCCCGTACGTCTTATGCGAAAACGGGCACGCCAGCCACTACACTGATACGCTTTAACAAGCCTAACTGCAGCCCACTACTGCGTAGCATTTAATAACATCAACATACAACAAACCTTACGAGTTTACCTCAAAGATAAATTCACAATTAATATATGGGAGACCATAAAAGGGTCCACTGACGCAATAAGGAAATGGTTAGAGGAATTAAAAACGTTCTCTACTTCTCTTGACAGTGCTAAACTGACGGGAATTCCAAAACTACGACAACAGGAGATGATTATGAACAACTGGTGTTTGAGGAAATACAAGGAGTAGCACCTAAGACAGGCCAGTCCAGATACATTCAGGGCGAGTGAATATAGCGGGGTGTGGGCTTTTGCTAAGTTAAGGTGGATAATTTGGCAAATTTTCTGGCGTAGCCCTATGGCAGCAATATTTAACGTTTATAGTGGCCGAAATATGACACTCACTTTTTTAGAAAAAGTTGAGCTGTACATCTTTTTTCTATGGTATTTGAAAGAGCGTTGAATGATTTCTATGCACAACATATGTAGAAACTGATGAAATAGTAATATGATGACAGCACCGCAAACGTCTGCCCTGCTGTATCGAAGGTAAGAAAACACGTAACACGGGTGTTAATTATTCCTAATGTCATATCAAGCACTCAACATACTGGCCTTTGAAAGATATACACAGTACTATAAAACTTTTCTAGACATAAGGTTGTGCATGTTGAATATCATTTGAACCTGGCGCAGTACAGGCCCTTGTTACACGGAATTGTCTCCAGGAGACGTCGGTGTTTCCTTGCACACTTCCTGTTTCAATTTTCCCAACAGAAGACGAAAGTCTAGAGACGTTAAATATGATTAGCGTGCGGGTCATTTCGTATTTTCCGTACGGCCAATGCAACGATCTCCATATGTACTGTTAAAAAAACCGTGTGCAATTTTATGTGGGAAATGGGCGGGACAATCGTCTGATGGTACCACGTGGAATGCCTTACGTCTTGAGGAATGACTTCCAATAGTGACGACAGCCTACCTGTTACGAATTGTAGACACTTGCGACTGTTCAGATAGAAACAGGAACTAGTGATGGGATTCTTGTAAGACCACGGTCGTGGTTCAACCACTTTCCCAAGGTGACGTCGATTATGAATTGAATAGTAGTGGATGCTGCGAGATTTGATTTGGCCACAGTCTGTAAACGATGCTTCATCCGTAAAAAAAATGTTGCATAGAAACCCCGCATCACACGATCCGTATCCCAGTTACGTGTTTGCTTGCATTTCGTACAGCACGGCAGACGTTTGTAGAATCTCTTCTCCCAACATAGGGACAGCGGTTTGCGTTGCTGTTATCTCCTTACCAACTGATCATCTTCCACATATACTATCTAATCAGAAGTATCCGAATACCTAATGATGGACGTTAATATTGCCTTTATGACGGTTTGAACTCTTCTCGGTCCACTTTCAATTAGGTATTTAATTTCTGTGGAGGACTGTTAGTCCATTTTTCCTCAAGAACCAAAACCAAATAACTTGGTGCTGTTTGATTCTGGAGTCTGAACCAAAGTCGACCTAACTCATCCCAAAGATAACACCCCTAATTTAGGGCAAACAGCCGCTCCAATACTACTTTTTCAACGGATATTTTGGACTTGTGTCGTCCGGCCATCCCCAGAATGAGTCGCAAGGCTCACGACGACGTACCAAGCGCAGCCTTACGTGCTCCAACGAGGTGGTACTGCTCATACAGGTCAGTTGAAGAAGTGTGTTCATGTTAAGAAAAAAAAAAAAGAAAAAAACAGAACACCTTGAACGACTAAAGACAGGACACTCATCTCACAGGACATATACATTGTTATGTTCTGCAGAAATGATTAGCATTTCTGTCACCTCGGTCCAGCATGTCCCCTATTGCCATGTAGGCACAGGGTCCTCCATGGGCCCTGATAATTTGTTCCATGCGTGATGGGATCGACGCGTATAAGGCGCGAATGGCGTCCTGTAGAATAGGCATTCATGCTGCATTTACCTGGTGCCAAAGTGCTGCACCTGTCGTTCCAATATATCACACACATTTTCGATAGGTGACAAGTCTTGTGATCTGGTGGGCTAGAGCAAAAGGCTGACTTCCTGTGACACCAAGAAGGCACATACTTGTGCAGTAACATGTGGTCGGGCATTGTCTTGCTGAAAAATGGCGTTTGTGGCGTTGTGCAAAAAGGGTATGGCTACGGGTCGAGGACGTCATCCACGTAGGTCACACTCGTCACATTGGACTGTACACGCACCAACTGTGATTTGTGGTTGTACCCACTAACATCCCACACCGTAAGGCCTTGAGTTCGCGCTGTTATGTTTTGTGTGAATGCAATCACCGTGATGCTTCCCAGTCTGTGGCGAACTAAAATGCGGCCATCATTTTCGAACAAACTGAACCTGGATTCGTCCGAAAACGCTATTTGATGCCATTCCAGACCCCAGTGACGTCGTTCTATATACCATTGTCATCTAGCATGTTTCTTCACATTCGTCAAAGGTAGCCAGCGCGCTGTTTGAGGCGCCACGTCACGGATTGCTCGGCCCTCCCGGCGGAGGTTCGAGTCCTCCCTCGGACATGGGTTGGTGAGTAGTGTGTAAGTCTAGGGACCGAAGACCTCAGCACTTTGATCTCTTAGGAAGTCACACACATTTGAACATTTGGTAGCTGGAGAGGTGGGCGACATGTACCTAGCCCATGCCGTAATAAACGGAAACGGACTGTCAGCGTTCATAATGTACGATGTATTACACTCTTCGATTCCGAGGAGGACACAGATCTGTCCTGCAATGCCATTCGTATGAGGTGTCGGTCTTCTCGAGCTATGGTCTGGGATGATCGGCTTGTCCCATCTCGTCATGTTCTACAGCCTTCCGTGAACCATTCGGTACACACCCGTTGCACTGCCGAAACACTTCGTCCTACACGAGCAGGAATTTTCCGGATGGGTATATCACGTTCTCTCATGCCAATAATGCGCCCTCTTTCTAACTCACTGATGTGACGGTGCGGTTCCCGCACAGCTATGCGGGGCATCCTACACGTCTGCTCAAGTCATGCTAATCCATTACCTTCGATTTATAGCGACACCGGTGACCGCAGGCATATTTCACCGGTAGATGGTGTTGCGCCGCATTGCCGATGGTGACCTTGCCCCCGTTTTTTCTGAAGAGGTGTGTAGTATTTGCGCGGCTGTATGTCCAAAATTTAATGCATTATTCATTAAGCCGCGACAAGCTGAAAACGCACATAATCCCGAAAGTGTTCCGTTGCGTTCAGGTTGGGACTCTGGGCAGGCCGCCTGTCTGTTTCAGGCATGTTGTTGCCCAGGAAATACAGTCTCAATGTGTTCATCCTCCCTCATTTAGCTTTTTTCTTACGCACAAAAGGGAACCACAGGCTAACCGAGAAAAACACCCCATACAGTAACACGACCTGCTCCGTACCTCACTGTTGGCATTAAGCACGATGGCAAGTAACGCTCTACAGGCAATCTCCCAAAACCTTTGTCACACGGTACACCGTGATTCATTACTCCAAATCACTCGTTCACAGTCATCCACTGCAGAATGGCTTCGCTCTTTACACCATCTAGAATGTCACTTAGCATTGACTGCAGAAATGTGTGGTTTACGAGAAGCTGCTCCGCCACTGTAACCTATGATTTTTGATAACACTTTGGAACTAAATAGTGATTGCTTCCCCTGATTTCACGCAATTTTTTATAGCTACCCTCCGCAATACTCAACCGTTCCTGTCTACAGGCCGGCCGCTGTGACCAAGCGATTCTAGGCGCTTCAGTCTGGAACCGCGTGGCCGATACGGTCGCAAGTTCGAATCCTCCCTCGGGCGTGGATG
This sequence comes from Schistocerca gregaria, assembly GCF_023897955.1. Lineage (NCBI taxonomy): Eukaryota > Metazoa > Arthropoda > Insecta > Orthoptera > Acrididae > Schistocerca > Schistocerca gregaria. Next base: position 296,452,218 of record NC_064922.1, read on the forward strand.
TGTGTGATGCCCTTAGGTTGAATAGGTTAAAGTAGTTCTAAGTTCTAGGGGACTGATGACCTCAGATGATAAGTCCCATAGTGCTCAGAGTCATTTGAACCATTTGAACCCTGTCTACAGTAGATCAGATCTACTTGGTATTTGCTGAAATGGCTCTGAGCACTATGGGACCCAACTTCTGAGGTCATCAGTCCCCTAGGACTTAGAACTACTTAAACTTAACTAACCTAAGGACAACACACACATCCATGCCCGAGGCAGCATTCGAACCTGCGACCGTAGTGGTCTCGCGCTTCCCGACTGTTGCGCCTAGAACCGCACGGCCACTCCGGCCGGCTACTGGTATTAATTTAGCTATGGTTGTTCTTTCGCGACCCCAGATCACCAATCATATTACCAAGCAGGACTGGCGGAAATTAGAAGGGAAGAAAATCTATGATGGATTTATTCCTTAGGTGACATCCAATGACTAGTCCACGTTCGAAGTCAGTTGGATTTCCTCACCAACCCATTCTGCTGTTTGTGCTTGTCTACTGTCTCAATATTACCTCCTCATTGTATACTGGTGGATCGGTTTCTCGTGACATCTTTTGATCAGTTCAGCATTATACATGGTGATGTAGCTAATAAAGGCCACTCCAAATATATCCAGAATGAATGAATGGTATATCGGGATGCAGTCTTCGCCAAATTAAACCGGAAAATTTAGAGAATTTCCTGACGTTCGGAAGCAATTTTTATTGTTTATAGTTGCTAAATTACGACACCGGATCTGTTTTTTTCTTGCAGAGCCATATACTTTTTTCTGTGACATTTGAGTGAAGCTCCTAAGAGAACTTCAACAGCATAACAAGTATGGGTCTTGATCAAACAGTATCAAGATAACTGTCTCGCGGTCTGGAGAAGAGGCTCGATAAACGGCTGCGTGTTACACCAAATGTAAGCAAGCACATAACTCAGGGATTATCATGGCTGTCATACCGAGTCCTCAAAATGTTGACCTTTAGCACTGCCACATGCTGTGAAGTGATTCTGGAGAAACAATACTGCAAGTTGAATTTCAACTGTATTTAACGGTGGCACAGGCCCGTGTTATGAGGCACTTAATGTTTCCTAACAGACCTCTTGTTTTAGTTTTAGCCACAGATAAAAGTGCAAAAGTGTTAAATTTGGTGAGTGTGCACACCATTTTAGGTTTCCTGAACGACCGTTGCAATGCTCTCCAAATATTCTCTTTAGAGAGTCTATTACTACATCCTACATCTACGGTATGGGAGGGATATCTGTCATGCTGGTACCACACTGATTGCCTTGTGTCCAGGGGATATTGTCCAATAACTGCAGCGGCAGAATTTCTTTGAAACTCGAAATACTTGAATATATTTAGATTCCCATCAATAAAACAGGGGCCAATTATGGGGAACTTGAGAAGATGCTCGAAGTGTTGCTAGACCAAGAGCACTGTTTTTATCCACTTCTTTCAGTCAGTGTCGATTTTCAACTTACGATTAGTGCGTATTGCGAAGATTAGAGTGCTCATGATTTGTAAACTATGCTTCTTTCTTAACCAATTTTTTTCTTAGATATGCCACACCACTTTGGACATTTCGTATCTAACATTCTGAGAACTGTAATCAATTTTGGAAGTCACTGGGATGTAGCTGTGGATGAAGTGAAATAGTGAAATGTGCACAGGATGAAATACGTTAGAATGTAGTGTTCACAGGAGAGACGGTTGGTTAATCCCTCTCGTACTTCCGAGATGCGTTGTGTGTTACTGCTGATACAATGTTAGTTTCATTACTTTCATCAATTGCTCTTCTTTGTTTTTGGCGTATTTTATTCTCCACACTTCCAGTTTCTAGAACCTTTTTATGATGTTGGCTAAAACAGAACGTTAATGCTTGGCACGACCTGGATACTCTTTAGTATACAACCGTATCGCCGCTGTAATGGTTTGGCGACATTCGCCATAAACGATTTTCACTTTTCCGACTGTCGTATACATTGGGAATGTCTCAACAGCCTTACAAGCAAGTTCTCTCATTGCTACAACGGCAGAACACAGACCGATCGGATTAAAGGCACAGTTAACCACAACAACCGTACCTGAGTTACGTGTTTGCTTACATTTCGTGTAATAGGGCAGTCGGTTGCAGAACGTCTTCTGACGTCGGGACAGTAGTTAGCGACGAAGCTATCTTGATAATGTTTGATCAACTCTCATACTTCTTATGTCGTTAAAAGTCTCATTTCTAGAAGCCTCTTCAGTCTTATAGCAAAAATATAAACTTTCAATAAAAAAACAACAAGCTCGGTGTCGTAATTCGCTGGCTATGAAAGACAAAAATTACTTGCAGACGTCAGGAAATTTGCCATATTGGCGAAGACCGCATCTCGATATATTTGATATATTTATTCAGTCTGAATATATTTGTGACGACATATGTAAAACATGTTCGCATGCTTTCCGTTAGCAAGTGAATGTTACGTCGTTGATCATTTTTCGAAGGCTATTTCAAATAAACACAGTAAAGTACGTTCTTCAATGTAAAAAAAAATCCCAATTGATACTACGGCAACTATTACCAATAAAAATTACTTGCATACGTCAGAAAATGCTTCTAATTGTCCACTTACCTGCTATAATATATCTAAAAGCTGACCTTAATATATTTACACGTAGGGGTCGATCTTAGCTGCCTCCCAGTGAAAAAAATAAACATTTTTAGGGACTAGTGTCCCGTCGACAATTTGGCCATTAAAGGCAGAGCACAATTTTGGGTTCAAAAACAGTAGGAAAGCAAAACACTTGTGTCGTAATGGAAGGTACCACGGCAGTATCTGCCTTAATAGACTCCTCCAGAGAACGAGTTCAGGGCCATGACCATTGCGTCCTTGTCAACACAGTGCTGCTAATGTTCCGCGGATGGTGTAGTTATTGTAGGCCTGCTGACAGTCTCTGTGTGTAAAGCAAAACTGGATCTCCGTGCACGTATTCTCTTTGTCGGCCTTGTAACTGGATGTAGGCAGGTGGTGCGCAGGTGCTACCGAACCTCTGCTTCATCTACCGGCACCGGAGATGACCCAATTAACAGGGTTCCTGCTCCATCGTCAGTCACAGCTATCTGTCACACAATCTTACAAAAAACAGAACAGATTCTAAATTTCTGAGCCGCCGTGTATTCGCGTGCGATGACAGCACGGTCCTTGCTTTCACATGGCGTGATTGTCCTTTCCAATTACAATTTTCTCGGGTTCTCACGTTAACGCTTGCGTTTTTGTTACCCTCGACGGCAAGGCTAAGTGAAATAATCTTCTCCTCATGAAGTAATTACTGCAAGACAAAAAGTAATGGCTTCATCACAACAACGCCACAATTATTTTAAGTTTTACTCACGTTTAATGTAACTGGGGGAAATTGTTATAATTAACGAGACGTCTTTCACTTTTGGAAACACCTGCGCACTGATTTTGTAAAAGTCCCGATTTATGATTAAAGACATAACTACAGTTGAGGAGGTAGCTGACAAGCGATATAACGAAAACAGTACGAAAACTGTGATCATCCCTTCTTATATTTCCATAAACATGGCAAATCAGAAGAAAAAAAAAACAGTCGATATTAACGACTCTTTGACGACGAGGTTGTTTCGGCTGCAGCACTAGCTCGGATAGCACAAAGGGAGGAGAATATCGACTGTGTCTTTTTCAAAAGAATCATCCAAGCACTGCACTTAATATGTTTAAACGAAGCCACGGGAAACGTAAATCTGCTTGGAAGCGTATCTCACCCCCCCCCCCCCCCCCCCCCCCCCCCCATCTCTGGCAAATTCGAGCCAGGTGTCCAGTACCTTGGCGACTGTTGTAGGCTACTAGGTGTATTGCTGTAGAGCAGGATGTTTCAACGGCTATCAGAATTTGCAGCCTGAAAAAGGATTAAAAAAGTTTTCTTTTTAAATGCTTTTCACTACAGGAAACACTTCATGCAATGTAAGATGTTTGTTGCTACTACAGTATTTCTTTAAAAGACGACATACACTGAGGTGACAAAAGTCAGGGAGAGATATAGAGATGGCGATAGTATCGCGTACACAAGCTATAAAAGGGCAGTACATTGGCGGAGCTATCATCTGCACTCAGACGATTCATATGAAAAGGTTTCCAACGTGATTATGGCCGCGTGACGCGAATTAACAGACTTTGAGCGCGAAATGTTAGTTTCAGCTCGACGTACGGGCCATTCCATTTCGGAAATTAGGGAATACAATATTCTGAGATCCACAGTGTCAAGAGTGTGCCGTGAATACGAAATTTCAGACATTACCTCTCACCGCAGGCATCGCAGTGGCCGACGGCTGTAATTTAACGACCTGTCTTAAACAACATCACATACACTCTCCACCATTGAAGCTTCATTTAATTTCCTCTTACTCTTCTGAGTTTTTGCTTTTTTTGTCAGACAGTGTATACAGAAATGCACGCACATAACTGAGCACTTCGCTATTAACTGTTTATTACACTGTGCCCCAATGTCTTTCGACGCATAAAGCGCATGTTACTAGATGATAGATCTTCATGGTATTGCATACTTAGCAACGACATTTGTTCATCATTGCGGTTTCAAGTACATAAATGCTCAAAAACAGGGTAAATATATCTGATATTAAAGTTTCCTTGTTACCTTCCCGTATAAATAAAAAATATAAAACAATGATGTGTAACCTTCCCGAACAGAAAATAAAAATAATTAAATTTGGGTAAGTAAATTCTGACGTATGAAAACTGGTAAAGCTTAACTCATGAACAACTGATAAATTTCGACGTAAGCAGCGCTACGCCATGGCCCTGTGAAATCAATCTGAATCTGTTCGTGAGAAATAAACTAAACAATTCTTACTTCGTGATGATGTTGCCGGATGGCGCTGTCTATATACGTATCTGCTCGTAAATGGCACAGCTTACTGCAATGCTGGCCTATCTACTAATACTGGCCGGCCGGTGTGGCCGTGCGGTTTTAGGCGCAGGTTCGAATCCTGCCTCGGGCATGGATGTGTGTGATGTCCTTAGGTTAGTTAGGTTTAAGTAGTTCTAAGTTCTAGGGGATTGATAACCATAGATGTTAAGTCCCATAGTGCTCAGAGCCATTTGAACCATTACTAATACTGGATAACATTTGTCTGACATCGAAATTACTAGAGAAACTGACTTTACTTAATGACACACACAAGACTATGACCTGACAAAAATTCTGGAATATTTTAATTTAGATACATGACTGGATCGGGACTGGCAATGACTAGCGAGGAAATTATACTCTTATAGTTGACTGGTGAAAACAATTATATTCTGAAATTTTTTTTTATTGATAAAGATCTACAATCCATTACACGGGAAAATTGAATATATTACAAATCTGGGTCAACTGGTGCTGACGAATCACAAAAGAAAAGATTGAAACAAATTCATGTTAACATCTCAAACAAGTGACTTAGCTAGCACATGCCAATAAAAATAATAAAATTTACCTTACGATAGATACTTGACTTAACTACATTGTTGATTTTTCATTATAGTAACAATTACCTATTTGTTCATCATAATCTCATTCCATGGTATTATTTAGCTTTGCGGATGATCACAATTATTATTCAGTTCTATATAATAAATTTGTTCTGCACTGTGACTTTAGCAACGATTAACTATAAACGGCTCTGTACCAGCGACAGACTACAACTACACTGTAGCAGCGAGCGACGGCAACTGCGGCAGAGACTGCTCAGACCTGCGACTCTATTGCAGCTCTCTTTTAACAGGGGCAAAGATATTTTATGTCTCAGGCAGCGCCTGTGAACTGTCGTTCTAGCAAGTGAGCAATACATCGAGATTACATTTGCTCCAGCAGGGTGATAAACCCCATACGTCCTTCCTAGCACAAAATGGAAGTAGAGATCTTTAACTGAAAATGGCATAACAATCCCAGTTTGATGTTGGGGCTATGCGTTCTACACCGTCCCCACACCATAAAAATTCGTACTCTATGGATTGACCGGCGTGGCTGTCTCCAAGGAAAGTTCAACGTCGGCAATTTTTTTGGAAACGCATTTTATCAGAAATGGCTATAAGGGAAGTCTCTCGAGATTATTTCCTTAATTCTGTCAATCTAGTTGTTTGCTTTAGAACTTCATACAGTTAGGCATGCAAAACTGGTTTCGGCACATGCCCCTGAGCGTCTTTCAGCCATGTTCCATCAAACTAACATGTTTACCTGAGAATCGGAGCTTCTGTATTTAAATACCTCTGTGAGGGTACGAAGTTTGTTGAGGAATCGTTTAATGAAGATGTGAAACAAGTCCTTATTGCGGATAATGTATTTTTAACAGTTAGCGATGAGCGATGGCCTGTGTACAGCAATGCTATGACTGTGAAGCAGAAAAACGTCCCTTGGACACAGACAAACTGTTCGCCGCATCCGGTACTCGCCACAAAGACATGGTGAACACGCCAACGGAATTTTAGCGTGAATTATGCAGAATCACTAAGAATCAGTCCCATATTCCAAACGTTTGCACAAACCCAGAAGGAACAAATACCCTTGTATATTCCGTGCAGGCGGTGTCTCACAGCTTGTAAGTGTTTAAAAGTCATGTTTCAGACGCGCCGAGAGATGCTGAGAAATGGATGTTTATTCTACCATCCGATCATCCTTAGTCTGACCATGCCCTGAAACTTTACCCACATACAGGGCCACAATTACTGAAATATATGAAAAGAACCTAAATTAGTTACAAACTACGGCGTGCACACACTTTATTCGACACGTGAACGTCAATACAGATATGCGGATTTAGGTTATGACATGTTAGACATTCCTGCCATCATTGGCGATGATGTGGCGCAGACGAATAGCGAAATTCTGCATGACCCGCTGGAGTGTCGGAACATCGATGCTGTCGATGACCTCCTGAATCGCTGTTTTCAGCTCAACAATGGTTTTGCAGTTATTGCTGTACATCTTGCCTTTAATATAGCCCCACGAAAAGGAGTTGCATGTGTTCAGATCCGGAGAATATGGTGGCCAATCGAAGCCCATGCCAGTGGCCTCTGGGTGCCCCAGAGCCAGAATGCGGCCCCCAAAGTGCTCCTCCAGGGCATCAAATCTGCTTCGATGAGGTCGAGCTCCGTCTTGCATGAACCACATCTTGTAAAATCGGTGTCACTTTGGATAATAGGGACGAAATCATCTTCCAAAACCTTCACGTATCGTTCGGCAGTCACCGTGCTATCAAGCAGTATCGCACCGATTATTCCGATTGCATACCACCCAGTCGCCCGATGCAGGTCAAAAGACTTCTCGATCGCGAAATGCGTATTCTCAGTCCTTCAATTTTGCTTTTCGACGACCCATTCAAATGAAAGTGGGCTAAACCAAACCATGTACATACGACTTCCCGTCATGCCCCGCTGTGAACCGCACAGTTTGAACGTCCTAACGCAAACCGTTCAGAAGTTATCATGATTTTATTTCATATAGTTAATTTAGTAGTAACAAGGAGCTTCGTCATACTGCAACGCAACAGAAAAATAATTAATGGCGGATTAACGTAAACTAAATCAAGACAAAACTGTGACTACAATCCTGACAACAGATCTCATGCAGCTAGTAACTATATGCGTATGTGACCTACACCTTGCAGCTGCAATTCATGCAGTGCAAATATGTTAGCAGGCTGTATCCTGCAACCGTTACTAAACTGAAAAAAAATCGTAGCTAGTATGGTAGCAAAATATAGAAATGTTCATAGTGCAACTACGTGCCTTGAAGTTCAGCTGTAACACCAACTTACCTGGCTAGTTAAAAATAACAACGCGCCAGTGCTGCCAAAGGCAGTTTATTCTCTCTTTACTGGAAATGTAGTGAAAGTGAAATATAGTTACGTTTTTGATTGAACACTAGTAAAGGATTGACTAAAAATTAGAGTAGTGAAAAACAAGCTCGTAAGAATTATATAAGTGCTGAATATATATTGCTGTATTGTTCAGAAAATTAATAAAAATGTCATACTTCATACGTAAGTATCCTTCAGTGGAAGTGAATTGCTCAGGTCGAATACAACTGCAAATCACTCGTGTATACAGGATAGACAAATATTTCGGGCATTTTAAGATGTGCAACTTAAGCTACATTTTCCGCACATTGAGCCGGATGATGCAACTTGGGTTGTCGATTTAGAGATTCACTAAATCCACTGCCGGAAAACCCTTAGTACGCCCTTTTAGAGGTTTCCGAATCACTTAAGATGTATTGTTGCAACAGCGCATATGGAGCACATGAAATGATTATGTTTACAGATTAGCAGCACAAAAGGTTCTGAGGTACCAGGTATTGACCCATGCTGAGACACCCGCGTTAGTAAGTGGCGTAGCCTCAAAGAACGGCAATGTCGGCGCTGACCCTGGCATTCAGTCGATCGTACAGATGGCGAATGTTGTCCTGGGACGCTATGCAACAGGTGCTCGGACTTTATCAGGTAGTTATGTAAGAGTTGTTCGTTGACGAATTGCACGAGTCACTTCTCGTCTCATTGCGTCGCACAGATGCTCGATTGGAGACGAGACCGGAGATCATGCTGCAAGTTGCTGAACGTCTTGAGCCGGTCGCGGTGTCCGAGCGGTTCTAGGCGCTTCAAGTCCGGGACCGCGCGACTAGTACGGTCGCAGCTTCGAATCCTGCCTCGGGCATGGATGTGTGTGATGTCCTTAGGTTAGTTAGGTTTAAGTAGTTTATAGGGGACTGATGACCTCAGATTTTAAGTCCCATTGTGCCCAGAGCCATTTGAACCATTTGAACATTTTGCAGAGTGCGTTGAGTTTCACGGGCTGTGTGTGAGTGAGCATTATCCTACTGGAACAACACATCACCTTCTTATTGCAAACAAAGGCAAAAGAACGGGTCTAACATTAATCTGCTTGTACCAAGCGCTTGTTACCGTCCCCTGTAGAAACACCAAAGGTGAACGAGAGTAGCTTATTGCACCCCAGTCCTTAAAGCCTGGGTTGAGGCCAATGTGCCTTGGACAAATAAACTCTATGACACAGCGCCTCGAGGGCTATATCGTACGAGCAGACGACCATCCCTGGCTTGGAGGCAGAATCTGCTTTCATCGCTGAAGACCATGGAGCGCAATTTCATCTTCCAAGCGATCCTCTGACCAGTCGAACCGTGCACGTCGATGCTGCAGCCTCAGTGGATGACGGTGTGCGTGGCCATAGTGCCACTGCTAATACGTGGTACGCAACGTTTCGAGTTGGCGCATCTATGCTCGCAAGCCGTCTTACTATGTGTGCTGTGGTTGCTGTACGATCTGCCATTGCTCCCCGTACAGTACGAAGATCCTAGCGGGCGGCTGTGCTGTGTGGACGTCCAGAACTTCGCCTGCAGGTTGAGAAAGCTCACGTGACCACTGATACCAGCATCGTTGACAACTGACGCAGCACGTCCAACTTGGGTGGCAGTTCTCCGAAAGGACCATCCCGCCACTCAGGTCGCCACAGTTTGACCCCTTTCACACTCGCTCAGTTGGCTGTAGTAGGGAGCACGAGTGCATCTCCGTGGCAGGCTGTCCGCTTGCCTCTCACGTTTGCATTGCACCGATCCTTCTGGCTGTGAACATTCCCTCTTAAAGGGCAGACAGAAATGGCGCTCTGGTAGCTATGCTACTATGCTAACTGTTGGCGGATGACGTTGAAAAATCATTATCAGTACCTGCTCCATGCGCAGATGTCGTCTTTGGATCAAAATCGGAGCCATCTTTCCAGGTGTATAACATTTTTTTCCGGCAGTGCATTTTCCAGAGCAGTTTTATTTTTACCATCCTCTACAAGAAAAAATGACACAAGTAAGGAAATGCCACGTTGTGGGAGACATGTGCCACGTGATAGGTCTTCTGATTACCTAGCAGTTATGAAGATCCTGTATCCTCATTTACATAAGAAAATGGATATATTTTGCCATTTTTAATTAATTCCTTCCCGTGGCTTCATGGATCGTTACGCATCGATGGACATGATATAAATGAGTTGATGAATTTCGAGTCAATATATTATTAATATATTAATATATTTAGCAGCAGTGTGAAGTGTGACGCGCATGACTGGGTGCATCCAATGCGAATTCCCTTTAACGAATCAACAGCCGTGTGAAAATACACGGAGCACTCCTGAAGACAGGGAAGCACCATTTTACAACTTCGTGGACGATATTAGGAGTCACTTTACCTTCTGAGATAAAGTTTTATGTTATTTGAATATGAAACTCAAGATGTGATGTGACTTCATTTTCTGTCCAGCCATGCGTGACACTATCTCTAAAGGAGCGATAGCGAGAAAAAAGAGTCGACAGTATTCACCGCACCATCCCAGATAAGCAAGCGCTGATGCGCTTCGTGCGATGGCAACTGCATAAGAAGAAACAGAACCACTGTGAAATCCTACGATGCTAGTTACAGAACCTAGGGCTTCATTGTTCTTAAATGCGGCCATTAAGCCATGTAACAGTGGCCCGGCGTTGCTTTGTACGCCTGCTGAGCACTCGGCATATGAGGTCTATTACGAGTACGTTCACCTGGACCATCCGTAATCGTGATACGTAACGAGCGAAGATTAAACAGATATCGGCTTGTTTGATCGCTGGAAGACGCTATGGCGTAACATTGTAAAGGTAATCGTGTGGAGTTACGTCACCCGGGCCATTCAAGGTCGGTGCTGCTACAGGACAAAATTTTTGATTCTTCTGTGTCGCTCAGCGCAGACTTAAAGGCGCCCTCTATTGTTAGAATTACTCGTTGTCATTTATTTGTTTAAGATATTTCGTGTAAATTTAGTGTCTGTTTAGTTTTTAGTATTCCACTGCTGTCAGAAGTCAAAACCTCAGTATCCACAGTATTGGTTAAAACCTTTGTCAGAGCAAGGAATCGATCCTTTTGAACTACTACATCCATGGATATTCGTAGCTGACCGATGCGTTTGTCAAGGCATTTCTTAAGTTAGATCTAATAAGTTGGTCACTTAACCTCAGGCTTCGCGATTAATAGTAACACCGTTAAAGAATAGAGATATAAAGTACAGAATGGAATGATATTATACGCCATAGACGTAGAAACAAGAACATAAAATCATTTTGTTACCAGGAGAGATGTAATGAGGATCTTCGATTTGTCACTTAGTAACGAGTGAAAGTGGAGAGTAAAGTACAGAGCTGTCACTGAATACTGGAAGACCAGTGATAGTAGAGAGCCTTGTAGGAGGTAAAATAGAACCAGATATGGACCAAAAGCTTATATCAACAATAATGGGCAGAAATTGTATTGCTCAAAAAGCCACTCCACGATCATTAATAAGTATTAAACAGTGTAATATGACTAGGGAGGGATTTGTACCACTTTAGTTGAGAATATGAATCCAGAGACTTAACTTCTGCGCTATCTTTAAAGGCTTGTTAAACAATAGACTTCCGATGGCGGGAGACGTACATGGATATCTAGGCGTACAATTTTAATAATCTTCGTGGATTTCAGTTTTGATATCATATGTATTTGAAGAAGTAGTTTTTCGTGGCGTACTGTCATTGCGGTGACGGTTGCTGCGAGAACAGACGACTCAAATACGGTAAAAGAACTGTCGTTTTGCCGACTGAATGAAAATTTCTAAAATCCTTCGTAGACATTATGTTATTGTAATAAAAAGATGCAACATCTAAAACAATAGAGTATGGAGCCATCAGTAGGCAATCTATCTTAATTTATGGTCCCGTATCACTGATTTTAAATAGAAGACAAAACAGGCTCATTCATCTTTTGACGAATTCATACGAATGAATCTGTAGTGATGCCTCAGTAGTTGACAAAATGCCTGCAGCCTGAAGGAAACATCAAGTGGCATTATACACCATCAGTCCAAAAAGTTTCGAGGCAACATTAATAAAAGAAGGATAAAAATTAAGAACGCATTTTTAATGTTCAGGGGTTCTATATAGTCACCCCTCATGTTCACACAACCAGGCAAAATGGTCAGAAAAGAATTTCTTTCGGATGCTGTTCGACTCGCATGTTGCACTGACTTGAATGACGGTCATGTCATCAAAGACTTGACCCATCGTGTGAATTTATACACTTTGTCGTTTTTGATAGGTTGGTATTGAAAAGACCAAGTCTCATTAGCCATGGTGATTATTTCAAGAAGAGAATAATCCGCCTTTTATATTACAATCAAGTCGCAGCAGACGCATCGCTGTTTCTGTTCGGGAGCCAAGTTGTGCGACACAAAATTTGCACATACTTTTATTTTCTTCGAAACAGTCTGATGATTATATATACGAAGACAGTAACTGTTCTCGAAAGAAGAGATACTGTTGACGACCGTGCAGCTTTTCCCTGGAATAAATGATGGTTGGGATCCCGGGTTCGAGTCCCGGTCGGGGCACACATTTTCAGCTGTCCACATCGAGGTATATCAACAACACCTGTCCGCAGCTGAGGATTTCAGTTAATCATCATTTATTCCAGGGAAACGCTGCGCGGTCATCAACTGTATCTCTTTTTTCGAGAACAGTTACTGTCTTCCTATATATAGTTAAAGGCTACCCAGCCATTGACCTTCGTCTGTGTGAATGCGCACAGGTTGCCCGAGTGGATCGGCAAATGTCTATAAAGTACATTACATATGTAGAATTGTGGACAGTTGGGAATGAGTCTCACCGGAAGGGTGCAAGGTTTAAGTCCCTGAAATCACGCTATTCATCTGTGTCCTCGGTGACTCAGATGGATAGAGCGTCTGCCATGCAAGCAGGAGATCCCGGGGTCGAGTCCCGGTCGGGGCACACATTTTCAACTGTCCACATCGAGGTATATCAACAACACCTGTCGGCAGATGAGGGTTTCAGTTAATCATTTAATTCTGAGTATTGTATTGTCACTTTATTTAGGGATGTTGTTCCATTGGGATTCGTAACATAACGACTGTAACACACTACGGCCGCACTGTCACTGCTTCACACTGCCTGCTCACAAATAACTGGATGAGTGCGCATCTGTAGTTTAAAGGTCGTACTTCAAGTTACCTTCGTCGTTACCGCGCTGATGTCTTTTATACGCCAGGTATATAATTAGTCTCGGAACTTTTTGGACGGACTGTGTATGAGGATAGAGCAAATGCACATAGAAAATCTGAGCACAACAAGAGCACTTGAGATCCAAAAATATAATCTAAGAAAAGGTGTGATATATAAGAAGGCGAAAAAAAGGCAAAAGATTGTTGGACTGATTTAGGGGGGACGAGACCAAACTGCGAGGTCATCGGTCTCATCGGATGAGCAGGGATGGGGAAGGAAGCCGGCCGTGCCCTTTCAAAGGAACCATCCCGGCATTTGCCTGAGGCGATTTAGGGAAATGGTGGGAAACCTAAATCAGGATGGCCGGACGCGGGATTGAACCGTCGTCCTCCCGAATGCGAGGCCACTGTACCAACCACTGCGCCACGTCACTTGGTCGCAAAACATCGTATCATGGTCAGTGGGGACAAGAAGACGAAACATTTTTCTAAATTGTAGGTATAAACTCTTGGAGAATACGCTAACATTGGAAACATATATGTTCTGCTTGTGTTCTTACTGTTTAAATATCCCCGACACAGAAACGTGCGTCAACACAGCTAACACCATCATATCAACAACACCGTTGCTATAAATTGTTATCGAATATCAATCTCCGTACCGAGAGAGGTGAAGCAAGTGACTCACAATCTGGGGTACTGGAGCTCAGATCCTCATTCGGTTTTCCAGATTTGGGTTCCGTGGTTGCCGTAAATCACCTAAAACAAGAGCCGGATTATATCCTGTGAAAAGGACATGACATATTTCCTTCAAATCCTGCCGCAATCCGAGTTTGAATTCCGTCTCTAACGACATCGTCGTATATGGCAAACCGTAATATTCTTTCTCCCTAAGTCAGTTTAAATTGGCTGATTCCCATTCTCCCTTCTTAAATTTGTTTCAGCACCCTGGCTAGAAGAGTCGTGCCATACCGACGGTTTTTCGTGTATTGTTTATTGGACCTTTCTCACCAGCGAACGTGCTATTTCGATAAACGAGTGTCTGGTTTCGCCTCCTTGTGTGTGTCGGGCCGTAGCTCAGTTCGTGATACATGATTTTCGCAGGCAGACCGCAGCTCATTGAGTATCTGTTCACGCCTCACAGATCGGCTTAAAGATTCAGTTTGTCATTTGTTTGCCCCCCACCCCCCATAATTTTCAAGTTCCTAAGAGGCTCCCCTACTAGGTGGTAGCACTAACACACTTGGAGAAAGAAATTAACAGAGTTAGATTTGAAAGTTCCTGCCAGATTAAAACTGTGTGCCCGACCGAGACTCGAACTCGGGACCTTTGCCTTTCGCGGGCAAGTGCTCTACCATCCGAGCTACCGAAGCACGACTCATGCCCGGTACTCACAGCTTTACTTCTGCCAGTATCTCGTCTCCTACCTTCCAAACTTTACAGAAGCTCTCCTGCGAACCTTGCAGAACTAGCACTCCTGAAAGAAAGGATATAGCGGAGTCATGGCTTAGCCCGAGTTCGAGTCTCGGTCGGGCACACAGTTTTAATCTGCCAGGAATTTTCATATCAGCGCACACTCCGCTGCAGAGTGAAAATCTCATTCTGGAAACATCCCCCAGGCTGTGGCTGAAACGTTTTAAAAATAAAAGAAAAATAACCTGAAACTTCCTGGCAGATTAAAACTGCGTGCCGGACCGAGACTCGAAATCGGAACCTTTGCCTTTCGCGGGCAAGTGCTCTACCAAATGAGATACCCCAGCACGACTCATGCCCCGTTCTCACAGCTTTACTTCTGCCAGTACCTCGTCTCCTTCCTTCCAACTCAGTTGGTAGAGCAATTGCCCGTGAAAGGCAAAGGTCCCGAGTTCGAGTCTCGGTCGGGCACACAGTTTTAATCTGCCAGGAAGTTTCATATCAACGCACACTCCGCTGCAGAGTGAAAATCTCATTCTAGAGTTAGATTTCATCATAACATGTTCTAACGTGGTTCGTGAGATGTCCACGGACAACGAAAAAGAATACTGTGGAAAAGGGGGATAGCGTAATCGAAAGGCTCAGTCATCCTGGGTTTCCGTTAAGTGGTAGGATGTGAGGTAGGAAATCAGAAACGATAAAGTTTCACGTGTCGCTGAAGCCTAGATAATTAAAGACACAACATTAGACTAGCTGAGACTGACGGCTATATGGAAGAAAACATCAAACATTCGTTTGAAATGCTCTAGGAAAATCACAGAATTCTCTGAAACGTTCCTTCCGTTCACTCAGTCATTAACGATTTAAACTAGTTTTCATGTGTAGATAATATTCCTTGAGAGGTAATACCTGTGATTATTATATGATGTAAACTCTGTGGTTGTTGTGAGAGAATACTAATATCTGTGGAATGAGCTCAACGTAGTGCGCGTGTAACCAACACCAAACCGAAATAGTCACATGACGTAAGTATGACGTCGCCTTTTACATTTTTCACTAAGACGGAAACTTTAATATTACAAGTATTTACCTCGTTTTCACACATTTATTTATTAGTGCCAGATACAACTGTCCCAAGTTCTTGCTTCTAGGGATGCTAATCGAAATACATCATAAGAGAAGTTACTTTTTATAGATACACAATTTTCATAGTTAAGTACCAGAAACGTTAACTATAGACAAACACCAATAAGAGACGTTCCGTGCGTTCATTAATATTGAGACATATTGTAAAGAAGGGATAAAATCGTTTTGATAATGTATGTGGTTGTATGGCCTATGAGTAAATGTGCGCCGCCCGGGATTAGCCGAGCGGCCTGAGGCGCTGCAGTCATGAACTGTGCGGTAGGTCCCGGCGGAGGTTCCGGTCCTCCCTCGGGCATGAGTGTGTGTGTTTGTCCTTAGGATAATTTAGGTTAGGTAGTGTGTAAGCTTATGGTCTGATGACCTTAGCAGTTAAGTCCCATAAGATTTCACACACATCTGAACATTATAAGTAATTGTGCAGGTCTCTACTAGATACATACTGGTCGTGTCGATGTGCGTTGTCAGTCAGTCAGTTCAATGTATGTTCATTCCAAGCAACAGTCTGAGTCAGCACTCCCACACTATACAGTTCTCCAAACAACTGGTATAATTTTAAAGTAGTCAGAAAAGGAAGCTGCAGTATTTGCACCTATGATGCGGAGAATGGGTATGTACGATTAATATTTTTGTTTCTATGGAGACGAACAAAGATGAACCATATGGCATTTGAAAGTAATAACGGAGGAATTTGGCCTTAAAAGTGTTTCGAATTGAGATAAATAGCTAGTGAACTACGCGTAGTAGCTACCAGCAAGATGTCTTTCGCGACTCTTTCACTTTGGCGTACTAGAAACTGATTTCCCAATGTCGCCGAAGCGTAATTTATTAAAAGAGGGATTCGTCAATACTATCAAGTTCACTAAAAAATATAAATAATAACAGTGACGAGACCTTCTTTTCCTATGGCACACGAGTTGTCCTAGGCGCTACAGACTGGAACCGCGCGACCGCTACGGTCGCAATTTCGAATCCTGCCTCGGGCATGGATGTGTGTGATGTCCTTAGCTTGGTTAGGTTTAAGTACTTCTAAGTTCTAGGGGATGACCTCAGAAGTTAAGTCCCATAGTGCTCAGACCCATTTGAACCTATGGTACACATGGCGACGTCTGAACTGTGACACTTGCCGCAAAGAAGCGAAACGCCCTTCCATTTAGCTCTTCCGAGCCTTAACTCAAGTTCATTCCAGATGTCGAATGCACATTACTAAGATGCCCATGAAAAGTGCAAAACCTATGACACTTTGTAAGAAGGTATCTCTGTAGTAGCGATGTAATGACATTCAAAAATTGCAAAGCGCATATGAGACAATACCTTACGCTGCATTATAGTCACCTGACTTTTGGAGTCAACGTGTGTTGGCGACAAAAATTCTGTTCCGTGCACGTGAAGGGTCAGTTCATTTATATTCATAGACTATGGTTGTTGCAGTTTAAGTGTTGTTTTTGGTCACATGTTCTGAAACTAATAACGCTAGAAGCAACTAAATTGAAATTAATCTACTTGCATTGCATAAAGAGTGAGGAAGAAGTGTGTGAACACAGGCTCTTTGACGCAACGTTACTTTATTTAATTACAACATTTACCTGGAATCTGAAATCGTTACGTTTTGGTAAAGACTGTCGCATCTCGTTAGGTATCCGTTAGGAGTCAATCTGAAAAATTACAAGCAGTTGAGTGTTCAGTCATCAACCGATAGCAACTGCGAACATTTGCGGTAGGAACTTTTTTCATTCTTTTATTACGTCTGCCTGGCAATGAACAAATAGTTGCACTATCCATAATAAAGTTAAAAACCGCAAGGTCACATCGCGAGAGAAGATTAATTAGCTAAGAATGCAACCGTCGGCTAAAACACGAGCTAGTATCTCCCTCAGACCCTTCGCACGAAAATGATTATAACCGAGGCTTTCTTGCCCTTCCGACGCACTTGACTTGTGATTCCTCCTTACCCCGCTGACCGCAGTTCTTGCCTTCAGCAGATTATACCTGCTACAAAACTTTCACCTTCACAGAAAATTCATTACTCTCATGTAAGAAATGTTGCACCTAATTACTCACTTTATTTTGTCCAGAATATTTCCAAAATGTGATTTACGATTTGGACTTGTAGCCAGTCATCAATATATTTAAAGCAATTGGCCTTAGTTTCAGTAACAACTAGTACTATTCGCTGAACTACATTCTGCCTTTAGTTATATTCTCCGATTAGGGTCTGTCGTTACTATTATTCAATGAAAGTTCGCGTCTCAAGAAATTTTCTGTATCATGTTAACAACAAAACTCGTTATAAGAGTGTACTGCACCTCGTGCTGCCGTTCTACCAGCAAACTTTGCTTAGCGCTCAAAATTCAGCTTATTGTTGCCGAGAACGAAGCATTCCACCATGCGAGAGAATCAGATTCACCTCTCGCGGTTGGGACACTATCGACGCCTGTGGTTCCAAAAAGTTTTAGATTACGCTCACGCTACTGCATTCTTAATGAAAGTGAAGTCAGTCACAGAACTGAAATCCGAATCGCATGGTTCACGCCTACGAAAGTCTGTTCTTGCAACGTTTGCAAATTATACGTCACATCCCAAATAATAATAAGAGAATGCACACGGAAGTAGTGGATATCCATGCACTCTTGAAGAAGTAGTGTTGTCCTTCCAACGGAAAGACAGTCCTGACTCTTGACATGCAGACAGGTAATGGGCCACAACAGAGCAAACCGACAGCACAGTCAGTCGAAGTTTTGAAGAATATTGGTAGGTAGGTCATCACAGAGCAGACCCACTGCAGTCCTTGTAGAGATGGCCAGCAGCCATCTGCTGTGACTGTGCAGGTGCACAATCACCATTTTAGAGTCTTGCGGAGAATATAGGAAGTCCATAAACCAACACTTGTCCACTCACAAAAAATTTGTTTGAAATGTCCTTAGAACCAGCAATGCTGTTATCCAGTCCCTTGCTGAATTATCAACAAATGTCCAAACACTAACAGTCCTCTTTTTTTAACATATTGTGCATGTACTATGACCAACAGAAACGTGTGCAGGGAAATGTAACTTACAAGTTATTTAATTTGATGAACTGTTATCAATTACAATTTTATAACATAAGAATACAATAACAAAGGTACAAAATACATCATTAAAGAACATAACAATACAGATAACATTTTTAGTAAAACAGGCTTTACAAAAGAATTGAACTAACATATACATCAGTTTTACAGGAATTATGACATAAGTAAATACAGAAAAGATCAGAGTGACTTTCGAAACATCAACTTTACACATGAGCATTAAAACAAAACAGAATAAATAATGTCTAAACATCTTTACAAAGTAAATAACATGTTATCAGAAAAATTTTACAATGTAACTCTCATCAGATAAACACATAAAGCCAGGAAGAACACAAGTACCCAAGGCTACACAAACACATAGTGGGATAACACAAGGAAAGGACAGGGTTTGTTTTACTGAAACTTTCTTTACTTCTCAGAGATCTCCCTTCGTTCTTCATTATTTCCCAAAAAGTCCTATCTATACCTGCTTTCTGTACTTTTTTCGTATAACTTCTCAATGCATTTCTTCCAATTCATCGCAGCACATTCTCTTATATAGTCTACCCTCTCTTAAGCTAATTTAAATCTACTGAGCTCAGATGCTAAACTAAGGGACAAGATAATGCACCAGCGCAAAACAATTAACACAAACAGCAATGATAAAAAATGAAAATTGGCAAAGGAAGCAGCTATATATATGCAATATTACAACTAATATAAGGCAATGCGCAGCAAGCAAGAGAAATAAATCCGTAGTAAAACTGGCTTAACAGAGTAATACAAACTCAAATTCAGTAACATTATGTCTGGCAAACAGCAGCAGAAAATGCAATAACTTATATCTAAACATGACAAAGCTCAAGCAGAAAGAATATTACAGTAAAGACGGCCATGTCTAATACTTATGCCACATCTTAACACTAGAGTGATGCACCACCTTGACTTACTCTAGCAGATAAGTTACCAAACTGTTAAAAAATTATTTTTGCAATTCCTGTGAAGGGAAATGTCTATTTTTGCTCTCCTTTCTACGAAAGTACATCATAAAATTATTCTTTACTGGATCTGTAGACAGAAAATAGTGATATTAGTACATCTATAAAATTTTATTTTAACCAATGCTGCAGTGCAGCTAGAAGCTAGATATTAAACAAAATGAGTACATAAATACATAAAGCAAGCCATATGGCATTACTCTCAACTAGCAAGACAATAGCGGTGAAATGTTTCTCACCGTTTCATTTGGCATTTTAGTAAATATCATAAATTAAGAGCTCCAAAGTGTAATCATGTGTTTTCAAGTTTGAGCGTGTCATATTTGTGACGCTTTCTACAAACAAATGTCAATAGCGAGGATAATGGCCTCTTTTTTTCCACCTGTGCCTCTGAAAGGCACACACTAATGGCTTTTTTCCAGGTGACTGTCGTGCAGCTGGGTGCCCACGATGCATTACGTGAAAGTGGTCACTTAACATTCTTACCGAAATATTTACGACACCAGTTTGCACTAAGGTGACAGTCTCATATAAAATGTCACAGGTCGAGAATTTACGTTTCAAATCTGTAGAAACAAAATCCTGTAAATATAACAGTGTCCAAAAAATTGTCCCCAGCATAGTGATACATTCACGCATACATTCACATTTCATAACTCTTAAAGTACGATTCTCGGTTTCCAACATCCTTTTCACAAACCAGAGTCCCTAACTTCTATTCATTATTCATATACATATAAACACGTAATCACATTCCTCATATAGGATCAGCTTATTGATCATAAACATACCTCAGCAGCATGATACACATTGTCATAGTAATAATAACGTCATAAAAACTCAGTCAAAACTTAAAATCGTCCTAGCTTTCTGCAATAATTTCAAACCATAAAAAATATTCTCTGCTCTTTTCAATAGTGTCATCTACCTCGAACGTACTTTAAAAATCATGATCTCATACCAAATACACCATTCAAAGCTCTCATAGTATCACAATGTTTCCGAAAAAATATGAACATTTCACGAAGTATAGACAAAATACAATTTCATAAGTGTGAAGTTACCCAACTGTGTAATTACGTAAACGTCTGTCACTGATGTAGTAAAATAAATATTTGTCTCTCTCAGTTAAATGATCAGATAGCTCTGTAATTCTGTATTAGAGAAATATGTTACCGATGTGTAAAGTTGTATAAGCAAATACAATATTAGCTAGGGCTCCTTGTGCTTGCCAAACACATGGTACACAAAGTAAACGTGTACCCACCTGAGGATTAATGTATTTATACCCTCAGATGTTACAGATTACAGCAATGGAATGAAATGTATCAGGGAAAACCTTTGTATCATTGTAATTAAAAAATCTTTAAAAATAAATGTTTTAAGTACAAAATTAATCACTCAAATACGTGTTCTTTAGCGCTAAATGTACGTCTTGCTGTAAGATAATTCTGTGGAAGTGTTGTAGTTATCGTCCTGCGAAATCTAAGTTCTGCAGAAGTCAATGTACTTACCTCATGATAAACAAAAGTGAAATGCTTTGCGTATAGATATCTAAGTTATTACGCTTATTGCCGTGATGAAGAAAGAACTGTGCTGTAACGTATTGTTGTGCTACGGAAAAGGCTGTCTCCTCGTAGCTATACCACAAAATTTACTACTAAAACATGTTTTACTTTCCAGAAGAATTCACAAAAACTGTGCAGATATAAAACAGATAAACCGCAAAAGCAACATTGTAAATTGTCACTTATTAGTAGCGTCGTGATAAAATCGTGTACCTGTCAAATAAACAAACCACTGAGTCATCTGGTATCTCTCAAAAAGCACTTTAAATCCATAATGTATTTTCAAGTAAACCAAAATGTTGCAGTAAAATCTCATTAGCACTACTGTTATATGTTCTAAGTATGTAAGCCTGATAGTCGTTACGTAATCGTGCAACTAACAAGCAAGAATGTACGCACATAGTAACACTGTGTCGTCAGTTCACTATAACAATGCATTCATAATTTCTGTTTAAATAAGTTCTCTTGGGTCTTGATTGGAAATTTAAGTTCAAACATTATTGCATAGTAACAGTTTCTAAGTCTGACAAAGCATACTAGAAATGTGAAGTAAAACGTTTTATGGCAAAGACAAAGTTAAAAAGTAGATTATCTTTCAATAAACTGTTTTACAGGTGAAATGTGGTGTAAACCTTTACTCTTCCTAGTACGCAGAGTTTCAACTTCAACGCAATTATCATGTGGTATACGTCGGATTCTGTAAGGTCCATTGTAAACTAGAAAGAATTTGTGACTCAAGTGTTTCTTCTTATGTGACAATGAATGAGCTTTAATGAGAACTTTTTGACCAATATATAATTTCTTTTTGCATTTGCTTCCCCCCATGAACCATGGACCTTGCCGTTGGTGGGGAGGCTTGCGTGCCTCAGCGATACAGATGGCCGTACCGTAGGTGCAACCACAACGGAAGGGTATCTGTTGAGAGGCCAGACAAACATGTGGTTCCTGAAGAGGGGCAGCAGCCTTTTCAGTAGTTGCAGGGGCAACAGTCTGGATGATTGACTGATCTGGCCTTGCAACATTAACCAAAACGGCCTTGCTGTGCTGGTACTGCGAACGGCTGAAAGCAAGGGGAAACAGATGAAATATTGATTTTAATTGATGAAAGGAGAAAATATAAAAACGCAGTAAATGAAGCAGGCAAAAAGGAATACAAACGTCTCAAAAATGAGATGGAAAGGAAGTGCAAAATGGGTAAGCAAGGATGGCTAGAGGACAAATGTAAGGATGTAGAAGCTTATCTCACTAGGGGTAAGATAGATACTGCCTACAGGAAAATTCAAGAGACCTTTGGAGATAAGAGAACCACGTGTATGAATATCAATAGCTCAGATGGAAACCCAGTTCTAAGCAAAGAAAGGAAGGCAGAAAGGTGGAAGGAGTATATAGAAGGTTTATACAAGGGCGATGTACTTGAGGACAATATTATGGAAATGGAAGAGGATGTAGATGAAGACGAAAGGGGAAATAAGATACTCCGTGAAGAGTTTGACAGAGCACTGAAAGACCTGAGTCGAAACAAGGCCCCCCGGAGTAGACAACATTCCATTAGAACTACTGACGGCCTTGGGAGAGCCAGTCATGACAAAACTCTACCAGTTGGTGAGCAAGATGTATGAGACAGGCGAAATACCCTCAGACTTCAAGAAGAATATAATAATTCCAATCCCAAAGAAAGCAGGTGCTGACAGATGGGAAAATTACAGAAGTTTCAGTTTAATAAGCCACAGCTGCAAAATACTAACGCGAATTCTTTACAGACAAATGGAAAAACTGGTAGTTGCGGACCTCGGGGAGGGTCAGTTTGGATTTCGTAGAAATGTTGGAACACGTGAGGCAATACTGACCTTACGACTTATCTTAGAAGAAAGATTAAGAAAAGGCAAACCTATGTTTCTAGCATTTGTAGACTTAGAGAAAGCTTTTGACAATGTTGACTGGAATACTCTCTTTCAAATTCTGAAGGTGGTAGGGGTAAAATACAGGGAGCAGAAGGCTATTTACAATTTGTACAGAAACCAGATGGCAGTTATAAGAGTCGATGGGCATGAAAGGGAAGCAGTGGTTGGGAAGGGAGTGAGACAGTGTTGTAGCCTCTCCCCGATGTTATTCAGTCTGTATATTGAGCAAGCAGTAAAGGAAACAAAAGAAAAATTTGGAGTAGGTATTAAAATTCATGGAGAAGAAGTAAAAATTTTGAGGTTCGCCGATGACATTGTAATTCTGTCAGAGACGGCAAAGGACTAGGAAGAGCAGTTGAACGGAATGGACAGTGTCTTGAAAGGAGGATATAAGATGAACATCAACAAAAGCAACACGAGGATAATGGAATGTAGTCGAATTAAGTCGGGTGATGCTGAGAGAATTAGATTAGGAAATGAGACACTTAAAGTAGTAAAGGAATTTTGCTATTTAGGAAGTAAAATAACTGATGATGGTCGAAGTAGAGAGGATATAAAATTTAGACTGGCAATGGCAAGGAAAGCGTTTCTGAAGAAGAGAAATTTGTTAACATCGAATATGGATTTATGTATCAGGAAGCCGTTTCTGAAATTATTTGTTTGGAGTGTAGCCATGTATGGAAGTGAAACATGGACGATAACTAGTTTGGACAAGAAGAGAATAGAAGCTTTCGAAATGTGGTGCTACAGAAGAATGCTGAAGATAAGGTGGATAGATCATGTAACTAATGAGGAGGTATTGAATAGGATTGGGGAGAAGAGAAGTTTGTGGCACAACTTGACTAGAAGAAGGGATCGGCTGGTAGGACATGTTTTGAGGCATCAAGGAATCACAAATTTAGCATTGGAGGGCAGCGTGGAGAGTAAAAATCGTAGAGGGAGACCAAGGTATGAATACACTAAGCAGATACAGAAGGATGTAGGTTGCAGTAGGTACTGGGAGATGAAGAAGCTTGCACAGGATAGAGTAGCGTGGAGAGCTGCATCAAACCAGTCTCAGTACTGAAGACAACAACAACAACATGCATTTGCTTTACCGTGTAGTTTTCTCCTTTTGTCTGCTGCAGATTTTATATTTATAATAGCCAAATCAATTATGTCTTCGTGTCGAAGTTTACGTGTATTCGACAAAGGTACAAGCTCTCTGATTCTGTTCGGTGGTTCTTCATTCGTCAGTACAAGAGTAGGTGGTAAAGCAGTGGAGTCATGAGGCATTTCATTCAGCACGTTTTGAAATAAGTGTAAATATCTGTCCCAATGCTGATGCTTTCTGTGACAATAAAGTCTGCAAAGCTTATTGATTTCTTTCATAATCCGTTCGGAGGGATTACAATGTGGTGAGTACAATGAAATAAAAACAGGTTTGATTTTATGATTCCTAAGCATACTTGACGAAGCAGCAGATCTGAATTGCGGTCCATTATCTGAAATGACTTTACTAACGTGTCCAACTTCACGTAAGAAGTTTTTAACAAAGGCGTTGGGTACAGACCGTCCAGTGGCTTTACGTAACGGTGTTAAAGATACAAATTTTGAAGTAAGTTCAACAGCGGCTAGAGCGTACGAAAATCCATTAGATGTTCTGACAATTGGTCCCAAGAGATCAACAGCAGCAAATTCTTTTAATTTAGAAGGAATGATAGGAAACAGCGGAGCACGATGGGCGATAGTAGATGGTTTCACCTTTTGAGAAAGTTTACAAACAGACAAGACTCTTCGAATTCTCTTTTCCATATTGTTAAAATAACAAGTCGTTCGAAGAATATGATTACATTTTCGTGGGCCAAATTGTGCATAGCTGAAATGAATGTACCAAACGAGCTTATTAACAAAATCATCAGGAATGCAAAGTACCCATAGCTTGTCATCAACAGTGCAGCGTTTGAACAGTATGTTGTTTCTAACCAGATAATAATGTGTGTGTGTCTTTTCATGCCATTTGCTTTTGATGTCTTTCCAAATCGGATCTTTATCTTGTTCATGAGCAATGTCCTTTAAAGATGTGGTGATGAAGTTTTCAAAAGCGACTTTCTGATTGTAAAGAATACTGAAATTTTTCTCGAGGTTGCCTTCCGTGTTACTTTTCTCAAGAACAGCCGGTGCGCGTGACAGTGCGTCCGCAACAATGTTCTCCTTGCCGGGAATGTAGACTATTGTGAAGTGGAATTCTTGCAGAAACAATGCCCAACATTTTAACCTGTCATGATTTAATTTTGAAGAAATAAGAAATTATGATGCACGATGATCACTGTATACTTTTACGTGCTTACCAGAAAGAAAGAAAAGGAGTTTGTTAAATGCCCAAACGATAGCTAAAGCTTCTAATTCAGTAACGGAATAATTTTTTTTTCAGATTTTGTTAGCACTCGGCTAGCAAAGGCAATGGTTTTCTGAACGGTAGTGTCAGTTTCTATGGTTTCTTGAAACAAATGGGCACCAAGACCGACTTTAGAAGAATCCGTGCTAAGGCGGAAATCTTGTGACTGATGTGGATGAGCTATTATTGGCGCGTTAAGTAGCGCTTCTTTCAAAGAGTTGAATTCCAACTGTGCTTGTTCGTCCCAATTCCAAATAGTATTTTTTCGAGTGAGAGAACAAAGTTTTGGTGTATCAAGAATTTGCATATTCAGAAAACGACGATAAAAATTTACGAGACCTAGAAAACTGCGGACTTGTTTTTCTTGTGGATGGAACTGGACTGGCTCTGATTGCTTCTGACTTTTCAGGATCCGGCTGAATGCCTTCAGAAGAAATAATATGTCCCAAAAACCTCACATTTGACCTACCGAATTCAGACTTTTCCAAGTTAACTGTATTTGCAGATTTTGCAAAAACACGTTACAAACTGTTGAGGATGCGATTATGTTGTTCCCATGAAGCTTCTGCTATTAGAATATCGCCCAAATGTAGGATGATGTGACGTTTCAAGAACTCAGGTAATATGGAATTTAGCATGCGAATGAATGGTGCCGAAGAAATGTTCAAACCAAAAGGAGGTTTCCGAAACTGATAACAAACGCCGAAACAAAGGAAAGCTGTGTATTTTCAGGCATTATGGATGAAGTTCGATCTGATAAAAGCTGGATCTGAGATCAATGGAAGACAACACTTTTACACCATTAAAATTTTGAAGAAGTTCTTCCAACGTTTGAAGCCTGTCTGTTTCAGGAATAATGATAGTATTGATTGTCTCGAATCTAAGACAAGCTTGATCGATCCATTTTTCTTCTCAACAACATGTAATGGATTGTTGTATGAGCTTACTGCAGGCTCAATAGGATACCTCACTGGAATCTTCTGATTTTTTCTTGTAGTTTGTGTAATTAGTGTAGATTTTGTTTATTGCTAGCGCGTAATTGTAGAGAGAATCTCCTTTGTAGTTGCAGTCTTTCATTGTTGTACAGTAAAACAGGTGTGGCACGCATGTAAATTTGCACCAAGTATTTCGCAGCTGCGCTTGCAATTAAGTAGATATTATTTTCAGTGCTATGTTAACGTGTTCTCTTATTTTTGCTCTTCAAATTGTGTTTTTCTGTGTTGTCGTGTGAAATATTGTGACAATAATGGCGTGTGAAAAACGTAATACTAGGCTCCAAAGTAAACTGAGAAATGACAGTGAAGACGAAAGTAGTGTGTTAGCGCCACCATGTAATGAATTAACTAATGTTCAAAGTAGTAATTTGCTAATTGTGCATAGGGAAATGGAGCGGGCTGCAAATAATGGTGTAGGCAGTAAAACAATTAGCAGTTCATGACATCCAGTCTTACAAATTTCAAAACTCCGCCATCTCTCTCCCCACGTCCACCACTGCTCGCGGCTCACCTCCAACTGCGCAACGCTACGAGCTGTTCACAACCATCTGACCAACACTACAATGGCAGACAACAATGCAAACCAGCCACAGACTGCACACAGCACAGCCAGTGATTTTCATACAGAGCGCTACGTGGCGTTACCAATATAAAAAACCTAAACAGCCTACTTAAAGAACCAACCGTCCTCTGGTAAGGTGATGTTGAGGGCATCTTTGGGACTCTATGGTGTGATGTTAACTGATTATGCCCGTGAGGTGCGAAACCGTAACAGAAGCATACTACCAACATATTCTGACGAGGTTACAGGAGATTGCCAAAGCGAAGCGTCTGATGAAGCTCGTTTTGTATAGGACAAAGTTACACCTGATTCTTTGGGCTATCAAATTTTGCCCCACATTCCGTATTCTCCTGACATGGCACCCGTGATGCCCTCCTCTTTCGTCAGATGAAGAAACCATTGCATGGGAGACATTTACAGAATTACGACCAGGTGATTTCTGAGGCGGAATTTTACCTGGACAAAATACAATCTTCCACAATCAAGATTTCCGCCAAGTCAGACATCGTTGGAACTGACATGTCGCACTGAAGGGTGAACTTGTAGAGGAGCACTAACAGCCTCAAAAATTTCAGGGTATTATGGTTTTTGAGTTGATAATTACAACTTTATGACTGTCTTTTGTGTTTACACAAAAAGATGGATTGGTGACATGCATGTTGTAAATAGTGTTTTCTTTACATTAGTGCCGCTCGGAGTGGCCGCGCGGTTTGAGGCGTCATGTCGCGGACTGCGCGGCCCCTCCCGCTGCAGGTTCGAGTCCTCCCTTGGGCGTGGGTGTGTGTGTGTTGTTCTTAACATAGATTAGTTTAAGTTAGTTTAAGTAGTGTTAAGTCTAGGGACCGATGACCTAAGCAGTTTGGTCCTTAGGACATCACACACATTTGAACAATTGAACATTTACAGTAGTAGAGTGGAGAATTTACAACAAATTGTTAGACGCCTTGTTGAGTTTTACCTAATGATTCTTTTCAGAATATTTCTTAAATGGCATGTAGTTCATTCGTAACATCTTGTGTTCAAATCTAGTTCAGGTTCATTGCCAGAAAAACAATTTTAACATTGACAAATTGCCTGTTGGCTTCTGCTTCGGGTCCTTCTCCCGATGGTTGTTTGGTGATATTCCTAACGTTTCGCCAGCACGAGTGGCTGGCATTGTCAAAGCTTCACGCTTCATTCTGGGGGTGAACTGGAGTCGAGCTCGCGGCCGCAGACTGTATACACCTGGCACACCAACGCCTACGGGCTATTTACCTGGCCATTACAGCTACGGTTCTCCCCTTGCTGTATGTCTGCAACGGTCGTTCGCTGCAGCACGGGAATCCAGGATACGTTGACCTTGAGGCTTTCTTCTTGCCTGTTGAAGCTATTGTTATGTTTGTATATTTCTATAGTTTCCCCCAACAAGCTGGTGTGATAGTTCTTCTCTACTGCAAGAACTTCCGTGTCGGCGACTTTTACTGTGTGGTAGGTCTCACACAACGCTTGCTCCGTCACGGCCAATTTCTCCACCTTTTCCAACATGTAATGCCGCCTATGTCCATTGATCCTGTTGTTGATTGAGCACCCAGTCATTCCAACGTAGATCTTTCCTCATGTGCATGATATGCGGTATACTCACGACATTGCAAGCGTGTTCCTATTTGCCTTTGTCGGTCTGAGACATTCTTTGAACTTCTTTGTCGGTTTGTAAATAGTCTCTGCGCCTTGTTTGCATTAAATGTGACCAATTCTGTCAATCACTCTGGGAATCTATGGAAGAACGGCTGTACCAAACATTTCTTTTGCCGATGAGTCACTTCGCTGTATGTCTGATTGTGTGACGCTTCTTTTGCCACTAGTGGAGTACCCATTGCTCATCATAACGCTTCCTAGGTAATGCATCCGGCGTCTGAGGTGCTGCGGCTCACATATCCGTCTTGCTTGCGTTACGAGCGTGTTCATTATGCCTCTTTTCTAGCTCTGGCGGTGATTTCACAGTCAGTGCAGGTTGTAAATAGGCTGTTTAGGTTTTTATGTCGGTAACGCCATGTAGCACTCTGTATGAAAATCACTGATTGTGCTGTGTGCAGTCGGTGGCTGGTTTGTATTGTTGTTTGCTATTGTAGTGTTGGGCTGTTGGATGTTAACAGCGCGTAGCGTTGCGCAGTTGGAGGTGAGCCGCCAGCAGTGGTGGATGTGGGGAGAGAAATGGCGGAGTTTTGAGAGCGGATGATCTGGACGTGTGTCCATCAGAGACAGTAAATTTGTAAGACTGGATGTCATGAACTACTATATATTATGACTTTTGAACACTAGTAAGGTAAATAGATTATTTGTTCTCTATCAAAATCTTTCATTTGCTAACTATGCCTATCAGTAGTTAGTGCCTTCAATGGTTTGAATCTTTTATTTAGCTGGCAGTAGTGGCGCAAGCTGTATTGCAGTAGTTCGAGTAATGAAGATTTTTGTGAGGTAAGTGATTTGTGAAAGGTATAGTTTAATGTTAGTCAGGGCCATTCTTTTGTAGGGATTATTGAAAGTGAGACAGCGTTGCGCTAAAAATATTGTGTGTCAGTTTAGTGTTGATCAGAATGGGTAAAGAGCGAAATGTCTGCGTTCGTTATGTTCTGCTCAGCTGTTTGAAAATCAAATAATGTAAGAGATTTATCAGCAAAGTAATTCATTAATTTTTCAAAGGGGACGTTTCAAGGTATCGGTCCGATACACGCTGTGTTCCAGGTTTTCGCCATTCCTCGTGACCAGCACGTTTAGAAAGGGTATCTGTTGGCCGTTTTCTACCTCCTAGGTAAATTTTATGTTGGCATGGAGACTGTTCAGTGTCTTAAGAAGTCATGGAGCTGTTCCTTACCGGTTTCACACAACGAAGGTACCATCGAAGTATCTGTACCACACCATAGGTTTACACGTTACCAAGTCCAGCGCCCGCATTTCGAAATTTGAACATTTCTACGTACACATTAGAGAGTTCGAAATGTTATTCGAGGTGTAGGACAATGAGTAAATGCTTGGTGATTACTTATAAGGATTGATAACGCAAATAACTGGGAAATAAATAGTACGCTAGTCATCTGACTCAACTAGATAATTAAGATACACTAGTCAAGGCCGAGATTGGCAAAGAAAAGAGAACATTTGTCAGATGAAAGTCCTGCCGTAAAATATTCTATGGAAACTGGAATATCGAAGTGCTGAGTGTGAGCATATCCACACTATTCACCATTTTCGACACCTTAGGACTGTCATCTGTTTCCACATTACTTTGAAGTAATTTCTGGCTGGGCGTCGTTTTGGGCCCAATGAAGAGATAATGCATACCATGCACGAGTATTTCGTAGACAGTCCAAAATCAAACGACACATGTTTACAAACTGGAAGAACGTTGAACAAAGTGCGTTGATCTGAAAGAGGACGACATTTTGACGCTAACCTAGTGATGGCGGTTATCGCTGAAACAACAAGTTTCTTCCGTCTCCATTTCAAACTGAATGTTAAAACCGTTTTTCAGTTTTTTTTAATTTCTGTTATATCCAGTAATAAACGCAGTATTCGAACGAATACAAAACGTCCTAATGAATGCGAAGGAGTAGGAGCTACCGATCGACATGAGGTGAAGGCTCTGGCAGAAATCTGTCTCATTGTCTCCAGCAAAGACGGTGAATGTGAAGGAGAGGGACGCGGCAACTGAGAAAGCGAAGGGTCACAAGTAGATGAATTTCCTGCATCGTCACTTTTGGATGCTACCAATTTTTCACCCTAAAGCCACAGCAATATTAGCGGTTCATTTATTACACCAGGTTTATAACACGTCAACAAAACTATAGGTGTATGAAAACAAACTTACCTTCTCTTTCAATGAATATTGTGGAGTCATGAGACAGTGTACCCAACATCTCAGATCGGGTCTGACACACCTTAGATGACGACCTCAACCGTTGAGGACGGCCAACACGGGCGTGGACGGCAGTCGGAACATCCGCGACTGGAGGGGTCCATTGAAGCCGAGTCTGGCGGTCGCGGACCACAGACGGAACACTCGACTCGGCGCGGAACGCCCAGCTTCTTCGAGGCATAAATACTGGACCCGATCGACCCAAGGACCAGTCTCAGGTAGCACCTGAAGAAGACAGCGAAGCACGCTATTGAAATATCATGCGAGAACGCCGAGAGCATCCGGCTGGATTCCCGAATATCGAAGATGTCAACAGATCGCCGGGAAAGCATGAAGAATTACAATATTGTGGATGTTTGCCCCTACTGGTGTCGCAAGTTTGCTGTACCTCCTCACGTCTATAATCTTTTAACGCAAATCGATCACTGTACTTCAGTGCTACCAAACTTCGTAAAAGACTTCCAAACTAGGGATGATGCCATTTTGCAGTACAACCGATGTCCAAGGATGACAGAGAGAAATGTCGTATAGACCATGTGTACCGTCTAATAAGCCACATCAGTAGCAACAGATACATTATTGTTTTAGCAGTGCTGTACCGATTGTTATATCGTATGTTTGTTGCTTGTTCCTATTGGAGTTGCTACTAAAACAGCACTGATCTCTTTTCCCATTTTCTATAATAGCCCAATATTTCAAAATGGGAATTTTATGAATGAACATTACTGTTGTGTACATAATTCTGCGTAGTCAGGGTGTACACAACTTTCCCAATAGAGCGCGCCCCGCTAAGCACAACAGCGCAGGCGCAGCGCTCGTCCGTCTCCGCACTGCCAGGTGGCGCTGCCTTGGAGACGGACCAAATTCTGCTTCCGCCGATCCGCGTATTAATATGTAACGCAGCCAATGAGATTGCTGCCAACGTAGAACCTTTTCTCCTCGCGGATCACACTCGCGCAGTGATACCTGAACGTGCGAGGTATTATAATGAATGTACAGACCTCTAATTAGTCAGTCTGCATTTGTGTGCACTAGTCTGTACCAGTCTGCATTAGTCGGCATTTGTCTGTACCAGTCTATAGTCAAGTTTCAGTCTGCGCCTAATAAGATTATCATATTGCTGTATATAGCCATGAAGAGAAATGTATAGACACTTGGTCAAGTATCAGAGATATGTGAGAATAAGATTAACGTACCAAGACCAAAGGAACGTCAGATTGTCAATTGTAAATAGCATCCAGAACCAATTTAAGTTATTTCTATGGTTCTTATTATTTTAATAAATGTGGTGAAAATTAATCAAGTTCTGTTTAAAGTTGGTCACCGTCAATCTGCTACTCTAAGCGTGCAAGTGGCATTTCTATCGTCTGACCTAACGGCAGAAGATGAACACGCCGCGATAAGACCACGAGATCTATTGCTGACTCTCGCCTACTTCGTTAGAGCGACAAGTCAAATAATCTGGTGGTGTGTGTACCGAAGATCTTACAGTACGCACACCACAATTACTCGTTTTTAAGAAAAAGTTTTATTAAAAAAATTAGCACTGCTGTCGTGGAAAATTGATATGCCGCTTTTTTAACCGGTTGTTAGTAAAAAAGGAAAACTTGTTATAACTGAGACCAAACAAATATCGAAAAATACGGGTCATTCAGAGTTTTAACCAGTTAGTTTTTCCCATCTCTAGCCTAAGCTTCTGCCAGGAACTTAAATGTGATTTGCAGAGTATCCATGTCGATGTAGATGTAGAACCACACTTCCTTTAACAGCGCGACCGAGGTCTTTTCACTTTGCCCTCGGAAGACCATAACTGTAACGGCACAAAGGTGTGATTAAGAAGGTAGGACACGGATTTCACCTTACTCTCAGCACAAGCATCGAGTAACCTTCCGTGTTCCACCGGCCTTTACAAGGCGGTTCTCGAGCTGTGGAGTACAGTGACCCCTGGGAGGGAGCTCGGCGGGCGTGTCCCAGTTGCGAGTGGGACACGCGACACGCGGGAGGCTCGTGAGCCCGTATCAGGCGGGGCACCTGCGCCGGCGGCGCTCGTAAATCTGCAGGGCGCGACTTTTAGTGCGGGGGTCGCGATTCGGTCCCAGGGCGGTACATCCGGGTCTGGCGCGCCCGCTTCCTGCGGACCGCACCTGTTGCGCAGGACAGGGAAACCGCAGCGCCCCCATCAGGGAGACAATGGGGGCGGCCAGTGGCTCTTAGCGGGACACGGGGTGCCGGTGGCCGCGGGCGCTGGCGGATAGCGGACCGCGTGCTCGCTACAAGAGACTACTCTCGCAACAGTGCAGTGGCCGTAATCGTAGGGCACAGAGCTTGCGCTGAATACACTGGCGCAAATGGAAAACGATGTACAGGGTGTCCGAAAAGTCTTTCCCTGATTACGTAAATTGAAAACTCACGCTAGAAGTAAGATACAAATATGAAACTGGTGTCTAATTGTTTACAAACTATCGAAGTTTTTTTCACACGTCAGTAAAATTCCGCTTCCATTGTTGCCCAATGACAGTATCTAACACTCTGCGTGGTGTCTGTTTGTTCTATATCGTGTCTCCCTACCACTTTCGCGCAACGACGTTCTGAGCGTGTTTTTTAGGGAATTGACTAGTTTGAACCTGGGACCTGTTGTGGTAAGGAGACGCCAGACCACGCATGACACGTAGAATTTAGAAGAGTTCAGTGAGACTAGCGATGATATAACCAAATACTTAATGATCTCAGCGTCAGCTCCATTGCACTCCCTGTGAAAGAATCTTAATACTAACTAAATTTAGTGGAAGGGGTTCAAGGCTTTCCTACTTTTAGTGAGCTGGTAAAATAACGTCGAAAAAGCAGTTAAGTTTACCACTGGAAATTTTATTCTACTCACAAAACATCGTTTATAAATTGCATTATTGATACAAGGAAGTGTTTTAATTCAGGATAGTAAAAACCTACTGCGTTCAACAAAAATGTGATCGAATATTCCCAGAGTGGGTTTCCAAGTTCTACAGTGGATCGAAGGATGACCTATGCCATATCACATCTATAATCTAGGTTTAAATTAAGTTTCACAAGAGAGAAAACTATCAAAATGGTCTACAGTGACCCTCAATTATGTTTAGTTACCAATCTAACTTGTCGTAAATTACAGTGGCTCATGTGGCTTCTCAATAACTACATAACAGAAAAATCATCGCGTTTCAGATTTTTACTTCAAGTGGCAAACATGAACACCATGAGATTTAATTGACGATCGACACTAGTATTACGTAAAAAGGGGGTGTAACAGATGAGACTTCTGCAGTTCTGAGTGAAGCTTTATGCGCTGTTATGCGGCATCGCTTGCTTTCATTACCTTGTCGGTGTTCGTCAGTGGGCGGCGGGCAGCACAGCTCCGCTCACCTCGCCATCTCGGAAGCAACTCTCTCCTAACTTCTCCTTACTACAATTTACCGAAGTTGGTTTAAAAAAAACTATCTGGCTGTGTTTTCATCTGACCAATCAGGGTCTCAATGTTAACCTTAAGCTCCGCCTACAAAAATTCTGTCTATCCAACGAGAAACGTTATACATTTCGTGGTGGGGCAATGTTTTTAAAGTTTGCAACGTAACAGAGACGCGAAAAAGTCTCACGCTAAAACTTGCAGCTGGTGTGGTCCTTTTAGTGTTATTGTAAGATCTATACTGTTCTTCTGGAGGGCTCTATCTTTTAACATGGGCTGGGGGTTGGTCCTGACGTAACAGAGACTCGAAAAAGTCTCACACTAAAACTTGCAGCTGGGGTGGTCCTAGTGGTTAGCTGGCGACGTGGGTGTCCAGTCCGTCCTTTATCTTAGCGCCTTCTAGCTTAACACGGTTGTGCTATCGGCTTCTGTTCTCGTTTCTCCCCTTGGAACTGCGTCTGTCTCACGGTGGGAAGGTATGACATACATTTAGCCATTCTTGTGTTAGTCTGTGGTATTCCATTTGCTCACTCGTTACATGTATTACTTTGGTTAATTTAATGTCACGATTTATTCGGAGGTATGTGACATACTACTGGATTTGCTTATCATGTCAGGGTTTTCATGGAAGGTGTTGGATTTGCCTGACACCTTACAGTACACGTTGATATGACTTTGCGGTCGAAATGCTATCACGTATCGAGGACGATGATGGTTATCTCAGACGAATTGCCTTTTCCGACGAAGCGATCTTATATGTCAGTGGAGTAGTGAATCGTCATAATGTGCGCATTTGGGGTTCACAACCCCCTGGCGAGGTCATGGAGTGCACCAGAAGCAGTCCAAAGGTGAATGTTTGGTGCACGTTATTACACGATCGAATTATCGGGCCATTCTTCTTCGCTGAGGCTACCATCACATCTGCAATGTATCTGGACATGTTGCAACTGTATGCTTTTCCTCAGCTGCTTCAGTATCACCCCGATGTCTTGTTTCAGCAAGACGGTGCACTGCCTCATTGGGGTTTGGACGTCCGTGCCACCTCGATGTGACCTTTCCCGGGCCAACGGTTTGGCCTCCACGCTCTTTTATGGGGTTATGTCAAGGACGAGGTATACCGAACACTTGTACCAGATGTTGAAACCCTGCGGCAACTGATAACCACAGTTATTGAATCGATCTCTCCAGTGATGTTGGCTAATGTGTGGACGGAAATTGAATATCGCCTAGATGTGCTACGTGCTAATAAGGGTGCACATGTGGAAGTTTACTGAGGTGTGAAAAAAACTTTGATAGTTTGTAGCCGGCCACGGTGGCCGAGCGGTGCTAGGCGCTTCAGCCCGGCACCGCGCGCTTTCTACGGTCGCAGGTTCGAATCCTGCCTCGGGCATGGATGTGTGTGATGTCTTTAGGTTAGTTAGGTTTAAGTAGTTCTAAGTTCTAGGGGACTGATGACCTCACATGTTAAGTTCCTTACTGCTCAGAGCCATTTGAACCATATTTGATAGTTTGTAAACAATTAGACACCAGTTTCATATTTTTATTTTACTTCTAGCCTGAGTTACCAATTTATGTAATCAGGGAAAGACTTTTCGGACACCATGTAAAATCAAGCACCAGTACCATACTTAAGGTATCAAACTTGATGGAGATCTTCATCACGTAACGGGAATCAAATTATTAAATTTTCATTTTATTCAGAACTGACGGGCAACATCTACTTGTGTTTGAGGTGTGACAAACACGAGCACGAAGACACACTTCTGTTCGTTGCAGCATGGAAGAAAAGACACTCAATATATGACGTTTGTCCCCAAAGAACGATGCGGCGCCTCAGAGGGCCACAGTTGTTCGCGATGGGTTTGAAGAACGTTGTGGACAATTCTAATGAATGGTTTGGCTACCCAGGTCTCCCGATATGAATGCTGCCGAACATTCGTGGGGCGTAGTATTGCAGAAAACTGCGCACCGAGAACACTTTCACAATTATGGACGGCTATAGAGACAACGTCGATCTTTACTTCTGCAGGGGACTTCCAACGAACATTTTCACGCCTACCTCGAGCTAACAATTGTCATGAACTGAGACAGCATGTCTCAGTCATGGCAACAAATTACTCAAGATGAAAGAAGATATATGGAGTACATCTTTTGCAAATAAAACCGCCTTTTCTTGCTGAAAGTTCATTTATTTCTCCCAGACGTGTTTCGCCTTCTTCTTGCTCTAAGGCATCTTCAGTAGACTCTATACCGATACAGTTTTGTTATTTTTAGATTATCAAACAGTTCACGTCGCGTTTTTATACAAATAAGTAATTACTTAGTTTGCTTTGATCTGCGCTTCCTCTCGTCTGGTCTGGAGGTCGCACTACCATTTTATTTCCGAAACATAAGCACAGTTTTGTATTCCGAACTTTTTCACACAGTTCACCATGTTTCTCCTCCTTCTGTGTGGTGTACTGTTATTCTTTATGCAAATAAGTAATTACTTAGTTTGCTTTGATCTGCGCTTCCTCTCGTCTGGTCTGGAGGTCGCACTACCATTTTATTTCCGAAACATAAGCACAGTTTTGTATTCCGAACTTTTTCACACAGTTCACCATGTTTCTCCTCCTTCTTTGTGGTGTACTGTTATTCTTTTGCCTCTATATATAGCTATTTGTTCAAACACTGTGCTTATAACAACGTAAATATTGTAACTCCATTATGTGTTTCCTCTTCTTTGCTTTGTTTATCTACATAGTGCCAACGTAACGATGTATACTTTCAAAACCAACATAGGTTCATGATGTTATGATGTTTACATCTGTGTGTGTGTGTGTGTGTGTGTGTGTGTGTGTGTGTGTGTGTATGTGTGTGTGTGGGAGAGAGAGAGAGAGAGAGAGAGTTAGCTGATGAGTGTGAAAAAGTTTTTTTTTTTAAATTAATGTGCCTGGGGAAGGTTGTGTTTTTTTTTCTTTTGTGTATGTGTGTGTGTGTGTGTGTATGGGGAGGGGGGGGGGGGGGGCAGGCGGTTAGTGACATGGCGCATCGTTGTTTGGGAACATTAAGTTCATAAATCGCTGCAAATTGTTTACAAGTAGCCGTACATAATATTTTCCAGTCAATGGTAGGTTCAGTTGGACCAGAGGTGCCAGTCCATTCCATGTAAACACAGCCCACAACATTATGCATCCACCACCAGCTTGCACAGTGCCTTCCTGGTAACCTGGTCCATGGCTTCTTGGAATCTGCGCCACACTCGAATCCTACCACCAGTTCTTACCAATTGAAATCAGGACTCATCTGACGAGGCCACAGTTTCCCTTTCGTCTAGGGTCCTAGTGATGCTGCCACGAGTCCAGGAGAGGCGCTGCAGGCCGTGCCGTGCTGTTAGCAAAGGCACTCGCATCGGTCGTCTGCTGCCATAGATTATTAACGCCAAATTTCGCCACACTGCACTAACGGATAAGTTCGTCGTAAATTCCACATTAATTTCTGCTGTTATTTTACACACTGTTGCTTTTCCGTTAGTCCTGACAACTCTACTCAAAAACCGCTGCTCTCGGACGTTAAGTGAAGGTAGTCAACCACAGCGTTGTCTGTGATGAGAGTTAATGTTTGAAACTTGGTATTCTCAGCCCACTGCTGACACTGTGAATCTCGGAATGTTGAATTCTCTAACGATTTCCGAAAATGAATGTCCCGTGCGTCTAGCTCCAACTATAATTCCGCGTTCAGAGTCTATTAATTCCGATAGTGCGGCCGTAATTAGTACGGAAACTTTGTAAATAGGCTGTTCAGGTTTTTGTGATGGTAACGCCACGTAGCGCTCTGTATGAAAATCACTGACTGTGATATGTGCTGTCTGTGGCTGGTTTGCATTGTTGGAATATTTGCTATTGTAGTGTTGCGCAGTTCGACGTGACAGCGCGTAGCGTCGCGCAGTTGGAGGTGAGCCGCCAGCAGTGGTGGATGTGGGGAGAGAGATGGCGGAGTTTTGAGAGCGGACGATCTGGACGTCTTTCCATCAGAAAGAGTAAATTTCTAAGACTGTATATCGTGAACTGATGTATATATATGATGACTTCTGAATATTATTAAGGTAAATACATTGTTGGTTCTCTATCAAAATTTTTCATTTGCTAACTATGCCTATCAGTAGTTAGTGCCTCCAGTAGTTAGAATCTTTTATTTACCTGGCAGTATTGGCGCACGCTGTATTACAGTAGCTTGAGTAACGAAGATTTTTGTGAGGTAAGTCATTCATGAAAGATATAGGTTATTGTTAGTCAGGACCATTTTTTTGAAGGAATTAATGAAAGTCAGATTGCGTTGCGCTAAAAATATTGTGTGTCACTTTAGTGATGATCAGAATAAGTAAAGAGAGAAATGTCTGAGTACGTTCAATTTTGCTCATCTGTTTGAAAATCGAATAACGTAAGAGGTTTATCAGAACAGTCATTTATAATTTTTCTAAGGGGACGTGTCATATGTCGACCCTTAGCCGAGGGTACCTCATTGGAATCTTCTGATTTTTTTCTTGTAGTTTGTGTAATTAGTGTAGTTATTGTTTATTGCTAGCGCGTAACTGTAGAGAGAATTTCCTTTGCACACTAATGGCCATTAAAGTTGCTACACCACGAAGATGATGTGCTACAGACGCGAAATTTAACCGACAGGAAGAAGATGCTGTGATATACAAATGATCAGCTTTTCAGAGCATTCACACAAGGTTCACACCGGTGGCGACACCTACAACGTGCTGATGTGAGGAAAGTTTCCAACCGATTTCTCATACACAAACAGCAGTTGACCGGCGTTGCCTGGTGAAACGTTGTTTTGATGCCTCGTGTAAGGAGGAGAAATGCGTACCATCACGTTTCCGACTTTGATAAAGGTCGGATTGTAGCCTATCGCGATTGCGGTTTATCGTATCGCGACATTGCTGCTCCCGTTGGTCAAGATCTAATGACTTTTGGCAGAATATGGAATCGGTGGGTCCAGGAGGGTAATACGAAACACCGTGCTGGATCCCAACGGCCTCGTATCACTAGCAGTCGAGATGACAGGCATCTTATCCGCATGGCTGTAACGGATCGTGCAGCCACGTCTCGATCCCTGAGTCAACAGATGGGGACGTTTGCAAGACAATAACCATCTCCACAAACAGTTCGACGACGTTTGGAGCAGCATGGACTATCAGCTCGGAGACCGTGGCTGCGGTTGCCCTTGACGCTACATCACAGACAGGAGCGCCTGCGATGGTGTACTCAACGACGAACCTGAGTGCACGAATGGCAAAACGTCATTTTTTTTTGGATGAATCCAGGTTCTGTTTACAGCATCATGATGGTCACTTCCGTGTTTGGCGACATCGCGGTGAACCCACATTCGAAGCGTGTATTCGTCATCGCCATACTGGCTTATCGCCCGGCGTGATGGTGTGGGGTGCCATTGGTTACACGTCTCGGTCACCTCTTGTTCGCATTGACGGCACTTTGAACAGTGGACGTTACACATCAGATGTGTTACGACCCGTGGCTCTACCCTTCATTCGATCCCTGCGAAACCCTACATTTCAGCAGATAATTCACGGCCGCATGTTGCAAGTCCTGTACGAGCCTTTCTGGGTACAGCTCATTCTCCAGATAGATCACCAATTGAAAACGTCTGGTCAACGGTGGCCGAGCAACTGGCTCGTCACAATGCGCCAGTCACTACTCTTGATGAACTGTGGTATCGTGTTGAAGCTGCATGGGCATCTGTACCTGTATACGCCATCCGAGCTCTGTTTTACTCAATGCCCAGGCGTATCAAGACGGTTATTACGGCCAGAGGTGGTTGATCTAGGTGCTGATTTCTCAGGATCTATACACCCAAATTGCTGGAAAATGTAATCACATGTCAGTTCTAGTATAATATATTTGTCCAATGAATACCCGTTTATCTGCATTTCTTCTTGGTGTAGCAATTTTAATGGCCAGTAGTGTATTTTGATTGCTACTTGCAGATATTGCTCCTGCAGTAGTAGCAGCAAAATATGGTGTTAATTTTGGTAACTTTTCAGTTACTTCCTTCCAATGAACAGCTTTTTTCATTTTTAGATCCAGTATGATCGTTTCGAATTTTCTATTATAATTCAGTATTTATTTTTGCACCGAAAATAGTGGCTAACACAAAACAAAACAGGCATACGACGATTTAGCCAAAGAATATCTCAGAGCACAGTCACTAATAACTGCAAACAAAACAAAAGTCACAACACCGCAGACAAATACAGAGGAATTCCCGATCGTCGAGTTGGTTTATTTAAGTCGGTCGGTGACGTTTAATTTTACATCGATATTCGCTCCGTGCAGAACTGCGCACTGCGCAAAGCTAATATGTAAGTAGGTATTGTAGTCAGTCATTATAGCTCGATTTTTGGAAATAAATTTGTTTTTTGGTAATAAATATCGGTTCTCCTTTGGTGATCTGGCAGGATCTACGGGGCCCCTATCGATCGCGGGGCCCTGGGCACGTGCACAGTGGGAAAGAGGGACTTGTACCTCAGCACCTACAAACTTAGCTTTTAGTCTCTGACAGAATTTGCCATACTTAGCTTTTGTTTCGATCAAGTCCAGAACTATTTCCCTACCACAAATTCTCAACAAACATTTACCTACAGAGAGATGTGTCCGCAGTTCCCTCTTGTAGAAATTCTCTGTCTAAAATGC
Source organism: Schistocerca gregaria (assembly GCF_023897955.1). NCBI lineage: Eukaryota > Metazoa > Arthropoda > Insecta > Orthoptera > Acrididae > Schistocerca > Schistocerca gregaria. The sequence continues at coordinate 296,493,357 of NC_064922.1, forward strand.
AGCTGGTGTACAAATTATCGACTACTATGAATGTGCTTTTAAATGCTCCATTACCTGTAATAGCTTCCACCTATGTCTGCCAGTTAACAGTCGTCAATTTGGCGTCAATAGTTCTGGACAGATAATGTGGTGGGTTTTCTGTCCTCACTTATATGCTTGTGTAAACTGAGGAAAACGACATTCGCCGATGCACCTGTACCTATGACCACAATTGTAGGTACTTTCCTAATCTAGCGGGGAAGGCAGCTTAAAGTAATGTCGCACTGTTCATCATGTGGGTTAGAAACAGAGAGTAACATGTCACGTTATCTTGCCCATCATTGTGGCTGATTCGATTGACTTCTTTGTCTGTATTGCCTCCTACACAATTCCCGACCACCAGAAGCACGGTGTGGCTGACTTAATTTGTTTGGTTATTGGTTGCTGACTGGTTATCCTTTATTACTGCTATTGACCTTACACGGTGGTTTGTTGGGTTATTGGTTGCTGACTGTTTTTGATTACTTCTATTAGCCTAACAGTTCGGTTTTGTGGCCTCCAATGTGAAATACTATTATTGCTACTTCTCTGTTCTTGGTTATGAATCTGTGGATTTATATTCTGTGGCATGGAATTTTGTTGCATGTTACTCTGTGAATTACCACGCAAAGTATTTGGCTTATGGTTGTCATTTCTCCTATAACCGAGGTTTCACCTGTTATTGTGTTTCCTTTTCTTGTTGAATGGTGACCTATTTGTACGCTCATTAGGGCGATTGTGTCTAAAATGTTGTTGCTTGTATGACCACCGTAACCATTACCACTATGGTTACGATTATGATTTTTATTATGATTACCATGATATTGTTCATTTCCTTTGCCTGTGTTGTTGCCATTGCCATACTTACAGATTTTCATATCTTTGTGGAGAAAATCAATTGAGTCTACAAGCGACTTGAATTGCTCAACTTCTGGCTCTGATGTGTTAATAACTTTTCCTTTACATGCAGAGGCAGTTTCGCTTTATGTATACGTGTTAAATCTGTGCTTTGTATCAGGTCATCTCGCTATCGAGTCTTGTTTATATATTGTTCAAAGTATCTATGTAAGGTCCTATGTTTACTGTCAGGAGATTCTGGCTTCTATGCCTCCTTGCTCAACGTTCCTGTATGCAGGAAGATTAGTATTTTGGCAGAAAGTCTCTCTCAAACTGCTCACACGAATTCCAACGCTCTGTTATTCCAGATGCTCAAAGGCCTCCATAAACTTGAATGTGTGCAGTTACAAACTGGATTTTCTGCATGTCTGACTACGATATAGGTAGGGCACCATGTAAACTTTTCACAAACACAACAGGATTTGGGTCTTTTTTATTGGGTATGAAGACCTGAAGCAGCTTCTGGTTTAAAAGGCTTTTTTGAACTAACGCTGACGACAAAGCATTCGCCGTCCCCACGCACAATACGAGTAGTTCCCACACGTGCTGACATAATTGCTTTCATCACTGAAAAACATTTCAGGTTGTGACGAGGCAAGGTATTCATTGTTGACGCCATCTACTGCGTCCGAAGTCTTGCCTCCATTATTACTTTCGGCGGATAACTACTGCCGCAGTTTTTTGCTCAAGAAAACTACTACACCTTATTTCCATTTCTGAAGTTCGTGTGTAAGGACAGATTTGAGTTGACCTAACTCAGTTTTAATCCCTTCGCTACGGTCCTTGCGATCTACTATAACATCTGCACTTACATTTTGCAATACAACTCATAGTTCATTTCTTAAAGATTTGTTAACCTGTACATCCTTTCGATGTAACCAGTTAACGAATTCGCTATTAATTGTGTTACTTCGAGCAGTGAGGCACTCGGTAACTTGCTCGTCTTTCTCAGGCAGCCAGCTAACGAATTTATTACCCATTTGACTGCTCTGAGTAGTGTTTTGTAATTCAGATTGAGTCCCAGTTTTTTAACATTTGACGTTAAGTGCGTTACCGTCTTCGGTAAGCCTATTCATGTAATTTTTAAATTCGCTATTTCTTCGTTACTGATTCCAAACTCGTGTGTTCAACCCAGTGAGCTGAGCAGATTGTTCATTCGATAAACGCTCGACATCATAATCATTTGCTGTTGAATGCTGGTACTATTTTGTAACATTTTCTCATTTGCAAGACGCTCAAAATTATCGTTTATTTGTTGTTGAATAATGGTGCTAATTTGTACCATATGTTCAGAATTTTTGTTTTACTCGTGGCAGAATTCGTGTCTTGTGTTGCTAGATCTGGAATTTGTTGCTTTCCGACATTTATTTTAGGCTGCTTGTACCTACCACTACAGATTTTGCTGACTTTTTCCCGTTTATATTAATAAGGACAGAATTACTAAATTTGAGTTTTACGATTATTCTCCCTAACAGATTCATCACACATTTGAAACAAAATTTTATTTTGCTAACGTAAAAAGGAAATAAATCTAACGGCGACTCGTCATGATGCGGTAGACCGAAAAGCACTCCACCATCTTGAGGCGTGCAAGATTAACTGAAAATTTCTAATAATTAATGTACATGCACTATCACTCAATTCGCTAGAAAAGAAGGGGCCATGTACATCCACTTTTGGCTTCCTAACTATAAAGATTTTGGCTTGACCAGGGTCCTCCTTATCTGGAGATTCGCGATCTGTAACCTCGCATAATTTGATTCCGACTCATAATTTTCTTGATGTTATTTGTGTCGACTTATTCACCTGATATTCTTCATTCTTATTTTCTCTTTTTTTTCTCCTCACTGACAGATACGTCAAAAAGAGAATACATGACAGAATTATAGAACGTTTCCTTTTACAATATTTATACAATTTAAACTTATTTCAGTGTAAATTTTATTGGCAGTCCTCGTCTGAGGTCACCATTTATAACATCACCGCCCTTGTATGATGTAATATCGAATTTAGTTCCTGAATCTGGTGATAGTCCACCTATAAGTTGCGTAACCCAACCGTCAAAAATTCTGTCTTCAGTGAGGACGTTATATGATAGCATGGAGGCAAAAAATGAAAATATTTCATTTGTTATATTTTGTAAATGGGTTATAAATAAGTGAAAGATACTTAATGAGTCTATGATCAGCAACAGTAGCAGTAACAGTAGTATTATTTTTTCATGTTAGTACACGTACATATGATCTACAGGTAATAGGATTCTTTTATTGAGTTTTTATCTTGTTACTCACTATAGATTACTCACGTCGCAGTATTTCACAGATATTCACAAAATAAAATAAAATATTATTTCATTTAAAAGTATTATACGCAATCATACAATGTTTGTTGTTCATGGAACGAAGAGAAAATTTTCTAAGTTCAGCTGTAACATCATACAATACAACAGCCCCATGCTTAACAATCATGTACAACTGCTCGCTCTACGAAAGATCCGTACCAGGAGACTGGAAAGTTGCACAAATCACACCAATAAGCATGAAAGGAAATGTGAGTAATTCGATGAATTACAGACCCATGTCACTAACGTCGAAATGCTGTAGCATTTTGGAATCTATACTGTGTTCGAACGTTATGAATTACCTCGAAGGTAACAGTCTATTGGCAACAGCCTGGACAAAAAAAATTCATTTTTTGTGGAACACAACTAGCTCTTTATTCGCACGAAGAATGAATGCTATCGACCGGCAATCTTAAATCGATTCCATATTCGCTATTTTGTCGAAAGTCGACATGTTGAGAAATGTGGCTTTTGTACTATAAGGTTTATAATTTATAAAAAAAAAACAGCTACCAGCCACATGTATGGCTTAAAAAGGTTTATTTTCTTCAGACCATGACCGGTTTCGGATTTTTCTCTACAAATCCATCTTCAAATGGCAGTTACAAGCATTCTTAGTTGGACCTAGTTTTGTTTTTGTTATTCGTTTACTGCAGTGGGAAAGACAAGAAATATTTTTGTTGTCATATCGGTAATGGTATTTTTATGAAAGATTTACTTCTTTTTCAATATCTAATTGCTGGGCCACGTTTTGTAAACGTTATTCGTGTGTGCTGCGTGTGTAATTAAGATGGCGAGGTTGATAGGCAGAACTACACAGCACGTAAGTACACTGACCTGCACGTTTACCAAGGTTAAAAAATTATCTCATGAGCAATCCTGTTTAACATAGTCTTAGACAAAATTGTCAAACAGTAGGAAGAACAAGTTAAAGGAATACAGCTAGGTAGAACACGTGAAACAAGAACAATCATAAAATGTCTGGCATTTGCAGATGACATAGCCATACTTCGTAATAACACACAGGACGCAAAGGAAGCGCAGGAACACCTACATGAAATAGGTGCCAAAAGAGGTCTGCCGATATCGTATGAGAAGACTTTAATACATGCAAACGATGTATGGATCAGTAAAAAGAGTCGAAAACTTTAAATATTTAGGGGAATCCATACAAATAGTAGGATGAAACACGGGATACAACATAGAACGAACAGAAAGACTCCAGAAAGCATACAAATTCACATGGTCACATTATAATAAGAAAAGCATATCAAGACAGGCCAAAATTAGACATTACAAAACAATTGTATTACCTGAGGCACTATATGCGTCAGAAACGACCACAATTGGGGCATCAGGCATTATAGAGACAGAAAAAATCTAACGCAAAATTCTCAGGAAAATATTCGGGCCAGTACACAAATATGGCATATCGATGAAAAGACCTACCAATGATTTATACCAACACACTAACAGACTCAGAGACATGGTCAGAAAACGCAGACTAAATTTCTACGGACACATACAGAGAATGGGCAGCACCAGACTTACAAAGAGAATCTTTGATGTAGTAAAATATTCAAGCCTTAAAACAAATTGGTATCATGAAATAGAAGAAGTAAGGCAGCTGGGGATCAAGAAACAAATGATAAAATACAGAAAGGAATTCAGGAACAAAATTATGAACGCAAAATTTATGCTAAATGAGAAGAGGAAGACGGAAGCATTAGGGACGGAACACAGGAAACAAGAGCATAGTCACAGGATGTAGAGGTTTTGGGAAGAGAAAAGGAAGAAAGGAAAGAAGTGAAAATTGTGTAATCATGAGATATTTGAGTTCACACACTGTCCATAAGGGCAAAAATGACATAAATGAAATGAATGAATTGTAACATTCCAGGAGGGTGTAACAGAGTTCGTTGTAGCTGAACCGATAGAAAAGCAGGACACAAATAGTATGCCTGTCTCTTGATGGAAAGGATAATTGTGAGATTTGGAATACCTTCATTAATACTCAGTAACAACTGTAGCAGTTTTTTGAGTGACCCGCTAAAGAGAGCCTGTAAATTGTTAAGAACTGGATTATATAAATAGGGATCAATTAAAATAAGACGAATCGCTTCAATTCGCGGTTTTTGTGTACAATACCACACCCCATAGCGCCTCGAATTATGCCCACATGTGGTATTTTTCGATGGGGCATGTAACATACCAAGCATATTGCAAAGAGATCCCACTGGGGGTACTTACAATTACGAAGCTTATGTACTTGAATTAATAGAGAAAATGAGACAGATGCACCGTTGTGCTAGTGATTGTAATGAAAAGTGCAAGGAAAAGAACTAATAGTGCTGAGAGGCCAGAATCCGAAGATTTTAAAACAGGTGACCAAGTTCTATTGTACGATAAAAGCATTAGAAGGGACAGGAACCGTAAGATAGACACTCTGTGGCGTGACTCATGCACTATAATAATAATGACGAATGGCCTAAACGCTGTCATTCGTTTAAAGGGAAACAAATTTTTAACGTTGCATACCAAAAGGTTAAAGGAGTTTTTGAAGGAGTTCTACTAAGGCGGAACTTTTCAATGAATTTCAGATAAGAAAACTGAAGGGAGTGTTGCACTTAGTGAGCAGCTGTAATCTCTTGGACAGTTTCAAGATTTTAGCATAGAGAAGTTTCCTTCATCGCTGGGCTTGTATTATGATAGTATTAGCAAGATACAAATCTAAAGTGTGATGTGGAAAATCGTGAGTTATGTAATCTGGGAGAACTGCAGGGAAAAGCTGATGAGACTGACAGATGGCACATTTATCGGCCGATGATGACACGGCGGTCGGTCGGTTCCGTTGGGTCTTCCGAAGCCTGTTCGGACGGAGTTAATGTAATGTTACTTGGACAATTAGCAAGACATGAGGCACGTAGGAAAGGAGGCGTTTTAAATTTCGTGGGTGCAATAAGTAACATACTGTTTGGGACGTTAGATGAACAGGCTGCCTCAGATTTCAAACCAAAGACTGATTTAATTGAAAATGAACAGAGGCAGTTGCTCCAGTTGATCCAAAATCAAGTAACAGTAGTAAAAGTAACTTGACTACTTTCAATCATATTGTAGCTAGCTTTGTATGAAACGAAGAAATAATTGTTAAAAACACGGGAAAGCTCTATAGGTACAAGAATTCATATGCTAGTAGCACTGAGCAGAAGTTACAGCACTTAACGGTCATCACTACTGTTAACGAAAAGTTAGTACATTTGGAATCGATGTATACTGAGTTAGAAAGGGAATATGAGACGTTAATTTCTGCAAGTAAAGCCACAGAAAGGAATATGGGAACCTCACACACAATTAATCCAGTGCAAATAGTTAAATACTTGCATTTAATTTGGGATGATATAACGGATCAAGTTCCCAACTGCTCTTATAGAACGGAGCGTATGACAGTCATGCATAACTGATGTTGATGCTTTTATGTCAGCCCATATATTAACTTGTGTATTGAATATCCCAGTAGTGGGAACTGATCTATTTAATTTATACAGAGTATTACCTCTATCTTCCGAAATTGATGGAAGTCATAGTTCTTTCATATCCAACCAGAGGAAGATTATTTGTTAATGGAAGAATCGAAGCCGCACTATGGAAAACTATGCAATTGACGGGTAAAGAGATAGACAGCGTTCGCAAAATTTGTAAGCTAACGTTTGTTATAATGTCTACGTATGATCACAAAACGTATGAAGCTAATGAGGTTGGTATCAAGAAGTTTGTGAAACTAAACGATAGTATTTGGACACCAATGAGTCAGGATCAGTGGTTATTTCTTGTTCCGAAAGAGGAAGGTTTGACAATTTTGTGTAACGACAACAAGCCAACAGACGTAATGATCATAAGTACATGGAAACTAACATTTTATGGGAAACAGTAAGGGTAAGGAACAGGTGTTCCCACAATTTGAACAAGTTATAAGAATTAATGTGAGCAGTGAAGACATAGTGCCAGGTCTAAACATGGAAATTGACTGTTGTGTAATAAACCAGGGAAAGAGGAACATTCCTGAGTTAAAGTTAGACTTACTGTTGGAACATGAAATACAACATTTATATCACCTTAAAGAAGCAAGTCATAAAATAGCAGAAAAAGAAGAGGAAATAGCTTTCCAAGAGCAGCATAGTTCCTCAGAGGAGCCTTGATTTCATTATTCGTTCTGGTCTTAACTAGGAGTTAAATTACCTTTTGTTACTCCAACTATTTTAGGAATTGTTGTAAATATACGTGGAAAGGCATGGGCAACGATTGTTGCAGCAAAGTGTGTTGAGGACGATCATAGTAAACACATGTGAAGTTTATAAAAGGTACATGTCCATCTGCTGTCAGGACACGGAGGTAAAAGAGCGACTGACAAATTGCAGGTACACACATAAAAAGAAAGTTTTGTATCACCTCGGTTCCGAGAGTTCCGGAACCTGTACAGAAAACTGGAGCAGATATCAACATAAACATCTTTCCTGCCCTTTTTATTGCTCAGGAAAACAACACATTGCATGTTTTACCACCATACAGCGAGACCTTCAGAGGCGGTGGTCCAGATTGCTGTACACACCCGTAGCACGTCCTCTTGCAGTGACGCATCCCTATATTCGTCGTGGCATACTATCCTCAAGTTCGTCAGGGCACTATTGGTCCAGATTGTCCCACCACTCAATGGCGATTCGACGTAGATCCCTCAGAGTGGTTGGTGGGTCAATCTAGCCCAGGCATGATCGATAGGGTTTTTGTCTGGAGAACATGCTGGCCACTCTAGTCGAGTGATGTCGTTATCGTGAAGGAAGTCGTTCACAAGATCGGGGCGCGAATTGTCGTCCATGAAGACGAATGCCTCGCCAATACCTGCCGATATGGTTGTACGATCTGTCGGAGGATGGCATTCACGTATCGTACAGCCGTTACGGGGCCTTCCAAGACCACCAGCGGCGTACGTCGGCCCCACATAATGCCACCCGAAAACAGCAGGGAACCTCCACCTTGCTGCACTCGCTGGCGAGTGTGTCTAAGGCGTTCAGCCTGACCGGGTCTCCTCTCCGATTATTGTCTGGTTGAAGGCATATGCGACACTCATAAGTGAAGAGAACGTGATGGCAATCCTGAGCGGTCCATTCGGCGTGTTGTTGGGCTCATCTGTACTGCGCTGCATGGACGTCGGTAGTGAAGTTGTGCATCATGCAGCCTATTGTGCACAGTTTGTGTCATAACACGACGTCGTGTGGTTGCACGGAAAGCATTATTCAACATGGTGGCGTTGCTGTCAGGGTTCCTCGGAGCCATAATACGGTCTTCCACTGCATTAGTAGCCCTTGGGCGGCCTGAGCGAGGCATGGCATCGACAGTACCTGTCTGTTATTTCCTCCTTGTCCCATCAACGTCGCTTTGATTCACTCTGAGACGCCTGTTGAGAGCTCTTCCTGGCACAGAGTAACAATGCGGACGCGATCGAACCGCGGTATTGACCGTCTAGGCATGGTTGAACTATGAACTACAGACAGCACGAGCCGTGTACCTCCTTCCTGGTGGAATGACTGGAACTGACCCCCTCTGTCTAACAGGCGTTGATCATGCATGGTTGTTTACATCTTTGGGCGAGTTTAGTGTATCTCTGAACAGTCAAAGGGACAATGTCTATGATACAATATCCCCAGTCAACGTCTATCTTCAGGAGTTCTGGAAACTAGGGTGATGCAACACTTTTTTATGTGTGTAGATTTTGGTGGAAAATGTGGAACATTGTGTCAAAAGTTGCATTCTGTGTGCTGAATGAACAGACTAGATACACCAGAGGAGACAACTCCAAAGTTTATTAGAAGCAGAGAAACAATTTCATCTTGTAAAAATTGATGTGTTAGGACCATTAACAGAGGTCTAGCAGGGAATGAATATGTACTAACTATGAATGATCATTTTTCACAATACATGGTAATGATAGCAATACTGGATCAATATGCAAGCACCATAGCTCAAGTCGTGGTTAACAACTGGGTGCTTAAACTTTCAGTCCTGGAAATTGTAGTCACAGATTAAGGCCATAATTTTATGTCTGAACTGATGGGGCAATTATGTACCTTGTCTAAATTTAAGAAGTCTATTTTACCTGCAAGCAAATGGTCATATGGTGTGAGTCCACCATACCATAGCAAAAGTCAACACTTAGACAAGGATATGTGCTTAAGTCACATGTCAGAACTTTAAAATCCACTCACGAGCTAAGAGGTACTGTATGGGCGAAAAATGCCATCACCTTTTGAAGAGATCCAGCTAATTTAGGAACTCAGGGTGAAGATGTGAAAAATTTAGCAAAGGCAATTAAAGAGCTATAGCAATAAGTGAAACATGCTAATATGAAAGGTCCAGAGCATGGAGAGTGCGTTGGACAAGGTAATAGTAAGCTACCTCTGTATATAGCAGGACAGTAGGTCTTGCTAACAAATCCTTATACCTCAAAGAGTAAAACTAAGAAATTATTGATGAAGTTTCAAGCACCATATCAGGTAGTGGACATGACTTCATAAGTAAATGTCAGTTTACAGTTATAAACCAAAACAATGGTATTCTGTGATAGTCAGATAAAATCTTTTAAGGGTGTTGTTCATTTGTTACGACAATTACCTTTTGCCTTTAGCACGGAAAGAGAAGCTACAATGCGGAACCAAATGAACATACGTATAATATACCATAAGTAATACTGGGCTGTATATGTTTAACTTTGTGTTAGTTTAACTACGAGAAAGTTATCTCGCTTTGTTTACTATAATGTGTGTGAAATCCACCTTGATCCTAAGGAGGGAGGGATTCATAATAGTTTCTTTCCTCTAGGGGATGTCGACGATGACGTACAAGCATATTGTCGTGAGCATAGTGTTCTTACGTGTATGTAAGGCAAATATGATCAAGAACCAACCCTTGGAAACTGGAATCTTATTCTCATGGCAATCAGAAGTACATCTCACACACTACAACGATTTCTATTAGGATTACAGCAAGTGGAAAAAGGAATGTCCAACGCTGTTGCATGTACCTCTAACAGAAAGTAATAAAGCTTTTTTCTACCACATTTCCACGGTTAAGGTTTGTATGTATCAGACTAGGATATACATTGATATCTGTGCTAGGTCTAAATGCTCGATAACAGTGCTTTGTGATCCATCCATATCCAGTCAAATCGAAACTTATGAATAAATGGGTGCTGGTTCAAACTGGCAATGTATTTCTAGTTACAGAACAAAGGGATGCTGACATTGTTATGTCAAAAGGAGATCTCAGCAAGCATATGAAGGAGTTAGTCACCATTTGCCAGCTCAGGTGGTATGAGCTGACAAGCACTTTGATACTTCAGCTTCGTATGGACCAGGAGGCCTACCTAACGAGTGTGACAGGATCAGCATAGACCATGACATCATACTCCATGGCATCCAACACTGCAGCCCATCTGATGGGATAACGCAGGTTTTGACCAGAGATGGGCAGAGCATGAACCATTGGTCACACCCTCTTTGCAGTAATCTGCTGCACTGGAAGCTCCTATGGTTTGGCAATTCGGCAGTCTGGCAGACCAAGAGTCGCCAGGTGATGCTTTGGCTGGCACAGAGACCGCCGGCAGCCTTGAGTCTGCTACAGATGACAGCAGATTCCACTATGGCCTATGCAGTAACCAGCCATAGCTGAGGCCACAGTCACGAGATGTGTAATGAACAGCAAATTGAATGATAATTAATCTTGTTTTATAAGCATATAACGAAGCTCCTCAGGGTCGGAGGCTACATATCCTGACAAAACAATGGGATGTCCATGGGTCTGCTACCACCACTCCACTATAGAGCGTGAGCTGCTTTGATATCTCAGTTCTGTATGGACCAGAGGGCTTACCAGTGTGACGACCCATCAGTCCAGGAGTGGGTGGCCACTAAAAAGCTCTCAGGGGAGGAGAGCTGTATTACATTTTCTGTTACAGAAAATTAATGATAGTAAACACCATCGTTCCCCACTAAATGCAACACACCTTTGTCCATCATTCTCCACTGAATATAATTCTTCACTGACAATCATTCTACCCATTGATCATCATTCTCCACTGATCATAATTCTTCACAGATCATCTTCCTTCACTGATCATAATTCTTCATTGGCCATCTTTCTCCAGCAAACATTATTCTCCCTTGCCCTTGTTCCTTTCATTGACCATTAAGTATCCATTGATCATAATTTGTCATTGACCATAGTCCCTAGTCGACCATAATATTGCACTGACCATCATTCTCCATTAACCATCATTTTCCATTGAATATCATTTTGCACTGAACATCTTTCCCTCCATTTACGATCATTCTCCGTTGAACATCATGTTCCATTGACCATCCTCCTATACTAAACACCATTCTCCATTCACTATCGTTCTCCATTGACCATCTTTATGTCTTGACTATCTTTCTTCAATGACTGTGGTTCCTTACATTGACCATCATTGTCTCCACTTTCCATTGTTCATCATCCTTTATTGATTACAATTCATCACTGACCAAAATTCTCCATTGACCATCATTGTTTACTAACTATAATTCTCCATTGACCATCATTCCACGTCACCCTCCATTGAACATCATGTTGCACTGACCATCCATTCAACATCCTTCTGCAATGAGCATCATTCCACATTGACTATCTTCTTCCTCTGACCATCATCCTCTACATTACCCTCATTGTCTCCACTGACCATCTTTTTCCACTGATGGTCGATCTCCATTGATTATAGTTCTCCACTGACCAATATTCTCTACTGACCATTATAGTTCACTTACCATAATTCTGTATTGACTATCAGTCATTATCATTTTAATTACCCTCTGTTTATAATTCTTCACTGGTAGTGATCCTTTATTTACCGTTGTTCTACACTGACCATTAATTCCTCCACTGACCATGATTCTCCTGTGGCAGTAGTTCTTAATTAAACTTAATCATTCATTCTCAGTTGACCATAATAATGCATTGCCATCAGTTACTATTTATCAGTTTTGGAAATTGGAAATTTCTGGTCAATTTCAGCTAATGATCATTCTCTATTAACCATAAATTTCCACTAACAAGAAGAGGTCCCCAGGGATGGCTCGACTTTTTGAAATTATCTTTATTCTTGTGTAGGTTAGAGGCCCAGATATCACACCTTTGATTCTTGATTCATTTGGAATTTTGTTCATATGATTTTCATTATTATTATGTATTTTCTTTGAATTAATTTCTTTCGTTTTGTCATCTTATATTTTTGTCAGTGTTACTGTATTCATCATTTCTGTTCCTCAGTTTTCTTGATTTTGTTTTTATTTATAATTAGCTTTTTCGTTGAAATCTTCATCTACCTTATTTTGTCCATAGTGAAGCAAGAATTTATGTTTTACATGTTTCTATGACGATCACCATGCAGAATAATGTACATTGCAAACTCCATATAAGTAAATTATTTTGTCTTTTGTTTTTAACCAATAGCTTTGCATTTTCGAATGTTCAGATCTTATAATAATTAAATATGCATAATTAAATTATTATGCACATGAGGGTCCAAACAGAAAAAAAGACTGAAAGGAAGGAAATGTGAGAGCAACCATAAAGTTAAAATGATACTTCAAATCACATGAGAAAGGACTAGAAATTAAAAAATCTAAATGTAAACCAATCATTTTAATTTAAAAAATATAAATCATTTCGATAAATATTAAAAATAAAAATTCAAAGCACCTGAAGAGATTCTAACTCAAGTTTTTGTAAGTGAGAATTGCACCTTAATCATTATGCTATGCTACCAAACAGCTTACTGCTTAGTAGCTGTAGAGGATCACCCAAAATTACAAAACTATTTTCAATGAATACCTACAAATTAGGACCCACCGGGGTGAATAGCTTCAAGGTGTGATATCTGGAACTCTGACCTGCATCACCATATAAATGGTTACAAAAAATCGATCCCACCCCTAGGGACATCTCCTTGTGCGCAAAATTCTCCATTGACCAACATTATACTTTGACCATCATTCTCTGTTAACCATCATTATTCTCTGCCCATCATTCTCTTCACTGGTAATCAGCCTCCCCACTGACAACAGATCTCCATAATTCTCCACTGACTGTCGTTCACCACTGGCCATCATTTTCTCCAATGAAGATCATTCTCTTCAGAATGTAGTTTTCAAATAAATATAAACCTAAGTCAGCCATGATACTGCTTTGTCTGTGCATCTCCATTGATCAACATTCTACATAACACATCCACCTACACTAAAGATCACTCTCCACTGGCGATCATTATCTCCACTGACCACCATTCACTACACTGACCAATAATCTCCACTGACCATAATTCTCCATTTACAATAATATTCCAATGGCAATAGTTCTACATTGACAATCGTTCTATATTGACCATTATTCTCCATTGGACATCATTATCTATTGACCTTCATTATATCTTGACCATCATTTTCCTCTAAGCAGCATTCTCCACACTGATAAAGATTTTCCTCGTTGGCCATCATCCTCCACTGACCATTTTCCTCTATTGACCTTTATTCTTCATTGACTGTCATTCTACCATGAAAATCATACTCCATTGACCATCTTTCTCTGCACTGACCATCATTTACCACTGACCATCAGTATCTATGGACAATCACTCTGTGATGACCATCATTTTCTTTGACCATAATACTATGTTGACCAAAATTCTCCATTGACCATCATTATTTGTTGATTATCATTTTCCACTATCATCATTCTCTCTATTGACCATCATTCTCTCTACCAACTTTCTCCACTGACTATCATTCTCCATGATCATCATCCTACATTCATCATCATTCTCCACTGACCATCATTCTCTTCACTGAGCACCCTTCAGTCCATAAACCTTAATTATTCGTTCACCATTACTTTCCATTTGCCAAAATTTTCCAGTGACATTAATTCTGATTTGGCTAACTCTTTTTGATCGACCAACATTATTTTCAGTAACCATGAATTCCCACTGACCATCATTCTCCATTGATTATAATTTTCCACTGATCATAATTCTACACTGGCTCTCATTCTCCACTGAACATCGTTCTCCACTGACTATCATTCTGCATTGACCCTCATTCTCCTTTGATCACAGTTAAACATTGACCAAAATTCTCCTGTGACTATAATTCTCCATTGATCATAATACTCCACTGACCATCATTCACCATCGATGACAGTTCTCTCATGACTATAATTCTCCATTGACCATAATTAATTATTTATGATCATTCTGCACTGACCATCATTCTCTCCACTGACTATCCACTGATGACCACGCTGTTGGGCACCTGTGACATGTGATCCATCCACTGACCATCGTTCTCTCCACTGACCATCATTCTCTCCACTGACCTTAATTCTCCATTGACCATCTATTTTCATTAACCACAATTCTCCACCCACCATAATTCTCCATTAACTACCATTCTTACCAATGACTGCCAGTATCTTCACTGAGCAGAATACTCCAAGGAGCATTATTCTCCATTCTTCATAATTCTCCGTTGTTCATCATTCTGCATTGTTCATCATTCTCCACTGATCATCGTTCTCTCCAATGGCCATAATTCTCTCATCATTTCTGATTGACCATCATTCACTATTGACATTCATTCTCCATCCAATAATACGCAACTAACTGTGGTCATATATTTCTACACCTGTTTCACCTGGTGCACTGCCTCGTCATTAATTGTGATGGGTGATGACAGCAACCAACAAAAACTGAGCACTGGTTATGCATTTAGATACAGTTGTAATGCTTCAGTATTTCATTTGAGGGTGTTACATCAATAGTATGCATGAATACTTACATTCTGAATGCCTAACTGTTTCTGTGTTTGCCTAGTATTTGAACCTGATCAAGTTAATTTAGATTTTTAGTCCTAATGTTAAATCTGAATTGTCTATTATCTGTTTTTTATCCATGTCAATACAGGGATGGTTAATGTTGTTTGTGGATGATGCTGGCATTGTTGTCCAATGATGTCCCATATTTGAGGCAGATCTGGCAGGCGAAGGCAACATATCGACTCTCTGGATAACATATTGGATTACAACAGCGGTATGTGGCAGAAAGGTATCGTGTTGGAAAACACACCATATAATGCTATTCATAAATGGCAGAGGACAACAGGTCTAATCACCAGACTGACATACAAATTTGCAGTTAGTGTGCGTGGGATAAACACAAGAGTGCTGCTGCAGTCATACGATATCAAATGCCAGACCATAACTCTAGGTGTAGGTCCAGTGCATCTAGCATGCAGACGGATTGGTTGTGGGCCCTCAACTGTCCTCCTTCTACCCAACATACGGCCATCACTGGCACCAATTCAGAATCAACTTTGATCAGAAAACACAACAGACCTCCAGCCTGCCCTCCACTGAGCTCTCCCTTTACACCCCATAACTGACACTGGTTTGGAGTCAGTGGGATACACATTACAGGGCGTCTGACTCGAACCTATCCGCAAAGTAACCTATTTGTAATAGTTCAGTCTGTCACGGTGGCGACAGCTGCTGATGTGTAAATAAGTGCTTCTTAGAAAAATAGAGTTGTGTGTTTGATTGTGCAACTCACAGTAACAGTTTACGGCCCCATCCACAATCATAACCTTTTCCTGTACGCTCTCTGAGTACCTACTAACCAGATTTCAGTGTGTATATATATATATATATATATATATATATATATATATATATATATATATATATATATATATATATATATATGTGTGTGTGTGTGTGTGTGTGTGTGTGTATGTGTGTGTGTAAAAAATAGCAGCGTAACACTTGACGTAAACACTATTTTACTCCATGTAAACATATTGTACTCTATTGCATTGCTGACGCATTTTTGTAGAATTTTTTGACTTGGTAAGAATATTGTAACATTTGGCAAGCTTCATAAATAATTGATTTTAGCCTTTGCTGTGTCTTACACTATGACACAGGAATCAAACTTTGAGCATTTATCAGTGCAGCCAACTGTTGGCGAAAACAGATAACACGAACGTAAGTCTGTAGTCGGTTTTATTTCGCGTTTTTGAAGTTTTTCGAAATACGACTTTAAAATTAAACCCACCTTTGGCAATAATGTATGATTAATTCGTTAATTACTTTGCATAAAAATAAGCAAATGTTTGATTTTAATTACTTATGGAGAAAATGTTTTATAAGCCCTTTATTACTCCATAGCAAATGACACTAAGCTTTCAGTGACACTAGCAGATGCGATTGGCTAATCAGTCCAAAAATGAATTTTTTAGTCAGTGAAGAAAACATAGATGACAATATTTTTTCTCATTTTACGTTATTCAGGCGAGATTATGTGTTTTAGATACCGCAAACGCAATTGTTCGACAAATGATTCATATCCTTTTAAGCACAGCTAAGCTGACTATACTGTGAATGGCAGTTTCATTTTAAGGGCTGTTAAAAACTAATCTCTGATGAAAGGAGACGACAGTGGATGGTACATTATTCATTGTGTGTGTTTATGTTATTTTACGTAAATATATCTGACATTCACGGATATAATCAACTTGGAGATATTTTACGCATGATTTTAATATTGTGCTAGAGGTATATAAATATGGTTGACTTATAAATGTATGAGAAGGTGGGATGGGAGATCACAAGAAACAGCTAAACTGTTTATTCCTCTTCTTCTTTTGCTTCAGGCTCCGTATATCGACTCCTTGGCAAAGCCTCTTCGAAAAGTTTCCGTCTTGATCTCTGCTGGGCGGTCTGGATACAACTTTTTCGCCCATGTTGTTGGATGTCATCTCTCCATCTCATCAGAAGTATTCCGACACTTCTTTCTGACTGTATTGGGCGCCACTGTATCGTTGTTTTGGCCCATGTGAAGTTGTTCCCGCTCACTTGCCCTGCCCAACGCCACTTCAGTATCTCTATCCGTTCTTCTCGTTACCTCTTCGTTCCTGATCCTATCTCTCAAACTCACACCAAACATTTCACAGACCCGGAGCTTGTTTGCGTTACTTGTTGTTACTGTTAGGATGTATATGTCACAAACATTACATTTTTCAAATTTATAGGTGTAGCTGGGCCTTGGAGAATGTAACCAAGTTTCCTTAATGCCATCCAGGCGATCTCTGCTGTCTGGTTGCTTTTACAAAGACGATTTTTATGTCCCACCGGAATGTATTCATTTATTACAGCCAGAGCATGGCTTTCGATGGAGACCGTGATATTGACTGTGGTCTTGACTTTGGTCTTTCAAGTACAACTTTGAGGCCTACAGCTTGGAACGCATGTTCAAGTTTTCAGATCGCTGTTGACCTTTTGTTTGTGTTGCAAACTGAAGATGGTTTAGACATTTTCCGCCTATGTTGATACCTTTCTCTCCCCAGTACAGACACTGTAACACATCCTCCAGAGCCAAGATGAATAATTTAGATGAGATTGTGTCTCCTTGTCTGACATCTTTTCTAACAAGGCTGGTACTATCACTTTGTTTTACATTTTCCACTTGCACAACTTTGTGAGTTCCGCCAGCTTGGATCTTGATTGGCTGTTGCATTTCAATGCTAGGCTGTGATTACTAGGCTATGACTGGATCGAGATGGTATGGAGGAGTGGGTGGAAAGGGGCATATTTCGTTACGTGATAGATAAGAGGGGACATGACTCGTTATGTGATAGATAAGAAGAGCATGTCTGCCGCCATTTGGGATTGTGTTGTCAGCGACCTGAATCGCGTGATGTAAAGAAAGTAAAACCTTATGATTTGTAAACAAAGTGTTCCAGAACATGTCTTGGCTTCCTGCTGTGACTCACAAGTACAACCGACTCTTTTAAAATAGCACTTCGTTTTTTAATTCTAAGTAATATGATCTGAAAATTTGATGAGGTATATTTTGTTCATTGTGAGCTTAACATTACGACTATGCATTGTCATAAAGATAAGAAAAAATTCTGTCTTTTGTAACTGAATAACTTACTTGCATCACGAAACATGTCTCTCCTATCTATGTCAGGAGCCTACGAATAAAGAAATTTAGTGAATTATGGATATTTTAATAGAAGAACTGTAGTGATTCTTGGCAGTTCATTTAAATTATCTATTTACAATTATATGATTGTGTCTTTTTTTACACTTATAATCATTATTACATCCTTTTGTGTATCCTGTAGCTCTTCTGTGTGTACTGGATGCATGTAATCCAGGTTTCCAATTGATAGCTCATATTTAAACATTTCACTGCACATAACCTGTCTGTTTGCACACTGCAAGCTGTAGGACTAACTGAAGGATGATGGTAGATATAGAGGGTGAGAGTAGAGTGGAATGCTGGGGTGGGGATGGAGTGAGGAAGGGGGTGTTTTTTTGTGGCAAACAACAAAACAAAACAAAAAACGAAGTTAACCAAGAAGCTTTAACAATTAAGTCAATACAACGCTTCAGGAAAACTGAGTGGGGGCAACAACTACAAAAACAAAGTAAATCTGTAATGGTCTTGGATACACGATAATATGTGAATAAACAACTGTTACAGATAAATTATTTTGATCCAATTAATAAATTTCCAATGAACCTGAAAAACATGTTTAAAAATGTCAAAAGTAAACTCACAAAATAAAAGAAAGAACACTTAGTGAAAAGTATAATGTAATACGTTATCTATTTTGGCCACATAATAATTTCTACTCTATACAAAGTTGTTTTAAATATGGTACCGGAAAAAGTTAGCACACCCTTTTAGAGGTTTTCAATTCACTCAGGATTTATTATTGCAACAGTGCATAGGAATACATGGAAATGATTATGTTTACAGATCCATAGCATAAGCGTTTCTGAGGTACCAGATATTGACCCATGCTGAAATACTAATTTTAGTACATGGCGTAGCTTCCACGGGCGGCAGTGCAGGTGTTTAATCTGGCATCCAGTCGATCACATATATGGCGAATACCGCCGGGGCATATATTATGCCACGCCTGTTCGACCTGTTCACAAAGTTGTAAGTGATCCTCTGATGGCATCAGTGGAACCTTGACGATGATGTGGCGTGAATTGAGGATGGGCTAGAGGTTTGTGTGCCCACAGACGCACTGTTAATAATTGAATCACAATAGTTCATGTTGAAACGTATGGGCTCACAAGTTCTATTATCTGTGCTGTGGTATGTGTACGATATGCCCTTATAATACGACGAGCCTGGAAAGCGTCTTTGCTGTGTGGACACCCAGAACCTCGTCTACGACTGTGAGAATATTCACGTGGTCTGTGACACCGGCATCTTTGCACAACTGACGCACACGTCCAGCTTATGAGGCGATTCTCGGAAAGAACCATCCCGCCCCTCTGGAGGCCACACTTTAAACCATTTCAAACTAATTCAATTGGCTGTAGAAAGCATGAGTGCGTCTCCATGGCATGGTTGCCTGCTTGCTTCCCGCGTTTACAACGCATTGAGGGTTCTGGCGGTGCAGTGTTCCTTCTTAAATGGTAGACACAGATGACGCTCTGGTAGCTATGCCACTACTCTATCTGTTTGGCGTTGAAAAGCCGTTATCAGTATTTCCACTATCACCCTTGTGGCATCGGTTGTCATCGAGTCAAAACCCACGCCGTTTTTCTATCGCTTGAGCCTTGTCGCGCAGTTACGCAGGGTCAGCCATCGTTAATCGGATTTGGCATGTTAATGTTGAAGGGGTGGCTGGATGCCCTTCCTGCCACCACATCCAGGCTGGCTGGCTGGCTAGCTCATTGGACCTCGTCGTTAATTCGCCTGGCGGATTCGATCCGGGGCCAGCGAGTCCAGGAAGCTGCGCGTTAACGCTCTCAGCTACCCTGGCTGTTTTTCTGGGTGCAGTAATTTCTCTTCCAGCAGTGTAGTTTAAATATCATGGTACCTAAGAAAAACTGATCAGTTTGAAGGTATTTTTTAACAAAATACGAAATCAACATGTGTAAATCACGTCGAAAATATATCGACTCGCCGTAATAGAACAAATTTGGGCATTTACGAAATGTTCATAATATTGCCTGCTTCGAAAATTTCCAAAACAAAATAATACATCGAAAACAGCAAAAACAACGGTTTTGATTTCTGAACAAGCAGCTGCCGGTCACAGTAGTCATCAAATGTTAGTATTATTGGTGAACCTCTATGTGTAGCCGTATTTTTTTCTACAAGCTGCACTCAAGATTTCCTCCAAACAGTCAAAGTCGACATTCCATAAAACACTTGTGCAGATTAGTAAGTAGCCGCTACAAACCATCCAGATATCAATAAACTCTTATTTCCAAGATTTCTCCGTCTGTTTAGAAACTGCGATGAAGACAACAAACCTTATAAAGACAACCAACGTTTCTCGTTATCAGCTGTTGAGAATGAAAGCGTTTAGAATCTAAAGAAACGGTTGCTCTTCCTCTGTGTATAATCACTCGCAGGACCAACTCTCAGACACTGGCTAGACAAAAAAATAAGAGGCTATTTCTTAAAAATGTTAATAGAAAACTGCCCACTACCTGCTATAAGAGACATAAGTTCGAGGAAAGATATTTTGTCCTATACTTTAAGTATGAGAAGTTCTATAGATGTGACTG
Organism: Schistocerca gregaria; assembly: GCF_023897955.1. Classification (NCBI taxonomy): domain Eukaryota; kingdom Metazoa; phylum Arthropoda; class Insecta; order Orthoptera; family Acrididae; genus Schistocerca; species Schistocerca gregaria. The sequence goes on from NC_064922.1 coordinate 296,514,295, forward strand.
CACATTTAGGAATGTAGTCGAAACTATTTTCAGTTACCCTTTGCCTGTACGGATTACACCAAAGATGCAGCTCATAGTATGCTTCTGAAATGCTTCACAAGAAAGGTGATAAGCAAAGAGAATGTGGCCCCTGTTGTTGCCGATAATGCTACGAACGTGGTTAATACATCGAATTAGCGCCCTGTCAAAAGAAACACATTCCATTTTAACTAACGGTAATGTTTCAAACAGGATGAAGCCCCTTGTGGTGCTTCAAGTCATATCGCGAAACAGCCTCTCGCAACAGTATCGTGAGGAAGTCTCGTGTAGTGTGAGGTCAGGTTAAAACACGCAACTAAAGTGACGCCACAGCTAGTGGATACTGCAGTGGCACTGCAGATGCCTGTGTCAGCACCCAGTTGTCAATGGCGCACTCAAGAGATACCACTATTGTCATGCCAAAAAAAGTTCACTTCGTTTGTACTTTGTGACGTAACTCTCCTTCCCCCAGCACCGGATAGCGTCAATCGACTGTGATTTCTTTGCTGAATTTCGAACTACCGTTGCTGTGTTTTTGTTATCATGTTTGTAATTTTGCCGTGTGTGTGTGTGTGTTTTACAGTGTCGGAAAATGGTTAAAATTCATTGTTAGCAACAATTGTACAGTTGCTTGAACTGTGCGAGTATCGACCTTATTTGTGGAAAAGAGTACTACAAACAGAGAAACTTATAGATCAAGAATTGCTTGAAATTGTGGATGGTAGTTGTAAAACGTCCCTAGTTGAGATTGCCATCGCAAAAGTGAAAATAGAAAATATTGACAGTGCATGTGTGTACAGAAACAACTACATGTAAAGATCTTGGAACAGTGTCGCGTTTTCAGGTCCATCTAAGCACCCAAAAATATTGATTTCTGAAAAATGCATGATATGAAACAATATTTACTTCAAAAAACTTTGATCTATCTTTTACATGTGTTTAGTACTGTACTTTTGCAACACAAAAAACTGATAACTTTATGTTGTATGATAAATGTACAGCAATCAGCCTAATAAAATGATGTACAGTATGATTTCATTCTGTATGGTGAGTTCCAAGCACCTCTGAATATGTGCTATGTGTGTTTTTATTCTAAATTGTATACTTCCAGAACCAGGGCAATAAAGTGTTTATTTTAATAAGAACGTATTACTAACTTTTTACATTCAAAGATGCTGGTGCTTAAAGGTTTTGTCATTGCAGTTATGAGCAAATAATGGTTAATTTATTTGATGAAAGTATATGATATTTCTGTAATCTGATTCATAGATAAGACTTTCATCTCGAGGTTCAAGATATTGTGTGTATGTTTGCATACAAATAAATTTGCTTTCAGATGGGATCCTCCTTGAGCGAATACAATTATGTCTTATTTTACCCAGACATGTTTCGCTGAAGTTACGGAGTCATCAGCGTGTGGTAACAAGAAAGAAAATAATAAACCTATTGATTATGCTGAACTTAAGCGAAATGTGTGGATAAACGTAGACAAAACTGTTTTTACTCAAGGCAGATCCCATCTAAAAACAAGTGTACGGGTAACTTTTATTCGTGAGTAAACAAGTATTACTGAACAGTTAGTAAAAGGTGAATTTGTAGTTTGACAGCAACATGTTTAATTCTACAAATATCGAAAATTAATGCAATACTGCCCGTGTAATGATATTCCAGAAGTAGCAACATAAATGCACTTCAACACCTGTCCAGTGGATTTGAGAAAGAATGTAAAAAGGTTTCTGGCAGCAGTATAATTTTGCCTTGACGGTAGCTTTTAAAAAAGGGTTATGAGTATCCAGTCATCAATTATGTTACAGTGCATTTTAGTGTACACGCAAAAATCATAGCTGTAAAATTTGGTATAGAAACATTTTAATATTTCGTCTTATTTAACTAATGCTGGTTGCAAGAGTGTTATATTAGTTTTCAAATATGTAAATATCATCCAATGCACGAGACAAGAACTTTAAAATTATTCTTCTGGAACAGTACTGCGTCATTTTTGTGACTAGTTTTTTAATAGAGTTCAATATGCAGCTAAACTAGTGTACTGAATTTTTTTGTCATTTGGAAATGATTTACGGTGAATTTTTGTCTTCTATTGTTAATTATTTTGTATATATGTTTGTAGCCCCCATTTACCTCCTGCGTGATATCCATTTTTTATATCCGACATATTCGTTTTCTTCTCTTTGCTTTCAAACCTTGGTTCAGATCTAATGCCACAATCTGACCTACTACAAACCACCCTATCGAATCATTAGCTGATAGTGATGCTGGATTGTGTAACTCTCCCTCTACAGCCGAGAAGAATGTTACGTTGGTAAAGGAAGTTATTTGAGAATGGAGGTATATAGACTCATACTCCGCTGCTGGAATAACAGGCTGACAATTTCTAATTCGCAACCACGTGATTATTAATTGTTACAGACATACCAATTTCATTGGTGCTTAGACATCGCACCTTGTAGCGAAATAAATATCTGCAGGATGTGAAAAACTTTGCTCCTTTAGTAGCAGTTCTGCATAAGATGTAGAAGATGGTTTATAATTGTCTGTCGCAAGCCGTTATTCTGGAAAGTCTTACAAGTCTTCTAGAAACCGGAACCTCTGGTTTGTCAACTATGAAAATGAACACACACACACCCCATTTCCAATTAATGGAGTTATCATTATCATAGAACTACAAATGCCTACATAACCAATGGCCAAGGCAGGAGAGAACAGATTATCTGAAGGAGAAGAAGGAAAAATAAAAAGTGTAACAAGTGGTGAAGAACTTGCAAAAATTGTCAGAGATAACATTTTGCTTATTTTTACCGCAGTTACTGATGTCTATTAAGTTTGACTTCTCTGGCCATGCGTATAAAAGTCATTCAATTACAGATTTCTAATAACATTTATAATACAAAATATATACAATATTATGAAAAGGATATTGCTACTTACAATATAAGAGACGCAGATAGGCACAACAAAAAGACTGTCAGACAATGAGCTTTCGGCCAAAGAGGCCTTCGTCGGAGATAGAAAACACACACACACACACACACACACACACACACACACTCACGCATACGTAACTCACACACACACATGTCCGCAGTCTCTGGCTGCTGTGGCCGCTTTACGAATCATTTTATGTATCGTTTGACTCGGTAATTGGAAGCTGTGAAAGTGTGCAGAATTTTTGGCCGCTCTGTGTGAACGGTAGCTCACTGCACCACTACAAATACCGCGAGCCGTGGCCCCACTTTAGTTGCATGTGTGAACACAGCTTAATTGCACCTTTAGTGGTTGCGCGCTGGACAGTTGTGTAACACGGATGGAGAGCAACGAGCCTTCCGTGCCCTTTTCGCCTTCCACTGCCTTAGCAGGGAGTAACAACACGCGGAGGGCAGGCGTTGTTTGCAGCGGAGCGTCGTCTGTTTTGAGTAATGATGAATGCTGTGGGTGATGCGAGCGGGCCGGCCGGACATTTTTGTGCCACCTGCAGCGGCGCGGCGGTGATTGCCAGCTAATGGGCGGCTCTTACCGCCAGTATCGGGCACAAAGCGGGCCCGCCGACAAATGAGCGGCCACGGCGGCGGCGGCGCCTTTGATGCGCGGCTCGCATTGTTAGGCGGCGCCACGGCGGGAACGCCCGCACATCAAACGCCGCCGCCCGCGCAATTAGGGGCCTGGTGCGGCCGTGGATTAGCCGCCGCCGCGACGCCGGCGCTCCGCCACCGGTGGCAGCCTCTGGCGCCCCTCCACAGGTGTCGTGGAATCTGCCAGTGTGAACTGTCAAGTCTTCACAAGTCAAGCAAGTCGAGACGTGGCCAAAGCGGAGGGAGGGGGGGAGGGGGGAGCAGGGGGATTTCAGGGAACGAGACCTCCTCTAGCAAGTAAATGAAATTACACACGACCTGCCTCCTGTGCGGTGAAACTGAAAGATATAAGGCGCGATCGAAAATTTGCCTTTTGAAGGCAGTACTGCAGCGTACATGCAACGCAGCGCCACTTTTATCAGCAAGTTTGTTTGTGTGGCCATCCTCCGCAGCAAGCATATAAATACTTGTTTTGTAAATAAAACTGCCTTTTCCTGCTGCTAGTTACTTTATTTATCCCATACGCATTTCGCTTTCTCCTGTTCATCAGTGGGATCAATAACGATACGGTTGTTGACAATTCTTCCGGGTTATATGGCCGTGGTCCACGGAGTACTTATATTCCTAACGTTTCGTCCAATACTACGTTGGGCTCCTCAGCGGTATGGCTGGTCCTGTTGAGTCCTGCCGACTGACGAGTCAGGCGTCGGAGAGCGGCCTAGACAGTGAGGTAAGTGGGCGTGGTCTAGCTTGCACATAGTAGCAGAGAGAAAACTAGTCAAAGATAAAATGTAACTATTGATAATAGTCCTTCATAGACAAAAATCACTCATCGATTCTGTAATGCCACTGTCCATATCTCGTTTAATTTCAAGGCTTCTTCTTTCCTATTAAAATTATCTTCATGTTTATAAATTTCAATAGCCTCCCTATACAGTCGTCGATAATAGTTAGTGGTAGCACTTAAAACTGTAGTTTCAGAAAACTTAACTACATGGTCACCGGACTGAAGTGCAAGTTCCGCAACGGCCGATCTATTTATTTTACCCAGTCGGCAAAGACTTTTATGCTCCTTTACCCTCGTATTCACACTTCTTTTCGTAGTACAAATATAGATCTTGCCACAGGTACACGGAATTTTATACACACCGCTAGATGATAATGGTGGCCTTCTGTCTTTAACAGAACGAAGTACTTGTCCCATTTTTCTGGTAGGTTTGAATACCGGTTTCACTTTATGTTTCAGCAAAATTTTGCCGATTCGATCTGTAACCTTACTAATGAAAGGTAAAGACACCGTGTTCTTCCATTGTTGTGTACCAACCTTGTCCTTTGGCCTGCTGTAATTAGGTCTTAAAACTCTATTAATTTCTTTGTTTGAGTACCCATTCTTTTCGAAGACCTGTTTCAGATGATTCAGTTGTATGATTATAACGATACAGTTTTGTTAGTTATAGATTATCTAACAGTTCATTTCGCAATTTTTTGTAAAAAAAAAGTGATTACTTACGATTTGCTGATCTGCGCTTCCTCACATCTGGTCTAGATGTCGCACTACCACTTTCGTCACTGCCATATAATCATATCTTTGTGTTCTCGCCTACCACACACTGTTGACCATGTATCTCACTCTTTTTTGTGATGGACAATTGTTCTTTTGTCGCTCGATACAACTATTTCATCGTACACTGCTTTTCACAGCATAAATGTTGCGACTCCATTACGTGTTTCATCTCCTTTGGTATGTTTACCTATTTGTTGCCAACCTAACGAATTATATGTTCGATACTAACTTCTATTTATGTATATGAGTGAGGGAGAGAGAGAGAGGGGGGGGGGGGGGAATAGAGCTGACTGTTTTTTTTTTTTGGGGGGGGGGGGATGGCGGGTGTTCTAGCTGTTAGCGAGTGAGTGAAATCTTTGGTGACAGCTGTTTTGACTTTTCGTTTTCAATATTCTGTGGAGCGGTTCATGGATGAGTGAGTGTAAAGTTGTTGGGTTCTATTACATTTGACAATATTACTTTTGAGAACGTTATTCTATTATTTTATCTATTAGCGTAAATAATGAATTGCTTGGCAGGTGTACTTGGTCATTCAACAGGATTTTCCCCTCTGCTTTGGTTTTATGTATGTGGTAATTTTCTTGAATGGTCAGGAGGTGTTTCTTATTGTTGATTCTAATTATTTTCATGTCATCTTCTGTAGTGATTTATTTGCGGTCATTTTCTCTTAGGTGTTCTGCAAAGCCGGCTCCGGTGGCCGAGCGGTTCTAGGCGCATCAGTCCGAAACCACGCGCCTGCTACGGTCGCAGGTTCGAATCCTGCCTCGGGCATGGATGTGTGTGATGTCCTTAGGTTAGTTAGGTTTAAGTAGTTCTAAGTCTTGGGGACTGGTGACCTCAGACGTTAAGTCCCTTAGTGCTCAGAGCTATTTGAACCATTTTTTTGTTCTGAAAATGTGGAGTGGTTTGTCCCATATTGTCTCCTTAGCATCGACACGAAGGCAAGCGATTAGTGTGGCATTCCTGTCTTCCGATGTGTGTGCGATGAATGCGGGAACGTAGACTATGGTGGCGTTATTACTAAATGCGTCCAAGCAAGACCAACATGCTGTTATTCCTTCTTCGCTGCCGAAGGGCAAATATCAATAGACATCCATCGGAGTCGGAGAATGAATGTATGGGGCAGGACGTCTGCCGATGACATCCGTCATGGAATGGTGTGACACGAGGTGCTCCTTTCCATGATAACGCACGTCCCCACATCACGAATGTCGTAACGCAGAAGTTCCGCCAAATGAAGGGAGAGACACTCGAGCAACCGCGCCTTAGGTCGGATCTCTCGCCATGCTATTATCGCGCCAGCGACCCATTGAAAAAGGCCTCGTACGGTCAACGATTCCAGTCGGACGACGATGTGCAGCTGGTAGTTACGGGACGGCAGGGGAAGCAGGTCACGATGTTCTACCAAACGGTTATTTTCACCTGATGCGTCGGTAGGATGATTGTCTCAAAGATCATGGCGATTTAGGCTGATTTGCGTACCGATTCCGCACTGTTCGGCCTTCGAACGGCAACTTTTGGGCCGCCCCTTATAATTTTTCTTAAATTTAAATATTAATGTTTTGTTGATACATTTTGTTAACCCGATTATTATAACTAATAATCATTGATATAATCTAGATTATCTGTATAATTAATGACATTTAATAAACGTATCCAATAATAAAGAAATGTATTACTATTTTACAAAATTTTACAGCCATTTAACTTTTAATCAATTAATATTAACATGAGCTTTAATATTACTGAGCACTTGTAGATGGAATTGACTGTCCGTGGAGAAAAAGGTATTTTTCACTACCTCCAGCCTTCGTGATTATGTCTTTGTTTTTTGAGACAGTGACAAAACTCGGTACAATCCATTTTGTAGTTGTACAGGATGTGCAGGATTGCTTCAAGAGAGTCCACCTCAATTCTGTTTTTTTCATCAGTCCACTGGATATTCATGAACGAAAATATTATTTCCACATTGGCATTATCGGCTGGGATTGCAAAAAAAATACCTTGTAATTTTTACTAACTCTGAGTAATGCTGAAGACAGTCACAGCTTTTTAAAAAAACTCACCCACTTCTAATGACATTCCAATGGTGTTTTTCTTTTTGATCATTCCACTTGTGAAGACTTTCTTCAACAAAATTTGTGAGTATGCCGAACTGATCAAAGAGAATGGAATCATCGATTTCAATCTCTTTACTCTTCAAATAAGAATCTGTCTCTTCAACACTTTCCCATTTTGGCACTCTCTTCAGTAACATCCAATCAGACACCGGCGATGAGGGTAAATATGAGGCGCTCCACTCGCTGAGATATTCTACACAAGTGTCATAAAACTTTTTAACTTCTTCTCGAAAACTCCTTTCCGCTGCTTCTGATACTTCTCCTCTTTTAAGGACAGATTTAACATTAAAAGAAATGAACTGCTGTTCTCTCCTCTTAGTAACAGTTTCCAGAGTATTTTTCAAAACATCATTTACCTCTATTACACTTTTCGTGCTTCCCACAATTTCCTTTATCCCATGGTGCAAAGTGCTAAGCTGACTGTGAATGACCCATAAGTTGGCTTCACTTAAAGGGTTACTGAAAAACTGAACCAATATTTTGGGGGCTTTGTCTTCATTTAGGAAAAAATCTTTTAACGGTTCAAACAGACAGATTACTCTTTCAACTGCTGGAAACAGTGAACACCAGCGAGTTTTCGAGTGACACATTACATTCATATATTCAGTTCCCACATAATCACAGAACTCCTTCAACCTGTCTGTTCCAACAGTATATATGTAAAAGTGTGAGTATACCTTCATGACGATAGTTTCAACATCACAGCTTAATCTGTCAGCAGATGTCTGCACGCTTTTGTGTAAAACATGCGCAGGGCACCCTATGCCTTCAATGTTTTCATGCAATGTTGCCTTTAATTTGGTAAATACGTTGCATTTGGCTTGTCGTTTTAAACCACCAAATTTTGTGTTGGTGTTGTCTCCACAAAATGCCACATATTTATTTTTCTGAAGATCAAACATTTCGACAGAACTCATAAAAAAAATCTTGAAATTTCGTCTGATGTTTCATTAGGTAGGGAACTTACCTTCAAAAGTTTGGTCTGAATTCCCTGATTAATATCGAAAAACTGAACAACAAACGGAAATATTTTAGCGGGCTTATGATTGCTGGCATCAGTGGACATACCGTAGAAAGAAGGCTTTTTGATGTATTCAAGGCTTTCCTTTACACTCTATGGAGCAATAACTCCTTTCACTAAGGCTGACACTTTAGTTCTTGCTGAATTAAACTTTTTTGCAATGGAATAATCATCAAACATAATGCTGTTAAGCTTATTAGTACAATCACTAGATCTATAAGTTTGGTGATGTTTTACCATGTGGTAGGCTAGTGTAAGCTCGGATGCTCGAACTTTCGTCTCTTCACTTGACTGATGTTTCACAAAATAATTTTGTAGAGTTTTATTGCAGCTCGGTGCACTGCATCTGTTAATGTGTTTTATTTGACCTGATAAGAGCAACTATGTCGGAACGTCCACCATGACTTATACTAATAAAACAGTTACAAATGGAACTCTCTGCTTAGTAATCAAAACGACCTTTCTTAATTAAATTCCATTCCTTGGAATAACAGTCACTGAACTTGCAGGCACGTTTCGGCATTGCGTTTCACAGTGCTGCAGCAATAACACCACTAATATGAGAATAAACTATTGTAGTTTGTCTGACAATGAGTGTGTGAGTAAGTGCCGCGACAATCGGACGGTTTCATAGTTCTGTTACAATAACAACTTACTACTTGTTGGCCAAAGTACCGCTCAAAGTAAATTATTGCCTGAGTGTATCAATACTGAGAGTGTGATTACTAGTATGGGACAATGGAGGTTTTACACAAATAAGCTAAAATATATTTATTTCTTGTGTTGTATTTCCTTTAATAGAGCGAAATCTTAAAAATTTGAGAAAGTTTCACGAAATGTATTTAAAAACTGAATTCCGGGACTTTTGAGCGTCCGGAAACAAATTTTCGGGACACCGGAACACAGGGATGAAAACCGGGACAATCCCGGTTTTCCGGGACGTTTGGTCACCCTACCTTAATGGCTTGTTTGTTCGTCTTTGGAATGAATTACTTCACTGATTCTGCGTATCAGGTATCCGACAGTATGTTGCTAAGTTTGTGGATGTATGTGGCATTAGGTGTCTACGCACAAGTCATGAATTCGCCTAAACAACGGGCCGATGATATCTGTACGCGGTGAAGGCGCCCTATAGTGATCCTGATGGACCCCAAAGGATTTACATCAGGCGGATTTGGTAGCCGAGACATCAGCGTGGGATCACAATAATGCTCTTCAAACTACTGCAGCACAGTTCTGGCTCCATGACACAGACAATTATACTGCTGAAAGATGACGTCGCCCTGAGGAAGACATCCAGCATGAAGGGATTCAGGTGGTTCGCAGCTGTCAGCGTGTCTTCGATGATTACCTAACTTCAATGATTCTATTCATTACCTTATATTTGTAAGTAATGTGAACCAAGTACTTCTAATTTGGAGTAATATAGATTAATTATGAATAAAATACCGCTCTAATAAAAAGGTGGAGAAACCATGATAATTTCCAATCATCGTACTAGTCAAAGTAACCCCCCGCTTATCGTATTTCAATGAAATTAAAATAAAGGTAAGTGTCAATATTTCACTGGTATTGTTATCTTATGGTATTATTATATAAGTTATATATAACAAATTATGAGAGAACGAGTCCCTCCCCCCCGCCAGTCGGCGATAGGTATCTTAATATACGACAGTGTCGCAAATTTCGTCACATACTATGGCATTATTATGAATCTCGCCTTATTACGCAAAGAATCATACGCTAACAACGTTCGTTGGAAAATGGAACTGATAGCCCATAGTTACAGGAAATTCGAGCACAAATAAAAGCAGTAAAAGAATAGAGTAATGTCCACCAATGTCACATGACTCGAGACAGTGTACATTTTATAACAAACAGCGTGTACGACTCAACAAAGGCGTCCTACTCGCTGTGCAGACGTCAACACGTTGGAGACTCGTTCAAGAACTTTCAGCCAGAGTTCAGCACCTACTATGGACACAGTCAAGGTCTTTCACATTTTGGAACTATCGCACAATAGACACCTTTCCTTTACTACCTTAAATGAAAAACTCTTCAGAGTTTTGGCTCAACAATATCCCGTTTTAGAGAAAACTACCCCTAAAGTTTATGCACGCGAGCGACCCAAAATTGACTGGATCAATAAATAATTCTGCAAATGCAAATTTTACTAGGAATCGAGGAACGGAACACTTTCGACTGCCCCTTATCCATCCTTAAGGTAAAAACTATCCAACGAAACCGCCGCAAGCGTAGCGAACAAGACATCTGGCTGTGGTGCTTAGTACCTGTGCTCCAGTTCCAGTTGTATGCTGCGTTTTTTAAATATTTTTTACGTTTCTAAGTGGGTAGTTATAAGAGGGTTAAGTAAGTAAGTAGGTAAGTAAAGAAATAAGGGATAGTAACTAGGTAGGCAAATAAATGTCTCGAAAGACTTGGATTAGTGAAGAATTAAAAATTTAATCCCAGTCACTAAAGAACTGAACTGTCTGCTGCGGGTGACGCACTGATGATGCATCTGTCTTGCAATTTTTTCACAAATCAAAACATAGCGGCGGTCACTTCCCTCTTGTCTTCGTCTGTGACAGGCTCACAAATACTCATTTCAGTGCTGGTTGAAGGCAATGCATAATCCATTACCACAACTTTTCAACTGTAAAATTATGAAAAAAATGATAGTACTATAGAATGCAACAAGAGATTTACTACAAATTACTTACAGCATAAGGGGCATGACATATATGACTTATGAACGACCGTTGCAGTATTTCACAGAAAGTATTGTACTCTATGGAATGCAACAATAGTTCACTGCAACTAAGCTTGAGGTTTGCAAACAGACTAACCACGGAAGGCAACTCTTTCCTGGTGGAAATCCTCACTCTTGGAAGGTTAACTACTAATAATCAACGATAAACAGGAAACAAGAGCAACATATGTGCGTTCTTGTATCTTCGTGCACCCTATGCCGCTCCACGGTGGTCAGCTGCTGTGTTTTCTCGAGAAGAATTCACACCAATCCTTTTCGGACCTGTTTCCATACAAGGCTTAGAAGGTTACTTCTCCACTATTGAAACTGCCTGAGTAATTGATCCACCTGACCTGTTGTTATTCCCTCTTGATTTTTTTACCTCATGAACCCTCTAACTCCAGCCAATTCCAAAACGGAGAAAGTTACAGATGTAAAAAAAAAAGAAAAAAAGCAGTGTCACTGTAGGAATCGAATACGTAATCTCGAACCGAGTACCTTGGTCACGTTTTTCCCTTTCATTTTGTTCTTCATTGGTACCGGCATGTGGTCTGGGTGGACGGCACATGACACCCTCTCAAATTCGTCTCTGAATACTTCACTCAGCTTTTTTTTTTATTGGAGAGGGCAGCCAGCTACAGCCGACCTACAATGCCGGCTGTGACACGGCTAGCGATGCCTTCGCTGAAGCATGTTCACCTTCATGCATGGATAAGCAACAGTCATAAAAGTTTCTTTTCTTGATTGCTCGAAAAATACGCGTTTTCATACAATATACATGACGACAAAAATGCTCAGTTTACAATTATCTATCTGCCCAGTTAATTTTGAGTTCATTTAGTGTCAGCAATTTTAAGGGCCATTTTCTCAAAATCTCACTGATCTAAAATAACTTACACATCTTAGCATTTCTTCACACGCAGGCAGCCTGTAAAAAGTGAACCGAATTGGTTGGTCGTGTCTGAGGTCCTTTCCTTGTGTACCACACTCGATGCTAGGGCTTAGTGCGTTGGTCACACAGTCAGAGCACCTCCACTCCCTCTCATTTTGTCCTAAATTTTCGATATTCCATTTCAGTATACATTGTGTCACTCTTAGGAGACGTCAGCCGTATTTTCTCTGGCGTTTCGGCAGATCTCTACAGTCGCGCTATAGGTGGCGTATAAATGGTACCAGAGAGTCACGTTACCCTCCAACGTTGGTGTAAGACATGGCAGTTTAGTGGTTTGTGTGTGTGTGTGTGTGTGTGTGTGTGTGTGTGTGTGTGTGTGGCAGTCTGTTGTATGCATGCAGCACAGGAAGATAGGCGAGTATGAAGAGGTGATTAAATGGCATAAAGGAGATAACGTATTTTGACCTTCCTATGACGACACGACGACACCATGAGTGAAGCTGCCAGCTTTGTTGCTTCATGAACATATAGTGACCAGGAATGGCGTACCATATACAGCAGCTTCAAACGGCTGAACAACAGTGGTCGTGAAAAGATCCTAAGCGTCACGTTCCGATCGATGTCAATCTGTTTCAAACCCAATATTAATTGAACTGATGAAATAATATTTTTCCGGAGACATACGAGTCTAAACGTTATCTTCGATAAGGATATAAGCTGAAGAAGTGAATTAAAATTTGTGTCACAGCTGGGACTTAAACCTGTCTTTTCTTCTCACAAGGCAGATGTGCTAGCCATTACACCACCCTAACACCGTAACTCCACAACCGCACGGACCACCTCAATTCCCTCTCTAACATTCCAACTTTCAGTTCATTTTCTCCAAAAAAATGTTATTCCATCAGATCAAAAGATCGCCTATGCCTGAGGCTGCGGTACATGCAGAACTTGCCCATTAAGTACAAAGCTGTGGTGCTGTTTCAGTGTCGGAGAGGCTCGAAAGTAATGACGATGTGAGAAGCGGAAAGTGGGCTGAAAGTACGTTGTCAGTAAATACAGGTCTATCTCAACTAGTTTCCAAGCGAACAGTAAGAAGCGAACTGCATGCAATTGGCATTTGAAGACGGGCACGTCACAAAAGGCCATGTTCTTGCCTCGGCACATAGTGGTCCACGTCTTCAGTGGGGAAAACAACCCAGACAGTGAACAGAAATTGAAGGCGGCGGGCAGAGTGTTCTGACGGGTCATGAGCTTGCCTCTTTTCAAATGATGACAGATGTCGAGTGCACCGACAACCCAATACGGCCTTTAATCCGGAATATGTGGGTGGTGTGCTTCAGGCCAGAGGTGGTCTGTGACTGTTTTTCGTACCATGCCTTGGCCCCAATTATTGAGGTTCCCATTAACACGAATCAAATGTTTACTTCAACATCAAGGCTGCGTTTACTGACAGCAATCTTCCAGCCCACTTTCCGCTTCTCACATCGTCATTACTGTCGAGCCTCTCCGAGACTGTTTTTCACAGTATTAATTCGATATATCCGGCATTCTAGTTTTTTTTATCCAGCATGCTCAGGTAAAAGCCTTGATATAACAAAGCTCACAATTTATGGTAAAGTAGAACATAAAGTAACAGCCATTGATTTTCATTTCCTTCTGCTTGACTAAAGTCACTCAAACAGAGCATAGTATTTTCTACAGCCGCAGTAAATAGAGAATACATGTCTCAAACTAAACAAACAAAGAAACAGGTACACCTGCATAATATCGTGTAGGGTCCATGTGCATAATATCGTGTAGGGTCCATGTGAGCACGCAAAAGTCCCGCAACACGATGTGGCATTCGCCGGCCGGGGTGGCCGAGTGGCTCTAGGCGCTACAGTCTGGAACCGCACGACCGCTAAGGTCGCAGGTTCGAATCCTGCCTCGGCCATGGATGTGTGTGATGTCCTTAAGTTAGTTAGGTTTAAGTAGTTCTCAGTTCTAGGGGACTGATAACCTCGGAAGTTATTCCCATATTGCTCAGAGCCATTGACGTGGCATTGACTAGACTAATGTCTGAAGTAGTGCTGGAGGGAATTGACACCATGAATCCTGCAGGGCTGTCCATAAATCCGACATATGCTCGTAATGTTCGTGTCTGGGGAGTTTAGTGGCCAGCGGAAGTGTTTCAACTCAGAAGAGTGTTCCTAGAGCCACTCTGTAGCAATTCTGGACGTGTGGTAAGTCGCAGGGTCCTGCTGAAATCGCCCTAGTTCGTCGGAATGCACAATAGACACGAATGGATGCAGGATGCTTACGTACGTGTCACCCGTCAGTCGTATCTAGACGTATCAGGGGTCCCATATTACTCCAAGTACACACAACCCACACAATAACAGAGCCTCCACCAGCTTGAACAGTCCCCTACTGACATGTTGCGTCCATGCATTCATGAGGTTGTCACCATACCCATACACGTCCATTCAGTTGATACAATTTGAAACTGACTCGTCCGTCCAGTCATCAACAGTCCAATGTCGGTGTTGGTGGGCCCTCGCGAGGCATAAAGCTTTGTGTCGTGCAGTGATCAAGAGTACATGAGTGGGCCTTCGGCCCCGAAAGCACATATCGATGATGTTTCAAAATGTTTCAAATGGCTCTGAGCACTATGGGACTTAACATCTGAGGTCATCAGTCCCCTAGAACTTAGAACTACTTAAACCTAACAAACCTAAGGATATCACACACATCCATGCCCGAGGCAGAATTCGAACCTGCGACCGTAGCGGTCGCGCGGTTCCAGACTGTAGCGTCTAGAACCGCTCGGTCACTCCGGCCGGCGATACTTTCGATCACTTAGTGTATGTCGTGCGGTCATAGTCGGTATTCTCGCACAATTCGTTATTCCCACACCGGGAGGGAAGTATTACATCGTCATTTTAGCCCATGGAGGCATGGGTACATCATTGATGGTTATAATGTCGATGTTTAATCAGTGTCTGCCTCTTCACAATACAATGTCCTTCAGGCAAGCATGCATATCTGAAGGACAATGTATGTCTGAAAGACATTGTACTGTGAAGATACAGACACTGTGAAGATACAGACACTGTACAGACGAAGACACTTTAACCATCAGTGATGAAAAGCCGCAATATTTCATTTTTGTCGGCACGTCACAGCACTTCTTTGGTTCATTGTGACCAACAAAGGCGACAGTCCGAAGACTCTTTTATTGAAAGGGCAACCTGTAGTGCGGTAGGAGAAATGAGCTTTCAAGTTCAGGCCCTCAACGACGAACTGGCATGCTATTTAGGAAATCGTGTGGAACCTTTTTTGCCTAAAGAGAATGCAGTGCTGTCACGAGAAGTGTACCATTAGCACGTAATTTCTACGTAAAAGGAAATTTTTGCGGCCAGTTATACTCTGTGCGAGGAACTCGCGGTGCAGTAAATCCGTTCCTCTCATTAACTTCTGTAACACGTCTTTTGGCTGCTGTTAGAAGTTTTGCAGTCACAGCGATGAGACTTCGATACTCAAACTGCCGATTTTACACGTCGAACGCAATGTAGCTTTCAGAGTGCCAATCCCACGTTGTCATTGCCAGACACAGACTATTGTGTAAGCTGCTTTTATCTCTTACTCGTAACCACAATGCCAATGGTACAGGCCTTTCTCAGCCTCTTCGTTACAGTCTTTTTTATATGTTTTATGGTAAAAATCCTAGAGTACTAAAGTCGATCCGTTTGGTTCCCACGTCGGAACAAAGTACCAGACTTCCTGCCGGTATTGTTTCGGAGGTTACATTCTAACTGATCTTCTGAAGTTTTCATCCTCATAGTATTTGATATTAGTCTCGGACGCTGTGTCCCTTGAAACGTGACAAGTAGACAGCAATTAGAAAAGTGCTTCATAGTCTCCCTTTCTGCAGTATAGCCTTTCGGAGTCAACTGAGATAACTGAACTCGCTATTAACTACGACATAATGTAGCGTCATTACAAGATGAATGTTGTTTGTTCAATTATCACTCTAGTGCTAATAATTTCAGCCTTATACATAGGTCTACATTTTAGGGAATTCAACTAGATCCTGATTTCCCACCTTGACAGCTCAGAAACGCTTGTGAGTACAGAATAAGAAAGTCAAAGAAATTAAGTTAAGAAGTCCTTGATAGCATAACTGAATTAAGATTTAAGTTCACATAATTACTTTACGTCTCCTTACTACACGCGATTACATATTAACTATCATATTCTTGGACTTGAAAATATCACTGCTATTCGGGTGCGGCTGGAAAAATGATGTGTAGATTTACAAGGTTTGGGATATCTCCGATATCATACGGATAAACATAAACTTATAATGTTTGTGATGCCTGTCTCGTGCCCCACTTACAGTAGCTGCTTTTTATCTTCTGTTCTTTGTTTTCAAACCCCATCCCCTCCCCCCCCCCCCCCCCCCACGGAAAAAAGTCTTGTTGATAAGTCTGATAATCGTCCGGTGCATTGGTCAAACAACTACGGTAGCAGGTGAGGTTCCAACAGCCTAAACAAACGTAAGGTTTTTTGATTCGTTATGATACTATGCCTATGATGGTATACCCCAAGTGTGTACGTGTAGGAAGTGTACAATAATGCTTTGAACATAGTAGCACATTGATTATGAGAATAAACTCATACTCAGAAAGAATGTGAAAGTCCTAGTCCACCAGAGCTGGGAACTATGTATGATCTCTCCATTTCACTTCAGGCAAATACTGGGATGTTTTCACAAATAACGTCACGGCTGATTTCCTCTCATATACAACGCAATTTTGAGATATGTCTGTAATAATCATGACATCGTCAATATGTTAAATGAAATCTTCGTTCTTTTTGTTCATGTCTGTGCTCTGCAATTATTCTTCAGTTTGGCCCTTTGGCTTTAGTCTTGATATTCTTATTATCTTCCAAAAAGTTCTTCGTCCTATCAATATGGGGCAGCCGTCGATTTAGTGCCCATGAGATCTAGTTCCATTTTCCTGCCTGGTCGTTTCAGAAGGAAGGCACTTATTAAACTTTGCAATGGATGTGTCAACTACCTTTCTTATCATTTTTAGCGGTCAGATAAGGCGACAGATTAATGAGACGTCTGCTACGGTATCCATATATTATTAATTTTTCGCTGAATGCAGTAGTGGAGGAGGAAAATGGTAACAATGGACAAAGACTGGTTTCTCCAAACGTAATATAGGGGTACGTCTGTGTAGCAGCTATGGAGGGCGGAAACAGTTGCGTAAGAGGTGAGGAAAGGACGGTTTCAAACAAGTCGAAGACGACTTAAAAAAGTCTTACAAGTTCTGAAAAGCCAATGGGAAGCTAACGTTTAAGCAAATCACATACTTATATAGTAAGATTCAGCTTGAGGTAGTATGCTAGCAATGATATCAGAGGAACAATCGCACTTTATAGGAAGTCGTCCAGAAACTAAACATTGTTGGAACGAGGAATGTCATACATAAGATGGAAATAATCGCCTGTGGCACAGATGTATGGCACAACGAATTGTATATACCACTAGTAGAAAGCAGTTTTGTGAACCAATTGCTATGGATATCACAAAAATCATTAGATGGCTTTAAGCAGTAACCCATCTGTTTATAATGGTATTTCAACCAACGTACAAAAATCTTGTGATAACTAGATAGGGCCCCTATCCTTAAATCATTTTTGTAATCAGTGCGAAGCTGTTTCCTGAAAGACTTAAACTTGCGATGATAACACCTATTTATACAAGCAATAGTAAGCAGGTCTGCTCCCCATGTTCTCAAAAATATTTGTTGAATCGCTCTCTGATAATAACCTTTTAAAAACAGATCAATTTACCTTATGTAGCGGCTTCTCTGCAGATAAAGTAATATGTGATCTCACCTACTAAAATCTGGTGGAGTTGAAACAGAAAAAAATTACGCTGTTGGCATTCTCTTTCATTTTGCATAAAATTTTCAGTTCTATAGGTCATAAAATTCTTCAACAGAAACTACAATGTTATGGCGTACTAACCATTCACCTTGCTAGGGTACAGTCATGTTAACAAGCGATAACTCAAAAATGAAATTAAATTCTACATGGAGGAATATTAGATACGGTGTTCAGCAACGTTTTGTGCTTGGTACACTCGTTTTCTTGCCCTACAAAATGATGTAGTAAAGACATTGTAGAACTCTACAATAACTGTGATATTTGACGATGAACGAAGTACATTGATAAAGGATCCAAACATATCTGTGACATATACAGACAAGATGATAACGAAAAAGGCATTTAAATGGTTCACAGCGCAACAACTCAGCTTATGAAATTCAAAACAGATAAGTGATTTATAAGTACCAGAAGTAGAAATTCATGGATACCAACTATATGTACCTCATCGTAGGAAAATCCAAGACATCCAAATGTATGATAAATGTAAGTGGTCTAAAACGTGGATAAATTGATCGAAATCCTCAGTTTCGCCTTTGCAATTAGAAATTTCTGTCATTTTTTTTGTCTGCGGACAGGATTGCTAACAAATTGTCGTATTCCATGCTGTTCTGGGACAATTTAGCTAGGTTGAAAAATATGTTTATTCTACAGAAATGTGCAGTGGGAATACACTGAAAAGTCGAAAACTGAACATATGTTAGAAGTCTCATCAGGGATCTTAAATTTACGTGCCAATAGTTCCCAGTAGTATCTGTTGGTGTTAACGATAATGAATAGGGGATAAACTAGGAAATTTATAACCACAATATTTGAAGTAAAAAAATCCATATAGCCTAATGTCCCCATCTATGATGCAGAAAGGATGTTTGTATTTGGTGGAGACCTATTCAACAGGTTGATGGTTGACATCAGGCCGCAAATTGGAAAACCACATATATTAAAGAACCAAAACCTAGTGAAGGATGAAGGATACTTCATTAGGTCTCCATCTAAAATTATTGGAATATTTCGACTCTGGGCTGTAAGTTCAAAGTAAAACCAGTGTTCATGTTAAAACGCTTTTAACTTTCCCCATATGCAGACGGCTGAAAAAGATTTCTGGAATCAGTAGAGTGCTCTACCGCATTTCTTTTCTATTCGATCCTTCGTTGAGCAACTAATTTTTAAGAAATTTTCTCACAGTAGGTAATGCTTCGCCCTGTTGAAAAATGTAAAATTCGGTATGATCCAGACGTTGTGGGAAAAGCCACAGGTGCGTGGTGAGTGAGGGAGCTAGGTTCACTAACAACTACAGGAACTGACAACGTACAGCTGGTGCCAAGCTAAACTTTTAGCTTTGATTTATAAATTAAAATTCAACGGAAGTTTCTATCTTCATTCATTCAGGCGACACAGCTTTGGCAATCGGATAAATTGTTTTGAAATACCCTTTACTATGTAAGAAATGGATGCGGTCATCAAAGATAGGTATTACGATAGACATGCAAAGTGGTGCCTGTGACTAACAATGGAAAACATAGATTTAGTGTAAGGGTACATCAGCAGTATTGGTATCTGTCCAGGTTACCCTCTCGAAGCATTGTCTTGTGCGATTACATTCCATCCGAAGTAGAAAATGTACATTATCTGATCAATTAACTCTCCTTAATATGGAGTGGGCCACACTTCGTCTTTATGTCAGCTTGAACTCTGCTGAGGACATTTTCAATGAAGTATCCGAATGTCTGTGGAGGAATGGCAGCCTTTTCTGCCTCAGGAGTCGAAATCAGGGAAGACAGTGATGGTGAGCGATGGGGTCTAGAACGAAGTCGACATGCTAGCTCACGTCAAAGGCGTTCCCCTAGGTTCAGGTCGGTACTCTTGGTAGGACAGTCCATTTCAGGAATGTCCATAAACCACTGCCTCATCTATGCTGCTTTATGGCGGTGCGCATTATCTTGCTAGTACAAACAACCATCGTCTCTGAACTGTTCCTCTACCGCGCACAGTACAGAATGCTGTAAATTCCATTCATATACTTCGGCTCATAGCGTTTTCTTATGCACAATTAGGGGACCACATCCTAACCACAAAAAACCGGCCCATATCGTAGCACTACCTCTTCCGTACTTCGCTTTTGGCAACGCACTTGTTGATAGGTAATGTTATCCAGGTATTTGGCCAAACACGAACAGCTCGTTGGGATTGCCACAAGGTGTAGCGTGATTCAAGGATAATGTCATTCGTTCTCCGTAATCCACTGTACAGTAACGCTGCTCTTGATACCACCTCAAGCTTCGGTTAGCACTGACTTCAGAAACGGGTGTCTTATGAGGAGATGCTCCTTCATAGTACCCCATTCTTCTTAACTCCCTCCGCACTGTCAATGTGCCAGCTGAACTGCTGGCAGTGCTCCGGAACTCACGAGTGATTCTTTCTACTTATTTCATTCGATTGTTTACAAATATCTTCGGAAATACTTAATGGTCCCTGTGCATATTCGACGTGGTCAGATTTAGAAAAATCGAAATGGTTTGACTGATTTGATACTCATGACATCCAGTGACTAATCTACGTTGAAGTCACTGAGCTCTCTTGACAGACACATTTTGTTGTTAGTGCTTCCTTGGAAGGCCCAACGGTACCGACCGGCCGCCGTGTCATCCTCTCAGCCCTGGGGAGTCACTGGATGCGGATACAGAGGGGCATGGTAGTCACTACACCACTCTACCGGCCGTATGTCAGTTTTCGTGACAGGAGCCGCTACTTCTCAATGAAGTAGCTCCTCAGTTTGCCTCACAAGGGCTGAGTGCACCCCGCTTGCCAACAGCGCTCGGCAGACCGGACGGTCACCCATCCAAGTACTAGCCGAGCCGGACAACTCTTAACTTCGGTGACCTGACGGGAACGGGTGTTACACTGCGACAAGGCCGTTGGCAACACTGCTTCTCTGCTAATAACAAAATACTCGCCACTGCCGTTTCTACCGTTGAGGTCACCTTTGGTGACATCTACCGTTCAATTCTGCAGTACAAAGGGTGTCTGGATACTTCTTATTCCTGAATTCGTCTGCTCTAGAAGAGCGAACTCATTTAAGTAGACAACAAAGTTCTTCCTCAGACTTATGATATAAGATCTGTTTACTTTCTTCTCCTGAAGTAACGCTGGTCTGTGAACTTTACTCAAGGACAACGTATTATCACTGACAGCAAGTCACCAACAAAAGGAATGAGTCTAGCCACGTATATAACTGTTCGCGGGTATTGTGTTTTTTTCTTTTTTTTTTTAGGAAGCAAGGTGGGTGCGGGAGCGGAGAGGAGGAGCTCATCTGTGCGATGGAAGGAGAACGACTGGGGAGCGAGAGGTAGCAGAAGAAGCGAAAGAGTGGAAATAACTTAGGAATATAAAGAAAATGGTGATTCGCAACCGGCTCCAAAAGAAGGCTTACTAACGAAGCTATTTAATGGCACCGGTTTTAATTCTTTGCAGGCTTGTAATTAGCAATCCCATCTCAACAATTTCTCAGCTATTCGAAGTGGAAATTACAGCGCTTTTACCGCACTCAGCCTCGACCGGATTCGTGCGACCACACGGCCGGCTGGGGTGCTGGATGCAGGTGTCGGTGCTGCGAAGTGCTCACCAGACGACCAGCCGTACGCTGCAGCGCTCCGGATGTGGCGGCTGCAGCCGCAGGAAGAGCCGTAATGGCGACCAGCGTCGCCGGAGCGTGAACTGCCATTACCGGCGCTCCTCGCCGACACGCCCTTCCACCCCCGCAGCCATCAAAGGCGAACGCTGCTCTGTTCAGCGTGCAACTGTGGTACACTGAGGCGACAAATGAGGTATCTCCTAATGTCGCGTTGGACCTGCTTTCGCCCGATGTAGTGCAGGGATTCCAGCAATTCGCTGGAAGTCCCCTGCAGTAATATTGAACTAAGCTGCCTCTAGAAACAGTCATATTTGCAAAAGTGTTGCCGGCGCAGGGTTTTGTGTACGAACTGGCCTCTCCATTATCTGTCATAAGCTTTCGATGGCATTCATGTGGGGCGATCTGGTAACAAAATCATTCGCTCGAATTGACGGGATGTTCTTCAAATCAGTCGTGAACAACTGTGGCCCGGTGACATGGCCATCCGTCCATAAAGCTTCCATTGTTGTTTGGGAGCATTAAATCCATGAATGGCTGAAAATGGGCTCCAAGTAGCTGAACATAACCAATTCCGCTCATTGGTTGGTTCAGTTGTACCAGAGGACCCAATCAATTCTGTGTAAACGCAGCCCACATCATTATGGAGCCACCAGCTCGCACAGTGTCTTGTTGACAACTTCGGTCCACGATTTCGCGAAGTCTGCGCCACATTCAAGCTCTAAAATCAGCTCCTACCAACTTAAATCGGGATTCAACAGAGCAAGCCACGGTTTTCCATTCCTCTAGCATGTTAACAAAGACATTGACGTTGGTCTTCTGCTGCCTTAGCCCATTAACGCCAAATTTCGCAGCTCTGTCCTAAAGTATACTTTTGTAGTAGGTCTGACATTGATTTCTACGGTTACTTCAAGCAGTGTTGCTAGTCTGTGAGCACTGACAACTCTAAGCAAACACCGCTGCTCTCGGTCGCTGCGTGAATGCCGTCGGCGACTGCGTAATCCTTAGTAAGGTAATGCCTGAAATTTGGTACTCTCGGCACACTGTTGAGACTTAGACTCTTGCAATGTTGAATTCCCTAACGATTTCCGAAATGGAATGTCCTCTGTATCAAGCTCCAACTACCGTTTCGCGTTCAAAATCTGTTAATTCCGTTCGTGCTGCCATAATCACGTCGGAAACCTTTTCACATGAATCACCTGATACAAATTATAGCTCCGCCAGTGCACTGCACTTTTATACCTTGAACTTTTGTCACCCCTGTGTACAGCATGACTGCAGTGTAGGCCACCACGGCTGTAACACCATGTTTACGTTTAACAGCAATCTACATAGGTCGCTGGAGGAACGAAGCGTTACAAATGATCAGGAAAACGCGTAGGTCACGCGCCTATATTACTGACGTCAATCTGTAGGGAAACATATAATGCTCACGTGTTATCACCTTTCTGCTGCTCGAAAACCTCGACTGTAGGCATCAACAAACACTCTGCAGAGAAAGGCTGTGTGAAAAACAGCTCGCTTCTTTCGTTCCATGAGATCCAACATGCAACAGATGTTGAACTCAGTTTAAAAACGTGTTCTCTGCGTTCCGGAAGGCATTCGATACACTGTCGCATGACAAACAAAATAAAATTGCATGGTGTATCAGATGAGCTTTGTGACTTGATTGAGAAGCTCATAGCATACAGAACAAAGTATTCAATTATAACGAAGAGGAATGTTCAGACCTGGTGAAGAGTTGCTAGTCCCCCTTCGGGTGACTCCTCAGGTGGCGCGCAAGGGAATGCTCACCAGATATGTGGGTATCGGAGAAATAAAATACCCGTCGTGGACCAAAACTAGCGGCTTCTGCCTTGTAGCGTGGTACTGACATGTCAAGGCTAAAGGAAGAAAACCTTGAGAATAAATCACCTGATCCTCCAGGTTGGAGGTTGTGCATTGGTCCAGCTCCTCACTTACGTGAAAAAATTAAAATGCAAAAAACCTAATTGGTCCTGCAATGGAAACCAGAGGGAAAGAAGAGAAGACTACGCCCTATGACCACCTGGCTCGAAAATGTACGATTAACAATGAGAAGATTTGGCGCAGAGGAAGACAATATACAAGATCAAAACACCTAGAGGGATATCCTGAGGAGATAAATTAAGACAAATTAATAAAGATAAATTAACATCTAAAATAGATAAATTAAGATCTAATTTCAAGGCGTTTGTTACGTTTAAGAAAAACCTTTGTATAGAGGAAAAACTCAATAAATAAATAAATAAAATAAAAATCATCAGACAAAGGATCTTTGGGGATGCTCGAAGGTAGTGATACAGGATGACTATTGTGTGTCATACATAAACCACTTAGCAGATAACGTCAGAAGCGGCATTAGGTTGTTCGCAGATGCTGCTGCTGTATGTACAGAAGTCGCTACGCTAGAAAATTGTAGCGAGATGCAAGAAGACCTACAAAGGATAGACACTGTTGCGGGGATCGGCACTTCAAAAAATGCTTCAAATGGCTCTGAGCACGATTCGACTTAACTTCTGAGGTCATCAGTCCCCTAGAATTTAGAACTACTTAAACCTAACTAACCTAAGGACATCACACACATCCACGCCCGAGGCAGGATTCGAACCTGCGACCGTAGCAGTCGCGCGGTTCCAGACTGTAGCGCCTAGAACCTCTCGGCCACTCCGGCAGGCATCGGCACTTCACTCTCAACATAAAAAAAGTAACGCACTGCACATAAATAGGACGAAATTCCTGAATCATTGAAAGCAGGCGTATCCTTGAAAGTGCCAGCCCCTATACTTCCATGAAGTTCCAATTGGTGGCGGCGCTACACTCAGCCTTCAAAATGGCGTCTATAACGGAGATGCGTTCCAAGCAGAGAGCTGTCATTGAAATTCTTATGGAGCAGAGCCAGAGCATCGCATATATACATAGGTAGAATATTCCATAGAATGTCTACGGAGACTTCGCAGTGAACAAAAGCACGGCGAGTCGTCGGGTGAGGCGTTCGACGTCTCGCAACAAGGTCGCGCAAACCTGTCCTATCTCCCGTGTGACAGCCGGCGCCACACAGCTGTGACTCCTGCAATGTTGGGACATGCGGACACTCTCATTCGAGGTGATGTACGGAACACAACTGAACACCTCGCTGCCCAAACAGACGTCTCTACTGCCTACACTACTCAAAGATGTGTTCCCGTTGGGTACCTCGCCGCCTAACAGATAACCATAACAAGCAGTGAAGGATCATGTGTGTGGTATTGCTTGCGCTTTGCGAGGCTGATCGTGACAATTTTTGGTCGAACATGCTTTGGTCGAACATCGTCACAGGTGATGAAACATGGGTTCATCAGTTCTAACAGGAAACAAAGAATAAAACGGCAATGCATGGAGCGGCGCCAAGTCATCTCTCGTCCGAAGAAAATGCTCAAAGCGGCGCCCTCAGCCGACAAAGTTAAGGCGACAGACTTCTGGGATTCTGAAGGGGTTTTTCTGTTTGATGTCCACCCTTGTGGTGCAACGATCAACTCTGAAGTGTATTATGCTACCATCAGGAAACTGAAGAAAAGACTTCGGTTTGTTCGTCGCCACAAAAGTGCGAACAAACTTCTCCATCTCTGTGACAACACAAGACCACAAACAGGTCTGTGCCAACGAGATGAGCTCATAAAACTTCGCTGGACTCTTCTTCCTCATACACTCTACAGCTCCCATCTCGCACCTTCCGACTTCAGTCTGTTTGGCCAAATGAAAGAGTGACACCGCGGAGAAAGCACGTGGATGGTGGCCATGTTATTGATGCAGAAAGACGCTGATCCCTGCGTCGACCAGTTGAGTGATGCCATGCGGGCGTAGAGGTCCTCCTAGTAAGTTGCCGATAGGCCGTCGCATTGAACGGAGATAATGCTGAAAAGTAAGGTTTTGTAGTCAAAAGAGTGGGGAATAATACGGTGTATTGGAAACATGAATAAAACCAACCTGCTTTCAGAAATGTTGGCTTACATACTGAACGCCCCTTGTACACTACTGGCCATTAAAATTCCTACAACAAGGAGGAATGCAGATGATAAACGGGTATTCATTGGACAAATATATTATACTAGAACAGACATGTGATTACATTTGCACCCAATTTGGATGAACAGATCCCGAGAAATCAGTACCCAAAACTACCACCTCTGGCCATAATAACGGCCTTGATACGCGTGGGCATTGAGTCAAACAGAGCTTGGATGGCGTGTACAGGTTCAGCTGCCCATGTAGCTTCAACACGATATCACAGTCCATCAAGAGTAGTGGCTGGTGTATTGTGACGAGCCAGTTGCTAAAGCCACCATTGACCAGACGTTTTCAATTGGTGAGAGATCTGAAGAACGTGCTGGACAGGGCAGCAGTCGAACATTTTCTGTATCCAGAAAGGCCCGTACAGGACCTGCAACATGCGGTCGTGGATTATCCTGCTGAAATGTAGGGTTACGCAGGGATCGAATGAAGGGTAGAGCCACGGGTCGTAACACATCTGAAATTTAATGTGCACTGTTCAAAGTGCCGTCAATGCGAACAAGAGGTGAGCGAGACCTGTAACAAATGACACCCCATACCATCACGCCGAGTGATACGCCAGTATGGCGATGACGAATACACGCTTGCAATGTGCGTTCACTGCGACGTCGCCAAACACGGATGCGACCATCATGTTGCTGTAAACAGAACCTGCATTCATCCGAAAAAAATGACGTGTTGCCATTCGTGCACCCTGGTTCGTCGTTGAGTACACCATCGCACGCGCTCCTGTCTGTGATGCAGCGTCAATGGTAAGCGTAGCGATGGTCTCCGAGCTGCAAGAGTCGTCGAACTGTTCGTGCAGATGGTTGTTGTGTTGCAAACGTCCCCATCTGTTGACTCAGGGATCGAGACGTGGCTGAACGATCCGTTACAGACATGCGAATAAGATGCCTGTCATCTCGACTGCTAGTGATACGAGGCCGTTGGGAACCAGCACGGCGTTCCGTATTACCCTCCTGGACCCACCGATTCCATATTCTGCCAAAAGTCATTGGATCTCGACCTACGGGAGCAGAAATGTCGCGATACGATAAACCGCAATCGCGATAGGCTACAATCCGACCTTTATCGAAGTCGGAAACGTGAAGATACGCATTTCTCCTCCTTACACGAGGCATCACAACAACGTATCACCAGGCAAGGCCGGTCAACTGCTGTTTGTGTATGAGAAATCGGTTGGAAACTTTCCTCATGTCAGCACGTTGTAGGTGTCGCCACCGGCGCCAACCTTGTGTGAATGCTCTGAAAAGCTAATGATTTGCATGTCACAGCATCTTCTTCGTGTCGGTTAAATTTCGCGTCTGTAGTACGTCATCTTCGTGGTGTAGCAATTTTAATGGCCAGTAGTGTATTTAAACTGGAACGACCACATGAAACATATCGTGCGAAAGAGATAGGTCTGTCTGATGTTCAATGGAGGAATCCTGAGGAAGAGCAGTCCATCCAAAAAGGAGGTAGCGAAAGCGTCACGGAGAAGCTCTTCCATCTCCAGTGGCAGACGCTGCAAGAGAGGCATTGTGCATTACTGTATGATTGACTCTTTAAATCCCGAGATCATACGTCACTATAAGAGTCAACGAATATATTACTTCCCCTTACAAACACAGTGCGAAAGTATCATGAGGATAAAATTAAGTTGGATGTCATTTATAGGCTTATGAACAATAGTTCTACTCGCGCGTCATTGTGTATTGCGATTGGAAAGTGGGAAGTGGAGGGGGGGGGTAAGGGGGGGGGGGGGAGCGGCAGTGGTACACAATTTATCCTCCGATACTCATCATAAGGTGGACTGCAGAGTGCAGACGTGGTTATAGGAAGAGTGACGCCGAGAAATACATCTACATCTACAGTCGTACACCGTAATCCACCGTAATGTCCGTGGTACTCTGGTTTTGCTGCGAAAGGAGTGTTGCAGTCACCATATTACGCCAGTAAATGGTCACTTGGGTGACTGTCAACTTGCTAAAAGGAAACATATAGGACTTCTTTTTTTTTTTTTTTGCTTCTCACAACATTTAGTTGGCAGTCTCTGTGCAGTTAATTTTTACGGTAACATGGTGATCTATGTCACCCGTGAGCGTTGAACGGACTTCTACCGATACGGCGCAAATGGTAACAATGATTCTCCGTTTGGGAACGTGCTACCTAACAGAGTTCTGAGTTTTACAGTCCGACAGTGTACGAGCCTCCCAGAAATAATTACACACTCCATTACCATAATCTGACAGGAAAGAAGCTACGAAGATTAAGGTCTAATGTCCCGTCAACAGTTACGTCATAAGAGACGGAACGCCAGCTCTTATTGGGCTGTGATGGGGAAGGAAATCGGCTTGTCCTTTCAAAGCAACCAACCCGGTAATCACCTTAAGTGATTTAGCAAAGTCACAGAAAACCTAAGTCTGGATAGTTGGATGGGGATTTTCACTGCGAATCTCCAGCGACACACGACTCTGTGATGTCAACAGGATAAAACGTTAATTTTTAAGCCCTGTTGTAAGTTACAGTCATGATAAATTTAATTAGGGACAACTGTTTACTAACGTGTAGCAACCCCGTTGCCACGATTACAGCAGCGTCCTCTCGTGGCATTACTTCTACTGCCCGGTTCACACTGAGGCTACAAGACAGGTTGCAATAAAGACCGCGCGACGCTACCCCTACCGGTGCCGAGAAATGGTGTCCCCATTGTAGCGATACGACAAGCGACACTTTTCTGCCTCAGTTGCAGTCATTATGTCAGGCTCAGAAAACTGGAAAGGAAGTGTTGCGTACATCCGTACAATACTATAAATATCGAAGCACTTTGGCTGTAGTTTCCGGTGAACACAGTCGGAAGGAACACAAATTCGGCGAATTCTACGGAGTGAGTCTAGGCAGTTTCCACATTTGGAACACCTAGTATCCGCTATTCTGACAAAGCAGAACGCAGCTTTTCGACTAGCTGTTCTCCCGTTGAGAAGCTACTCATTGTAATAAGGTAAGCTGGTGCAATGGTACTATGAAAAGTTAATTTTTAGTAATAACACCTATTACAGTAATTTATTCAATGTCGTACATATTTAGGGTGAGTCACTAACTATTGCCACCAAGAATAACTCCGACAGTATGATAGGAACTGAACAGTTTGTGGGACAAAAGTTGCATGGGACAACGGGGGCCATAATATGACGTTGGTTTTTGTTGCTAGGTGGGGTCGCTTCAGAGATATGAAGGTCAACATTTTTTTAATGGGATGATACAGTTTGCTACTTATTTCCTGATAGCAGCTATCGAAACGAATCCAATTATATGTAACGGACGCAGGAAGGCGCGCCGATCTCTCGTCTCACGGCGTCGCAACTCGTCCCGGCCAGACTGATGTCGTGGTTTCGCTTCTGTCGCTCTCGTGTGAACCGCGAAGTCACTACCCCTTTCTATACGGCGCTGCCCACTGGACTCATGTGGGGACCTCACATGCGCCGACGCTCAAGGCGGACACGTCATCTCGTGTCTCCGTGTACGACCGACCAACCGACCGATCCAACCGCCAATGACCATTGCCTGAGCAACTCGAGCAGACTGGTGGCCTAACGCGCAGACTCAGATGCAGGAACTCAACCCCTTCCAGGTGACCACTAGTTACTGGCGGAGTGGCAAGACTCTCATTTTCTGGCTTTAAAGTTTTATCCAAATGACAGACATACTAGCACTCCGACGACAGACAGACACTAACTGCCGCACAAATGCAAACGACAGACAGGCCAGCAACTGGTGACGCGAGACTGACCTAGCCTCACTGCGACTGACCCCCTGCCGAGTTTTTTTTTTCCTTTATTGAATTTCGATACCCCCTCCCCCTTATTACGCTGCTCTGCGGCCTACAGACTTTTTAAAAACGTAAGAAGAACTTAAGAAACAATAAAAGCAGGCGATACAACGGTAACTTAAATTGTAAAACGGCGGAAAATTGTGGAAAACATAAAGCGAAGGGTTAGCAAAGCGAATAAAATACACAGGAAGCAGACAGGTAACATAGCAGACAGACAATTAAGAAACGTGACGACAGTCTGGTTTCTGTTTGCAAGAGATATAAAGTCACACCCAGCATTTCGGAAAAGACACACAACACTGAACACTCACTGTAAACACTGCACTAAAATGTCAGCACAAAGAGGACACACCATAGCCTAGGGCAGATGAGAGCGGGGGGTGGACCTCGACAAAGGAGGGAGAAGACTCATAAGGGGGGGAGAGGGGCAGGACAGATGGGAGAGGGAATGGGAAAAGGGAGAGGAGGGAAATGTGCAAGGACTCAGGGGAGAGAAGGGGGCACAGAGAGGGTAGGTGGGGAAAAAAGAGGATGGAAGGGTGGGGGAGAGGGACCCCAGAAAAGGACGGAGGAAAGGAGGGGGGGGTGAGGATCAGAGTTGACAGGAGGGATAAATGGAGGGAGAGAGGGCATATCCAGGAGAGGGAGATGATGGAAGCTGCCTTGGGAAAGGAGATGAATGGTGTAGAGATGCAGGGTTGGGGGGACACAACAGTGAAGACGTGGCAGGGCGTGGGGATGGGAGAGGAGCGGAGCAATCATTGGGTAAGGGTGATCAAGGCGGCGGGAGGTGTAGAGTATGTGGATATGTTCGAGAAATAGGAGCAAATGGGTGAAAGGAATGAGGTCATAGAGGATCTGCGTGGGGGATGGGAGGCGTATACAGAAGGTGAGGTGGAATGCTTGACAGTGAAGGATCTGGAGGGGGGCAGATATCCAGGCGGGACTGGCATAGCAGAGGATGGGATGGATTAAGAATTTGAAGGTGTGTAGGATGGTAGAGGGGTGCAACCCCATGTCCAGCCAGAGAGGAGTTTGAGGAGTCGGAGGCAGTTGTGAGCTTTGAATTGGATGGAGCAGAGATGAGGGATCCAGGTGAGGTGATGGTCAATGGTGAGGCCAAGGTAGGCGAGGGTGGGGTTGAGGCGGACAGGACGGGTGCAGACGGTAAGGGAGAAATCCAGGAGCCAGAAGGAGCGAGTGGTACAACCTACGATGATTGCCTGGGTCTTGGAAGGATTGATTTTCAGGAGTGACTGGTTACACCAGGTGGCAAATAGGTCAAGGTGATTCTAGAGAAGGCGTTGGGACTGTTGGAGGGTAGGAGCGAGGGCGAGGAATGCGATGTCATCGGCATATTGCAAGAGGTGTACTGGAGGGGGGGGGGGGGTTGGGGCATATCTGCCATGTAAAGGAGGTATAGGAGAGGGGAGAGGACAGAGCCCTGAGGCACACCTGCAGAGGGGTAGAAGGTGTGGGAATTGGCATTATGGATGGTAACATAATAGGGACGGTGGGAGAGGAAGGAGGCCATCAGACAGATGTAGTTGACAGGAAGGGCGTAGGTTTGGAGTTTAAACAGGAGACCTGGATGCCAGACACGTTTGTAGGTCTTTTCGTGGTTGAGGGAGACAAAATTAGTGGAGTGACGGGAGTTAAGCTGGAGGGAGAGGAGATGAGTGAGGTGGAGGAGTTGGTCTTCGGCAGAGAAGGAAGGTCAAAAGCCAGATTGGGGGGCGGGGAGAAGGTGGTTTTGGTGGAAATGGTGATGGATGCGCTGGGAAACGATGGATTCCAATTGCTTTCTGAACACCAATGTGAGACAGATAGGACGATAGGAAGAGGCATCATATGGAGGCTTCTTGGGTTTGAAGAACATAAAGATATGGGAGGTTTTCCACAGGTCGAGATAGAAGCCAGTGGCAAGGATGACATTGTAGAGGGTGGTCAGGACTGAAAGGAAGGAGGGAGTGCAGTGTTTGAGGTGACGGTAGGTAATTCAGTCGTGGCCGGGAACAGTGTTGTGTTTAGTGCGGAGTGTGAGGCTGATGTCCTGTGGAGTGATGGGAATGTTAAGTTCAGATGGTGGTGTGTGGCCAAAGTACTGGAAGCTAGGAGGAAGGGGAGGAACAGAGGTATTTGTACAGTCCGTGACGTCAGGGAAGAAGGAATAATCAAAGTGGGGATCATCTGGGATGGAAAAAGCATCCGAGAGATGACAGGCAAAGTGGTTGGCCTTACTGAGGTTGTCAGGAAAGGGACGGTCATCAAGGAGGAGAGGGTACTGGGGGGTGGGGCGGTTCCCAGTAAGGCGATGGAAAGCGGACCAATACTTGGAAGAGTTTATAGGGAGCGTGGTGTTGAGTTGTGTACATGTCTGGTGCCAGGCACAGCGTTTATTCGCAGTAAGCAGGTTGCGGATGTGTCATTGTAATTGCCGGTGGTGGGTAAGTGTATCCCAGTCCCGAGTGCGGAGAAAAGATCTGTAGACGCGGTGGGACTCTCGAAGGAGAAGGACGGCCTGTGGAGGCAGGGCAGGGCGGTGAGGGTGGATGGCTTTGGTGGGGAAATGGGTGGCGACGGCGTCAGACAAGGTCTGGTGCAGGAAGGCAGCAGTGCGAGAGATGTCATCAGGAGATTGGAGGGTAAGGTCGTGGAAGTCAGCCTGAGTGTGAATGGAGTCCCGGTAGGCACACCAGTTGGTACGGGAGTAATCATGGACAAGTTTAGGAGGGATGTCAGGGCTAGGAGCGTTGCAGGGATGGCGACCACTAGAGATAGTGAGGAGAACAGGAGCATGGTCACTGCCAACGAGGTCGAGGACATCTGTGGTGATGCGCCCAAGGAGGTTGGGAGAGGCAAGGACCACATCGGGAGTGGTGTTGGATTTGGGTCAGGTGTGCTGAGGGAGGGGAACCAGGTCTCCCTGGAGGGTGGTGATAAACTGGTGCAACCGCTGGAGGTCGGCAGGATCACGGCTGTGGATACTGATGTCGGCGGAAATCACGTAGGTGCGGTCAATGTGGGCCAGGAAATCGTACGGGATTGGTGTGAGAGGGCGGACATAAGTGGTGGCACAGGTGACGGTAAGGGTGGGGAAGAAGAGGCTGAGGGTGAGATGCTCGGCAGGATTGTTAAGGAAAGGTTGGGGCCAGACAGGGAGGTGCTTGAGGTGGCCTGTAGCAACTCTGCCACGCGCCAGAGGCTACAGGTTATCAGTGCGGTGAAGGGTGTAAGGAGCTGTGGAGATGGAGACACGGAGTTGAAAGAAGGTTTCATTTAGGACGAAGGCATCCACGCGGTGCTGACGGAGGGTGTGGAGGAAGAGGAATTTGTGGGTGGGCAGGGAGTGAATATTGTGGTACAGGATACGGTAGGGTTGTTGTACCATGGGAGGGGGGAGTTAGACGAGGGTGGTGAGGGGGCTGAAGGTGAAGTGGGCCTGGTTGTGGGAGTATGTAGCATAGGTAGTAAGATGGAAGATGGAATGGGAAGCGAGGGCGACGTGGGAGCGCTGGAAGGGGCCCCTGCAGAGCTGATAGCGCCCCTTAAACGCACGTGAACAGGCAACCTTTCCGCTTTCCCACCAGAGGGAGATACCAAAGCTGCGACTGCCACAGCGTTGCCACCTCCAGAAACGGAGGGCGGCTGGTTCACACAACGTGCTGCGGCGCACTCTTCAAAACTTCAGTTTTTTTACCACGGCTCACCACCGTTTTTTATTTATTTGTGCTACAACACCTGTCATTTTGTGCACACTGCTTTGTCGTTAGCTACTAATGTGAGAACGGTCACTCATCCTGTTCCCAATTGAGCACACGTCGAAGATGATTGGATGAAGTCATTAGTAGTTGCCCAAAAAAACCGCTCCATCGATGCACACCTCTGCGATAAGTAGAGAGCACCACCTACAAAATATGTGAATAACACATAATTGTGTCAAACTGCTGTATCCATTTGATTATTTCATATTTCTCTGTAGATCACTGTGTTTGACAGTTAGATGCGTCAACAACCACTGTGCCACAAAATTTTATGTTCCTTTCTAACGGAGAGATCCCCAAGCATTTACAAATGTTGAAATTTATGTGAATTCTTAAGGGACCAAACTGCTTAGGTCATGGGTCCCTAGACTTAACACACTACTTAAATTAAGAACAACACACACACCCATGCTCGAGGGAGGACTCGAACCGGCAGGAGGGGCCGTGCAGTCCGTGACATGACGCCTCAAACCGCGTGGCCACAACGCGCGGTTAGAATTTACAGCGGATTTTAAGTGAGTGTTATGACGCCGGTCAAGTGCTTATAGTCCGCAGCTGGTGGTCTAGTGGCTAGCGTTGCTACCTCTTAATCACGGGGTCTCGGGTTCGATTCCCGGCCGATTTGGAGATTTTCTCTGCCGGGGGACTGGATGTTGTCCTCATCATTTTATATCATCCTTATCATTCGTGACAGTGGCTAGATAGGACTTTGAAAAAATTGGGACTTTGTACGGGAGCTAATAACAGCGTAGTTGAGCGCCCCACAAACGAAACATCACCATCATCTTCACCATCATCATCATCACGTGTTTATAATTAAAATGTCTTTCGTCACAAGAACTAGTATCACAGTACTAGCCTGTATTAGTCAGCGAGGTTACAGGTGTCTTGCAGCTGTTGAACTGTAATGGAGGTGGCGTTAAACGAAAAGAAATGAGTGAACTGTCACTGATTCCCTGTTAACTGAATACTTAATCTCACATTCCATTCTGCTGTTCCCTCTACCGCAGTGGCATCGTGATTCTTAACGGCTAACAGAGGTATCTATGGCTACGAAAAACTTATGTATTTAGGAATTAAGGAAATGCTACAGACCAGTAGACAGACAGACCTGGTAAATAAGACAGATATATGCTCCAAAGCAAAACACTTTCAACGAGACATAGCCTGTTACATGCTGTAAAAGATTAATCTATTCACAGTTAATGAAACGACATGAAAATGTTTTGCTGCAGGTCAAAACAAAATAATAAAATGTCGCTAGAGACAGGAACGTATCGTGGACAACTTGCCCAGCCTCTCTGCGAGAGTGTGTTAGCAGAAAATCACGAATACACTTGAGAATTTGAAATCAGAAGGAGAATAATCAGCAGCCACAAGCTAAACGTTTGAACACAAGCCCAAACATGAGCAGCACGATTAGCTCACCTCGTCACGATGGAAAAAGTCTCTATGCGCGTCAATAAAAGATGCAAGTGGCTGCGCCATTTGTAAAATTGCGTTAGAAATTTTTGAGAGTGTATTATTAAAAAACAACGGCACTAAACGGAACCGCTCGGTCCACGTCTGCTACCAACCAGTGGAAGCAAGCTCATAGGTGCCGAAAATGGTGGCAACGCGCACTCTCCTACTATCACGAATTGACCCCGGTCTATAAACTCAACGAAATGGGCCCCTGAGAGTGGCTCTCCACACTTTTGTCAATTCGCATGTCCACAGTAAGCGTCCGTCACCAGAAAGAAGTTCTTGGGAAATTCTAACAGGTGGTGATGGTTCCAGTCTGCCCCGGTTAGCAACGGCCAGATCTCCCATTTCAGGAGTAGGAGATCGAAGTGGTACCGATTCTGCGAAAGCACCCTTGCACGTTGAAATAACCGGAGCCCGAAATTTTAAAATAACTGCTCAAAACCTAGGTCGACTTTCGCCGTCTCGTCCAAAATTAACAATAATTAATCTGTGATTCTGAGAGTCTGTTCAAAATGTGTGTGAAATTTTATGGGACTTAACTGCTAAGGTCATTAGTCCCTAAGCTTACACACTACTTAACCTAAATTATCCTAAGAACAAACACACACACACCCATGCCCGAGGGAGGACTCGAACCTCCGCCGGGACCAGCCACGCAACCCATGACTGCAGCGCCTAAGACTGCTCGGCTAATCCCGCGCGGCTTCTGAGAGTATCTTCGTCCTCATGAGTCGATAGTTCCCTATTCATGTTGGCCATCTGTGGTCTCAGAGAGCTGGGAAAAGTTGATTTAATACCACTTATTCGTTAATTAATTTTATTAACTCTTTAATTAATAACTCAACCTACCTGAGACGTCATTTGATTCGTAATTCCACAAGCAATCCGAATCTGGAGTAGGAAATGTTAATTTAATTTAATTAGGACCTCTCTCTTTGTGAGAAGACTGGACAGCAGCTGTAGCTTCTGTACGCCTCATGTATGTCAGAGAAAAGTTATAGTGTCTTACCGATAGTATGTCCGCCCCGAAAGCTGAGTGGTCAGCGTGACGGATTGCCGTCCTACAGGCCCGGGCTGGATTCCCGGCTGTGTCGGGGATTATCTCCGCTCAGGGACTGGGTGTTGTGCTGTCTTCATCATCATTTCATCCCCATTCGGCGCGCAGGTCGCCCAATGTGGAGTCGAACTTTATAAGACCTGCACCAAGGCGGCCGGACCTGCCCTGCAGGTCTCCCAGCCAATGACGCCAAGCGCTCATTTCCATAATAAGTATAAAATAACGAAGAGAGGGTGAAAGACATGCCATGTACCTAATATTCTACCACTAATGTGCAAACGACATAGAGCCATGGAGACGGCCTCTTGAAGTGCAAAAAAAAAGCGATGCACGACGAGGAACTTATCCGAATGGGACGGAAATCGGTAGACTTGATGTGCAAGTACAGACAAACAGATAATTACAATTGCAGAAAAATTGGATGAATTATTTAAAAGAAAGAGCTTCACATATTGTCAGTAACGCGTTGGTCCACCTCTGGCCCTTATGCAAGCAGTTAATTTGGCTTGGCATTGATTGATGGAGTTGTTTAGTGTTCTCCTGAGGGATATCGTGTCAAATTCTGTCCAATTGGTGCCTTATATCGTCAAAATCCGAAGATCACTGGAGGACACTGCACATAATGCTCCAAACGTTCTCACATGAGAGAACATTGCTGGCCTTGCTGGCCACGGGAAGACTTGACAACCTCGAAGACAAGCGGTAGAAACTCTCGCGGTGTACGGGCGGGAATTGTCTTGCTGGAATCTAAGTTCAAGATGGCTTGCCATGAGGGGCAACAAAACGGAGCGTAGAATATCGTCAACGTACGGCTGTGCTGTAAGCTTGTCGCGGATGGCAACTGAAGGGGGCCTGCTATGAAATGAAATGGTTAAATTTCGGTTAGACGACAAATCACATAAATCCAAAGGCTGTTCATACAACTAAGTATCTAAGCATATGAGTTAAGAAAACTTTAACTAGGACGATAACATAGGTAATGTTGTGGGGATGGCAAACCAAAGACCGCTTTTTATTGGCAGAACAGAAGATGTAGTAGGTCTTCTAAAGAGACACACTACGCTTGTCCTTCCTCTGCTACACTACTGCAGTGCAATATGGGTTCCTTACCAGATAGGACTGCAGAGGACGTCGTTTAAGTCCGAAGAAGGGAAGCTCGTTTTGCACATAGGTTGGAACTTAAATAGTGGCACCACTGCTATGGGACACTACGCAATGTAATATACTATTGTCGCCTATAGCACACTTTGTTGACATACCTACCTTACCTCCGAGCAAAGGGACTCACCTGTCCCACGTCACCGGCGTGCGCACCATCGAGGGAAACACAGTCACTTGTGAGAGAGCGGTCTAACGTAACAGTGTCCCTATGTTTTCGAAACAGGAACAACTGAGATGGATCAAGATTGAATGTGCCAGAGGGTGTACAACACGACAGTGTCATCAAGGTGTTCAAGAGGCGCGCAGGGAATCCGCATTGCCGTACAGAACAGTGGCACAAGCCTTTAGCGGTTCTAGGCGCTTCAGTCTAGAATCGCGCTGCTGCTACGGTTGCAGGTTCGAATCCTGCCTCGGGCATGGTTGTGTGTGATGTCCTTAGGTTAGTTAGGTTTAAGTAGTTCTAAGTCTAGGCGACTGATGGCCTTATATGTTAAGTCCCACAGTACTTAGAGCCACTTGAACCATTTGGTAACAACCTTCAACGAAGGTCGGCAAACTGTGGCAGACCTGCATCGGGCAGGTCGTCCTAGCGTCTCTGAAGAAGAAACGCATGCTGTTCCCGCGTTAGTAGAGAGTGATCGACGCCATACGATTCGTGAGCTCGCCCACGAAACCGGATCAGCGCATACGACTGTGCTTCGCATCCTGAAGGAACGCTTGGGCATGCGAAAAATTGCATCACGATGGGTTCCGCATGACTTGAGGGAAATATAGAAATGGATGCGTTACGACGCTGCTCAGAAGCACTTGGGGCGCTATGAGCGCGAAGGAGAGGCTTTCTTACGCCGTATCCTAACACAGGATGGGACACGGACCTCATCGTAAGAGCCAAAAATGAAACGCCAATCCAAGAATGGCATCATTATGGGTCACCGCGAAAGTCGAAATGGCGTCAGAGTCCCAGTATGTACGACTGTGATGGTGTTACCCCAACGCATTACGTTCCTCCACGGCAGACCGTCAATGCACAGTATTACTGTTCGTTTCTGGAGCATCACCTGCTACTAGCTTTGCGAAAGAAGCGGCGACGCTTTCTGCGCAACCCACCCATCATTTTGCACGACAATGCGCGGGCGCATACAGCGCAAGCTGTGGCTGCTCTGTTCGGTCGATGGGACTGGGAAGTACTGAACCATCCACCATACTCCTTGTGACTTTGATTTGATTCCGAAGATGAAGGAACCACTTCGTGGCATTCGCTCCATAACTGTTCCAGAGATTCGACAGGCAGTGACCGCTCCATTCGCACCATCAACAGTACAGGCTCTGCTAACAGTATATCACGCCTTCCACATCGCTGGCAACGGGTTCTACACAACGCTGTTAACTACTTCGAAAGTCAGTAACAGGTTAATAAATAGGTGCCATTACTTAAGTTCCAACCCTCGTGTTATCGCGAACTAGAGGAGAGAGTGTCACGGATAAGATACGCTAGATGTGATGACGGTCATTAAAAAAAGGCGTCCTTCGTTCCGGCGAGATATTTTCTTGAAATTTCAATCTCCAACTTGCTGCCCCGATTGCAAAAATGTTTTCTTGACACCCTTCTACATAAGGAAAAATGATCATCGTAATAAAGTAAAAGCTCGCCCTGTACGGTAGGACTGAAATGTTCGTCTTTCCGGCGAGCTGTTGGAGAGCGGAAGGGTAGAGAAACAGTGGGAAAGTGGTTCGATAAACCATCTGGTAACACTTCAGTGTGAATTGCAGAGTACTGACGTAGACGTAGATACGCATCATAAAAGAATGAGAAGTAAGATTAAATGTTAAAACAAGGAGAACTAGTGTCATATACGTATGTAAGAGTAATATCGGAGAGCGCTACGTAGAGAACTGGTGGCTTCTCTTCTTCTGGCAGCAGGGTACTTGAAATACTTAATATGTATGTAATCGCAGCTGCAATTATGGGCCACCATCAGCTATATCATGGAATGACGATAATGAAAATTTATGCTGGGTCGGGAATCCAACCTGAATTTCCCACTTACCGCGAGCGGTCCCCTAGTCGTCAGGCTATCCGAGCACGACTCACGACCAGACTTAAACTTCCATATGTTGTCAGACATGTGTGTTGTGTACATACACTCCTGGAAATGGAAAAAAGAACACATTGACACCGGTGTGTCAGACCCACCATACTTGCTCCGGACACTGCGAGAGGGCTGTACAAGCAATGATCACACGCACGGCACAGCGGACGCACCAGGAACCGCGGTGTTGGCCGTCGAATGGCGCTAGCTGCGCAGCATTTGTGCACCGCCGCCGTCAGTGTCAGCCAGTTTGCCGTGGCATACGGAGCTCCATCGCAGTCTTTAACACTGGTAGCATGCCGCGACAGCGTGGACGCGAACCGTATGTGCAGTTGACGGACTTTGAGCGAGGGCGTATAGTGGGCATGCGGGAGGCCGGGTGGACGTACCGCCGAATTGCTCAACACGTGGGGCGTGAGGTCTCCACAGTACATCGATGTTGTCGCCAGTGGTCGGCGGAAGGTGCACGTGCCCGTCGACCTGGGACCGGAGCGCAGCGACGCACGGATGCACGCCAAGACCGTAGGATCCTACGCAGTGCCGTAGGGGACCGCACCGCCACTTCCCAGCAAATTAGGGACACTGTTGCTCCTGGGGTATCGGCGAGAACCATTCTCAACCGTCTGCATGAAGCTGGGCTACGGTCCCGCACACCGTTAGCCCGTCTTCCGCTCACGCCCCAACATCGTGCAGCCCGCCTCCAGTGGTGTCGCGACAGGCGTGAATGGAGGGACGAATGGAGACGTGTCGTCTTCAGCGATGAGAGTCGCTTCTGCCTTGGTGCCAATGATGGTCGTATGCGTGTTTGGCGCCGTGCAGGTGAGCGCCACAGTCAGGACTGCATACGACCGAGGCACACAGGGCCAACACCCGGCATCATGGTGTGGGGAGCGATCTCCTACACTGGCCGTACACCTCTGGTGATCGTCGAGGGGACACTGAATAGTGCACGGTACATCCAAACCGTCATCGAACCCATCGTTCTACCATTCCTAGACCGGCAAGGGAACTTGCTGTTCCAACAGGACAATGCACGTCCGCATGTATCCCGTGCCACCCAACGTGCTCTAGAAGGTGTAAGTCAACTACTCTGGCCAGCAAGATCTCCGGATCTGTCCCCCATTGAGCATGTTTGGGACTGGATGAAGCGTCGTCTCACGTGGTCTGCACGTCCAGCACGAACGCTGGTCCAACTGAGGCGCCAGGTGGAAATGGCATGGCAAGCCGTTCCACAGGACTACATCCAGCATCTCTACGATCGTCTCCATGGTAGAATAGCAGCCTGCATTGCTGCGAAAGGTGGATATACACTGTACTAGTGCCGACATTGTGCATGCTCTGTTGCCTGTGTCTATGTGCCTGTGGTTCTGTCAGTGTGATCATGTGATGTATCTGACCCCAGGAATGTGTCAATAAAGTTTCCCCTTCCTGGGACAATGAATTCACGGTGTTCTTATTTCAATTTCCAGGAGTGTAGTTCCGCGTAGTCAGCGCGTACACAACTTTCCCACAAGAGCGCGCCCCGCTAAGCACAACAGCGCAGGCGCAGCGCTCGTCCGTCTCCGGACTATGGCGCTGTCTTAGAGACGGACCAAATTCTGCTTCCGCCGATCCGCGTATTGATATGTAACGCAGCCAATGAGATTGCTGCTAACATAGAACCTTTTCTCCTCGCGGATCACACTCGCCCAATGATACCTGAATGCGCGAGGTATTATAACGAGTGTACAGACCTCCGATTAGTCAGTCTGCATTAGTCTGTAGTCAAGTTTCAGTCTGCGCCTAATAAGATTATCATATTCCTGTACATAGCCATGAAGATAAATGAATAGACACTTTGTCAAGTATAAGAGATATGTGAGAATGAGATTAACGTACGAAGACCAATGGAACTTGAGATTGTCAATTGTAAGTAGCATCCAGAATCAAGTTAAGTAAGGTTTATAATTGTTATTATTTTAATAAATGGGTGTGAAAATTAATCAAGTTCTGTTTGAAGTTGGTCACCGTCAATCTGCTACTCTAAGCGTGCAAGTGGCATTTCTATAGTCTCACCTAACGGCAGAAGATAAACACGCCACGATAAGACCACGAGACATATTGCTGACACTCGGCTACTTCGTTAGAGCGACAAGTCAAATAATCTGATGGTGTGTGTACCGAAGGTCTTACAGTACGCACACCACAATGTGTCTACAACATGTACACGTACGTCCATTATGGATATTCCCGTAGTCCGAAGGACATTTGCATGGTATTTCTTAAAAACACGTCCGAAGGAGCTTTGCAACGTTTTTCTGAGCAATACAGGCAGTACAATATCGTAGAAGGATATTTTGATCACGTGGTCATTTGGATGGTGGCGTCGACGCGGCTCGGTCAGTGCTGTGGAGCACTTCACTGCGGTCGGAGAGGCCGGCTGAGTGAGGACTCGAGGTGCAGGTGGGCTGTGACCTAGTGAGCAGGTAGTTCTCACGTAAACTGTGTGCAAATTTCACAGATTTATGGTTGTATGCAAGTTTCACTGGACGCGGTTTTCAGATATCCTCTTCAGACATGTCTTTGCTGGTCATCGGGACTCAAATCAAAGCGAGACACATCACTGATGGCAGTTCTATTCCAGACAGTGAGATTAGAGGCGAATGTGCCCGACGGTCCTGAAAACTGGCTTGTTGGTGTACAGAGGTCAATAGCAGTCGGCGCAAGGGGTGCCGTGAGCTCAGCCCCCTTTCTCCGAGCCCTCTGTTAATGGTCCTTGTGGTCAATAAAACATCCGTTGCACGTCGGATCGATGACAATGACGAATCCGGAGCTCTGAATGCCTCTCTGACAGTTCCTCGGTCTTAACTTTCTGTCGTCTTCCTAGGTCCACCGCTTCCTCCTTGACGCTGTGTTCGGCCTTGGTTCACCCATTACTGTCAACATCATCGAATAGTGGCATCGCTCCTATTCAAACGTCAAGTTAATAGCCCACTACTCCAACCAGTTACTTTGAGCACACCTAGAAATTCTCTCTCAGGTGCTCACATCTGCATATTGTATTCATGTACCTGACTGCGAAGACGGTTCAATCCCGCGTCCGGCCATCCTGATTTAGGTTTTCCATGATTTCCCTGAATCGCTCCACGCAAATGGCGGGATGGTTCCTTTGAAAGGGCACGGCCGACTTCCTTCCCCGTCCTTACCTAGTCCAATGAGACCGATGACCTCGTTGTTTGGACTCTTCCCCCAACCAAATCAACCCCAACCTGTCTGTGAGATATAGTTACTGTCCAACCGACTACACGGAATGAAATTCGCAAAGACATTATGCCTGGTATCGACATGTCCCCTACTTTCTATTCTTGCCAGCTGCACTGTGGAATTGTGCTGCAGCAGTGTCACACATCCATCCACCGGCCGCCGAAGTTTACAATTTTGCCTTTCCCGTCGATGCTTGTATGAATATCAATTTGTGACGAGTTTGCGTACCTTAGATCGTTCTGCTTCTGAGACTCCAGCGGTCTTTACAAACAAGTCACACGGGGATGATCGCTAGCAACAAAACAGGAAATGAATACCTGGCTTGGCTAGTGGAACGGCAGTTGTTATTTAATTGAAATCTCTGTTACGTTGAATCCGAATACGAAACTTACCTCATTCCTCTCGACCATGACTTTGATTTCAGATACTGTGTGATAATATTTTGCCTTTTAAGACAGATCTGATTTTGGTCATGTGCACCGATTCTAACTGAAGAATACTTGTAATCGTAACGCTTGCCCACTACTGTGCTTTCGACCATCGACTTAGCTTCGACACAGAAGCAATGCTCGGTCTCAACGTTTTCATTGGGATTCGAGGGGACGTTTCATATAGCGACCCTGCCAGGATTCGAACCTCGAAAACGTCCCCTTGGAATAAATATACATAACTGTGCTTAAACTGAGACACAATATTTTTTTTTTAGCGCAATGCAACCTGACTTTCAGTAATCCCTACAAGAGAATGGCCCTGACTAACATGAACCTAAACCTTCCACAAATCACTTACCTCACAAAAATCTTCGTTACTCAAGCTACTGCAATACAGCAAGCGCCACTACTGCCAGCTAAATAAAAGATTCAAACTACTGAAGGCACTAACTACTGACAGGCATAGTTAGCAAATGAAAGATTTTGATAGAGAACAAACAATGTATTTACCTTAATAGTTACATATATAGCAGTTCATGACATCCATTCTTACAAATTTCAAAACTCCGCCAGTTCTCTTCTCACATCCACCGCTGCTGG
Organism: Schistocerca gregaria; assembly: GCF_023897955.1. NCBI lineage: Eukaryota > Metazoa > Arthropoda > Insecta > Orthoptera > Acrididae > Schistocerca > Schistocerca gregaria. Next base: position 296,557,512 of record NC_064922.1, read on the forward strand.
CGGCTCGCCTCCAATTGCGCAACGCTACGCGCTGTTAGCATCCAGCTGCCGCTGCCCAACACTACAATGGCAGACAACAATGCAAACTACCCACAGACTGCACACGGCACAGCCAGTGATTTTCATACAGAGCGCTACGTGGCGTTACCAATAAAAAACCTAAACAGGTTACTTACATAGCCCCCAAGCTCCCCACAAAAAATTTTACAAATTTTTTTGGGCAATGATCAATACAGATTTGAAAAAATTTTCATAATTACAATAACAAAGAAATGAAATGCACACACTTATCGATACAATGTTGGTCAAAAGCTAAAATTTTCTCACAGTCCATAGAGACAGTCCTGATCGTTCATCACAGTAAAATAGCAGTGTTTTTGCTCAATGTCTGAGCAGTAAAAGAAAATGCACATGGAAGTAGTGGATTTCCATGCAGTCTTGAAGAAGTAGTGTTGTCCTTCCAACGGAAAGACATGCTGACACGTAATGGGCCACAACAGAGCAAATCCACAGCACAGTCAGTCGAAGTTTTGAAGAATATTGGAAGGTTGGTCATCACAGAGCAGACGCACTGTAGTCCTAGTAGAGATTATGGTATTGGTGGGCCACCAGAGGTGCAGACCCACTGCAGTCCTTGTAGAAATAATGGTATTGGTGGGCCATCGAAGGTGCAGACCCACTGTAGTTCTTGTAGCTAGCAGCCATCCGTTGCGACTGTGCAGGTGCACAATCACCAATGAAGAGTCTTGCAGACAACATCGCAAGTCCTTGAACCACCACTTGTGCACTCACAAAATGTTAGTCAGGGCCATACTCTTGTAGGTATTACTGAAAGTCAGATTGCGTTGTGCTAAAAAAAAAAAAAAAAAAAAAAAAAAAAAAAAAAAAGAATTGCGTGTCAGTTTAATAACAGTTATGTATAATTATTCCAAGGGGACGTTTCACTGTTAGACGTGAAGGAGAGAGCGGAGGGATAGAATGAGTATACTGAAGGCATCAGCAGTGTGGGAAGAACTAACGAAAGCAGAGATGGGAGACGGTGTGGAACATATTTTGGATCTAGCAGTAGGGCCAGGGTTTGATAAAGCTTTGGAACCCTTGCAATCAAATAAGGTGGAGGGCGAAGATAACATTCCTTTGTAATTTGTGAAACCATTGTGGGAAATGGCAACTGAAGAAATATTCAGGTTGGCTTACAAAATAATACTGTAAAATACTTTATTCACCTTAAGATGCGCCATTCTGGTTACGCCATATAACAATGGTATGGGTGGTGTAGGATATGATTGGATCTTATGTACTCTCAATTAAGATGCATGGAATAGCTGCCGGCCGGTGTGGCCGAGCGGTTCTAAGCGCTTCAGTCTGGAACCGTGAGACCGCTGCGGTCGCAGGTTCGAATCCTGCCTCGGGCATGGATGTGTGGGATTACCTTAGGTTAGATAGGTTTAAGTAGTTCTAAGTTCTAGGGGACTGATGACCTCAGATGTTAAGTCCCATATTGCTCAGAGACATTTGAACCATTTAAAATAGCTGCCACGCCATTTTTATTTTGCTTACCCAATAGAACCCATGAACTTAAAGAAATACTATCAGAGTTCTGAAATTGTCACCCAAACCGTCACGAAAATAGCAACGAAACAGAAGTGCAAGAAATGTCGCACAAACAACTTTACTGCTAATGCATCTAAATTGTTGTCAACATTAATATACAAAAGAATGGAAAAAAAGTTGAGGATATGTTAGATGGCGATCAATCTAGCTTTAGGAAAGGTGATGATGATGTCGGTTTGTGTGGCGTTCTACATCGTGGTTACCAGTGCCCGTACAAGTTGCCAAACTTTCCACTCATTTCTAGTCTCCTCGTTTCGAATGATGATGAGATGATGAGGACAACACAAACACCCAGTCCCCGGACGGAGAGAATCCCCGACCCGGCCGGTTTAAGAAAAGTAAAGGTAAGCCAACAAGACACTTTCATAGGAATTGTCGGCATGGAAAAGCGTTCGACGGTGGCAAGAAACGTTCGAAATTCTCAGAACAATATGTGTAAGCGGTAAGGACCGAAGGATAATGTATGGAAGGAAGGAAGGTTGAGTTTAACGTCCCGCCGTCATCGGGTTCATTAGGGACGGAGCACAAGCTCGGATTGTGTTAAGAATGGGGAAGAAAATCTGCGGTGCCCTTTCATAGGGACCATCCCAGCATTTGCCTGGAGCGATTGGAGTGATTTAGTGAAATCATGGAAAACCCAAATCTGGATTGCCGGACGCGGGTTTCAACCGTCGTCCTCCGGAATGCGAGGGTAAATATACGATATGCACAAAAACCAAGAGAGAAGGGGAACGGAAAACCATGAAGGAAGTGCTCGGGTTAGAGCTGATATAAGACACGGATGTAGTCTTTCATCCTTACTTTTCAGTCTATAAAACGAAGAAGTAATAACGGAAATAAAAGGAATGTTTAGCAGTGGCATTACAATTCAGAGTGAAATGATATCAGTGGTGAGTTTTACTGACAACAAAGCTATTATCAGTAAAACTGTAGAAAAATTTCAGGACCAATTGAATGGAAGCAATAGCTTAAAGAACAGACACTGCAGAGAGATAAAACCGAAGAAAGTAGTAGGGAGTAGCAAACTAGAGATAAGCGATGCCATTAAAACAAGAACTGAGGACCGTAAAGAAGACGGCGTGAAGCAGCTCTACAGCCTTGGAAGTAAAATATCATAAGAGGGACGAAGCAAGGAGGACATAAAAATAGACTAGAACAGGCAATGGGAGCATTCATTGCTGACGGAAGTGTACTAGAATCAAATGTAGACTTTAATTTCATGACGAAATTGCTGAGAATGTACGTTTGGAGCACAATAGTTTATGGAAGTGAAACATGAACTGTATAAACGGGGCGCTGAAGACCTTGCTGTCGTGCGCCCAAAACCCCTCTACTACTACTGTATAAACCGGGAAAAGAAGAGGAGAATTAAATCATTTAAGATATGGTGCTAAAAATAGATGTTGAAAATCAGGTGGATTGATAAGATAAGGAATGAAGAGTTTCTCTTCACAATAGACTAAGGCAGGAGCAAATAGAAAACATTGGCAGAGTGACAGGACATGTACTAATACATCAAGGAATGACTTCTGTAGTACTGTAGGGAGCTGTAGAGGATAAAAGTGGGCAAGAAAGAGACAGGAATATATCCAACAATTAAATGATTGAGCACGTTGGGTGCAAGTGCTACTCGGAGATGAAGAGGTTAGTAAAGGATAGGAATTTGTGAGTGACCGCATCGGACCAATCAGAAGACTGATATTACTTGCCCAATAATGCCCATATTATTGCGAATAGACATGGAATGAAGATGATGGTCGTATGGCATTGTTAGCCGGGAGGCCCCTTGCGGGGAAATTCGGCCGCAGTATTGCAAGTCCTTTTTAGTTGACGCCACTTGGGAGACTTGCAAGTGAATGATGATGAAGAACACACAACACCCAGTCATGTCGAGGTAGAGAAAATCCCTGATCCCGCCGGGAATCGAACCCGGGATCCCGTGCACAGGAAGCGAGAACGCTACCGCAAGACCAAGAGCTGCGTACAGACATGGAATAAAACATAGGAAGAGTATTCACACAGATGCGAAGTTCGAATACTGTGAGAGCATATCCGGTGTTAATTTCTTCCTCCACTTGGTCAATCTTCTGTAGCAATCCTTTTCTTCAAATCATTTGGTAGCTCAGAGACTGCAAGTCGAAGGTAAGGGCATGGTGGACTAGGAAGTTATGTATAGCTGGTAGAAGGTGTAGCAGATCATCATGCAATCTATGAAACTGGCCTGCCGTATTTATTAAAGAGGACGAGGTATCTATTCTGCCCCAGCTAAGAACCAAGCAGGGTGAAACAGGTTATTTTTCCAGAGTGAGATTTTCATTCTGCAGCGGAGTGTGCGCTGATATGAAACTTCCTGGCAGATTAAAACTGTGTGCCGGACCGAGACTCGAACTCGGGACCTTTGCCTTTCACGGGAATTGCTCTACCAGCTGAGTTGGAAGGTAGGAGACGAGGTACTGGCAGAAGTAAAGCTGTGAGAACGGGGCGTGAGTCGTGCTGGGGTACCTCATTTGGTAGAGCACTTGCCCGCGAAAGGCAAAGGTTCCAAGTTCGAGTCTCGGTCCGGCACACAGTCTTAATCTGCCAGGTAGTTTCAGGTTATTTTTCTTTTATTTTTAAAACGTTTCAGGGGTTTCGGCTTTACTGTCGGCAGCCCTTCTCCAAATTTATACAGCGCTGGTAGCAGGTGTTTGTACTAGGCTATAGCACGAGGTGTCTTCCGCGCCGCCGTTGTCGGGCCACACGCAGCGCGGCTGCACAGTTCTTGCCTCGGGAGAGGTCCCGCCCTGGTTTTTACCACTGCGGAGGCAGCACGCAGTTCCCTGGCGGTGCGCTGGTCACGGAGACCTCAGGCCACGGTCTCGATATGGTGCAGGTGTTCTCGCACCCTCACTCCACGCAGTAATAGCCCTGGTAGATCCGTTGTAAAGGCGGGTGCGCTGTGTTACAGGCATCTCCACACGTGGCCGTGCCCGGCGTTACAGCCGTTACCGCGCACTAGTTCGTGCAGCTGCATGAGGCTTATAAACGGTAATCCAAGCGGGACACTGACCTTCCCGAGCGTTATTTCATCCTGTGGCTGAGGAGACACTGGACGCCAGTATTGGTGGTCACCACACGGTTCTCCCCATGGGCGTCCGTAGAAATTTTTCCAAGGGAGTGCAGGGGAGGGGAAAAGGGGGCAATATTCGAAACTCTCCAGCTTTGACGTAACTGGTTTGGTGAGTTTGAAAACATGTCTTGCCTTAAGAACAAGAAGGAAAGGAAACGTAATTTGGCTCGTAAGATTGATTGCTATGTGGTTAGTATTTTAGAGTTGGATAACTGTGGTACCTAAACTGGAAACATAATTCAAAACACTATATTCAAAACGCATCTCTTCATGTTACTAATATGAATATGGATACTGTGAAACGTCCCCTTAGAAAAAATATAAATGACTGTGCTTAAACTGACACACAATATTTTTAGCGCAACACAGTCTGACTTTCAATAATCCCTAGAAAAGAATGACCCTGACTAACATTAACCTATACCTTTCACAAATCACTTACCTCACAAAAATCTTCGTTACTCGAACTACTGCAATACAGAGAACGCCACTACTGCCAGCTAAATAAAATATTCAAACTACTGAAGGCACTAACTACTGATAGGCATACTTAGCAAATGAAAGATTTTGATAGAGAACAAACAATGTATTTACCTTAATAGTGTTCAACAGTCATAATATATATAGCAGTTCATGACATCTACTCTTACAAATGTACCGTTTCTGATGGACACACGTCCAGATCATCCGCTCTCAAGACTCCGCCATTCCTCTCCCCCAGCCAACAGCCCAACACTACAATAGTGAATATTACAACAATGCCACCCAGCCACAGACTGCACACAGCACAGCCAGTGATGTTCATACAGAGCACTACGTGGCGTTACCAATATAAGACCTAAACAGCCTACTTACAGATACCACGTTTTTGATTCAACGATGTGAAATTACATTCTCATATGAATAAATCCAGTGTATCCAACGAGCTACGAAATGAAGCTGGTAGGTATTCGCAAAAACAGGTCATTCATACATTCTTGTGTTAGAGATAATTCAAAATTTAAAATCTGAAAGAAGAACAAAAAATCAGAATTGCTGACAAAATGGTATTGGATATCAACGATAATGGCAAATTAACCTCATAATGCCAAGCGTTATATAACGATAAATTTGGCTTTAGGAAAGTTAAAGGCACCAGAGGGCCAATTCTGACGTAGCGGTTGATGACGGAAGCAAGACTAAAGAAAAATCAAGACACGTTCGTAGAATTTGTCGATCTGGAAAATGCGTTCGACAATGTAAAATGGTGCAAGATGTTCGAAATTCTGAGAAAAATAGGGGTAAGCTATAGAGAGAGACGGATAACGTACGATTTGTACAAGAGCTAAGAGGGAAAAATAAGAACCGATAAAGTGCTAGTAATAAAAGGTGTGTAAGACAGGGATGGAGGCTTTCGCCCCTACTGTGCAATCCATACATCAAAGAAGCAATTATGGAAATAAAAAAAAAGGTTCAGGAGTGGAATTAAAATTCAAGTTGGAAGGATATCAATGATACGATTCGCTGATGACATTGCTGTATTGAATGAAAATGAAGAATAATTACATGATAGGAACACTCTAATGAATACAGAATATAGATTGAGAGTAAATCGAAGAAAGAAGAAAGTAATGAGTATCATCAGAAATGAGAATAGCGAGAAACTTAACATCAGAACTGATAGTCACGGATGAAGTTATAGAATTGTGGTATCTAGGCAGCAAAATAACCGATGACGAACGGAGCAAGGAGGACATCAAAAGCGGACTACCACAGACAAAAACGTCTTTCCTGGCCAAGATAAGTCTGCTAGTACCAAATATAGGCCTTAATTTAAGGAAGAAATTTCTGAGAACGTACGCTTGGAGCACAGCGTTGTATGGCTGTGAAACATGGACTGTAGGAAAACCGGAATAGAAGAGAATCGGAGCATTTCAGATGTGGTGCTACAGAAGAATGTTGAAAATTAGATGGACTGATAAGGTAGGGAACGAAGAGGTTCTGCGCAGAATCGGAGAGGAAAGGAATATGTGGAAAACACTGATAAGGAGAAGGGACAGGATGATCGGACATCTGTTAAGACATCAGGGAATGACTTCCATGGTACTAGAGGTAACTATAGAGGGCAAAACTGTAGAGGAAGAGAGGATTCGAATACATCCAGCAAATAATTGAGGACGTAGGTTGCAAATGCTACTCTGAGCTGAAGAGGTTGGCACAAGAGAGGAATTCGTGGTGGGCCGCATCAAACCTGTCAGAAGACCGATGACAATATATATATATATATATATATATATATATATATATATATATATATATATATATATATAATCGGGTGCAACGAATTCGCAACATACCAATGCTGTAACTGTTACTGGCACGTTTACTGTCATTGAATGCCAGGGCTGGCAGCTGCTGATTCTTCATGAAGCTACCGACGCCTCTGACAAGTGCTGCAGTCTCCTGAGTGATTCGGGCACGTCTAAAGCACCATGATGTTTTATTTTTATCTTTCACCTAGAAATTTATTCAGGCATTAAGGGATTCGCACCCCTTGAAGTAGAGAAACAAGGAATAAACTATAAAACAGAATTATTCAACTTTGAAACCATCTTTAAAATTTCGTTTGCTTATAAAAATGGACGTTTGTCCACATTCAAGGAATTATTACATTACATTAATGATTTATGTTTTTTAGTGACGACTGATGCAAACGAAGTTGAACAAATTGTGTTTCGGAAGCTTCATCTTTTTGGGATGGCTGGGTAAAGTGTGGCCCAAACCCAGAATACGATTGGATGAAGCTCTTACTTAATTTGGCCGGCAGAATCAACGTTTAATTATTTAGGACTGCAGTAAACTGACCATCGCCTCTCCAGTTCGCACATCATTGTGCAGTGTGACGATTGTTCTGCAGAATGGGGAACTCTGTGGCTGCTGGTGACGCTGTGTTACGCCCATATCTTAGAGAAATTCCCAATTCTGTACACCACACTTCTCAACTTTGAAAATTCATTCTTTTTTCCTCTCTTCTCTAGCCTTTTTTCTGATGTGTTTGGGATTACGTATAGAGGTACACACCTACAATGCAGCAGGGATGTGTTCTTCCGAATCTACTACAATAGCTTTGTCACAGAAAACTGAATGCGGTTCTGGTTCCGCTGTGCACCATGTGGAGCGTGTGAACTTGCGGGAGTTGGGGACAAATGACTGGCACATATACTGGTACCATGTTGGGAATCCACGACGGAATCAGTGCGCACAGAGCTTTAGACTGTCCCCCTACAGCAGCTCGGTAAGGGCTAAACGAGGAAGCAACAGATAAAGATTGAAGACATTGTTTCGGCATCGTTCTGTAATGGCCCGTATCCATCTAGATTATACATCAACAACGAAACCGCACCTACAACAAGCAATCGTCGTACACTGAGGTGACAAAAGTCATGGGATACCTCCTAATATCATGTGGGACCTCCTTTTGCTCGGCGTAGTGCAGCAGCTCGAACTGTCATAGACTCGACAAGTCCTTGGAAGTTCCGTACAGAAATACTGAGAAAAGCGGCGTTTGCCTAGAGTTGTGAGTGCTAAAAGACAATCAACACTGTGAAATCACCTCAGAACTTAATGTTGGACGCACGTTAGTACTGGTGCAGCGAAATTTGGTGTTAATGGGCTATGGCAGCAGCCGACCAACGGCGAGTGCCTTTGCTAAGAGCACGACATCGCCTGCAGCACCTCTTCTGGCATCGTGGCCCTCTCGGTTGGATTCTAGACGACTGGAAAACCGTGGCCTGGTCAGATGAGTCCCGACTTCAGTTGGTAACAGCTGGTGGTAAGGTTCGAGAGTGGCACAAACCCCACGAAGCCATGGATCCAAGATGTCAACAAGGCACCTTGTAATCTGGTGGTGGCTCCATAATGGTGTGGACTGTGTTTACATGGAATGTACTGGGTCTTCTGGTCAAACGGAACGCATTATTGAGTAGAAATGTTTGTATTGGAGACCACTTGCAGCCATTCTGGATTTCATGTTCCTAAACAACGATGGAATTTTTATGGATGACAATGCGTCATGTCATTGAGCCACAATTGTTCGCGATTGGATTGAAGAACATTCTGGACGATTCGAGCGAATAGCTTGGCCACCCAAGGCCCTGCCATGAAGTCCATAGAATATTTGTGGGACGTAATCGAGAGGTCGGTTCATGCATGAATTCTACAACGCTGACACTTTCGCAATTAGTCTCGCAACACTCTTCACACTGAGGATCGCGGAATAGACGAACAGATGTAGTGGTAAACACTGTAAAATTGTCGGTCGTAAAATGTCGTTATGTGTACAAAATACTTTCAGAGTAACTACTCTAAGAATCAGTGTCGTGTGTCCTACGTAGTACTAATTGGACAACAAAAATAAGACGATGAGTGCGGCATTCTGCCATTCAGTTATACAGCGTGTGTGTGTGTGTGTGTGTGTGTGTGTGTGTGTGTGTGTGAGTGTAAGAGACACAGAGAGAGAGAAAAGAGAGAGAGAGAGAGAGAGAGAGAGAGAGCAGCTCAGAAACACAGTTATCTTGGGATTACTGAAAACAATGAACAAATCAGATTATTGAAAAATAATAACGCATTATGTTAATCAATGGTGGATAACAACTCAATGCAAGTCTAAAGGCTACTGCTGCTGCTGATAATGGTGAATGTGTGACTAATAGCAAAATTATTTCGTTTTTTGACGTTTTTGATTTTCTTATGTTGCGTCAACAGAGTTTTGATTCTTCTGGTTAAATATAACTGTACTCATCGTCATAGGTTTCGGTAAAACAGAAAGGGGGTGGGGAGAGGGGGCGGAAAAGAGGAGCACTTGCTACTTGCATTCTATTTAATTTTTCATCACTGATTACCGCCCCCAATTTTCAGTCAGATTTAATTGGACTTGTCGCTGTAATAACTGTGTCCCTCGATCGAAAAAAATTTGTTTCAACAATAGAAACGGAACTTATTTGGCTGTCATGATGTTCATGGTAAATTGTCCCGTTTCCCTCTGGCTCGGCCACCGTTTCGGCGCTGACGATGGCTGCGCACATTTACACTAATATGACGGATGGTAATAAATTTTTAACTATCACGTCGAAAAGAAGAAATCTACTTAATTCATTTTTTGTCTATTTGCTGCTACTTGTCTGTAGTCCCGGTACAACAAAACGACGCAGAGCTTTGACGACGAATAATTTATTGCTCTAATTCATTTTCTGCCTTGGAAGGGCAACAAGACCTCAACGATTCACGCTGTGAAAGTTCCTGGCAGATTCAAACTGCCGGCCAGGATGGCCGAGCGGTTCTAGGGGCTACAGTCTGGAACCGCGCGACCGCAGGTTCGAATCCTGCCTCGGGCATGGATGTGTGTGACGTCCTTGGGTTAGTTACGTTTGAGTAGTTCTAAGTTCTAGGGGACTGATGACCTCAGATGTTGAGTCCCATAGCGCTCAGAGCCATTTTTTTTGTGTGAGATGTTGGTAGATGGCGCCAAAGCTCTCAGCTTGTTTGAAAAAAATATGAATGAGAGAGAAGGAAGAGATACATCTCTCTTTGAAGAATCGTGATTTGCAAAACTTGTTGAGGTCCTAGTGCTCGAAGGTTAGTGGATCACAATGGAGGCGGTGGTGGAAAAAGTGAATGTTAGCCGTGGACAAGTTTCCATTATCTTGCGCAACATTTTGAACACGTGAAAGGTTGTTGCCCGCTGGCTTTCACAACTGTTCACACTCGTTCAAGAAGCTCTCCGAACCGAGGCAGCAGCTTTAATGTTACGGCTATGTCAGACCAATCCAGCGGACTCTTTTAGTCATAAAATCACCAGGAATGAGTACTGGATGATCACTAGAACCTACAAAATCAAGTAGAAAAACAAGAACTTGAAACATGTACATCCACCACTGCCGTAAAAGCGAAGACTCAGCCAATATCGGGCAAGTTGACACTGATTGTGTTTCGCGGCTGTCAGCCTGTCCCAGGAGCATACTACCGAAATCCGACAAAGTTACGCTAGGCTGTGGCGACGCAGAGTTGCGAGAAAGCTGACTAAGTTGGTGTTTGTGTCTCAGGACAGCGCCTCACCACGTTCTGCACAGGGCAGAAATACATATGCTGCTTGTTTGGGCTACCGAATTTTCAAATTTTTGCAAGTGTGAAAACAGTCTTTCGAAATAAATCCTTGTTAACAGAAGCTATAAGATGTTCTGTGAGAAGATGTGAAATTAGCAGGCAGTCTCCCACAATTCGAGCCCATTCATTAAACTTTAGTTAATTTATCTAGGCCAAATCGTACCATTCATCCACGAAAACTAATTATGAAAATTTGCTATTACCGCTTCTGTAATCAGGACTGAAGATACGAACTACAGTTGACAGTATGACTAAAAAAAAACTATCGGCAAAAGTTTTCCCTTTTTCGGATATGTGACGCTATCTATATATCAACTGTCCATGAAGTACACTACGTGTGACACTACGAAATTTGTGTCGTGCTATGCTGATGTATTGTGATCTGATACCAGGATCTTGTTCGACAGAAAGCAGAACGCGTTCTTTCTTGTCAGCTTACAAATAAACCCTTACCTACCCTGTTTTACTATTTATTGTGCCGCGAATGCTATATCAGCAGCGCTCCGACAACGGGCAGTAAATGTTAAATGACTCGGCTATTTTGCCACGGCTGTTCAGCTTCGCGTCTATTACCATAGGCGTATTCGTGCTTGAAAGTCGCATCTACTTGTTCATTGAAAGAATACCACGCCGTGGTTAACTGACAGCTCACATCTGCCAAAAATGGTGCTAATGGTTCTGAGCACTATGGGACTCAACTGCTGTGGTCATCAGTCCCCTAGAACTTAGAACTACATAAACCTAACTAACCTAAGGACATCACCCAACACCCAGCCATCACGAGGCACAGAAAAATCCCTGACCCCCCGGGAATCGAACCCGGGAACCCGGGCGTGCGAAGCGAGAACGCTACCGCACGACCACGAGATGCGGGCTCACATCTGCCACACATGTTGTATTTGGTGAGGCACAATGGACGGACGCTTAACAACAAAACAATATATCGTTACTTGTGCTTAAAAAAATTTATTTGCTGAATAATACACAGATATCGCAATTTTACAAAATTTTGCTTGAAAACAACGTCTCCCAGGTGACGGCCGTTTCCTGCCATCTACTGGCTCAAATGGCTCTGAGCACTGTGGGACTCAACTGCTGAGGTCATCAGTCACCTAGAACTTAGAACTACTTAAACCTAACTAACCTAAGGACATCACACACATCCATGCCCGAGGCAGGATTCGAACGTGCGACCGTATCGGTCGCGGGGTTCCTGACTGTAGCGCCTAGAACCGCTCGGCCACCACGGTCGGCGCCATGTACTTCTCAGTCCGCTTTCGGAAGTTGACTTCCACTCTCTCCAACATTCTTCTGTCAATTTGAACGACTTCAACACGAACTGCTTCCTTCAGTTCTTCAACTGTACGTGGTTCATGCTCTTGTCAAGTGATTTGAGGTAACCGCACATGGACAAACCGGGAAACGACGCGATCACGAATAACAGTCCGAATAGCTTCCACTGAACATTCTTGCTGTGTGAGCTGTGGCCCCGTCCTGCTGAAACCAAACTCGCCGGTTAGGAATACGTTTTCTTCTTGGTTTAGTTAGAAGGAATTCAATGATCACCTCTCTATAACGTTCCCAGGTTACAGTTACAGTATTCCCTCTATCGTCTTAGAAAAAGTATGGACCAATAACATATGTACGAGTTACAGCACATAAAACAGTCACTTTGGGACTATGAAATAGTCTCTCATGGATTAGTTTGGACTTTCCCTCTCCTAATAACGACAAGTCTGCCGATTTACAATGTCGTTCAAATGAAAATTTCTCGATCAAAATTTAGCCCTTGTGCAAGGTCTCTGGAGTTAAATTGCTGCACGATAGCGACTTTGTTGGGATGGAGTGCTAGATCAATATGCAAAATACACCTTACTGAACGATTACTGAAGAGCAGTTTTGCCGGCCGCTGTGGCCGTGCGGTTCTAGGCGCTTCAGTTTGGAACCGCGTGACAGCTACGGTCGCAGGTTCGAAACCTGCCTCGGCCATGGATGTGTGTGATGTCCTTAGGTTAGTTAGGTTTCAGTAGTTCTAAGTTCTAGGGGACTGATGACCACAGATGTTAAGTCCCATAGTGCTCAGAGCCATTTGAACCATTTTTGAAGAGCCGTTCAGCGGAACGTCTCCTAGCAGATCGACCGGGAGTACGGAGTATGGCTTGCCGAACTCTTTCAACATTTTCTGCTGTGCGTACTGAGCGAAATGATTCAACCTAAAGTAAAATGGTGTTTCGGGTGGGAACAGTAGAATGTCCCGCAAGATTGAAAGGCGACGAAACTCATGTTGAACTGCTTCGATAGGCTCATTATTATGCACAAAACTATCTTAACTAAACATGCGATGTGGCACAGCCCACGGCTCCACGACCTTGAGTAAACAACACTGTTTCGTAGTGATGGACGGTAAATCATCGAGTAGAACAGAAGCGATAGCAGGCGTTGCGACAGGTAGTTCCTGATTTACATAAATGATCTAGGTGATAATCTGAGCAGCCCCCTTAGATTGTTCGCAGATGACGCTGTAATTTACCGTCTAGTAAAATCATCAGATGATCAATTCCAATTACCAAATGATCTACAGAGGATTTCTGTATTGTGCGAAAAGTGGCAATTGGCACTAAACAAAGGAAAGTGCGAGGTCATCCATATTGGTACTAAAAGAAATCCGACAAATTTTGGGTATACGATAAACTGGACAAATCTAAGGGCTATCAATTCGACTAAATACCTAGGAATTATAATTACGAGCAACTTAAATTGGAAAGACCAAATAATACTGTGGGGAAGGTGATAAACCCACTCAAGATACAGCCTACATTACACTTGTCCGTCCTCTGCTGGAATATTGCGGCGCAATATGGATCCTTACTGGGTAGGATTGTCGGAGGATATCGAAAAAGGGCAAAGAAGGGCAGCTCGTTTCGTGTTGTCGCGCAATAGGAGCGAGAGTGTCACTGATATGATACGCGACTTGGGGTGGCAGTCACTGAAACAAAGGTGGTCTTCTTTGCAGCGAGATCTATTTACGAAATTTCAATCACCAACTTTCTTTTCCGAATGCGAAAATATTTGTTGACACCCACCTACGTAGAGAGAGATGAACATCATAATAAAATAAGAGAAATCAGAGCTCGAACGGATAAATTTAGGTGTTCCTTTTTCCCGCGTGCAATTCGAGAGTGGAATGGTAGAGAAGTAGTATGAAAATGGTTCGATGAACCCTCTGCCTGGCACTTAAGGGTGAATTGCAGAGTATCCATGTAGATGTAGATGTAGATATAGATGAAATTGCAGGGGCTAGCAGACACGTGACCATATCGATCCCCCAACTCCTACTACCTGAGCCTATTATGTCTGCTCTAGAAACATCCGTTCTTTCTGTCTCACCCTCTATTCAAGGCAAGGCAATCTGTATTGCACACAAATGTCAAACATAAGTGTATCCCCATCACAAAATATCACCATTAGTGATGCAATGAGTGAATCAGCAACGAGATTATCAGTAGGCCATTATGATCTACGAAAGTCAATTTTTAGTGTTGGTAACAAACTTCATTTGCTGAATGTCGCATTGATCTTTATAGCTCACCGACTTCTTGGAACACTTCTTCTCTCGTTTCCTGGTGAGGAAAATAGACCTCGAAGTTTGACAAAGTATTTTTTAAAGACCCTCTAGCTTGCATCAGTGCTAGGTAATCATTCTTTTAATTGTGCTTTCTGCTTCTCTATCTGGAACACTACTCAATGGCACCCTATGACTTGCTACTGCCAACAGCCTTGCCTCGTTGAATACGCTGGTTCCTCTCAGATCAACGAAGTTGAACAACGCCGTGCGTCCCCGGTACTTGGGCTGGTAATCGTCTCTTTGCTTTTACGGCAAAGGGGAAGACGGGTGGCGACGCAGAATCCCATGATCATCAGACTTTGCGAAGGCGTCCTGGGTAAAATTTTAGAAACTTGCCCCCGTTTGAATAAATTTCTGGGGACGCCCATATGTTACACACGCAGCTCTAATCGTGACAGTAACTAATACAATACGTTAACGGGCACTCTTAGGGTGACGGCACGGTAACTCAGCGTGTTCGGTCAGAGGGCTAGTTGCTCTTTGTAAAATAAAAAACTGAGTGAACTCTTCAGCGATTAACTTGATAGGGTCTCCTCCACTGAAAAAAAGGGAGGAGGGTGGATACGCCGGTTCACGTCAGAAGATAAGCAGCGTCGGTCGTGGCCAGTACTTGGATAGGTGACCGTCTGGCTATGCCTCGGTTTTGGCATTTTTTCCCCTTTGCTTTTACGGTAGAGTGGACAGGAGGTGGTGGTGGTGAGGTCCTTGATCAACACTCTATGCGCCAGACTCCTCTTCAGTGTCTCATGGACTGAGGGCATGTGACACTGTTGATAATGATCCGTCCATCGCACGGGGATGTTAAGAGAAGGTTTACTATCATTTGATAAAAAAAATCGATTTTTTTTAAAATTGCATTTTGGGATCCATAAAAGTGTTTAGAATCCACCTCTGAAACGCTTTTTCCGAATACGGAACGGAAATGTTTGTTATTTGCGGTTGAACAAAAAAATTCACCTGCTTGAAATCGGCCTTTTTTAAGCACCAGTTTTTTTTTATTTCGGAGGACCAGTTATTGTACCGGTGCTTAAGAGGAAAAACACAAAATTCAAACGAAAGTTTGAACGAGTGTGTTTGGAAGTTAGCCCCCAAGCATTTGCATTCTGGTGTGAAGGCTCTGGAGACAGCGACTTTCCTGGGAAATCAGCACACATTACACCATATACACTCCTGGAAATGGAAAAAAGAACACATTGACACCGGTGTGTCAGACCCACCATACTTGCTCCGGACACTGCGAAAGGGCTGTACAAGCAATGATCACACGCACGGCACAGCGGACACACCAGGAACCGCGGTGTTGGCCGTCGAATGGCGCTAGCTGCGCAGCATCTGTGCACTGCCGCCGTCAGTGTTAGCCAGTTTGCCGTGGCATACGGAGCTCCATCGCAGTCTTTAACACTGGTAGCATGCCGCGACAGCGTGGACGCGAACCGTATGTGCAGTTGACGGACTTTGAGCGAGGGCGTATAATGGGCATGCGGGAGGCCGGGTGGACATACCACCGAATTGCTCAACACGTGGGGCGTGAGGTCTCCACAGTACATCGATGTTGTCGCCAGTGGTCGGCGAAAGGTGCACGTGCCCGTCGACCTGGGACCGGACCGCAGCGACACACGGATGCACGCCAAGACCGTAGGATCGTACGCAGTGCCGTAGGGGACCGCACCGCCACTTCCCAGAAAATTAGGGACACTGTTGCTCCTGGGGTATCGGCGAGGACCATTCGCAACCGTCTCCATGAAGCTGGGCTACGGTCCCGCACACCGTTAGGCCGTCTTCCGCTCACGCCCCAACATCGTGCAGCCCGCCTCCAGTGGTGTCGCGACAGGCGTGAATGGAGGGACGAATGGAGACGTGTCGTCTTCAGCGATGAGAGTCGCTTCTGCCTTGGTGCCAATGATGGTCGTATGCGTGTTTGGCGCCGTGCAGGTGAGCGCCACAATCAGGACTGCATACGACCGAGGCACACAGGGCCAACACCCGGCATCATGGTGTGGGGAGCGATCTCCTACACTGGCCGTACACCTCTGGTGATCGTCGAGGGGACACTGAATCGTGCACGGTACATCCAAACCGTCACCGAACCCATCGTTCTACCATTCCTAGACCGGCAAGGGAACTTGCTCTTCCAACAGGACAATGCACGTCCGCATGTATCCCGTGCCACCGAACGTGCTCTAGAAGGTGTAAGTCAACTACCCTGGCCAGCAGGATCTCCGGATCTGTCCCCCATTGAGCATGTTTGGGACTGGATGAAGCGTCGTCTCACGCGGTCTGCACGTCCATCACGAACGCTGGTCCAACTGAGGCGCCAGGTGGAAATGGCATGACAAGCCGTTCCACAGGACTACATCCAGCATCTCTACGATCGTCTCCATGGGAGAATAGCAGCCTGCATTGCTGCGAAAGGTGGATATACACTGTACTAGTGCCGACATTGTGCATGCTCTGTTGCCTGTGTGTATGTGCCTGTGGTTCTGTCAGTGTGATCATGTGATGTATCTGACCCCAGGAATGTGTCAATAAAGTTTCCCCTTCCTGGAACAATGAATTCACGGTGTTCTTATTTCAATTTCCAGGAGTGTAGATTGACATCGATAAAATGGGGGCCAATTGTCCTTCCTCCCATAATGCCGCACCGTACATTAACCCGTGAAGGTCGCTGGTGTTTCACTTGTCGCAGCCATCGTGGATTTTCCGTTGCCCAATAGTGCATATTATGCTGCTTTCCGTTACCGCTGATGGTGAATGACGCTTCGTCGCTAAATAGAACGCGTGCAAAAAATTTATCTTGTGCCCAGTGGCAGAACTGTACACGACGATCAAAGTCGTCGCCATGCAATTCCTGGTGTATAGAAATATGGTGCGGGTGGAATCGATGTTGATGTAGCATTCTCAACACAGACGTTTTTGAGATTTACGATTCTCGCGCAATTTGTCTGCTACTGATCTGCGGATTACCCGCGACAGCAGGTAAGACGCCTACTTGGGCATCATTGGGCATCGTTGTAGCAAGTCGTGGATGACGTTTCACTCGTAGATGAACACTTCCTGTTTCCTTAAATAACGTAACTATCCGATGAACGGTCCGGGCACTTGGATGATGTCATCCAGGATACAGAGCAGCATACATAGCACACGTGCGTTGGGCATTTTGATCAGGACAGCGATACATCAACACGATATCGACCTTTTCCGCAATTGGTAAAAGGTCCATTTTAACACGGGTAATGTTTCACGAAACAAATACCGTCTGCACTGGCGGAATGTTACGTGGTACCACGTACTTATACGTTTGTGACTATTACAGCGCCATCTATCACAAAGCGTAAAAAGTGGTCCAACTTAAAACATTCATATTTCTTTTCGTACTACACGAATATGTAATAAAAACTGGGCGTTCCTATTTTAAAAAACGCAGTTGATATCCGTTTGACCTATGGCAGCGACATCTAGCGGGCCAACCATAGCGCCATCTGGTTTTCCCCTCCAGGCTAGACGAGTTTCGTTCGTAGTTTTTTCGTTTGATGCTTATTTAGTGAGACATTTGGCCTGGTCACTACCAATGGACCACTCTGTATATAAGGCTCACCGGCCACTTGACCATCTTGTGTGCTGATGCAGAAACAGAGCCCGAACTCTTGCGGGAATCGGCAAAAAGCCGCGAGTAATTACTATAATGGGCAAGGGCGCTATGGATAAAGTGCAGGACAATAAGTTTTGAATGTGTGTCTCACGGGAGGCGTGCCAGAGATCCTGCAGTCACACTATCCTATGTGTCCTGGGTGGCTCAGGTGGATAGAGCGTCTGCCATGTAAGGAAGCGATCCCAGGTTCGAGACCCGGTCAGGGCACACATCTTCCACTGTCCCCGTCGACATATCAACGCCTGTAAATAGACATGTCCAACTGTTTAAGACTACTCAGACCAGTTTAGCGCCTCGTCGAACGGTTCATGCCGACTCACGACAGCATGAGAGAAACGACTGTTAGGGAATTAATTTACAGTGTAGCTCATTGAGTATCACAACACTCAGTAAAAAAAACCCACTTGCGTATGTTGTATCTGCACATACCTTCTCCAGTCTGGAATCTATTAAGCTCCACCTACGACTTCCCAAAGATGATGAGAACCTGGAGCTTTAACAGTGGAATTGTCGAAAAGTATGTGGTTCCGGATTTTCGTAGCTTGCCGCTCGCTTTTCCATTCAGCGTCTCCCGGATGAACCCAATGGAGACCTTTTGCACTGTTTCTAAATATGACGGTCTTCTGGATTTGAGGCGTTTCGTAGACAGCGAGAGTAAATCATCAGGAAGAATGGTTGATTCATTTTTAGAAATGTGCACCCACAGTTTGTGGAGGCCCGCCTTTCGAAGAAGGTGAGCTGGACCGATCGATGGCATTGTCCGCCAGCATATAGGTTTAGATCTGTCTGTGCTGCGTTCAAATAAACATCTTGCTTCACGTGAGCGCTATGGAGTCAAACTAGTACGCAATATTCTGCCGCAGAGTATACCGGTCCAAGGGATACTCCACGGGGAACTGATGCATTTACTCCTCGTGTGCTACCTGCCAGCTTACTGACCAGGTTCACTCCCTGCCTGTACCTTCTTAGCTGTGTTGGAATTGCGTTTGTAGGATGCCAGCCTTCTGTCTAATATATCACTAGGGCATGTTGCCTTAGCGCTATATATGCCTATGCTAAGAGGGCGAAACCGTGGTCCGACATTTATTGATGCTAGACGATTAGAGAGGTGGAAAAGTCATACTTCTGTTTTAGAAACGTTTGGTCATAGTCGCAATGTCTTAAGATATATATAAAGTTTAGGGAGACTGGCTGTTTGGTGTTCTTCAAATTCAGAAAGATCTTCACTCGGATATGAAATGACTGCGGACTGGAATTTCCAACAGGTCAAGTTCGGCAGGTCTGCTGTGTAGAGACTGGATTACGCCGGAGCAGAAACAGAGCCTCCAGGCAAGCCACCATTGAGTAGGTGTATTTCAGCCTTGCTGGACTTTATCTCAATATGACAAACAGCCATAGTTGAAAAATAGCTCTTTTTATTAGTTGATGATGACTATTTCCGTGTTTTTACTTATAACCAATTCTCAACCGTTCATCCAATCAGGATAAATATTACTCCATACAGCAAAAAATCAGGACAATCGTTATCCAAAGGAGTACAATGGAAGTGATCATAACCCGAACACAGACTATGCCTGCATGTGGTTTCATGATCACTTGCCTTGTACTCCTTTATAACGATTGTCATGATTTTTGCTATGTGGAGTAACATTTATTCTGGTTAGTTGGATGATCTAGGCGTCATCAATTTAAAAAGAACGGCTATTTTGCAGCTTTGGCTGCTTGTCATAGTATCACAAGGTGCTTACTCTTCAACATCCCAGCACGCTAGAAATCCGTTGCTTTCATTTAAACTACCTATTGCTCAACATAAGAATGCTTTTGGGACAAGCGTCTTACGAGGTAGTGTTTTAAGAAATTTCAGTAGTAGAACCCTCGCGTTACTCCAGGACGAATCAACGAAAAACTACCCACACCTTGAGTTCCTTGCGGTAGTCAGCCTCTGTCTGAGTAGTCGAGAACAGCACTTCCTCGCAGCAGCTCCTATGAGACCTAAATCCAGTTTGTTCATATGGTGCCACAGAATTAATCTAGTCTAGTATTCGACGTAAGACCATCATTTTAAACAATTTGTAAGCACATCTAAGTAGAGACATTGGCTGAAAGTATTAAGCCGGCCGCTGTGGCCCAGCGGTCCTAGGCGCTTCAGTCTGGAACCGCGCGAATGCTACGGTCGCAGGTTCGAATCCTGCCTCGGGCATGGATGTGTGTGATGTCCTTAGGTTAGTTATGTTTAAGTAGTTCTAAGTTCTAGGTCACTGATGACTTCAGAAGTTAAGTACCATAGTAATTTTTTTAAAAGTATTAAGCAACTACTCCTTCTTTCCTTGGACTTTTCTTAGCAATAACTTTAGCTCTCTTATGTTTTACTGGTAATGTTTCTGTGCGGATAATTTGGCTAAAAAGCCGTACTAGCTACTATCACTCTCTAGACCCATTCTGCACCAAAAAGTCAGGGTAGATAGCGATTCCCGAAGTTTTACAGTATTTCCCGTCGGGCTCAGCAGCGATAAACTTACATGGCAATGGAGCCGCTGATAATCATTGCTAGAAATGTGTGAGAATTCTGTAACGAGTGTGTGTTCCCAGATGCTTGAAGAGGGCAAGTGCCTTCCCCCGTCCAGTTTGTGGTGCGTGCCCGTAGGCCATAGCCTACACAGGTATGCCTAAAATGTGGCACGAGGAGAGTGGGGATCCCACAGCAGCATAGATCTGATCAGTGGTGACATAAATTCTGGGGCGTTAAAGTTGAATGGCAGTAGATGACCTACAACCAGACAATGAATTCGCCGTTCGGTAGCAATAGGCAGCCCGGCCCGGTGCAGCGTGGCGACAGCGGCGGAACACACGAGGCGCACAGGTGTGACGGCGCCAGCGGGCGGGGAGGGGAGGGGAGGGCACTGTTTACACTGGCGCCAATCGCCGGTCAAGGTTCACCGGCCGCCGGCCAATGGCGGCGCCCGTCTCATTACGCGGGAGGCGGGCCGTCCGCGCACACAAAGGGAAGAACAAAACGCCGCCTCCCACCCCACCCCATCCCAGCTTCATCACCGCTCCTCCTCCTCCTTATCTTCCTCTTGCTTATTCCCATTCTCGTTCCGGGACTCATTCCCCTCCGGCCAGTTAATGGCTGCACTCGCGCCTATTACCGCGCGTTAGTGCGTCCGCTGGCAGAGGAGCGGCAGGTATATTCGCTCAGCCGGTCTACTGCTGCGGCTTGAAGTACATTTGCACTGCTGGCGCGCCTACCCGTTGCGCTTGCTGTAAACGCCACTTTGACACTAACGCTCTTGGAGACAGCTTGACGTAACTTCATAGCAGGGAGGAACATCTTAAGTAATGTATTGTTCGCTGAATGGAAGTGGAAGAGCCTGATACTAATGTAAAACTAAGTAAGACTAATAGTCATGTGCTTCACTAGCCGCTCTTCCTCATAGTAAACGCAAGTGACTTCAATTATAAAGGAAACGCTGTGCAGTTAACATTGACGAAAATGTGGTACAGCCATCTTCACTGACGCAAAAGCTCTACTTGGAGTACGTTGATGAGTTATTCAACACTTTATCTGTAGCTTAAAATTCGAGCCTCTGAAGTTAGCTTTGTAGTAGCGGATGACGTTACATGCAACTATTCGATTGTATACATTTTGTCAGATAAAGGAAAAAAAGGTGAAGCATCAGGTGGCTATTCTGCTCCTCTGTCAATCAACGGTATATACGGCGACCACCTGAAGTCTCCCTGATTACCGAATGTAATTAAAAAAAAAAAAAAAGAAAAAGACTATGAGACGTACGAGGTTTTTGCAGACAAGTAATGTCCCTGAATTTTTTATGTGAAAACTCTTTAATCTTTATAAATAAAACATTGCTCCTGTCGCACGGACATAGTTACGTTACACACTCAACCGATATTGAGAGCAGAATAAAAAAATCGGAGGCATAAGTTTTCAGCACGCTCTCGTAGATACTTACGACGTGCGGCACCGTGTAAGGAAACTCAAAAAAATTTTGGACAAGAAATTAATGCACTTCTGCATACGCTTCTTTCGTAACCAGTAAAATGTCTAGACGATACTCCGTCTCAGGCTTTTCCATCCACAATTCATCTGTGGAGGCCGCAGAGGTCACGTGTATTTCACGTAACCCGACGGGAAGAAATCCGGAGAGGTTATGCTTGGAGGTAGCAGTGGCCACTTGGCTGGTCCATCGAGTACCTCAGTTGCACAAAACACAGAAACTCTGCGAGCCCTTTCCCTTCAATGATTGTACAATTTGAACTTTGTAAGCGTCCAATAACAGTCGTTTATGCCGCACCTTGTGAACTCTTGAGCGAGTGTGTTCAGCTCTCGTGATGCTCGGCAAACTGACGTTGATGGGCTTCTTTCGAAGGTCTCTCTTGTCTCCTCTATCATTTTGTCAGGTGTTGGCTTCCTGCAAGAACCTGACAGACTGTTTACGCTACCAGTGGGTAAGAAGTTTGTCTTACTAAGCCTTAACGTCTTAACGTATGGTGATTCCCTTCGAAATTCACTTTGGAAATTTCACTGCGCAGCAATGAGTCATTTTATTTCCCCACACCACACCAAGCATTGGGCTCTCTCCAGAGGAGTAGTGACTTCTGGTCATTATTTAGGGCATGAAAGAAATCAAAAGGAATTACTGAAAACTTTTTTAGGTGATTTACATCTGTAAACAGCAAGTATGATTTTTTAAAGATTGCATTTGGGAAGCAGGGAGGTTTCATGTGAACACTCTGTAATTATTCATTCGTTATGACGCCCTGGAGATGTCACTGCAGATCTCACAAAATAGTTTCTGTCTGATTGTAGCGGAAAAGGAATAATAGTAGTAACAATAGTACTTGGAACAAGGAAAACAATAGCCATGATGCAAACAAATCATGAACACAATATGAAAAACTGTGAGAAGATTTGTCGAAATAGGCAGATAACATCGCCTTTAGTAGCAAAACGATGGAAAAATTTTATTTTTCTTATTTTCTGGAGGTCTTTCCACATGACCGAAAATGGACTACAAAAGAAATATTTTGATATGTCTTTACCAGTAAGTAAATAATAATGAGAAAGACGGAAAAAATAAAGAAAGAAATGTGAAAAAGGAAAAAACTTCTAAGAATTGAAAACAGCAGAACGACAGGTTTTTGGACGAAAATAATACTTTTAAAAAGACGTAAAAAGCAAAAAATTCGAGCAGAGTGAACAAAAAAAGGCGAGCAGAACACGAAGAGAGTCTGAACTAATATCCGTATGATAGCTTAATGCTGTTTTCAATATGGGGTCCTTACCAGAAATTTTAAGGAAGTATGTCTTATATGACCCAAAAATTTCTACTCGTACGATCAGCATCTCTGTGGCATTCTGTAGGAAAAAAGTAACACTGTCAACGAAGCATTCACATGAAATTTAATGAAGTTTTTTTTACGAATTGATGAGTAAGTTGACAGCAATTATAAGTTATGACAGATTCCTGCAAATAATTGAATTCTCTCTAAACAAGTTACTGATTGTTTTCCACTTGTCTTTTGTTTATCCATTCCTGAATTTTCTTACTAAAATAGGAGTATGTATTTACATTACAGCTGGTTGTAACCAAGCGTAATCAATAGTCCTGAACTCAACTTTCATAGCTGGATGAATCAACTTTAAGGTAAGTAAACTATACTTTGACAACGGCCAAAACTGTCTTCAAGCTTTCTTTTGTTATCAGCGTATGTAATGAAACGCCTAAAACAACACAACACATCTTTTACAGTTAATCCTGCTCTTCTGTTAAAATACGCATCGGCAAAATATTTATAAAAGTGTTGTTCTTATAGTCTGTATTCTCCGGTATTTACACTAGCCTATGCGTTTGTATTATTTGGCAGCTCAGAATCAATTGACATGGAGGTATGCGGCTTTTGCTGTTAATTATACAGAGCTAACTTCGGAAGCAATGTTTCTAATTTTTATTTAATTGCACAAAAGATATCTCGTTTAAGAATTATACCAAGAACTGTAGGATGGGCTAAATCGCGTCTTCAGATGTAGGGATGAAATTTAGAGTTTCAGTTCAGTAAACTCGTTTGGAAATTCCCCGAAACGCTACCTTTAAAATGACGCATTCTCTTGAACTCGTGTTACACGGTTGTAAGTTACCTTGTAAATTATCATTCTTGGTCACAACCGCACGAATTCGTCTTTTTGTGGAGGAAACTGGTTTTATTCTTATTTTCATCTAACGTCGGCCGGTTCGATAATGCAGCCGAAACCGCCGTTCTACGTAACAATTCTCTCTCTTACAGCAGCAAAAAACAATTAACAGTGAAGTTTAACAGTGAATCATTGATCGGAATGCTGCAAAAATAGATCCATGGTGGGAGGGACTGGTAGGCTCGTTTTGAGTCCTTCACACTGCTGCTGAAATTACTGTACAATGTGGAACTAGGAGAAAATCTGCTTGTAATTATCAGAATATTTACGGTATCATATGCACCAAATAATGAGGTATTGTGTACAGCAACAAAAGGGCAGCGATTCCGTGAATAGAGTGAGAATATGTGACGAATGAACACAAAAAAGTGCTTATAGTGGTTTGTGAACGGCCACATAGGGTGGATAAAATTAAAATTCGCTTTCCCATATAAGCGAAACACCGTAAATATTGTTTAAAGGAAAGCCAAAAATATATTATTTTACGATTTTAATATTTGCGATGTGCTTCCTTCTCATACGCTTCTCGTTACAGATGTGTTAAAAGTCACCTATATTTTCAGCAACACCCGGCAAATGTTTGTGTCAATGAATTACAGGGATGTGTTCCTTACATACCCCTATTTCTCTTACACACATTTGAGAAGCAGTCAATACAGGATGCACGAAGGACATGTTGAATGATATTATATGTGGTTCTTAAGATCGGAATTTCAAAGCGACGAATGTATTTTTCGTATTCAGGTACAACAAACCACTGGATAAATTACCGTTATAAAGGGTTTTCAATATATTTTTGTAACTCAGTTTCCTGAGAAGAAAGCAAAATAAAGACTTTACATGCGGATATAAAAGACTTAACATATTTATTGGTTAAATAAAGACGCCATTTAGGTACATCCGTGACTTGTTAGTGGATCCGGGAAGGTACCATTCTGAACAGAAACTCCTGTGCAGTAAAGTACCAGTTGTGTGAAATAATAAATTGTATCTTCTCACGAGTGCTGAAAATTACTAATAATAAACAGCTGTGACTGGAATTGTTGTTGTTGTTGTCTTCAGTCCTGAGACTGGTTTGATGCACCTCTTCATGCTACCCTATCCTGTGCAAGCTGCTTCATCTCCCAGTACCTACTGCAACTACATCCATCTGAATCTGCTTAGTGTATTCATCTCTTGATCTCTCTCTGCGATTTTTACCCTCCACGCTGCCCTCCAATACTAAATTGGTGATCCCTTGATGCCTCAGAAAATGTCCTATCAACCGATCCCTTCTTCTGGTCAAGTTGTGTCACAAACTTCTCTTCTCCCCAATCCTATTCAATACTTCCTCATTAGTTATGTGATCTACCCATTTAATCTTCAGCACTCTTCTGTAGCACTACATTTCCGAAAGCTTCTATTCTCTTCTTGTCCAAACTAGTTATCGTCCATGTTTCACTTCCATACATGGCTATACTCCATACAAACACTTTCAGAAAAGACTTCCTGACACTTAAATCTATACTCGATGTTAACAAATTTCTCTTCTTCAGAAACGCTTTCCTTGCCATTGCCAGTCTACATTTTATATCCTCTCTACTTCGACCATCATCAGTTATTTTGCTCCCCAAATAGCAAAACTCCTTTACTACTTTAAGTGTCTCATTTCCTAATCTAATTCCCTCAGCATCACCCTACTTAATTCGACTACATTCCATTATTCTCGTTTTGCTTTTGTTGATGTACATCTTATATCCTCCTTTCAAGACACTGTCCATTCCGTTCAGCTGCTCTTCCAAGCCCTTTGCTGTCTCTGACAGAATTACAATGTCATCGGCGAACCTCAAAGTTTTTATTTCTTCTCCATGGATTTTAATACCTACTCCGAATTTTTCTTTTGTTTCCTTTAATGCTTGCTCAATATACAGATTGAATAACATCGGAGAGAGGCTGCAACCCTGTCTTACTCCCTTCCCAACCATTGTTTCCCTTTCATGTCCCTCGACTCTTATAACTGTCATCTGGTTTCTGTACAAATTGTAAATAGCCTTTCGCTCCCTGTATTTTACCCCTGCCACCTTTAGAATTTGAAAGAGAGTATTCCAGTCAACATTCTCAAAAGCTTTCTCTAAGTCTACAAATGCTAGAAACATAGGTTTGTCTTTCCTTAATCTTTCTTCTAAGATAAGTCGTAAGGTCAGTATTGCCTCACGTGTTCCAGTATTTCTATGGAATCCAAACTGATCTTCCCCGAGGTCGGCTTCTACTAGTTTTTCTATTCGTCTGTAAAGAATTCGTGTTAGTATTTTGCAGCTGTGGCTTATTAAACTGATAGTTCGCTAATTTTCACATCTGTCAACACCTGCTTTCTTTGGGATTGGAATTATTTTATTCTTCTTGAAGTCTGAGGGTATTTCGCCTGTTTCATACATCTTGCTCACCAGATGGTAGAGTTTTGTCAGGACTGGCTCTCCCAAGGCCGTCAGTAGTTCCAATGGAATGTTGTCTACTCCGGGGGCCTTGTTTCGACTCAGGTCTTTCAGTGCTCTGTCATACTCTTCACGCAGTATCGTATCTCCCATTTCATCTTCATCTACATCGTCTTCCATTTCCATAAGATTGTCCTCAAGTACAGCGCCCTTGTATAGACCCTCTATATACTACTTCCACCTTTCTGCTTTCCCTTCTTTGCTTAGAACTGGGTTTCCCTCTGTGCTCTTGATATTCATACAAGTGGTTCTCTTTTCTCCAAAGGTCTCTTTAATTTTCCTGTATGCAGTATCTATCTTACCCTAGTGAGATAAGCCTCTACATCCTTACATTTGTCCTCTAGCCATCCCTTCTTAGCCATTTTACACTTCCTGTCGATCTCATTTTTGAGAC
This sequence comes from Schistocerca gregaria, assembly GCF_023897955.1. Classification (NCBI taxonomy): domain Eukaryota; kingdom Metazoa; phylum Arthropoda; class Insecta; order Orthoptera; family Acrididae; genus Schistocerca; species Schistocerca gregaria. The sequence continues at coordinate 296,584,726 of NC_064922.1, forward strand.
GTTTGTATTCCTTTTCCCCTGCTTCATTTACTGCATTTTTATATTTTCTCCTTTCATCAATTAAATTCAATATTTCTTCTGTTACCCAAGGATTTCTACTATCCCTCGTCTTTTTACCTACTTGATCCTCTGCTGCCTTTACTACTTCATTCCTCAAAGCTACCCATTCTTCTTCTACTGTATTTCTTTCCCCCATTTCTGTCAATTGTTCCCTTATGCTCTCCCTGAAACTCTGTACAACGTCTGGTTCTTTCAGTTTATCCAGGTCCCATCTCCTTAAATTCCCACCTTTTTGCAGTTTCTTTAGTTTTAATCTACAGTTCACAACCAATAGATTGTGGTCAGAGTCCACATCTGTCCCTGGAAATGTCTTACAATTTAAAACCTGGTTCCTAAATCTCTGTCTTACCATTATACAATCTATCTGATACCTTTTAGTATCTCCAGGGTTCTTCCATGTATACAACGTCCTTTCATGATTCTGAAACCAAGTGTTAACTATGATTAAGTTGTGCTCTGTGCAAAATTCAACCAGGCGGCTTCCTCTTTCATTTCTTAGCCCCAATCCATATCCACCTACTACGTTTCCTTCTCTCCCTTTTCCTACACTCGAAATCCAGTCACCCATCACTATTAAATTTTCGTCTCCCTTCACTATCTGAATAATTTCTTTTATTTCATCATACATTTCTTCAATTTCTTCGTCATCTGTAGAGCTAGTTGGCATATAAACTTGTACTACTGTAGTAGGTGTGGGCTTCGTATCTATCTTGGCCACAATAATGCGTTCACTATGCTGTTTGTAGTAGCTTACCCGCATTCCTATTTTCCTATTCATTATTAAACCTTCTCCTGCATTACCCCTATTTGATTTTGTGTTTATAACCCTGTAGTCACCTGACCAGAAATCTTGTTCCTCCTGTCACCGAACTTCACTAATTCCCACTATATTTAACTTTGACCTATCCATTTCCCTTTTTAAATTTTCTAACCTACCTGCCCGATTAAGGGATCTGACATTCCACGCTCCGATCAGTAGAACGCCAGTTTTCTTTCTCCTGATAACGGCATCCTCTTGAGTAGTCCCCACCCGGAGATCCGAATGGGGGACTATTTTACCACCGGAATATTTTACGCAAGAGGACGGCATCACCATTTAATCATACAGTAAAGCTGCATACCCTCGGAAAAAATTTCGGCCGTAGTTTCCCCTTGCTTTCAGCCGTTCGCAGTACCAGCACAGCAAGGCCGTTTTGGTTGTTGTTACAAGGCCAGATCAGTCAATCATCCAAACTGTTGCCCTTGCAACTACTGAAAAGGCTGCTGCCCCTCTTCAGGAACCACACGTTTGTCTGGCCTCTCAACAGATACCCCTCCGTTGTGGTTGTACCTACGGTACGGCTATCTGTATCGCTGAGGCACGCAAGCGTCCCCACCAACGACAAGGTCCATGGTTCATTGGGGGGGGGGGGGGGGGGAGGGGGGGGGTTATGTGAGTTAATTTCTTTTCTAGACACAGCAGGTAGAGTTGTAAACTATTTATCGCAGATGACACATTGGTGGATAGTGCTACGCTATGAAAAAAGAAAATATGAAAGTAAATCGTTGAAGGTTTTATTCAACGCTGAAATGAATTATTTTCATTCGTAATTTTGTTTATTTTTTTAAAAAGGTTTGATTGGTAAAGGAGAGTGATTTGCGCAGTATGCTAGTAACATTTATTTCATAACTATTCGAATCACGAAGTAGGGAAAAGGAAGATTAAAGCTTAATATCCCGCCTACGACGAGTTCTTTAGAGACGAAACACAAGACCAGATTAGAGACTGATGAAAGAGATGGGAGTATTGCTGTTTAAAGAGAGTACCGCGATAAGCGCCTTGAGTAATTTTGGGAAAACAAATAGAAATGCAAATAGTCTACACGGACGATTGAACCTCTCTAATCGAGAATGCGAGGCCAATGTTTTAATTGCTTCGCCATCTCACTCTGTTGCGACAATAATGAGTCTAACTCTTACATTTAGACTGCAGACTGCTTCTGCAGATATGCGTAGGCAATGGCGACTAAAAGAGTTAAAATAACTTAAATATTATTACTTCACAAGTTGCCCCGTCAGTCTTTACCCTGTGGTTGATTATACACAGTTCTCCATTCCTGACAACTGTTGAGAATAAATTTTGCAACCCACGTAAACGATAGTCCACCTTAGACCATTTGTTTTTCTCCTTCTACCGTTCCTTCAACTGCAGTTTTCAGCAACGCGTCATGCGACTACTCTACTTTTTATTACTTTTTTATTGGGATATATTGATTTAAGGTGGTAGATGATAATGTATTGAACTACTGAGTTTCGATAAACATTTACTTATTTCGAGCGTGATTACAAATCGATCAGTATCTACTTCTGAAATTGAGCAACAAGGATCCAAATCATATAAACTTAACGAAAGTGCCTGGATTTCAGATGTGATTAGAAACATTTCAAATATTCAAGATCACTCTGTGAACAACGACTGATTGTCAGCATAGCTTTCACTACATGAGTTTTTCCTGTCTTCCTCTAACCGACAGTTCTAGCCGGGTAAGGAGAAAAAGATGTCAACGTCCAACAGAAGTCAACGCTTTTCATTTTCGAATGTACCAAAAGAAAAGAATTACGAAAAAAGTCTGAAATAATCTGTATAATCAAAAAGACTATTTAGAAAAGTGTAATTTTTTCACAAAAAGAATACATTGTCTTCTGTGCAAAGTAACACTGATTGGAGACTTGTTTGTATTAGTACCGAATTCACTGCTGGGATTCAAGCTGAATGATACAAAGTATTGTTTTAAGTGAATTACGTTTTTTTATTATAGATTGTTATTTTGTTCTATCTGTTATAAAACGTTCTTATGTTGAAATTTTACTGTAATATTATTGCAGGATTTCATTTCCCGTCAGAGCCAACACGTTATGTACCATCTTATTCTAACAGAACCTGTGCCAACTACCAGTTGCAATTTGTTACTTTCGTTTCAGCTCGAAGACATCTGATACGAGTTCTCCAGCGATAACATTTGTCTTGCAGATTGGAGTGTTGTGATTTAATGTATCCAATGGCACTGACGCCGTTCACCCAAAATAGTATTTAATTTTATTTATTTATTGTTTAATTAGCTGAACCGGACAAGGAGCAACAGATGCCAAAATATACCACAAAACTTTCACAATAATATTAGTTGTCATTAACAATAATAATAACAATAAATGCCAATAAAAATTATGTTAGCATAATTGAAGCCCTGGTTAGTGTTATCAAAAGCTGAACCGGTACTGAAACGGAAGAAAAATGAAACGACATTGATTGACAGAATAGAGGTCTCAGTTGACTTGAGGGAGGAGGGAGGCGGAGAAAGAGTAGTGGGGGAGGAAGGCTGACAAGAGTGAGGTGCAGACAGGTTTATGGAAGACATAGCTCTTGTTATAGAAGGAGGACCAGTAAATATCTTTTGAAGTTTGAAAGGAATTTAATGTCTCGGATACTTTGAGAAGGAATGTTCCGAAATTAGGGTACTGATACTTCTGAGAAGATGACTCTGTTGTGTAGTGGCACAGAGAGAATTTTAATTTGTTGCTAACGTGTATTCCTGCTGTGCTGTTCATATAGCAGTGTAAGAGTTGAAAATATTAAGAGGGAGTGGAATAACTGAGAAGACAATAGAGAAAACAATAGAGAAAACATATGATCGAAATAGCATACGTGACAAACGTATCGCACACAAACATTCATCGTCAGTTCGAGGCGCCGTGAGTTCTCTTACAAAAATACTTGGAAAATACGATTACCAAAACGATGTATGGAGGGTATTACTGAGTTTACGAGTTCCTTTTCAAGCTCGAGAATAAATAAATTTTTATATTTCGATAGTGGATGAAATGACGCCAACACCTTCTTACAGACTGCGGTTCTGTGTTCAGTCTAGCCTAAGTGGTGGTCCAGCATTACCCCCAATTTCTTTGCAAAAAATGAATAAGTTATTTCTGTGCCGTTTAGGCTTAAGTGCAGAAGGAGATTCTCTGAATCGAGAGTCTTTCGTGAGATTGCTTGTGTTTTAGATGAGTTACGTTTCTACGTAAGCATTTCTCCTGCAACATAAACCAAAGTTAGAAATACACACACATTTTCACATGCGTGCGTTTACAGAAATAAACGAACTGCAGCAAAATTTTGGGTCAAATTTTCCAGGAAGTCATTCTCTATTGCAGAAATGAGACACCTGATAGTTTTTTTTTATCAGTATTTTCTTGCGCAGCTTATCTTTGGTTTAATCTAAACATGAGCAAAGAATAATCTCACTATTACACGTCGTCCCAATTTTATTTCCCTGATATGTGTCCTACTGACATATCTGGACCAAAAAACGAAAATACGAGATTGGAGTTTAACATCTTTGGCCTTAGGAAAGGTAAAGGGACAAGAGAGGCAGTTCTGACGTTGTGGTTGATAATGGAGGCAAGACTTAAGTAAAATCAAGACAGGTGCATAGAATTTGTCAACCAGGAAAAAGCGTTCGATAGTGACAAATGGTGGCAGATGTTCGAAATTCTAAGGAAAGTAGGGATAAACAATAGGGAGAGACGGGCAATATACAACATATACAAGAGCCTAGAGAGGTTAATAAGAGTGGAAGCCCAAGAACGAGGCCGGCCGAAGTGGCCGTGCGGTTCTGGGCGCTGCAGTCTGGAGCCGGGCGACCGCTACGGTCGCAGGTTCGAAGCCTGCATCGGGCATGGATGTGTGTGATGTACTTAGGTTAGTTAGGTTTAAGTAGTTCTAAGTTCTAGGGGACTGATGACCTCAGACGTTGTCCCATAGTGCTCAGAGCCATTTTTGAACCAAGAACGAAGTGCTCGGATTAAAAAGGGTGTAAGACAAGGATGCAGTCGTCGCCCCCACTTTTCAATGTATACATTAAGAAACAGTGATCGAAATAAAAGAGAGGTTCAAGAGTAGATTTAAAATTGAAGGTGAAAGGATAGAAATGGTAAAATACAGTGACGGCATCGGTATCCTCAGTGAAAGTGAAAAAGAATTACAGAATCTGTTGAATGAGCAGTCTAATGAATACAGAATGTGGAATCAGAGTAAATCGAAGAAGCACGAATGTATTGAGATGTAGGAGAAATGAGAACAGCGACAAACATAAAATCTGGATTGATGGGCACGAAGTAGATGAAGTTAAGGAATTCTGCTACCCAGGCAGCAAAATAATCCATGACGGACGGAGCAAGGAGGACATCAAAAGCAGACTAGCACTAGCTTAAAGGGCATTCCTGGCCAAGAGAAGACTACTAGTATCAAACATAGGTGTTAATTTCAGGAAGAATTATCTGGGAATGTACTTCAGGATCACAGCAATCTGTGGTGGTGCAACATGGACTGAAAAAGAGGAGAATCGAAGGATTTGAGATGTGCTGCTACAGACTAATTCTGAAAATTAAATGGACTGATAAGGTACAGAATGAGGAAGTTCTAAGCAGAATGAAAACACTAAGAAGAAGAAGGGACAGTATGATATACTACCTGTTAAGAAATCAAGGAATAACGTCCATGGTACTAGAGAGAGCTGTTGAGGGTAAAAACTATAGAGAAAAACATAGAGTGGAACGCATCCACCAAATAATTGAGGACGTAGATGGCACGGGAGAGGATTTAGTGGCGGGCCGCATCAAACCATTCAGAAGACTGGTGGCTCAAAAAATAGAGAATCAGAGTATAAGAGACTCCATACAAGGTTGCGCTGGATAAGTATTACCAAGGAAATCAACCATGTCCTTTCCAAATGTACCGTTCAGGACTCACGAAAATCAAGGAAAACAAATCTTGATGCCCAGACGAGAGGTCGAACCCCATTCCTGTCGAATTTCTTAAGTGCTTCGTAACGTCGCTCGCTAGCAAGAAGTCGAAGAGTTTACTTGGGGGATGACATGAAAGGCGGTTTAGAGTAATCTAATTAAATTTATTTTGGAATGGAGACGTCATACATCACTATGCCATAGCTCGTTTGTACGCTGAATTCTATACAGAGTTATACTGAGCGAACAGAGAAGAAGAAGGACGATGCAAGTTGCGGGGAAGAGCGTGGCGTTCCAGAATAATGTGGCGTTCGCCTAGCGTAAAATGTGGTTACGACCGTCAGTCCCAAATGGCTGTGAGTACCTTCTGAAAGTGTGTCGCCTTCTCGTAGGCTGCGTTCTGGAATCCCGATGCTTGGCGTAACCCGGTTACGAAGAGTTAAACTGTGGTTACGAGCTGATGAGCGTTTGCAACATTAACTAAGCTGTCTGTGTAATTCACCTCCTGTCTGCTGGATTACAGGCCACAATGACCGACAGCGTTCGATCACGGCCTTCTAAAAACTGCCACGTATTATTAAAAAAATGGTTCAAATGGCTCTGGGCACTATGCGACTTAACTTCTCAGGTCATCAGTCGCCTAGAACTTAGATCTAATTAAACCTAACTAACCTAAGGACATCGCACACATCCATGCCCGAAGCAGGATTCGAACCTGCGACCGTAGCAACGTATTATTCACCATTAATCGCAAACATTCATGAGCCCTTACAGTAAGCTCGTTGCATAGTCACACATACCTTTTTCTGAAATATGCAAAACGGATAAGGGAAGAGATTAACTGAATTTGTTCAAACAGAATGAATATTTTAAGGCAAGGAATGGGAATATGCAACGTATCAGACTCTGTAGACAAATAAAACTGTCATCTTGACTGAAGAGAAAGGAATAATGAGGTTTAATGTCAACGACGATTTGATTAGAAACATAACTAAAGTGTGTATTGAATAAGGATATGGTAGGAAGCTGGCTGCGCGCTTTTCAAGGGAACTGTTCTGGCATTCGGCTTTAACGATTCAGGGAAACTGTGGAAAACCCATATATGAGAACCCAGTTCTCTCCAATGTGAGAACAGAACACTCAGAAATATTGCTTCTGGGCCACTTCAACATAAATGAATAAGCAGAATTCAGTACGTTAAGGGTTTATTAAGCATTGTACAAGCCATAAGAGCCTTGAAGAGATAAACAGAAGAAATGTGCACCGAACATCGCTAAAATTTCTTTTTAAATCCTAAAGCCATTTTATGAATATGACCACATAAGGGACAAGTATAGAATAGATCCAGGTATTTACACTCATTCCTCTCTTTACTTGTAATAAAAACGAATTGTCAGTTTTCTTTTCTGTTGCTAATCTTTCACTTGTTCCCATCTTCAGGTGATGGAGAAAATGTGAATTACATTTCGTACTCGTGCTTTGGGGAGTATTTGCTGTCTTCAACTTAATGAAAACGGCAAAGAAAAATCTACACATAAAACAGAAGCTCAACATCAATTCAAAATACGGAATTGCCCAACAACTCCGGAGAAACGTACGAACAAAGGGAAGCAATACTGTGCCTACGACTTACCGTAGATGACAGATTAAAGAAAGGCAAATCTACATTTATATCATTTGTAGATTTGGAAAAAGTTTTTGAAAATGTTTAATGGAACTCCTTTTTTATCGTTTTGAAGGCATTGGGGATAACATACCGAAAGTGAAAAGTTATTTACAGCATGTACAGAAACCAGACTGCAGTTGTGAGACTCGAAGAATATAAACTGGAAGTAGTAATTGAGAAGGGAGTGAGACGGGGTTATAGCCTCTCTCTGATCTTATTGAATCTGTATATTGAGGAAGCAGCAAAGGAAAGCTACAAGCAGTTTGGGAACGTAACTATAGTTCAAGGAAAAGAAATAATAACTTTAATATTAGCCGACGACATCGTAATTCTGCTAGAGACAGCGAATGACTTGGAGAAGCAGTTGACTAGTTTGGGTAGTGTTCTGAAAAAAAGTTATAAGATGCAAGATCAACAAAAGTAAAACATGGGTAATGGGAAGTAGTTGAGTTAAATCAGGTGATATCGATAGAACTGGATTACGAAATGAGACATTAACAGTAGTAGATCAGTTTTATTATTTGGACAGAAAAGTATCTGATGCTAACTGAAGTCGCGCGATATAAGATGCAAACTGGCAACTGAAAGAAAAACGTTTCTGAAAAAATGAAATTTATTAACATTTATTGTTATTGGTTATCTGTCTTGAGCTGACTGCAATCTAATTAAAATTATCAACATGGAATGTAATTTTTTACGTAGGATAGTCGTTTCTGTAGATATTTTTCTGGAGTACAGTCTTATACGGAAGTTAGGCGTGGACGTCGAAGAGTTCAAACGAGAAGACAATAGATGCTTATGTAATATGGCTCTATAGAAGAATGATGAAGATTAGACGGGTAGACTAAATGACTAATGAGGAAGTGCCAAATCGAACTGGAGATTAAAAAAAATGTGGCACAGCTTGACTAAAAGAAGACATGAGTCGATAGAAAATCGTTACAAGCATGAATTCTGCCCGTCAGATAATGTGAATCATAAATTATAACGCTATTGGAAGATGCCTCCTTCACAAAATTTCTTGCCAGAAATCTAATTTTCGGGAGGCTTCAAGTGAAAATACAGAGATGTAATAGAAGGAGCAAGCTGCTAAGAGAAGTAAATAGTGGGAACAAAAGGAAAAATAGAAGGGATAACGGTCGAGGTTTAACGTCTCGTCCAAAGAGAGGACACAAGAAATGAGCTCAAGCTGAAGGGTGGAATCATCTGAAGCGACGTAGTGGACGTAAGGAAGAACTAATTCAGAATAGTCGTATGTGGGTTTGATTCATACACTTTCCGTATATCCAGCTTAATCACAGAATATGAATCACATCATCTGCCGGCCGCGGTGGTCTCGCGGTTCTAGGCGCTCAGTCCGAAACCGCGCGACTGCTACGGTCGCAGGTTCGAATCCTGCCTCGGGCATGGATGTGTGTGATGTCCTTAGGTTAGTTAGGTTTAAGTAGTTCTAAGTTCTAGGGGACTGATGACCACAGATGTTAAGTCGCATAGTGCTCAGAGCCACATCATCTCGTAATAAGAAGAGTATCAGCCTTTCCCTGGTCTTATAATATTAAGCCGAAAGCAAATAAAGAGTTCCTGTAATTTTTAAAAGAAATCTTTTTAGCTTTGAGTGCACAAAATATTTTTTTATGAAGTACGCGACTTCAGTTTCGTCTTTTTCGCCCTTTTCAAATGGAACAATGCGAAGAATTTCGTTCGTTACCGTACGTCAAAAAAATCCCTAGTTTTTGTTTTCAAGGTGGCCAGAGAACTAAATTGCGTCCAAGACTTTGTAAATGTATATAGTAGCAACAGTTTTAAAAGTCGAAAGCGTCAGTGACGTCGTTTAAAAAGTTTCAGTGACTGCGAAAGATAATCGAGGAAAAAAATGGAGTTGTAATATTCAGTGCTCTGTGCAATATTCCGAGGGAGCTGTGTGGTGTGAAGTGGTGTCTTCCTTCTGAAACGAGAGCAGGCGCTAAATTTCCAGCTTCCCCTGGTGAGTTTTAGTGGGCCTGAATTGATATACAAGGATTAGTACAGGTTGTTTGTTCAAATGATACGACAAGAACGAAGCTGATCACTTAATATATAATGTGGTTCACGATACTTGTCCCTTCTTCAACGGATTGCTCCACTCTACTTCTATTAATGTTAGAAAAATGCGGCAATTGCATCTAAAGTAATTCGTCCTTCTTACTCTTCCCGTTAAAAACTGACAACTAAAAAGCACGGTAGACGTTATCCGTGAACTTAAGTGAGGGAAGAACATTACTTTCGGTGGTTACGAGGAGCACAAATTCAAAATAATCTTAAATCGAATGTGTGAAAATTAAGGAAAAAGGATATTAGGGTGTGATGTCCCGTAGATGACGAGTGAGTAGAGACGAAGCTCAGAAATACCGAACAGACAAGGAGGAAGAACGAAATCGACCGTGTCCTCTTGAAAGAAATCATACTGATATTCGCCTTAAATAATTAACGAAAATTAATTTATTATTGTTGCTCACAATCTTGACATCCACTATCTAGGATGTATTACTGATCTTGTTTCCACATAACTTCAATAGTTTTTGAGTAGTAATTATCTGACATTAATTTCTTGACTTGTATTTCGGTTTATAACATCTATAGAGAAATTGAAAATTGAATGACATTAAGCTACAAGTAACAAAAAGAATGACTTTCATTGTCAACATACCTTTTAAAGTATATATTGTGCGAATAGTATTCTGAACTTGAAAATACGAATACGACATTTGTTACTGGAAGTCACATTCCCTACTAAGACTTAAATTTTTGGGTTACGTCGCAGGTTCGAATCCTGCCTCGGGCATGGACGTGTGTGATGTCATTAGGTTAGTTAGGTTTAAGTAGTTCTAAGTTCTAGAGGACTGATAACCTCAGATATTAAGTCCCATAGTGCTCAGAGCCATAGAGCCAAATACTATTATTCAGAAGTAATTTTTAAGCAGACGATAACACCCGAGCCTCATAAATCGAATAATCGAAAGTACATATTTCTGGTCTTACGGGCCAACTGTCGTATTACAGTATAGGAGTACAAATCCAAGATACAAAACATGGCTGACATTGTGCGCCATGTGAAACCCTTAAGATACGGTTCGGCGTATTTAACAGTTAATATATTCCTGTGACCTACATTCAGCGCTTCTGTTCATCAACTGACGTTGGCATTCGTCAAAACAGTGGCAGAGAGAGTAACAAGGCGGCACCACTATGTGAACTACATGATCTTTACTTTCTCGGAGATATTGCCAGGGAAGTGAGGAGTATATTTATTTAGCTAAATGCTTGACATGTCAGTTAATAGTCAAATGGCTAAAATTTGTTACAAAAAATTCTTTATGACACTGGTCCCACACGAAGGAAAGGTCATTTTCCGATATAAGAAATCATTAAAAACAATAAACGGTTTTTTCAGAATTTAAAATATGAAGTACACGGCTAGATTACAATAGTTCCAAAAGGTGGGCATAAAGTACCCCCTCCCTTACTCCTTTGTATTGAGAGGGTAAGAGCACCGCTATAAAACCTAAATCTGTGCAGTTGGACAGTGACTTGGACCTCGGTGCTTTCGCCTGGGAGCCCGGAGCCATAATCACCGCGCCACCTCTCCAGGTGTGAGTAATTTCCAGGAGACGCAGAGCAATACAGGAACGCAAGGTGAAGGACCGCAGGGGCGTGGCAGTGAAGGAGAGGGCAGCAGCGAGTTAGCCGTCCCTGATCAGACACGGTTTGGCGTCAGGCGCCAGGTGTCGCCCGCAGGTACCCGTTCCTCGCTGTGTGACACGGGTATAGACAGCAGCTACACCTGTGAACACAGCCATTACATGAGTTACACCAGCATGTGACAACACTCCTCCCAGCATGTGGCCACAGAGTCATTTTTCAGATCATTCAGCGAGGAGGAAGCAGAATTAACGAAACATGTCTGAACCACTGTCTTTCCGATGATGACGCTGCAAATTTTACCTCTACAGCACAGAAATTTCAACGGCGACTGAGTGCAATTAGTTCTAAATAGGCCTGACATTCAATTACAAAGGCCAATAGTTGTTTTGCTGCCGGAATATTTGGAGCTGATTTCATACGAACTTGATGCCCTTATTCATAATTTTGATTTGCAGCTCCTTGTATTGGCCGTTTTTGCAGTTAAAGTTGTTGGATGTGAGGTCCGCCAGTTATCTGTAGTAATTAACACACAAGTGATCCAGAAAATTCATGCACGCTAAATGTAAAGGTATTTACAAAGAGAAACGATCTGTTGTTTGAACTAAAGATGCATATAATCTTATAATCATTTAACAAAAATGTTCACATTGCAGAATAAATAAAAACGAAAACCCACTGATGATGGCACAGTGGTGCCGAAACATGTTTGGGTACTGAGAGCCGGCCGGGGTGGCCGAGCAGTTCTAGGTGCTACAGTCTGGAATCGCGCGACCGCTACGGTTGCAGGCTCGAATCCTGCCTCGGGCATGGATGTGTGTGATGTCCTTAAGTTAGTTAGGTTTAAGCAGTTCTAAGTTCTAGGGGACTGATGACCTCAGAAGTTATGTCCCATAGTGCTCAGAGCCATTTGAACCATTATTTTTGGTACTGAGAAAAAACGGTGTTTCGCATAACTGGCGGACCTCACATCCAACAAATTGATACCCTTAATTCAAATACGACATTGGTTTCTACCTAGGAGTTCGAATTTGTAAGGTATAACATTTTAGTGAAATATTTGTTACAATATTTTAAGTTAAATTCTTGGATTCAATAAAGAAACAAAACACGTTGTTACTGTGTTATACAAATACTATTATATACTAAAATAAAGCGAAATGTCATCGATGAAACCAGCCGGTCGCTGAACGCTTCGGAAGCTTCTTTTTCGTCATATTTTTGAATGTAGTTTGGAAACCCATTTTTGAAACTGAAGCAGTAATCTCTCACCGCGTGTCCACCCCTTTTTCCTCCGAAGCGGTCCTTCATAGTTGCAATATATTGATGATGTATTTTAGCTTTTTCCTCACTAGTGTCTAAGTCACTCTGTAAATAGTGCACCTTAATACTCATGTTACACCCAAGGGGTTTGAAAGTGTTAAGCACCTCGTTAAAAGTCCAACATAATTTTCAGCTTCCCGGTAGCCCAGTAAATTTCCGATATCTGCGAAAAACGAAGTCAAAGATTTTCGCTCAGCGTAATTCATCGAATTTATGAAGACAGGATCTTTAATTAGTTGTCTTATTTGTGAGCCGCCAAATATTTCTGCATTAATTTTTTCCGCCTCAGCTGAGGGATTTTTCCCTATGTATGTGTAAAGCATGATCCGTTCTTATTAAGAGCGTTTCAAAACTAGTATTTCACAAGGACCAGCTTGATACATAGTGGAGGAACGATGATTTTCTGTCGTTCACCTAAGAGGTCGTTAATGACATCCATTCCCCAACGTCTACTCCTTTCTAATCCAATGACGTGTTTTGTCTCTTATATCACAGAGATATAAATGGGAAAGATCTTTTTTATGGCTACTTTTTTGTCTAAGTAGAAACTTTACCAGTCTTAAGTCCTCACGAATAACCCAATTTATGTTATCCAAGACGCAGTCTACGATGTCATGTTCTTTCCTTTTCTTTGAGTGAACGATTGGTTCTGAACCATTGCGTAAAAGGACATATTTCAAATTTTGCTCTGAGTTGTCAAAAACACCTGGAAAATATTGAGGAGTACCCATTTTTAAAGTTCTCTAATTTTGTCAGAAAATACCAGATTTTCTTCTTCAGACAAGAGGGGTGGCAAACTCTATCGTCTAGATCGGTAACAGGTAATTTTGATCCCTTGTTTAAGTAAATTTTTTCATTCATCCTGGAAGTCATTAATTCAGAAGAGTTTTTTGACAGGTTGAGATGTCTGTGAGGTCAGTTAACTCATCCTTGTTGAGACGTTGAGGAATTGATGATGACATCCTCCCATAATGAGTCACCTGTGTTACTATCACAGGGACAACACTGGTTATCACAACTGGTGAAACGTTGGACTCGGCATTTCCTCTGAGTTGGAGACCAGGCATCTTGCAGAGACTAAATCGGGATAATTCCATTTGCTGCGGATGTTTCTATTGATTCCAGTAGTACTTGTCAGGAACGGATAACAATCGCCGAAGTAGTTTTTGGATTTTCATCAAACAATCAGTACACCGAATTTCAGGGTTTTACTTTTTCCGGTAGTCCAGTATCGTAAATGTTCTGTACAAGTTTTACAGACCTGACACACTGCCCAAGTTTACACTGCCCAGGTTTTATGTTAATCACCAAGTCTAACACCAGAGTATCCAAGGTAAGCACTGTTTACAGTCACTATCAGTTTTTCTGTTTTCATCCACTGTGTATTCTCTGTGTACGTAGCGAAACACGTCAGTCACTCTACTTATTTTATCTGAACTCTCTTTATTTCTATACAACAATAAAGGAAAACAATTAAGGTTAACCTTATAACAACACTTTCTGACGTACGATTATCATGCAGGCCATCTTGGTTCTACCCTGTACAGCGAGAACTCACAAACTTACCTCAGCTCTAGCACTGAAGGTAATGCAAGTTCCCGGGTGCCTATTCCAGCTGGTAGATTTTCCCGTATCTAACTCGAACATATCTAACGCACCATTCTGAAGCGTGACCTCGTGCAAGAGCAAGAAAATTAATGTGACTACGTAGATATACACGAAGACGGGCCCACAGGGTCTGAAATGCATAGCGATATGTAATACGTAAAACACAAAATGTTAGTGACTGAAGGCGTTATTTAACATATGTTCATTGTGAAACTAAATAACCTTCCAAGATTAGGAGTCCAGTATGGCTGAAATGCAAAAGACACAGTCAGTGCGTATTATATTTTATGACAATTTATACTTCATTAAAATATGGAGTAATTTCGGATTGTAAGAGCGGTCTGACAAGGAGACTGCATATAATCAAAACTGTTCTTCAGCGTTAATTGCGATTATTTTAATTTTATTTGCAAGTACAAGAAAATGTGTGTTTTGTCACAAAACGCGTTTCGATTTGTTGAAATATTACACATCAGTGGTCTGTAACAAAAGATACTTACGATTTGGCTTCCTTTCTACAGCGCAAAACAGTTCATTGTAAGATGTTGATTTTAGGTACTGCGTTTCAAGCCCGCATTTTCTCTCACAATAGGGAACGACATCCGCTTTCACGTTCTTAGGTTTTTTCTTCGTTTGACATTGCTGATTCTGATCTAATCCCGCACTGCTTTGTAGAACTATGCATTTTGTGATGTTAAACAGAACAATATGCAATATCACCACTACTTATTTGTATGTATCTGGCTGAAGATGTATCATGTAGTGGTGCCAACTTTATTATTAGTTTTTCTTCGATCTAAAACGGTATCCCTTTCCTGCAGTTTGTCTTTTGTGTGTTATTCCATTTAATTATATCACTACGTATTTATTTGATGTGTACGATAAATGAAGGATTACTGATGAAGTTGAAAATCTGAAAGAGAGCAGGCGGTTGGGGGCCGGTGTTAAGAGGCAAAGATGAGTGAACAGTAACTGAAAAATATTGCTATGGAGAGTGGGTTGGAGGGACGAGGGTGAGGAGGAAGAGGTGAAATAAAATGTGTGTTTTTTTTTGGGGGGGGAGGGAGGTAGAATGAGAGCGAATTTCTTTTCTTGTGCACTTTTTCAATTATTTTATACAGAGTCTGGTTTCCAATATTTATTCGGTCATCAAGTATCTATTGACTGTGTGTTAATGCTTTGTGTAAATGGAAGTTTTCTTGGAGAGGGAGGAGTTGTCTGTCTTTACTGATTTTTATAACGTTCATGTCTTTTGCTGTATATCTTGGTATATGGTGTCCCTGTTTAAGTGGTCTGCAAATGTTGAATGATTTGTACCATATTTCCATGCCCTGATGTGCTTTTATTTTGAGTCAAACGTCTTGCCAGTTCACCACAATGACGATTTATCACAGTCCCTGGAACTGAGCTGATAGATACCAGATTGTTGGTATCTGTCTGTTTTTAATTTTAGTTTTAGGCAGGTGTTTCTATATTCAGTTATTTGTTTTTAGGCAAAGTTTATACCCTGTTTCTTTAACGTATTGCTTGTTGTAGTAGGTTATTGTGTGCCATTTTCTTGTGTCTGTGCTGCTTGTATATGTTGATGTGATTTGGTTTGTTTGTTTCATTATTTGTGTCTTAATGTTCTTGTTAAGTTTGTCTACTTGGGTTTCCTTGTATCTGCTATTTACTGCTATCTGTCTTGTAATGCCTAGCTCTCTTTGGGAACCGGAAGTGTTGAGGGAGATCTTATTGAGTCTGTTAATACGTATCTGATTGCAGCTTGCTCGTGATTCTGCATGTGGTTTGAGACTGCATTTCTTAGTGTGTCTGATGTCACGGGTTTTCGGTACATGTCAAAGGTGGATTTGTGATTGTCTTTTGTTATCATATCATATTAGAGAAAATCGATCTTTTTTTAAACCACACCTACATTAGACTTAAGCAGTTTAGAGAAACCATGGAAAAATAGGTCCGGGTGTCACGACGGAGCTGAATCGCCGTGCTCCCGCGTGCTTTAACCACTGCGTCGCCTCGCTCTGTGGCCGTTTACGTTTATGTTCATAGTTATAAATTTAAATACCCTTACTACATAGGTAAATGTAGTAATTTGTAAAACAACAAGTACTCCTTCCTTGAGGTGAACAGACTCTCGGCCGCTGCTCACGTTTCATTATTCACAGTAAACGTTTTCGTTCGTCCTTATAAACACAGCCCGGAACCATCATACAAATGATAGGTAACGCTAAGGTTTCTACTTACATTTTGGTAATTATTAGAATGTGTAAGGTTAAAGCACAAGTATGTCTAAACGTCTGCTATTATTGAAAACTGTGCGTTTATGATTCGTTACACTATGTGTTTCCTTCGGTTTTGAAATACAAACCCAAATTATAAGCTGCGCTAAACTTTACCACAACACTTGAGCTCGTATTCCATTTCATAAGCCTCCGTCAGTTGTCAGCGAGACCTGAGAGTCGTGGACGAGTACTGCTTCCCATTCATTTCTATGCCCCAGGAACACAATGTGTCGACGTCTTACCATCGTCTTCAAAGCGTACTACGTACGTAGCAGCAACTTTTTAACTTGCGTCAAGTGAGCCTGTGCATGGGAGAGATACCGTGACTGCGGCATAATATTCGGCGGTCTACTTCAAGAGTTACCTCTGTTTACAAAAAATTAAATTAAAAATGAGGCATTTTCCGGAAGAAAGGCTCTTAGGACTAGATGGTTATATGAGAAAGGACAGTTTAAATACTTACGTTTAGTAATTGTTACTAACAATTTCATTCTAATATATCAGTACAAGTATGTTTTAATTGGATGACTACTACTATTAAGCAAATCTTTCCTAATACTAAATGTTTCAATGTGAAAATAATATTTCTGATAAACATTTATAGGCCCTTTTTCCATAAACCAGTGCCAGTAATTTATAATGCGCAAACATTCCTTTTATCCAATTTTATTATAGCATTTAGAACACACTGAACATAGCTGTAATATTAATATTATTCGTAATAATACCTACGATCAGGGAATTCCTAGAAATGAGCAAAAATGAAATACCCGAATTATAATACTGTCGTCGTTTCCTACCTATTACCACTATTTTGTGTTGCATAACCTCGAAACACGATTCTTCGTAATATGAACACATCACTAACTGACGGTGCACCAAGTAAGCTGACCGGCACGTAAGCATTCGCTACATTCAGCTACACACTCATCAAGAAAACGCTGCCTTGACCTCTAGGACTGATGTAATTCAGTTTTCCCGGAGAAAACATTCCCACATCGCGATACTGTGCTAGATTTGACTAACAAATTTCGAAATACGGGTTCACTGACAGATGCACCGAGAAGTGGTCGTCCTAGCCTTTTGTCTGAGGATACATTATGTGGACTACTGCAAATCCATTGCGTATTCACGAGGAACCACTTCATTCTGCGAAAATAGGAGTTTGGATCGCAATTTCTAGACGTCAGATTGTGGGTCCCATATTTTTCAACGAAACAATAAACGCACAACGATACTGGAGTGATATTCTGTACTCATTCATGGGAGAACTTGTGTTAAGTGAAATACTGAACGGTTATTTTCAACAAGATGGTGCAACCGCGCATACAGCTCGCGTTTCACTGTCACTCCTTAGTGATGTTTTTGGTGATCGCATAGTTTCACAGGGACTTTTGCCTCTACGATCGCCTGACCTAACACCACCTGACTTTTTCTTCTGGGGTGCAGCGAAAGCAACTCCCCTATCGTCCAAAATCCGTCGATGAATTGATAACTGCTACATCCACTTTCACTGATTCTTTTACAGAACAAATGTTGCAACTTGTGTTTGGAAACATTATTAGACAAAGTGAACAGTGTATTCAACAACAGGGGGGCGACACTTCCAACATTTAATGTGAAAATTTGTAAGCAAAAATGAATACTTTATAAATTAATAACTTGCATTTCACTGAGTTTCATTTCGGTATATTCACTGCGGCGTACGGCACTCGCGGCTAACAATCATACAACCCTGCGGCGAGACTTTTTGAACACCCCATACGATAAGTATTTCTCAATTTCATTTCTTCGATGAAGGAAATGTATTATATTTTCCGGTTGGCTAGATCCGCTAGTTGACTGAGGGAAAGTGAAAGATACAGGGGTACTTCGGCAAGCAAGTCTTACAGCTGTTCCTAGCTAAAATGCTAAGGCTCTATCTAGGTACACTGGCAAACGAGTGCTCTCAGAGACAGTGTCCTATGTTCTGGCAAGAGCCTCACAGAGAGCAGAAGAAGGTATTCGGCGAGCCGTAAACTCCCATAATGCGGAGCAGCGTAAAATACGCTTTCAAAACACAGATCTTAAGGGGATGAGAAATACGACGCAGTCAGGGCGAGAAGAATCTGTGCAATCAAAAAAGGTCAGCAGTAGCAGATGTTTAAATTCTGTAAAGGAGGCCAAATCGTGAAACGATTCTCATGGTACAAGAGAAATTCTGCTTGCCTCCGCACTATAAGAAAAAGATGTGTATCACTGGTTAATCGCAGCAGAAGGGAGTATGTTGGTAATGCTATAAATTTTTCATTGGTCAGAAGTCGGAAGGTCTACCCCAATTGGCAAATGAAAATATGATCCTGGCAGAACTAGGAAGATTTTGAGAGGCACGTCGCCTTAGGTCTCCAGAGAAGAGAAACGTCATCTTAGATCTCTATAGAGGAGACAAGGCTGGTGCTGGACTGCGTCCACCCTTTCCAGATGAGCTTTAGATTGATGGTAAGCATGAGCTGCATTTACTTGCATCGTCATGAGGGGACCGCGAACATGTTCGTATCAAGTTGGGGCTTTGCTTTTCTAAATTAGTCCACGCAGTCACTTAGTTAAACTGAAAATGTGCTTAGGCAGGTGAACTGGTGCAAACATATACTTTTGTGGGTCTATTCATTAATCTGTTGCTTCATTCAGCAGTAATTCGCAGTTTACGTGGATGTAGCTATCATTTCCCTTCCAATTTCACCACTGTGCAAAGATCTTATTGCGTTTCTTTAATAATTCATTTGAGCCTTTCTGAATTTTGTAATTATCTGTTTTGTCTCTTCAATGAATTGACTCAAGTTAATGCATCTTAATAATAAATAGGTTTTTATTGTGACCTTCGGTTTCATTTCGTAGCTCGATGAAACTCATTATATCTATGTGAGCTACGGTACCCATAGTTCGTTTTTGATTCTGTCAACCCTGTTGAAATTCAGATACTTACGAATTTCCGTTATGCGACTTTATTACAGCATTCCACATGATATGTTCACTATACAGTTCATATGTTTTTTGCATCTCTGGGTTATGACAAATGCTCGATGCTCAACCGTAGTTCCACGTAAGGAACTGTGCAAGACACAGCTATGTCGTTTGCTGCATTTGGTAGTTCGAGTTATCAAGTTTTTATGGATACACTTTCAGGTGTGCTCTGAAAGCACATGATTATTCCTCTCTTTCTCATTATAAATGGCACTGAGCACTATGGGACTTAACTTCTGAGGTCATCAGTCCACTAGAACTTAGAACTACTTAACCCTAACCAAACTAAGAACATCACACACATCCATGCCCGAGGCAGGATTCGAACCGGCGACCGTAGCGGTTGCGCAGTTCCAGACTGTAGTGCCTAGAACCGCTCGGCCACCCCGGCCGACGGAGCACATACGGAAGTGTATCTATAGAAAACATTATGAGCTAAGTTACCAATTGCAACAAACAGCGTATCTGCATCTAACACGCAAACCGAAGAAAAAAAAAAAGCAACCAAGATCAGTGTTCTGGGCCAGATTGACAGATGGGGACCGACCGACCACAGGTTCATCCTCAGCCAAAGGCATCATTTGGCTCCGGTGTGGAAGTGCAATGGGTCATCACACCACTCTCCCTATGACTGATGCATTTCTTGATCTTGATGCCGCTAGCTCTAAATCGAATAGTTAAACAATTGGTATCAAAATGTTGAGTGAACCCTGTTCCAGTGACATACTTGTTAACTTCGATGTGACATAGTTATTTACTAACAGCCCAATATTAGGAACAATGGAGATTATAAGTTAGAAAGTTGCTCCAGATATTTGTGAGTTGACTGATTTACGCCTTCGATTGAAATATTTTAAGTACAAAGGTGAATTCTATGAGTAGTCTGACGTCGCCAGTTGCAGCTGACATTTATATGGAATACTTTCAACAATTAGCGTAAGTAGTAGTCCTTTGAAGGCTTCCTGCTGGCTCTTGCATGTGGAGTCACTTTCGTTAAACGGCCACACAGTAAAGAAGAACTTCATAGGTTCCATAATTTGTTAGATGGAATTCACCCCAAAATCAATTTGGAGGCTGAGCGTGTGGTCGGTCTCCGTTCCTATATGTGTTGTTATATAGAAGATCTGACAACACTTTAGGACACAGCCTACTAACACAAACACATTAAGACGCCACTTTTCACCACCACCCAGCATAGAAGCAACCAGTGCCCAGTACTCTATCATCAAGTGCCTTCGGTATCATCGATGACAAGAGCTTGGAATCGGAGTTACATTTTTTTAAAAGAAGACAGCGAAGGCCAATGGCAATGCCAGTTTCTCCATAGCCAGGGCTTTTGAGAGAAATGTTAATTATGCTAATAGGTTTGACGAGGAACTGCCTTCTCATTCTGTTGAGTAACCGTTTGTATCCAGGACATAAACAGAATTCAAAGGAAAAATGGTATTGAGACAACTTTCTTCAGTCAAAACGAAATAACACTTATTCCGACTCAAAACGGGTGCACCTGATTGCCTCCACACTGTGCGCGTCTATGAAATGAAGTGTGGGCGCGGGAAAGTTTATATTGGCGGGACGGGAAGGACTGTTAAAGACGATAATAAGAAATGCGAACGCTACACGCGGCTAAAATAAAGTGTAAAGTTGGCGCTAGCGGAATATCACGAGAACTGTGACTTTGACATCGATTTCAATGACGCCGGCCGCTGTGACCGAGCGGTTCCAGGCGCTTCAATCTGGAACCGCGCTGCTGCTACGGTCTCAGGGTCGAATTCTGCCTCGGGCATGGATGTGTGTGATGTCCTTAGGTTAGTTAGGTTTAAGTAGTTCTACGTTCTAGGGGACTGATGACCTCAGATGCTAAGTCCCATAGTGCTTAGAGCCATTTGAACCATTTTATTTCAATAACGCACGTGTGATGGCTAAGCGAACCATAATTTATAGAAGAAAAGTCCCAGAAGCGATTAAAATTTCTAAGAACGCATGCAACTTCAATATAGAAGATGGCTGTAGGCTTATAGGCTTTCGGCACTGTGGCTCCCCGTCATCCGCATCTTCCCTGGGATACGTCTTTGCGGACAATAATATTTTGGATAAACATTCCCCCTCTCTTGTCATGCCTGTTTCGCGTATAGCCAATGATATTAGCCCACCAATAGCGACTCTTCTCCACCATAAGTGCGGAAAAAAATTTATTTCTAGGAAAAGACGTTGGTCCACTAACGGTGCCCACCAGAGAGTTAGCCAATTAGCCCTTCTTCGGCAAAAGTGCGGGAGTACTTCTCTTACGATGGTTCACTAACAGTAGTCACAAGAATTTTATCCAATAGTCCCACCTCTCCAGCACAACTTAGCTTTCGCTTTTCCCACATCATATACAAAGAACTACGGATGAAAGGCAACAGGCAGATTCCATATTTATAGATTTCCGGAAAGCATTTAACACGGTGCCCCATTGTTATTGTTAACGAAGCTACGAGCATACGGAATAAGTTCACAAATATGTGAGTGCCTCGAAGACTTCTTAAATACTTGAACTCAGTACATTGTCCTCGACAGCGAATGTTCATCACAGACCAGGGTATCGTCAGGAGTGACACATGGACGTGTGATAGGATGCTGTTGTTCTCTATATACATCAATGACAGGGTGGGAAGCAGTCTGCGGTTGTTTGCTGATGAAGCCGTGGTGTAAGAAGGTAAGGCATCGAACTTGAGTGACAAGACGACTTAGACATAATTTCTAATAAGTTAATGGTGATGAGTAGGAAGATCAGTCCTCTAATGTTCAGGTCCAATATTACCAGTGTCCTGCCTGACACAGTCAAGTCGTTTAAATATCTGGTCGTAACGTTGCAAAGTGATATGTGGTAGAACGAGCATATGAGAACTGTGGATGGGAAGACGAATGGTCGACTTCGATTTATTGGGCGAATTTTAGGAAAGGGTGGTTCATCTGTGAAAGAGACCGCATATAAGACGCTGGTGCGAGCTATTCTTGAGTACTGCTCGAGCATTTGTGATCCGTACCAGGTCGGACTGAAGGAAGACATCGAAGCAATTCAAAGGAGGGCTGCTGGATTTGTTACCGGTAGTTCTAACAACACGTAACTGTAGCGGAAATGCTTCGGGAACTCAAATAGGAATCCTTGGAGGGAAGGAGACGTTCTTTTCGAAAATCACTACTGAAGAAATTTAGAGAACCGGCATTTGAAGCTGACTGCCGAACGATCGGACTGCCACCAACATACACTGCGCATAAGGAGCACGAACATACGGGAAGAGAAATTAGCGTTCATACTGAGGAATATAGCAGTCGTTGTTTCCTCGCTCTATTCGCGAATGGAACAGGAAAGGAAACGACAAGTAGTGGTGCAAGGTACCCTCCGCCACGCACCGTACGGTGACTTGCGGAGTATCTGTGTATATGCAGATGTAGGTGTAAAAGCGCTGGAAAGCTCCCCTTTATAACAGAACGCGACAATTGTCTCTGACATTGCTCAGTCTACAGTGAACACGACAATATCCTGAAGCATAGCAATCTATAAAAAGGGTAGAAAATCGGATGTACATAATTACAGGCCATTTTCACTGACATCGATTTGTTGTAGAATCATGGAACATATTTTGTGTTCAGACATAATGACCTTTCTAGACTCTGAGATGACCTTTCTAGACTTTGAGAAGCTTATCTACAGAAACCAGCACGGCTTTAGGAAACAGAAGTCATGCTAGACACAGCTGGCCCTCTTTGTGCATGATATACAACAGGTTCTAGATACTGCCATATTTCTCGACTTTCGAAAGGCGTTCGACTCAGTTCCGCACTGTCGCTTGCTACAAAAAGTGCGCACTTACGGTCTATCCAGTGACATATGCGGTTGGATAGAACGTTTTCTAACAGACAGGGAGGAGTATGTCGTCCTGAACAGGGTGACTTCAACAGAAACAAGAATAACTTCAGGCGTGGCCCAGGGCAGCGTAATAGGTCCTCTTCTTTTTACGATTTACATAAACGGTCTGGTTGATGGCATTGACAGTGGCCTTAGACTGTTTGCCGATGGTGCTGTAGTCTACAGGAAAGCAGTATCACACGAAAGTTGTAAACAAATCAGTGAGGATTTGCAGAAAATAAATGCATGGTATAATGACTGGCAGCTATCTCTCAATATTAGTAAGTGTAGCCTACTGCGTATAACAAGGCGAAAATCCCCACTAATGTATGAGTACAAAATAAATGATCTGTCTTTGGAAGCGGTAACATCAGTCAAGTATCTGGGTGTGACTATTCGAAATGATCTCGAATTGAATGATCAGATTACACAAGTAATTGGCAAGGCGAGCTCTAGATTGCGGTTTATTGGTAGAATCCTGAAGCGATGCGGTCCTTCAACAAAGGAAATAGCTTACAATACGTTAGTTCGTCCAGTCTTAGAGTATTGTTCGTCTGTCTGGGACCCTTAACATTTGTGTCTGATTCAAGAAATTGAGAACGTCCAAAGAAGAGCGGCAAAAATCGTGACTAGTACATTTATCCATCGCGAGAGTGTTACAAATCTCATAGAAGTTTTGAAGTGGACACACTTGCAGACAGACGACGCGCTAAACAGAAGGGGCTGCTCACTAAATTCCGAAATCCGATCTTCACCGAGAATGTAGAGCATATATTATTACCACCAACTTTCAAATCGCGTAATGATCATCATTCAAAGATAAGGGAAATAAGAGCTCGTACTGAGGCGTTCAGATAGTCGTCTTTCCCTCGTGCGATCCGCGACTGGAACAGGGGGGGAAGGGGGGGGGGGAGGAAATACACTTTGGCGCGAATTGTGCCCTCCGCCACAGACCGCTTGGTGGCTAGCGGAGTATATATGTAGATGTAGAAGAAGTGTAGTGGGACGCGAAATTGAAGCATAATCCACCCACCAGTGTCAGCCCAGTTTGCAGGTGCATATAAGTTTAATTTAGTGTTTTGTTTATGTATTTTGTAATATTTGTAGTGTTTGTGAATTATCTAAATTTTTGTATTTATTTTTATGTCTCATGTACGGAGAGAGCGGCCCAACGAAAGGAGACAGCATCTTCGCTGCCGGGACCAGAGAGAAAATTGCTGGCCACTATACGTCGCGGGTCGACATCCAAAGAGCAACAGAAGATCCTGAAACAGAGTTGTTGCGTCGTGCTTCTAAAAACTGAAAAATTAAGAATTTGTAATGTTTCTACAACAATGACGTCACAGATAGTTTAATCATGTTGTAAATGTTCGGTCCTATCTTGTAAAGGCTCATGTTCACGTCTATAAGTAGTATATATGAAGATAATAAAGTCGTGTATACTACAAAAGTTTAAATACATGTTCCGAGAATTTATTTAAGAACAGTTATATTAAGGAAGAAGTATTACTGATTTATTTGACAAGATTATTAATTTTTGACAATGTTCATCGCGAGTTTGAGTCTTAAAAGTTTATTCAATGTGGTTTTAATATTTATTAAAGCAGATAACTTGTATTAATATAATTTCTGAGAAGAAACAAACGACATCTAAACTGAAAAATAAGTTTGCGCAAACCAATTGGACTGAGTGCCGTAATTCTGCGCATTCGACTCAAATGGTGATGTTTTAATTACAGTTTCGTTCAAGAACCATTCAGAGACAACTATAAAAAGGATTTAAATAATTTTGGAAGTGTTTTGTAACTCACGTAGGTGACGAAGTCGTCAAAAGTAAATCATTTATACAAAACTTACACTACAGAAGATACCAGCAGACGGACCGAAACGTCGATCATTAGAAGAATTATGACGCGGCCTACCAACCTAGAAGATTTTAACTTCAGCGAAATGTAGTGTTCGTCTCCTTAACAATACGCTACATGCTGCCTGAAGCACAACACTACAGCACCACTCTTTTGCCGATAGTGGCATGATAGAGATGTTGGGGCTAAGAAAGTGATTTCGTGCCCAGTCCTAACAGAGTCCTCAGCTTGGAAGTGTCGGCAACGCTTCCGGGAACGGCGTGTGCTCGAGCGCCCGGCAGCTGCCGCTGTGCTTTAGCCGTGTCCCCTGGCCACCACCGCCGACCGCCGGCCGCTGTGATCGAATTACAGACCGGCTGCCGTAATTGAAGCAAGCGGACTGAATTTGTTGTGGGAACAGGAGGCCCTAAACGCCATTTCCTCCCGCTGCGAGCGGAGCCGCCCCCCCGTGCGTGTGTGCCGACGTCCGCTGCCGGTGGTAAGCGGCGCCCGCTACCGCTCAACGGGCCATTAGCCACTCTAAACTCTGGCAGCCGAGCCGCGAGGCCGCCGGCCAGCGCGGCGAGGCGCGGCGCGGGTAATGCTCTCCGGGCGACTTTCCGACCCGGCGACATTAGGCGGGTATCAAATTACAGGCCCGGGCCGCGGAATTACGTTTTCCAATTTGTGCCGACGCCTTCCGCGGAGGGCGCGATCGGAGCTGCAGATGTGGAGGCGAGGTGAGGTTAGGTGCCGGCCG
Organism: Schistocerca gregaria; assembly: GCF_023897955.1. NCBI lineage: Eukaryota > Metazoa > Arthropoda > Insecta > Orthoptera > Acrididae > Schistocerca > Schistocerca gregaria. Next base: position 296,610,617 of record NC_064922.1, read on the forward strand.
CGCGTTATGGCTAATTGCCCGCCTGCAGTGCACGCCGGCCGCTGAAATTGCCCGCGCCTGTCGCCAATATACCGGTGCGCCGTTGACTGCGAGTATTTTTCCGCTACGCCGCTGATGACTGGGGGAAACGAGAAACGCGGGAAACGTCACGCGAGCAACATAGTCGATGCTAACCGAGTGTCCTTCTGTCTCGTATGGCTGTGAAAGTCTTATCAGTAATATATCAGAATCAGTAGTTATTTAAAGAACTTGGCGGCGCGGTTTGGGCCGTCAGGTGTGACCGCTCAATGTCATTCAATACGATCACGACGACACCCCTCGATCGACGTTAGCACCCGTGGTGTGACTCGCCTTCATACATGCCAGTGGACGTTTGAAAATTCGTGACGCTAGCTCAATGGTCGTCAATTAATTTAAATGTTATTCCCGGCTGACTCTTAATTCAATTACTGTCACGGGGGTGAGGAGAAATAACACACCCTGGTGGTACCGACATTATGCGTCTTTAGATATCAATGGTTTGCAATGTTCCAGCGATTCTATTCGAACTGTATGCTGATGTACCGACAAGGACCATCTTCGCAGATAAACATACAAGTACGTAATGGATGTTCAGTTTCTCAATACAGTACGTCGCACTCACCCATTATACACATCCGCTGTAAGAACAATTTCATGCATTTACATTTTTGGTGTCCCACAATATTGGTTGGCTAAATATTATGACGATACGTTGTATAAAACTTCCACAGATATTGATTATCATGTAGTCAAAACTACGTAATGAAGCCAAAATCATGGATAAAATTGAAATGTAATTTGTTTATTAACACTTTCCTTTTCACTAACTGAATGTGAAATATGAATCAGGATTGGAGGTGATGATCCTATCCTTCTTTTCAGTATTAAAAATGGTCGATATCGTGTTCTGAATAACGTGTGTCGTATAATGTCCAAATATCGACACGACCCAGGCTATCAATTCGGGACTTAAATGTCTATTCTTCGCTCTCGAAATGTCCGATGTGATGGTCTTTCACACGCAGGGTTCAATTTAACGGTTTTAATTTAACGAGTTTCGCAGTCGCGTACCACTTTTTCATCGACTAGCCCGATCGCAATAACTGAAGGTGTAAAGCTCCATAATGTGTTACATGTTCTTTTATATGTATTAAAAAATAAACGCGCCCCTATATCTTTCTGTCCCTCTTGGTCTTTGCTACTTCTCTTTTTATTACTTTTCATTATATTGCTTCTTAGTAATATTGTGCACTTTTTAAAGTCTCGTGTTACTATCGCCTTTTTAATTCTTCCAAAATAAACTCTATTTATTCCCCATTTTAATTAATATGATGCTAATTGACACGCCTGCCCGAAAAGTACCGTTATACCCTCCCGCCGGAGGTTCGAGTCTTCCCGCGGGCATGTGTGTGTGTGTGTGTTATTCTTAGCATAAGTTAGTTTAAGTAGTGTCTAGGGACCGATGACCTTAGCACTTTGGTCCCTTAGGAATTCACACAGATTTGAACATTTCTTAAAGAACTTGAGGTGTCAACTACTGCTTCGCAGTGTTTTTTTATCAATATCATTATTAAATAGATAAATGTGTTGTGACTAGGGCCTCCCGTCTGGTAGACCGTCCGCCGGGTGCAAGTCTTTCGAGCTGACGCCACTTCGGCGATTTGCGCGTCGTTGTGGATGAGATGATGATGATTAGGACAACACAGCACCCGGTCCCTGAGCGGAGAAAGTCTCTGACCCAGCCGGTAATCGAACCCAGGCCCTTAGGACTGACATTCTGTCGCGCTGACCACTCAGCTACCGGGGGAGGACAATATCATTATAAATATTACAGGATTAATTAATACAAGGATCAGATTAATGTGACCACCCGTCGAAAGCCTGAATAACAATCTTTTGCACCAGCGCACACTTTTGCCAGACGTAAGACAAGAGGTTCAGTGAGGTTCTGGAAGTTACCGACAGTGATGTGGAACCACGCCGACGCTAGTGCTGTGGCCAGCTGCGCTAGAGTTGTGGGTTGAGGAACCATGTCGCAAACTGCCCATTCGAGGTAATCCCACAAATTATCGGCTGGCTATAAATTCGGAGAGTTGCGTGACGAGGGGATTACTGAAAACTAATTCTGGTGCTCTTGGAACCACGCTCGTAATGCTACGAGTTGTGTGACACGTTGCATTGTCCTGATGGTAGATACCATCTGAAACGTTCCCTCAGAAAAATTATTGAATTACTGTGCTGATAAACCTCTTACATTATTTGATTTTCAAACAGCTGAGCAGAACTGAACATACTCAGACATTTCGCTCTTTACCTATTCTGATCAATACTAAACTGACACATTATATTTTTAGCGCAAAGCAATCTGACTTTTAATAATCCCTACAAAAGAATGGCCCTGACTAACAATAACCTATTGTTGTTGTGGTCTTCAGTCCTGAGACTGGTTTGATGCAGCTCTCCATGCTACTCTATCTTGTGCAAGCTTCTTCATCTCCCAGTACCTACTGCAACCTACATCCTTCTGAATCTGCTTAGCGTATTCATCTCTTGGTCCCCCTCTAAGATTTTTACCCTCCACGCTGCCCTCTAATACTAAATTGGTGATCCTAACCTAACCTAACCTATACCTTTCATGAATCACTTACCTCACACAAATCTTCATTACTCGAACAACGGCAATACATCGAGAGTCAGTACTGTCAGCTAAATAAAAGATTCTAACTACTGAAGGCACTAACTACTGATAGACATAGTTAGCAAATGAAAGATTTTGATAGAGAACAAACCACATATTTACCTTAATAGTGTTCAAAAGTCATAAAACATATATCAGTTCATGACATCCAGTCTTACAAATTTACTCTCTCTGATGGACACACGTCCAGATCATCCGCTCTCAAAACTCTGCCATCTCTCTCCCCACATCCACCACTGTTTTCGGCTCACCTCCAACTGCGCATCGCTACGCACTGTTAACAGCCAACTGCCCAACGCTACAATAACAAATTCCAACAATGCCACCCAGCCACAGACTGCAAACAGCCCAGCCAGTTATTTTCAGAGCGCTACGTGGCCGTGGCGTTACCAATATAAGAACATAAACAGCCTACTTACACATCTTGCCGAGGAAAAAGCAACTACGTGCATGGTCGCCAAGGATAGATGCACACTTGTCTTGATACATTGTGCCTTCCAGATGAGATTATCAAGTGAACGCCACAAAAACATCCCCACACCACAATGTTGCATCCTCTGGCTGGACCCTTTCGACAGTTGTTACAGGCTGTTTTTTTTCATATTTTTCAGGCCTTACACGCCAACAGTCACCTGTCCGATGGAGCACAAAAAGTGATTCATTTGAAAAGGCCACTCAATCGACGTCCACTTTGGTGTACTGTATATTGAACCGGGGACCTAGAAACGACGGAGATACTTCGTCCCGCCATAGCACTCAGTGGTTCACAACCCCACAACAGGCCACAGCAGTCCACCCACCCCACCGCCTCCCCACACTGAAACCAGAGTTATAGTGCGGTTCGGCCCGCAGTAGACCCCCCGGTAACGTCTCATACCAGACGAGTGTAACCCCAAATGTTTGCGTGGTAGAGTAATTATGATGTACACGCACGTGAGGACATTGTCTGCGCAGAAACCGCCAAGATAGTGCAACTGAGGCGGAATAAGAGGATCCAGGCCGCATTCGCCGAGGAAGATGGAAAACCGCCTTAAAAACCATCCACAGGCTGGCCGGCACACCGGACCTCGACACTAATCCGCAGGGCGGATTCGTGTCGCCTTCCTGCTGGGGAAGCAGCGCGTTAGAACGCGCGACTAGCCGGGCGGGCTTGCGACTAGCCGGGCGGGCTTCTACTTGTGGTAATGCCCTGACATTCCAGCCTTCGTCGCCGAAGAACAGCAGTCATCATGGTTTCAGGAACTGGGTGCCTGCTCCGGAGACCCATAAGGCTACGTTCACTGAACGGTCGTTGAGAAGACGGATAGCCCCTTGGTTCATCTGGGCGGTCACTTGCTCAACAGTTACACGTCTATTCGCTCGTACACATCTCCACAAGCGTCGTTCACCTCTGTCATCTACGACCCCTGGTGCAGCACAGTTGGCTCAGCGCCGGTTTAGGATAGCGCCGTTTTGCCATACACGATATTCTTCAACAACGGCAGCAGGCGAGCTGTTTACAAACTTTTTCGGAAGTGCTATAACCCTTGGCCCAAAAGCCAGTGATCATGCTCGTTTGGATGTCAGATAAATCGCTCCGTTTCCTCATTACAACAATGACTGCACTATTTTCCGCGTCTCCCCGATGCGCTGTATGTATCCGCCTGTGCTACTGCTGTCACCTGCCATCTCTGAGTGGTTACTGCACGTTGACGCCGAACAAAGGCGTTACACTTATGTGACTGGACCGCGTATTAGAATCAATGGTTATTTAAGGAACAGGGAACCAACTACTGCTTTCCAGTATATTTATTATTATTGCAGGATTAATTAATACAAAAATCAAATTTATAGCGCCGGCGGATTTGTGTCGCGGTCCGGCGAACCGACCAGTCTGTTGATGGTTTTTAGGCGGTTTTCCATCTGCCTCGGCTAATGCGGGCTGGTTCCTCTTATTCCGCCTCAGTTAGACTATGCCGACGACTGCTGCGCAAACAAGTTCTCCACGTACGCGTACGCCACCATTACTCTATCACGCAAACATAGGGGTTGCACTCGTCTGGTGTGAGACGTTCCCCGGGGAGTCCTCCGGGGGCCGAACCGCACAGTAACCCTGGGTTCGGTGTGGGGCGGCGGAGGGGTGAAGTGGACTGCGGTAGTCATCGTGGGGTTGTGGACCACTGCGGCTGCGGCGGGGACGGAGGTTCTCTGCCGTTCTAGGTCCCGACTAACATACAATACAATACATACAATATACCTTGTTCGAAAATGCGGAAATGTTCCTCTTTAAAATATTCTCACAGAAAAGTGGAGAAGCACCCGCCTCAGTCCACATTCCACCTTCCTCACCAAAAATTTTGGCATGTGAACGTATTCATGCTCTTTTAACACAGAACATTCTAAGTCCTTTTACCCAATCTCTCTTTGTAGTTAAGCCTCGTCCTCAGCATTACGTCTCACTGCTACTGCCTATATAAGTCTCCCTCCCAACTGTCACTGTCTCCTTTTTCTCCCACTTACACAGTCTCATTTTGTCTTTGTTTCTCATTGCCACTTTCTCCAAAATACCTCAGCAGATCAAAAATTCTGGAGGGTCCAACGTACTTTTTTCCAAATACCCATGTGTTTAAAATTCTTGTCCAAAATATGCCCTGCCCTACATTTACGTGTAAAAGTTTGCCAGTCTGGGAAGGTCCAGACCTAACTAAAGCCTGTGTAAGATAGCTACTCATATGCATTTTTCCACCGTCTCGTCTGCCTTTTGCTCCCACTGCTCCTATCTTTCTTTTGATGACACTATCTGTCACTGACCAGCCATATCTCCTCTTTCTTTGGCTCCCATTTCTAATTGTCTTCATGTATCTCTCTCTTTCTTTTTCACTGCCACTTTTTCTCTGCCACCAACACTGTCTCCTCTCTCTTTCTCTCTTACTGGCACTATCTTCTACCGAATATGATCGCATGCCAAAAGTCGAGTGAGGTAGTTTGTTCCCTGCTTTTCGTCAGAGTGTTTTGAAGAAGAATAGATTCTTCTTCTTTTTTTGCTCAGACAGGATTATTTTTCGTTGGTTTCCTTCTTTTTCCCGCTACGGCAAAGTGTGTGCTCATCTAAAACGAATTCTGTAGACAGTAAAGTTTTTACATTTTATTTATTTGCTTCAAGACACTATACATTTTGAGCATACAAACAGCAAGCAAATGCAAATAATACACTGTCCAATAACACTACTGTGAGAACCTGTCAAAAGCCTAGATGACCATCTTTCGCAGCACGGGCCGCTACGAGACGCCCAGGAAGGGAGTGCTCTATGGTTTGTGCAAATTCTTTTAGCAGTCATTTGTGAACGTCGAGGCCAATCGTAAACCTGCTTGTTTAGGGGTGGGGTTTGGATTGGTCTGTATCCCTGGTGGAGCTTACTGGGTGCGTGTTTGTTCCCATTTATGGCGTGCATGAAAGCCTTATTTTTTATTGGTAGCTGTCTGGGTTTGACACTGACAGATGTAGTCGTGAACTGGAGACTTGTGTTTGTAGAGTACCACCTTACACTCACGTAACAAAGCTTTCTGCCTTCTGAGATGTACAGATATGGCGTGAGACTGTTAGCCAGAAGCTAGTAAGCTGATGCAGTTTTTAAATACCCTGTGATTGTACGAACTGCTGTTTTGATTTTCGTGTTGTGCTTCAGTAGCGTCGAAGCACCTAGGATGAGAGTCTACAGTAACCTGTAATCTAAAATGTCACGTCTCGGTGTAATAATTATTTTATTAAGACGCAATACATGACGATTTTGTGATTCTGCAGGAGTAGCATAAGTTGAAGGGATACTCATTTTCTTTCTTTTGATGTGTAAGCTCTTCGAAGATTAGAATTGCTGCTGGGTACAAACAACGTTTATATCATTTTACGTGTTGTGCAGCCTATGAAACAGTACTGAGAATGTTATTCACCATTGTCTAAAGAAGTGATTTATTTACCACATGTTTCGGCACCACGTAATTTCACTACCAAGGACTAAAAAACAAGCAAACATCAATCAAAACATCGCAAGATTACACATACTGATAACTATGTAAATTTATCTATATTACACTTTAGTATTACATATGGGCATCATGCATTGTCAATCATAAACCACTTCCTTGAACATCTCATGTTCGCGCACACAATCTCATAAAGCTAGGTTATAGACTAAAAGTGTAACTTTTATAAAGGCCACTTTTATATTGTGTACGTGACGTAACTTTACGCTAATGTACCTACGTGCATTATTACATATATTACATGCAATACTTATGGACAAAATGCGTCTTACCTATCACTTATGACTTACGTTGCTCAATACACTTGGTACGTAATCTCAGTATCTAGATTTTCGATGCAAAACATACTCAGGCACTGAGTTAAGTAACATAAGAAAGTATTTCAAACCCGTTATTGTTTCACTGAATATAATCTGAACAGACAATCACTGTTCCGTGAGTGCATAAAACAACTAATTCTGCCCCTAATAATCACATGGCTTACCTGTGAAACAACATATAATCAACATGTTGCAAAGCAATTGCATTTCTGGAACACGCTGAAAGAAATCGTGCTGCTTGTGCCATTACGAAAATACAACCCGCGGAGTACAATGCAGGTGTGCCAAGCGCCAGCAGATTACAAATGAATAATCGCATCTCGTGAGCGGCAATCCGAGACCGGATTACTTGGTTTTTAAAAACCTTTTAATAGCACGTGGGATGAGCAGGCTCAGTGTCGAATAATTTTGAGTCACCAATCTTCTGGCTACTTTGATTCGGCCCGCCACGAATTTCTCTCCTGTGCCAACCTCTTTATCTCCGAGTACCACTTGAGACCTAGCTCCTCACCGAGCGAGGTAGCGCAGTGGTTAGACACTGGACTCGCATTCGGGAGGACGACGGTTCAATCCCGCGTCCTGCCATCCTGATTTAGGTTTTCCGTGATTTCCCTAAATCACTCCAGGCAAATGCCGGGATGCTTCCTCTGAAAGGGCACGGCCGGCTTCCTTCCGCATCCTTCCCTAATCCGATGAGACCGATGACTACGCTGTCTGGTCTCCTTCCCCAAACAACCAACCTAGCTCCTCAATTATTTGCTGGATGTACTCCAATCTCTTTCTTCTTCTACAGTTTTTACCGTCTACATACCCCTCTAGTAATATGGAAGTTACCCCCTGATGTGTTAACAGATGTCCTATCATCCTGTCCCTTCTTCTAGTCAGTGTTTTCCGTATATTCCTTTCTTCGCAGATTCTGGTAGAACTTCCTCATTGCACATCTTATCAGTACACCCAATTTCAACATTCGTCTGTAGCACCACATTCAAATACTTTGATTGTCTTCTGTTCCGGTTTTCCCACAGTCCATGTTTCGCTAGCATACCATGCTGTGCTCCAAACATACACTCTCAGAAATTTATTCCTCAAATTAAGCCCTATGTCTTATATTAGTAGACTTCTCTTAGCCATAAATGCGCATTTTGCTAGTGCTAGTCTGCTTTTTATGTCCCCCTTCCTGTGTCGGCCATGGGTCAGTTTGCTACCTAGGCAGCAAAATTGCTTAACTTAATCTGTTTCGTGATCACTAATCCTGATTTTAAGTTTATCACTGTTCTCATTTCTGATACTTCTCATTACTTTGGTATTTATTCGACTTTTCTCAAACTATAATCTGTACTCATTAGATTGTTCATACCATTCAGCAGACCCCGTAATTCCTCTTCACTTTCACTGACGATAGCGAAGTCGTCAGCGAACGTTGTGATTGATATCCTTTCACCTTGCATTTTAATTCGTCACTTTAATTCTTCTTTTATTTCGTCATAGCTTCCTCGATGAATAGATTGAAGAGTAGCGGCGAAAGACTACACCCCCGTGTTGCACCATTTTTAATCCGACTACTTCGTTCTTGGTCTTCCACTCTTATTGTTCCCTCTTGGCTGTTTTACACATTGTATATTACCCGTCTTTCCCTAGAGCTTATCACTATTTTCCTCAGAATTTCGAACATCTTCCACTGTTTTACATTGTCGTACGCATTTTCCAGGTTGACGAATCCCACGAATGTGTCTTAATTTTTCTTTCATCGTGCTTTCAGTATCAATCGAAACGTCAGTACTGCCTCTCTGGTGCTTTTACCTTCCCTAAAACCAAACCGATTGTCATCTACTACATCCTCAATTATCTTTTCCAGTCTTTTACTTTTTACTTTAGGTGTTAAATTTTTGACGTTAACGAGAAAATGTTTAGAAAAGTCGCTATGTGCTGTCTTTATCAAATACTGAATGAGTAAGGTCTCGGTAATTTGCGCTGCATTTTTAAGAGAAAGATAGGTTCTCACCCATCTCTATGTTTACGACATGAAATCTCCTGGACTACGTAATGTAATATATCATTTTGCAGGTAAATTCAGTGGTATATGTGGATACTGTCTGAAAAATGTGCTACGAATAAAAAACTGGTAATGAAATACACCGAAGCGCCAAAGAAACTGGTACAGACATGCGTATTCAAATAGCTAGGTATGTACACAGGCAGAATACGGCACTGCGGTGGGCAACCCCTATGTAAGACAGTAAGTGTCTGGCACGGTTGTTAGATCGTTACCGCTGCTACAATCGCAGGTTTGAACTTAGTATTATAGTCGGCACATTATAGTCGGCACATTATAGTCGGCACACGAGCGATGGGACACAGCAACTCCGAGGTAGCGATGAAGTGGAGATTTTCCGGAACTACCATTTCACGGGTGTACCGTGAATATCAGCAAACCGGTAAAACATCAAATCTCCGACATCGCTGCGGCCGGAAAAAGATCCTGCAAGAATAGGACGAACGACGACTTAGAGAATCTTTCAACGTGAAAGAGGTGCAAGTCTCTCGCAGATTGCAGCAGATTTCAATGCTGGGCTATCAACAAGTGTCAGCGTGGGAACTATTCAACGAAACATCATCAATATGGGGTTTCGGAGCAGAAGGGCCCAATCTCATGAATCCATGGACCCTGCATGTCAGTAGGTGACTGTTGAAGCTGATGGAGGCTCTGCAGTGGTGTGGGGCGTGTGCAGTTGGAGTGATATGCGAACCCTGATACGTCTAGATACCACTCTCAGAGGTGACACATTCGTAGGTATTCCGTCTATCACCTGCATTCATTCATGTCCATTGTTCATTACGACGAATTTGGGCAATACCAGCAAGACAATACCACACCCCACATGTCCAGAATTGTTACAGCGTGGTTCCAGGAACACTCTCATGAGCTTAAACACTTGCTTGGCCACCAAACTCCCCAAACATTACTGAGCATATCTGGGATACCTTGCAACGTGCTGTTCAGAAGAGATCTCCGTGTCCTCGTACTCTTACGGATTTATAGACAGCCCTGCAGGAATCACGAGGTCAGTTCACTCTAACACTACTTCAGACATTAGTCGATGTATGCCACGTTGTACTGCGGCACTTCTCCGTGCTGTCGGAGGCCCTACACGATGTTAGGCAGGTGTACCAGTTTCTTTGGCTCATATCTGATGCAGAGGTTGACTATAACAGCCAAGATGTAGTAAACGATAAACTTTTTTCCTTATATCGTTTTGCGGTGGATTTACCCCAGAAACAGTTTCATGAAGGTTTGAAATTGTATGTGAGGTTTGTTGGAAGTTCCTAGAACCTCGTATTCCCAAAAACTGTATGAATAAAGTCTGGTTATTTTTGCACGTGACGAGCTCCGCTGCCTGAAGGCATATATGCGGTTTCTGACCGTAATACTTGTCTCACACTGTTAAATATTTAATATAAGATTATAGCTCTTAAAGAGCAGGTTATCCAGCATTATACATTTTTGACTTAGGTCGATAATTATATAAAATATTGAAAATCTAATTTTTGGTACCTCTGGAAGTCGTTAGGTGTGCAACCTGCAGCTTGGATTTGGTGACTGTGCTTCGGGCTAGTCTGTTAGTAATATATATTACTTTGTAGATGATCTGTAGCATTACATTACTGTTGTGAATATGCAGAACGTCCTTGCGAGCGTTTGTTGTATATTTCTGTCTATTAAATGTACTGTGGGCTCTCAACTCTATAAGTGATATGGTTACACAGCAGAAATGTACTGTAGACAAGTGTAAAATTTCCTCCAAATTCTTCTCCAGCAAGCACCCAGCCAAGCCAACGCACCGCGTTGCAGTCAAAATGATAAACAGGCACAAAGCCGATATTCCGGAAAATGGAACAAACCTGGATGAGATTGCCGCACCTCATACGTGAGAGAAGCTTAAATTGTAAACGCAGCATTGCAGGAGCCATCACATAATTGTAACAGCACAGTATATTTCGTAATGGAGAGTAAAAATTTCACAATAACACAAGCGTGCTGATATGGCGGAAAAGCAGCGAGTTGAAGCAATGAAATATGTTGTTGTTGTTGTGGTCTTCAGTCCAGAGACTGGTTTGATGCAGCTCCCCATGCTACTCTATCCTGTGCAAGCGTCTTCATCTCCCAGTACTTACTGCAACCTACATCCTTCTGAATCTGCTTAGTGTAGTCATCTCTTGGTCTCCCCCTACGGTTTTTACCCTCCACGCTGGTGGAGGGCTGGTGGTCAAGTTGTGCCACAAACTTCTCTTCTCCCCAATCCTATTCAATACTTCCTCATTAGTTATGCGATCTACCCATCTAATCTTCAGCATTATTCTGTAGCACCACATTTCGAAAGCTTCTATTCTCTTCATGTCCAAACTATTTATCATCCATGTTTCCCTTCCATACATGGCTACACTCCATACAAATACTTTCAGAAAAGACTTCCTGACACTTAAATCTATACTCGATGTTAACAAATTTCTCTTCTTCAGAAACGCTTTCCATGCCATTGCCAGTCTACATTTTATATCCTCTCTACTTTGACCATGATCAGTTATTTTGCTCCCCAAATAGCAAAACTCCTTTACTACTTTAGGTGTCTCATTTCCTAATCTAATTCCCTCAGCATCAACCGACTTAATTCGACTACATTCCATTATCCTCGTTTTGCTTTTGTTGATGTTCATCTTATATCCTTCTTTCAAGGCACTATCCATTCCGTTCAACTACTCTTCCAAGTCCTTTGCTGTCTCTGACAGAATTACAAGGTCATCGGCGAACCTCAAAGTTTTTATTTCTTCTCCATGGATTTTAGTACCTACTCCGAATGTTTCTTTTGTTTCCTTTATTGCTTGCTCAACATACAGATTGAATAACATCGGTGAGAGGCTACAACCCTGTCTCACTCCCTTCCCAACCACTGCTTCCCTTTCATGCCCCTCGACTCTTATAACTGCCATCTGGTTTCTGTACAAATTGTAAATAGCCTTTCGCTCCCTGTATTTTACCCCAGCCACCTTTAGAATTTGAAAGAGGGTATACCAATCAACATTGTCAAAAGCTTTCTCTAAGTCTACAAATGCTAGAAACGTAGGTTTGCCTTTCCTTAATCTTTCTTCTACGATAATCGTAAGGTCAGTATTGCCTCACATGTTCCAACATTTCTACAGAATCGAAACTGATCTTCCCCGAGGTCGGCTTCTACCAGTTTTTCCATTCATCTGTACATAATTTGCGTTAGTATTTTGCAGCTGTGACTTATTAAACTGATAGTTCGGTAATTTTCACATCTGTCAACACCTGCTTGCTTTGGGATTGGAATTATTATATTCTTCTTGAAGTTCGATGGTATTTCGCCTGTTTCATACATCTTGCTCACCAGATCTTAGAGTTTTGTCAGGACTGGCTCTCCCAAGGCCGTCAGTAGTTCCAATGGAATGTTGTCAACTCCGGGGGCCTTGTTTCGACTCAGGTCTTTCAGCGCTCTGTCAAACTCTTCACGCAGTATCGTATCTCCCATTTCATCATCATCTACATACTCTTCCATTTCCATAATATTGTCCTCAAGTACATCGCCCTTGTATAGACCCACTATATACTCCTTCCACCTTTCTGCTTTCCCTTCTTTGCTTAGAACTGGGTTTCCCTCTGAGCTCTTGATGTTCATAGAAGTGGTTCTCTTATCTCCAAAGGTCTCTTTAATTTTCCTGTAGGCAGTATCTATTTTACCCCTAGTGAGATAAGCCTCTACATCCTTACATTTGTCCTCTAGCAATTCCTGCTTAGCCACTTTGCACTTCCTGTCGATCTCATTTTTGAGACGTTTGTATTCCTTTTTGCCTGCTTCATTCATTGCATTTTTGTATTTTCTCCTTACATCAATTAAATTCAATATTTCTTCTGTTACCCAAGGATTTCTACTAGCTCTCGTCTTTTTACCTACTTGATCCTCTGCTGCCTTCACTACTTCATCCCTCAAAGTTACCCATTCTTCTTCTACTGTATTTCTTTCCCCCATTCCTGTCAATTGTTCCCTTATGCTCTCCCTGAAACTCTGTACAACCTCTGGTTCTTTCAGTTTATCCAGGTCCCATCTCCTTAAATTCCCACCTTTTTGCAGTTTCTTCAGTTTTAATCTACAGGTCATAACCAATAGATTGTGGTCAGAGTCCACATCTGCCCCTGGAAATGTCTTACAATTTAAAACCTGGTTCCTAAATCTCTGTCTTACCATTATATAATCTATCTGATAACTTTTAGTATCTCCAGGGTTCTTCCATGTATACAACCTTCTTTCATGATTCTTGAACCAAGTGTTAGCTATGATTAAGTTGTGCTCTGTGCAAAATTCTACCAAGCGGCTTCCTCTTTCATTTCTTAGCCCCAATCCATATCCACCTACTACGTTTCCTTCTCTCCCTTTTCTTACACTTGAATTCCAGTCACCCATGACTATTAAATTTTCATCTCCCTTCACTATCTGAATAATTTCTTTTATTTCATCATACATTTCTTCAATTTCTTCGTCATCTGCAGAGCTAGTTAGCATATAAACTTGTACTACTGTAGTAGGTGTGGGTTTCGTATCTATCTTGGCCACAATAATGCGTTCACTATGCTGTTTGTAGTAGCTCACCCGCATTCCTATTTTCCTATTCATTATTAAACCTACTCCTGCATTACCCTTATTTGATTTTGTGTTTATAACCCTGTAGTCACCTGACCGAAAGTCTTGTTCCTCCTGTCACCGAACTTCACTAATTCCCACTATATCTAACTTTAACCTATCCATTTCCCTTTTTAAATTTTCTAACCTACCTGCCCGATTAAGGAATCTGACATTCCACGCTCCGATCCGTAGAACACCAGTTTTCTTCCTCCTGATAACGACATCCTCTTGAGTAGTCCCCGCCCTGAGATCCGAATGGGGGACTATTTTACCTCCGGAATATTTTACCCAAGAGGACGCCATCATCATTTAATCATACAGTAAAGCTGCATGCCCTCGGGAAAAATTACGGTCGTAGTTTCCCCTTGCTTTCAGCCGTTCGCAGTACCAGCACAGCAAGGCCGTTTTGGTTATTGTTACAAGGCCAGATCAATCTTCCGGACTGTTGCCCTTGCAACTACTGAAAAGGCTGCTGCACCCCTTCAGGAACCACACGTTTGTCTGGCCTCATAACAGATACCCCTCCGTTGTGGTTGCACCTACGGTACGGCTATCTGTATCACAGAGACACACAAGCCTCCCCACCAACGGCAAGGTCCATGGTTCATGGGGGGGGGGGGGGGGGGGGCTGAAATATATTCTTGCGAAATAGAGAGTAGTGAAGACCGCTGATGAGTCAAAAGAAGTAGGCCACATTCGCTCTACATCGGCCTGTCGTAACGTCACTACTTCAACCCCGTAATAATAAATAGGCTTCCGACACACTGTGCCAGCCTTTACGCTGCAGCACACCACCTACCTACGAGACCGAACGTGTGATGCGCTGCTAGCGTTCGCCAAGAAGACGTCTGCCTCCACTGCTGACTATCTGGTCTGCCAGATTCTGTCGCTGCGAGCTGCCTACCTCGCAACGACTGAAGACAAGATCTGAATCTTCCAAGACTTCTACACTCCTGACCATTAAAATTGCTGCACCACGAAGATGTCGTTTTACAGACGAGAAATTTTCCGACAGGAAGAAGATGCTGTGATATGCAAATGATTAGCTTTTCAGAGCATTCACACAAGGTTGGCGCCGGTGGCGACACCTACAACGTGCTGCCATGAGGAAAGTGTCCAACAGATTTCTTATACACTAACAGCTGTTTATCAGCGTTGGCTGACGAAGCGTTGTAGTGATGCCTCGTGTAGGGAGTAGAAATGCGTACCATCACGTTTGCGACTCTGATAAAGGTCGGATTGTAGCATATCGCGATTGCGGTTTATCGTATCGCGACATTGCTGCTCGGGTTGGTCAAGATCCAATGACTGTTAGCAGAATATGGAATCGGTGGCTTCAGGAGGGTAATACGGAACGCCGTGCTGTATCGCAACGGCCTCGTATCACTAGCAGTCGAGATGACAGGCATCTTATCCGCATGGCTGTAACGGATCGTGCAGCCACGTCTCGATCCCTGAGTCAACAGATGGGGACGTTTGGAAGACAGCAACCATCTGCACGAACAGTTCGACGACGTTTGGAGCAGCATGGATTATCAGCTCGGAGACCATGGCTGCGGTTATCTTTGACGCTGCATGACAAACAGGAGCGCCTGCGATGGTGTATTCAACGACGAACCTGGGTGCACGAATGGCAAACCGTCATTTTTTCGGATGAATCCAGGTTCTGTTTACAGCATCATGATGGTCGCATCCGCGTTTGGCGACATCGCGATGAACACACATTGGAAGCGTGTATTCGTCATCGTCATACTGGCTTATCGTCCGGCGTGGTGGTACGGGGTGCCACTGGTTACACGTCTCGGTTACCTCTTGTTCGCATTGACGGCACTTTGAACAGTAGACGTTATATTTCAGATGTGGCTCTACCCTTCATTCGATCCCTGCGAAACCGTACATTTCAGCAGGATAGTGCACGAACGCATGTTGCAGGTCCTGTACTGCTCTTTCTGGATACAGAATATGTTCCACTGCTGCTCTGGCCAGGAAATTCTCACGAATTGAAAATGTCTGGTCAATGGTGGTCGAGGAACTGACGCCAGTGACTACCCTTGAACTGTGGTACCGTTTTGAAGCTGCATGGGCAGCTGTAGCTGTACACGCCACCCAAGCTCCGTTTGAGTCAATGCCCAGGCGTATCAAGGCCGTTATTACGGCCAGAGGTGATTGTTCTGGGTACTGATTTCTTAGGATCTATGCACACAAATTGCGTGAAAATGTAGTCACATGTCAGTTCAAGTATAATATATTTGTCCAATGAATACCCGTTTATAATCTGCATTTCTTCTTGGTGTAGCAATTTTAATGCACAGTAGTTTACTTATTGCCTGCTGTGCCTCACGGTAACTGGCGCACTGCATAGTTGTGGCAGTGTTCGGGAGGCGTGCTAATCTCTGCTGTCTGCCACTAGTACGAGTACCTGTGAGCAGTTACTGACAGCCTTGCGCGGCGCAAGAGCTATGCTGTGGGCCATCTCCACACCATGCAGACCTGCTGAGTGACTTCCCGAGCACATCCCCTTAGGCGACAACGAGGGTGCCGTGACAATTCGCCGTCTCTGTCCTGGTTGTCCTGGGACAGGCTACGCCGTTCGCCTCTGAGGCCTGCCACTTGCACGACACCGTGATTACGTGAGCCGCACGCCGAAGGCAACCTATGCCAGAGTTGGTGGAGACTGCGTCAGCAATTTCCGAGGTTGCGTTGTTGCACCACCAGTGACACAGAAAATTAATATGACTGTAAATTTTAATGAATAAATTCTTGTTACACTAATGTTGTATCATCAGCTCTCAGGGCGCCGACTGGCGTCCTCCACCGCACTCCAGACCCCACCATCCCGACAATAGCAGACGTGCCAACCAAGGCCACTACAGTATACACTGAAGTGACGAAAATCAGGGGATAGCTGCTAATGTAATACCAGACTTCCATTTGTCCGGTATAGTGCAGCAACTCGACATGGCACGGGTTCAGCAAGTCGTTGGAAGTTCCTGCTGAAATACTGAGCCATGCTGCCTCTATAGCCGTCCATAATTGCGAAAGTGCTGCACGCGCAGGATTTTGTGCACCAACTGACTTCTCGATTATGTCCCACAAATGTTCGATGGGATTTATGTTGGGCTATTTCGGTGGCCAAATCGTACGCTCGAACAGTCCAGAATCATGCGCAAATGTTCTATCGTTGTTTGGGAACATGAAGTCCATGAATAGCTGTAAATGGTCCCCAAGCAGCCGAACATAACCATTTCCGGTCAGTGAATGGTTCAGTTGTAAACACAGCCCACACCATTATGGAACTACCACCAGCTTGCACAGTGCCTTGTTGAAAACTTGGTTCCATGGCTTCGTGGGGTCCGTGCAACACTTGAATCCTACTATCAGCTCTTACCTCCACTGTTTTCCAGTCGTCTATAGTCCAACTGACATGGTCACGAGCCCAGAAAAGGGGCTGCAGGCGATATCGTGCAGTTGGCAAAGTCACTTGCGTCGGTCGTCTGCTGGCATAGCCCATTAACGCCAAATTTCGCTGCACTGTCTTAAAGGATACGTTCACAGTATCCACATTGATATCTGCGGTTATTTCACGCAGTGTTGCTTGTGTGTTAGCACTGACAGCTCTACGCAAAAGCCACTGCTCTCGGTCATTAAGTGAAAGCCGTCGGTCACTGCGTTGTCCGTGGTGATAGGTAGTGCCTGAAAATTGGTGTTCTCTGCACACTCTTGACACTATGGATCTCGGAATATTGAATTCCCTAATGATTTTCGAAATGGAATGCCCAACGTTTGTTTCCAACTACCGTTCCACGTTCAAAGTCTGTTAATTTCCGTCGTGCGACTATAATCAGGGCGAGAACCTTTTCACATGAACCATCTGAATACAATTGACAGCTTTGCTAATGCACTGCCCTTTTATACCTTATGTACACGATAAGACCTCCATCTGTATAGGTGCATATCGCTATCCTACGACCTCCGTCACCGCAGTACAGTACGTGTGAGTTTCCACATAGGAGGAGAATAAGAAAGTAAAAAGGAAAATAGTGACTGCCAGGAGAAAATGTTGTTTTTAACGAGTGACACGATTGATCTACGAATTTCGTACAACCTGATAACAAATTACTCCCTACCAGTGAAGCAGGCATCACCTTGAACTTCCGCGTCGCTACCAGTCCCTGTCGCCTAAATTGTCTGCCATGTTTATAAATGGATAAAAAGTTTCGATCGGTCTTTACGTGACTAGGTGGCGTTTACTTGTTTACTTTTAAGATACTTTATTTACTTTTATGACACTGTAAGATCAGTGGAACAACAGCAGAAGAATCTGTTAATGGAACGAATCGCGAGTCTCGACTGGGGATGTGTAGCTGATTATGAATGATTTGGAATGTGCTACGTATGCTAAAATGAAGAGAAAGTCAGAGAGAAGAGGGGCATGGCGAACTGCTGCAAACCAGCCTCAGGGTTTAACACTAAGGAAGAAGAAGAATTATTTCTTGTTATAATGCTGGTGCCTTTGGCTGTGATATTTTTAAAAACATAGGGAATCCGATATGTCGATAGTTGGAAGATGTCTTTGTCAGCCCTCGATATACCGATTTGTATCGATATGTAGAGATATTGACGGAAAAGTATCGACGTCCGTTCTACAACAACATAGGCTGTACATTGCAAACGTGCCGCCGGTTTCAAAACTCTATGTTTAAGTATTGATTCTTTGTTAGGTGTTCTGTACATTAACAACCTAGCAGCCTGCTTATTCCCCTTAGAGCAAGAACTGAAATGAAAACAATGTACGTTTACGCATGGCGATAACCGCATTGCTAACAGTGGTAACTGCATGTAAATGACACAATGAAAGGTGTCCGATTGATCCGTTGTTCGGTTTAGTCACATATCGGGTTTTTCCGGAACACTTCATGTCAACTTTCCTGTTTCTTCTTTTTTAATTTTTTATTTTTTTAACTTAAATGTCGCTTGTTCTGTTGGTAGTGCCGAGCGCCGATTACGTCTGCATTCTCCCTCACACGTCTCCGCCCACTGCAAAGACCAAACTTGTCATTTATATTTGACTTCATTATTTTCAGCAACTGTTTTTGAAGAATGCCGATGTGAACAAAAGCACACTAGTTGCGTTAAAAATTGTTTTTCAATGAAACTGACATGGTATTTCTTCACATCAGAAGTCTTGTTATTCGATTCACATCGCCACCGCCTACCGCAATCGGACGTGCATAGTGCCACCTATACTCGCTTAACACAGTCGAAGAGGAAGACTGGACATGATGAAAGCTCAAAAAGTAGTAAGACTCCTTCGCAGACTGAAAGAAAAATTATGTTCTACTACAATTTCATAACAACAATGTTAAATATTTACCGAAAATTGCGAAAAGAATATAATATGAAATAAAAATAGCCGCACCCTATTCTGCCTTTCTTTATCGATATATCGATGATACAATGTGGCCGCCATATTTCGATGTATTTTGTAGTAGGTATCGATATATCGATATTATTGACAGCCCTAGTGTGAAGGAGGTAACTGCCAGAAGCACGGTAATTAATATTCTGTTCTCTTTGTTATCTTCGAGAATATGATCTTTTACTTTTACATCGATTGCCTTTAATCAGCACATTACTACAATATTTTGACACTTTTGCTCTGCTTATGCCCTCAATGTTCAGCTGCTAATTTGCTATTGAAGATCCAGTCTTATGAACTAGAGGATCCTGAAGAAACCTTTTCCGGGTATCTTTTCTCCACAGTCTCCGACCGTTTAGGACGATTCGTTCACATCTTAATATCTGGTGCTCGCTTGGCTTCTGGACCACCAAAGCGGTCATGTTCGACGAAGTCCTGCGTGCACTGCGTGCTACCACCTCTCTCCAGTATTGTTGAACATGATCGTTTTTGTGGTTTGGTTGTTATGGTGTGGGAGGCACAATGTTGCACTGATCCACTGACCTCCAAATTTTTGAACACGGTACAGTCACTGTTCAACATTAGTGTGACACTGTACTCATTTCCATGTGTGTCTTTCCAGGGGCGCATTCAGCTCTGACTTCAGTTTTATGGACAACAAGCAATTCTCGTCGGAGCAGAACAGCGAAGGTGGAGGTGGTCTTGGAACGAGAGAGCATTCGGCGAATGGACTGGGCTACCCATTCGCCCGGCGTAAATCCCATGGAGTACTTGCGGGATGGGTTGAAGAGACGGAATGCAGCCCGGCCACATGCACCAACGACCATCGAGCAGTTGCTAAAAGCTCTGGTGTTGGAATCGAACGCCCTGTCACAAGAATTCCTCAACAACATTGCGGGCAGCATAGGAGGACGTTGTACAGCGTACACTGCTGTCCGTGGTGATCACACCTGCTATTAAGAAACATGTCCTGTATTTTGGGATGTCCCTTGGGCCCTCATGAATCGCGATGACTTCAGTGTCATTTCTATTCGTCTCACTGGGTATTTCTTTTAGTTATCTTCTGGACTACACTGTAGCAGTTCTCTCTGTGTATGGCCCAAGTTTCATGGAGATATGTCACTTGGAAATAACACGTCTTGCAAAAGTTACTTTTTCCCTTAAGGTTAATGTCAGTGTATATGCTGTAGCTACATTGTGGTCTAGAATTTTCTCCTGCCAGTATACAATAAACAAAATGAAAATTTTAAAGTCTCTTGTGGTTTTATTCATACAAATAATAAAATAACATTCAGCGCCCAAGAAATATTTCGAATGTTTTGTATATTATACATGAATTCGACAAGCATTTGCTACAATAACCCCGAAAACCAATATTTGTCACCTTGTCGTTGTGCTGCCCAAGTGTAATACCAGAAGCGGAGATCACTTTGTTCGCAACTAGACTACTTATGCCCTGTTGAGAGAAATACTTTGTTGTGTCTTCCCTTTGTGTGTAGATTAAAATGGATGGCAACATGCTCAATGATAGCTAATGTATCACTTCAGATATAATGAATTGCCGGCCGGGGTGGCCGAGTGGTTCTAGGGGCTACAGTCTGGAACCGCTCCACCGCTCCACCGCCCACACACCCATGCCCGAGGGAGAACTGGAACCTCCGACGGGGGGAGCCGCAAGAACCGCGACAAGGAGCTCTAAACTGCGAGGCTACCCAGCGCGGCGCCATCAGTAAAGTCAGACACGAGCAAACGATGTCACCTTTATTCGACTTGCGTCTGTGTTGTTTACGACAGATCATTTCAGGAACATGTTTCTACACGTACTTAAAAGTTTGGCTAATATATCACCTAGTTTCTCTATTTTTACTGCACCTCATGTTACGGCGTAAAGTCAAGCGACGGTACGCTAGTCAGAAACGATAGAGCAGAGAGGGTTGGGAGAAAAAGTCAGCCAATCGCACGCTGACTCGACCTTCCTCCAGGACGAAACGCGATAGCACCGGCTCCTGTGCGAAGAGGACACAAGCGCCCCGCCCGACTGGTTGCCGCCCAGTTCAGGAGCAGCTTCAAGAGTAGCGACATAGACGCGTCAACGCTCGTTACTTCACGTGTAGTCTTCATGTAGCACCGACTTGGAATTGTCACACTGAAGAGATTTCTTATTTTGTCTGTTGTCCTTTACTTGCGACACATCTGTGTACCACAAAATTAAGTATTGTAAAATTTTCCTTTCCTAATAAAATTCATGGTGTGGGTTCCTGTAATCATGTCCTAGTTCATGAACCACAGGCAACGTATGAGTGGCCAAATAAGTGGTCCCGACAGTCGGGATACCAGTTACTTTGGAATAAGGCTGGGCATCTCGGACATATTCTGAGTCGTGGTCACCTTTGTGCTCATACGGCAAAGACTACCAAATCCACCAGTTAGTCCCTCAACCGCTAGGGGTAAAACTCAATGGGACTCGGGGCAAAAAAGGCTAGCAACCTGCTTCCCTGGTACTTTAAATATGATGCTGGCAACAATCAGAGCAAAATGCCTCGGACCTTTGGAGGTGACGATGACCCACCACTAACAGACAAACCAGGGACTCCTAAGATACGACTTGGCAAACAAATGGTAATGAGATGGGGAGCTATTAATATTAATGGGGGCTACTCTGGGAAGAAGGTAGAGCTGGCAGAGGCTGCAAGTAAGATGGGGCTGGACGATTTAGCTGTTAGTGACATTCGGGTAAGGGGTGAGAAAGAAGAGGAAGTGGGAGAATACAAGGTCTACCTGTCAGGAGTCAAAGCAGGAATAGCACAATGGGATGTAGGGCTTTACATCAGGAAAGAAATGGAACCCAGCGTAGTTGCAGTAAGGTATGTAAACGAACGACTGATGTGGATAGATTTGACAGTGTCTAGCAAGAAAATTAGGATTGTGTCAGTATATTCGCATTGTAAAGGGACAGATAAAGATAAGATGGATAGTTTTTATGAGGCACTCAGTGATGTAGTTGTTAGAGTAAAGGACAAGGATAGTGTTCTGCTCATGGGTGATTTTAATGTCAGGATTGGAAATCGAACAGAAGGGTATGAAAAGGTTATGGGTAAATTTGGAGAGGATATAGAGGCCAACAGGAACGGGAAATAACTCTTGGATTTCTGTGCCAGTATGGGCTTAGTAATCACAAACTCCATTTTTAAACATAAGAACATTCACCGGTATACTTGGGAAGGCAGGGGAACCAGATCTGTCATTGACTATATAATAACAGATCAGGAATTCAGGAAGGCTGTGAGGGACACGCGTGTATTCAGGGGATTCTTTGATGACACTGATCATTATTTAATCTGCCGTGAAATTGGGATTGTGAGGCCGAAAGTGCAGGAGGTCAGGTCCGTATGTAGGAGGATAAGAGTGGAGAAACTTCAGGATAAGGAAATCAGGCACAAGTACATAACAGCGATCTCAGAAAGGTACCAGTTAGCTGAATGTAGTCAATTACAGTCATTGGAAAAGGAATGGACAAGGTACAGGGACACAGTACTAGAAGTGGCTAAAGAATGTCTTGGAACAGTAGTGTGTAAAAGCAGGAAGAATCAAACATCTTGGTGGAATGACACAGTCATGGCAGCCTGTAAAAGGAAAAAGAAGGCGTATCAAAAATGGCTGCATACTAGAACTCAGGTAGACAGAGAAAGTTATGTCGACGAAAGAAACAAAGCCAAGCAGGTAATTGCAGCATCCAAGAAGAAATCTTGGGAAGACTTTGGAAACAGGTTGGAGACTATGAGTCAAGCTGCTGGAAAACCATTATGGAGTGTAATTAGCAGTATTCGAAAGGGAGGTACGAAGGAAATGACAAGTATTTTGGACAGGTCAGGAAAACTGCTGGTGAATCCTGTGGATGCCTTGGGCAGATGGAGGGAATATTTTGAAGAGTTGCTCAATGTAGGTGAAAATACGATCAGTAATGTTTCAGATTTCGAGATAGAATGGGATAGGAATGATGACGGAAATAGGATCACATTTGAGGAAGTGGAGAAAATGGTCAATAGATTGCAGTGCAATAAAGCAGCTGGGGTGGATGAAATTAAGTCGGAACTCATCATATACAGTGGAATGTCAGGTCTTAAATGGCTACACAGGATAATTGAAATGGCCTGGGAGTCGGGACAGGTTCCATCAGACTGTACAAAAGCAGTAATCACCCCTATCTTTAAACATGGAAACAGAAAAGATTGTAACAACTACAGAGGTATCTCTTTAACCAGCGTTGAGGGTAAAATCTTCTCAGGTATTGTTGAAAGGAAAGTGCGAGTATTAGTTGAGGACCAATTGGATGAAAATCAGTGTGGGTTTAGGCCTCTTAGAGGTTGTCGGGACCAGACCTTTAGCTAACGGCAAATAATGGAGAAGTGTTATGAGTAGAACAGGGAATTGTATCTATGCTTTATAGATCTAGAAAAGGCATATGACCGGGTTCGTAGGAGGAAGTTATTGTCTGTTCTACGAGATTATGGAATAGGAGGCAAACTTTTGCAAGCAATTAAAGTTCGTTACATGGATAGTCAGGCAGCAGTTAGAGTTGACGGTAAATTGAGTTCATGGTTCAGAGTAGTTTCAGGGGTAAGACAAGGCTGCAACCTGTCTCCACTGTTGTTCATATTATTTATGGATCATATGTTGAAAACAATAGAATGGCTGGGTGAGATTAAGATATGTGAACACAAAATAAGCAGTCTTGCATATGCGGATGACTTAGTTGTGATGGCAGATTCGATTGAAAGTTTGCAAAGTAATATTTCAGAGCTAGATCAAAATTGTAAGGACTATGGTATGATGATTAGCATCTGCAAAACGAAAGTAATGTCACTGGGAAAGAAATATAAACGGATTGAGTGCCAAATAGGAGGAACAAATTTAGAACAGGTGGACGGTTTCAAGTACTTAGGATGCATATTCTCTCAGGATGGCAGCATAGTGAAAGAACTGGAAGCGAGGTGTAGCAAAGCTAATTCAGTGAGCGCTCAGCTACGATCTACTCTCTTCTGCGAGAAGGAAGTCAGTACTAAGACTAAGTTATCTGTGCACCGTTCAATCTTTCGACCAACTTTGTTGTATGGGAGCGAAAGCTGGGTGGATTCAGGTTACCTTATCAACCAGGTTGAGGTTACGGATATGAAAGCAGCTAGGATGATTGCAGGTACTAGTAGATGGGAACAATGGTAGAAAGGTGTCCACAATGAGGAAATCAAAGAAAAACTGTGAATGAACTCTATAGATGTAGCAGTCAGGGCGAACAGGCTTGGATGGTGGGGTCATGTTACACGCATGGGAGAAGCAAGGTTACCCAAGAGACTCATGAGTTCAGCAGTAGAGGGTAGGAAGAGTCGGGGCAGACCAAGGAGAAGGTACCTGGATTTGGTTAAGAATGATTTTGAAGTAATAGGTATAACATCAGAAGAGGCACCAATGTTAGCACTGAATAGGGGATCATGGAGGAATGTTGTAAGGGTGCTATGCTCCATACTGAACGCTGAAAGGCATAATCAGTCTTAAATGATGCTGCTGCTGCTGATGATGATAATAAAATTCGTTAATACGATTTGTTTGAATATTGTCAAGCGATCCGAAAAGCGTGTTTCCTAGATAACCCATATTGACGACTAGGCTGGATTCAACACCTCAAATTATTGTTTTACCCGCCGACAGTGTGTGTACATTTACATCTACATACATACTCCGCAAACCACCGTACGGTGCATGGTGCGAGGCAACATGTACCACTGCTAGTCATTTCCTCTCCTGTTCCACCCGCAAATAGAGCGAAGGAAAAACGACTCTCTAAAAGCCTCCGTAAGACCTCTCATTTCTCCTGTCTTACGCGAAATGCACGATCGTAGTCGGGCTCAGATGAGGGTTCTCTGCAGTCTTGCTGTTGTCGCTTCCGTGAAATTTTTCCCCTCCAGGGATTCCTTTTTGATTTCTCGGAGTACCTCCAAACTATTTACGTGCTGATCAAATCCACTGGTAAGAAATGTAACAACACGCTTCTGAACTGCTTCAATGACCTCCTCTAATGCGACCTGGTAGGGATCCCAAACACCTGAACAGTACTCAAGAATGGGCCGCACTAGCGTTCTGTACGCCGTCTCCTTTATGGTGATCTACACTTGCCCGAAATTCTTCCAATGAAATGAGGTCGAATATTCGCTTTTGCTACTACGAACCTCACTCGTCCCATTTCATATCGCTATGCAACGTTCCCTCTATACAGGGTGTTACAAAAAGGTACGGCCAAACTTCCAGGAAACATTCCTCACACACAAATAAAGAAAAGATGTAATGTGGACATGTGTCCGGAAACGCTTAATTTCCATGTTAGAGCTCATATTAGTTTCGTCAGTATGTACTGTACTTCCTCGATTCACCACCAGTTGGCCCAATTGAAGGAACGTAATATTGACATCTGTGATTGTGTTGACATGCGACTCATTGCTCTACAGTACTAGCATCAAGCACATCAGTACGTAGCATCAACAGGTTACTGTTCATCACGAACGTAGTTTTGCAGTCAGTTCAATGTTTACAAATGCGTAATTGGCAGATGCCCATTTGATGTATGGATTAGCACGGGGCAATAGCCGTGGCGCGGTACGTTTGTATCGAGACAGATTTCCAGAACGAAGGTGTCCCGACATGAAGACGTTCGAAGCAATAGATAGGCGTCTTAGGGAGCACGGAACATTCCAGCCTATGACTCGCGACTGGGGAAGACCTAGAACGACGAGGACACCTGCAATGGGAGAGGCAATTCTTCGTGCAATTGACGATAACCGTAATGTCAGCGTCAGAGAAGTTGCTGCTGTACAAGGTAACGCTGACCACGTCACTGTATGGCGAGTGCTACGGGAGAACCAGTTGTTTCCGTACCATGTACAGCGTGTGCAGGCACTGTCGGCAGCTGATTGGCCTCCACGGGTACACTTCTGCGAATGGTTCATCCAACAATGTGTTAATCCTCATTTCAGTGCAAATATTCTCTTTACGCATGAAGCTTCATTCCAACGTGATCAAATTGTAAATTTTCACAATCAACATCAGTGGGCTGACGAGAATCCGCACGCAATTGTGCAATGACGTCATCAACACAGATTTTCTGTGAACGTTTGAGCAGACATTGTTGATTGAGCCCCATGTTCTTCCACCTACGCTCAATGGAGCATGTTATCATGATTTCATACGGGATACTCTACCTGTGCTGCTGCAACATGAGCCTTTACAAGTACGACACAACATGTGGTTCATGCACGATGGCGCTCCTGCACATTTCAGTCGAAGTGTTCGTACGCTTCTCAACAACAGATTCGGTGACCGATGGATTGGTAGAGGTGGACCAATTCCACGGCCTCCACGCTCTCCTGACCTCAACCCTCTTGACTTTCATTTATGGGGTCATTTGAAAGCTCTTGTCTACGCATCCCCGGTACCAAATGTAGAGACTTTTCGTGCTCGTATTGGGGACAGCTGTGATACAATACGCCATTCTCCAGGGCTGCATCAGCGCATCAGGGATTCCATGAGACGGAGGGTGGATGCATGTATCCTCGCTAACGGAGGACATTTTGAACATTTCCTGTAACAAAGTGTTTGAAGTCACGCTGATACGCTCTGTTGCTGTGTGTTTCCATTCCATGATTAATGTGATTTGAAGAGAAGTAATAAAATGAGCTCTACCATGGAAAGTAAGCGTTTCCGGACACATGTCCACATAACATATTTTCTTTCTTTGTGTGTGAGGAATGTTTTCTGAAAGTTTGGCAGTACCTTTTTGTGACACCTTGTATATTTAATCGAAATGACTGTGCCACGTTGCACTCTACAAATGCTGTATTCGAACGGTACACAGTTTTTTTCTACTCATCCACATTAACTTATGTTTTTCTATATCTAGAGGAAGGTGCTATTCATCACACCAACTAGAAATTTCGTCGAAGTCATCTTCTACATTCCTACACTCACTCAACAATAATATCTTTCCGTACACCACAGCGACATCAGCAAAGAGCAGTAAATTGCTGATAACCCTGTACGCCAGGTCATTTTTGGATATAAAGAATAATAGCGGTCCTATCATTCTTTCCTGTTGCATTCCTGACGACACTCTTGTCTCTGATGAACACTCACTTTCGTGGAGCGGGTAATGATTTCTGTTACTTAAAAAGTCTTCAAGCCACTCACATATCTGGGAGCCTAAACTGTACGGTCGGACGTTCGTCAACAATCTGGAGTGGGGCACTATGTCAAATGCTTTCCGAGAATGTAGTAATATGCAATTTATTTGTTGCCCTCTACCTATGGTTTATAGAATGTGCTCCGAATTCTACAGCAGACCATGTTAAGGATTTTGGTCTCTAATTATGGGGTTCAGCTCTCTTACCTTTTTCATATAAAGGAGTGAATACGATTTTTCCATTCGCCTGATACTTTTCGCTGGTCGGAAGATCCGCCATAAATGCAGGCTAAGTAAGGGACCAATGTCATAGAGTAATCTATGTAAAAACGAAATGGAATTCTGTATAGAGCTGAGATATACTTATTTTCAACTGTATGAGTTGCTTCTCTACGCCACGAATGCCAATTTCTATGTGCTCCATGCGCCGCGCTGGTTAGCCGTGCTGTCTGAGGCGTCTTGTCCCAGCTCGCGTGGCTTCCCTCGTCGGAGGACCGAGTCCTCCCTCGGGCATGGGAGTGTGGGTAGTCCTTAGGGTAAGTTTAAGCTAGATTAAGTGGTGTGAAGCCTAGTGACCGATGACCTCAGCAGTTTGATCCCACAAATTTCCAAATTTTCACCATTCGGGAGTCTACGACAACCAAATTACTATACGTTAGTACGATCTTGTTGGAAAAATGGTTTCTTAAATGGACATTTCAAACTTCAGGTTGTTTTTTTGCTGTTTGCTATTGCCACCACAAACTGGTCGGAGAGTGATTCGATAGAAGCCTACGATCCACTTAGTGATGTTGCATAGAACCAGGGTTTTCTAGGGTTCTCGCAAAGACCTTTCGCTGAGGTGTGACGGCGGAAGTTGTATGTTTCGTGATTTGTTCTTTTCACGGACTCACGATTTCTACAAACTTTTGCCTGTCAGCATTTGCTGTCTCTTTTTTCTACCGAGAGGCAATATTCTCTGTTTCCTCAGCATTTTCCGAATTTGGTTATTACACTACGGAGGGTCCTTTCTATTCTCTAGCCACTTAAGTGGTACATCCGTCTCCAAATTTACAATTAGTTAAAATTTTGCCCATAATCCTTCTACCTGGAACTGAATGTGTCTATTCAGTAGCCATCGTTGCTATGGTGGCATCAAAATCACTAATCTCTGTTTCTATACTTACACTATCGATAAGATCAGGCCTGTTTGTACAGTATGCTATCGAAAGTATCTGGGCACCTGGCTGAAAATGACTTAAAAGTTCGTCGAGCTCTCCATCGGTAATGCTAGAATTGAGTACGGTGTTGGCCACCCTTAGCCTTGATGGTAGCTTCCATTCTTGCAGGCGTAAGATCAATCGGGTGTTGGAAGGTTTCTTGGGGAATGGCAGCCCACACTTTACGGAGTGCTGCTCTGAGGAGAGGTATCGATGTCGGTCGGTGAGGCCTGGCATGAAGTCGCCGTTCCAAAACCTCCCAAAGGTGTTCTAGAGGATTCTGGTCAGGACTGTGCAGGCCAGTCCATTACAGGGATGTTATTGTCGTGTAACCACTCAGCCGCAGGCCGTACATTATGAACAGGGTCTCGATCGTGTTGAAAGATGCAATCGCCATCCCCGAATAGCTCTTCAACAATGGGAAGTAATAAGGTGCTTGAAACATCAGTGTAAGCCTGTGCTGTGATAGTGCGACGCAAAACAACAAGGGGTGCAAGCCACTTCCATGAAAACACGACCATAACACCACCGTCTCCGAATTTTACTTTTGGCGCTACAAACGCTGCCAGATGACGTCCACCGGGCATTCGCCGTACCCAAATCTTGCCATCAGATCTCCACATTATGTATTGTGATTCGTCATTCCACACAACGTTTTTCGACTGTTCAATCGTCCAGTTTACGAAGCGATGCTTCGTTTGGCATGTACCGGCGTGATGTGTGACTTATGAGTTGCTGCTCAACCATGAAATTCAAGTTTTCTCACCATCCGCCCAGCAGTCATAGTACTTGCAGTGGTTCCTGATGAAGTTTGGAATTCCTGTGTGATGGTCTAGACAGATGCCTGCCTATTACACATTAACCCACTTCAACTGTCGGCGGTCTCTGTCAGTCAACAGACCAGGTCGGCCTGTACGCCTCTGCGCTGTACGTGTCCCTTCACGTTTCCACTTCACTCCCTTATCGGAAACAGTGGACCTGGGGGTGTATAAGAGCTTGGAAATCGCCCGTACAGATGTATGACACAAGTGACACCCAATCACCTGACCACGTTCGAAGTCCGTGGGTTCCGCGGAGCGCCCCATTCTGCTCTCTCACCATGTCTAATAACTACTGAGGTCGCTGATATGGAGAACCTGGGAGTAGGTGGAAGCATGATGCAATATGAAAAACGTATGTTTTTGGCGGAGTTCGGATACTTCTGATCACATAGCGTAGCCACAAGTTATAAAATACTTCCTTTGCTTGTGGGTTGTCTGAGCAGGTGTTTAAGACAGTTTTCGGAAAACGTGTTCAGAAGTACTTCACAAGACTGTCTGGTCGTACAACCTGCAGTGAATCCATAGATGTTTCACTCTATAGGCGGAGGATTGGATTCACCTCCAACTAATATTACATGAGCTGCGTATTTCCGCGATACTGACCGAGACTTCCCTTGAATGACTCAAAAACTGTCAGAGCACAATCGGACAGCCGGTTAAAACGTCCAAAAATTAACTTGATTTCACACAGACCTGTTATAGGCGATCATATAACTTTACTGTCACTTTCAAATCCGACTTGAGTAGAGGAAAGCACAGGTGAAATAAAATTCTGATTAACCTCTCAACGTCCGGATAACTCCAGAGTTCAGAAGCGATGTAGCAGAATTAGTATCACCTTTACACTAGTTTTGAAACAATTTATTTTGTTCGTCTGGAGAATTCTGGAATAGCCAATGTGATAGGTTCAAGTGAGCGCAGATTTATGAATTATTTTCTATTGTACTGTATCGCGAAACTTCGCGGCCACTGTGTTGCTGTCAGGCAAGAAACGAAGTACGAGTGTATCTTTCGCTGGCACGCTCGCATAACTACAGGATGAAACCCAGTTTACGTAGAGATGACTGGTCCTCTTTCTTTCACAGTGACGATGCAACTATCGTGACTATTTTCTTTTTATTTCTATTTCTGTGGTGTTTCTAACACAGATATCGTAGGAGAACTGAGCTCTTTATAATACCCCAAGCACAAGAAAAGTAAATTAACGAAGAAACTGTTCTATTTTATGAGCTGCACATCGTTAAAGGCGCATGAAAACAATGGCGAATATAACAGCTGCGGGAATAACGCTTATTTTCGCCGGAGATAGACTGATCATAACGATTGCCTCTGTGTCATATACTCCGCTGGACATTTTACGACGGCAGTTCAAAGAACATCATTACAATAATGAACAACTCTCGCGATGGGCTCACGTGTGCCTGTACATAGGTGAGTATTTTGCTCGTACTTGTCTGTCTATGTGTGTGTTTTATTTGAGACAGTAAATATTACAGAGGACTGAATCACCTACTATAAGTCTCGCAAAAGAAGGCTATCAATATTCATGTGAGAGCAATGCCAAGGAATAGACGAGAGAACAGCTAGAGAACACGTCGCAGAAGTGGCTACATGCGTCGGATTTCCACAGTGAAGTACATTCAGTACTAGAGAAGAACATGAAGATTGTCCCACGGGACGAAGCTGTAACCACAAAACTTTTCTCTCTGCGTACACCCTAATCTTACTATCTTCTTATCCGGAAGAGACGCAGCGATGTGGAGCTTTGATTAATTCTCTAAGCTCTGATCGGTACGAGATTATCTCCATAAAATTCGAGGAGAATGTTAGATTGGTTCGCTGAATGAGGCTACTGCCTCTTTCCTTACCCATCTTTGCCGAGTTGAATTTGTAATCCTGATGTCAAAAGGCGATTAAACTGCATTGTTTCCATCTTTCAAATAAAAGCACGTAATAAACGACAAGAAACTATTTAGTACCATTTTCTGATCAACTACCGCTCATCCTTAGTGTAACGTAACACCGCTGTCACACATGTAGCCTTGTAGGAAGTCTTCTAAATTGACGCTGCAGTAGGCAAGCACTGAAGGAAAACAAATTGTTTCAAATAGGAAGTGTCGTACGTCAGTTTTGTGGAAGCCAACCTACAGTGCGTGGCGGGAGGTACTGCTTGGAGCACAGTCATTTTCCCCTTCCTTGTCCCATTCTCGGATAGCAACTAGCGTAAGCAACAGTATGAGATATAATACATCGTCCGATAAAAAAAAATTGTGTTTGTGTGTGTGTGTGTGTGAGAGAGAGAGAGAGAGAGAGAGAGGGAGAGAGAGAGAGGGAGGGAGAGAGAGAGAGAGAGAGAGAGAGAGAGAGAGAGAGTGCGTTTGGAGATACGGGCGCTCAACACCGAGGTCATCAGCGCCCTTACACATATTGGAAGAAACGAATGTGGAGAAAACGATAAAAATTTTTGTTACGCAGTACCGAGGAAGCATATCAAATGACAAACATTCACTCAGTACACCTCACTCGCATTCACTTACACAATCACTCATCTCACACGCCTTAAGGCAATAGACAAAGGTTGAAAGGTGCTATACATGGAATTGAAACAGAAGTAAAACCACGGAAGAGCTAATAGAAAGGTACAAGGAAATGTTTTAGTACTTTCAACATTGCAGCCCAGTCAGCAATCGTGATAATGTAATATATAAGAAACTATCAGCCTCGGTTGCGGTAATGAAACCAACCTTTACCCAGGTTTCAGCCTAATTACAGCTTCTGACTACGCCTTTTCAGGCTGTTTTAATTTTATTTCTAGACCGTGCCCTCGTAGACATTTTATAGAATCAGGTTAATCTTCTGAAGAAGG
Source organism: Schistocerca gregaria (assembly GCF_023897955.1). Taxonomy (NCBI): domain Eukaryota; kingdom Metazoa; phylum Arthropoda; class Insecta; order Orthoptera; family Acrididae; genus Schistocerca; species Schistocerca gregaria. Next base: position 296,642,900 of record NC_064922.1, read on the forward strand.
CTCAACTACTTGGGCTGAAACTTAGGTAAAAGTTGGTTTCATTACCGCAATCGAGGCTCATAGTTTCTTATACAGAAACAAATGTGACTGGCTGACCACTTACAAAAAACGTGGATGAATCAGTCACCGTCTTGACACATGAAGGCCGTCTCTTTAAATTTAAGGATTTTAAGCTATATTGTTGATTGCGTTTACTTAAACATATGGTTTGACCTTTTTGGGTTCATAAACATTTTAATTTTGTCTGTTATTACTTTTGTATTGTAATTTCATGTAGTGACACGTTCCATGACCTTGGTGATTTGCTCCTCAATTTGGTCCTACGGAACTTGATGTGTAAATAAATAAATAAACATCACACAACCTTATAACTCTAACCGACATTAGCTTCAATGCCTTTTAAAATAGTGTGCATAATTGTCGCTGCCCTTTAATCCGAAAATAAAACACAGTCTAGCAAAATACGGCGCACAGTGATCCGCACGCCATAAGCGCCACACACTGGGAAGTCGTCTCGCCGGAGCAATGAGCCATGCCTCATAGACGAATAAGGAGGCCCTCGTCCCGTTGACGAGGGAGAATTTCATATGATTCTGTATATGATGTATTAAATCTCAAACTAAAATCTATAAAAAGAAATTAATTTGCTAGTACTCAGTACCTACAGTTAAAATTACTCTTCTTTTAAAAATATGTGAAATTACGAAATGCCTGTTTACTTAAAATTCATAGTACTAATTGCGCAATCTAACGCTAATTATTAAATTTATTCCTGGATTCATTTATAAAGTAATGTTATATCTTTGTGACGACTCTTCTTTTGTCAAGAAAGTGTGTAAGCTTTTTTGCTTTGTAAACTCTTTGGAGTATTGTGAGTACCGCAGAGTGTAAGTAGTAGTGGGCATGCCTGTGATGGAATCAGACGTGTTTTTGATTGTGTCACTAATAATGTAATTTGCGGTCTCATGGAAGTGGAAATTGCAAAGACGGCGTGACATTGAAAAAGTGACAAAGAATAAAATTCAAGAAATATACAGGCAAATTTTCATCGGGTATTTAGTCATCAGGAATCCACAACGTTAGATCAGCAGCAAGAATGTACCTCTAGACACAAGACTTCGAGCCAACAACAAGAGATAATGAAGGTAAATAAAAAGTTTTTCTTTTGTATCTCTTACGCCTCTCGAAGCTTTTGAAAATAGTGAAGAGACTAAGAGAAAATTAATGGCGACGTGTGGCAGGGTACGATTACAAACTCCATCCCACAAATTGACATCCAGCACGCCCACAACACTTTTCATGCACGTTTGCATGCTTGTATTCAATGTTCTGGCTGTTGCACCGATTATTAATTTACCAGCGTTTCAGATTTGCTATGGCTTGCATTGCGCATTCGTTAATCTGTGATCTAGCAATATTAATGAATTAAATATGTTAACTACACAAATGTAATCCGGAATTTTCGTTAGTTTAAATTAAACATCTTTTGATTTGACAATTTTTTCCATCTGTTGATGTCGATCCTGGCGCTCTAGCATAAAGTGCCTGGCTGGAAACCGAGAGGTCACGAGGCAGTAACTCGGTCGCCCCACGGATGGTTCAAATTATTCAAATGGCTCTGAGCACTGTGGGACTTAACATCTGAGAACTTTGAACTACTTAAACCTAACTAACCTAAGGACATCACACAGCAGCAGCGCGGTTCCGGACTGAAGCGCCTAGAATCGCTCTGCTACAGCCCCCACGGATGTTTAGGTCTTCGTTCTAATATAGCCGAGGAGAGGTGTTGTCAAAAACAACATGTGCTTGGCATTCCATGTTAATCTGTACGTCCTCTTTCGTCCCAATTGGACAGTACGGGTAGCTCAGGAATACGAAAGCCGTAGAAGAGGGGTGCAATAGTTTTAATCAAATGGAACTACATGGCTCCAGAGACCTTTTCAAGTCTCAAACATTTATGAAGTGCATATGCAGACCGAGGCGACAAATGAAAATGAGTGTACCAGGCCTGTATTCGAAAGCGGGTCTCCTGCTCACTAGGCACATATGCTGACCACTACACGACCCTGGCTACACCAACGTGGCACAGTGACTTCGTACAACAGCACAGACTATCGTGGCACGCTTCCCTTCTCATGCTGACCACTACACGACCCTGGCTACACCAACGTGGCACAGTGACTTCGTACAACAGCACAGACTATCGTGGCACGCTTCCCTTCTCAGTCTATATTCCCATTCACACTTCAGTCCACTTGTTTTCCTCTTAAAACTCGAGTGCTTAAAAAGATTACTTAACGTCTCATGATTTGCTTGGTGTCATCTGCCTCTGCGATAGGCTCACCGGTTGCTACTCATTGCTAACGAATGTGGGTAAGTCAAAATCATGTTTTAGTAAGGTGACTTGCAACAGCTGCACAGGAACTTAAGGGAAAACATTTCTGACATTAGCTGTACGAATTATCCTTTATTTTTTACCGTTTTCAGTCGTAGTGATTATCATTATGGGAAGAAAAATTAGTACATTAGGTGGGTGACCAATTCATCCTTTCCTGTAGACGAATAGAACTTCCTGAAAATTACAAGATGTTTACTTAACCACATACAGCAAACTGTAAGCTTCCCCCTTACTGATCGGTTTTAATGCGGTAATATGACCGTGAGAGCGCCTAATGAACTTGATTCTGGATGAGACTATCGTCTCTGAGGAAAATTTGACCAATTAGTGGACAGACGCTTACGAGTCGTTCTAAAGAACAACGTATTCTACTCCAGCACTTTCTACTTAAATGGATTTTGTTTAGTACTCAAATCAGTGACACCACTTGCATAAGATGCGAAACTATAGGGGAACTACGTGACTCAAAGAGTCGACAGCAAAATTAATTGGAGTAATACAGAAATAAATTAATACGGTTGTCAGCCCAGTTTGACACTATCTGTCCAAAATCTGATCAATAATGTGGACAGCAGTGAATACGTAATCGTTTGGCTGTACGTGTGGCAGCAGGTCTGACAAAACAATACCTTAGGAAATAATAATGAATGAAGAAATCAGTCGTCCGGTATCGTTAAAACTTAGGTATGTTAATTTGGAAAATTATGTTACAACAGTAATTTACGTAACATCAGATTAACACTTACTTACGTTCACTACATTCCTGGACATGGCAAGCTAAGTACTTTGTATAAACTGCAATTACCATGAAAAAATGTTTAGCCGGCCAGTGTGGCCGGGCGGTTCTAGGCGCTTCAGTCTGGAACCGCGCGACCGCTACGGTCGCAGGTTCGAATCCTGCCTCCGGCATGGATGTGTGTGACTCCTTATGTTAGTTAGGATTAAGTAGTTCTAAGTTCTAGGAGACTGATGACCACAGATGTTAAGTCCCATAGTGCTCAGAAACATTTGAACCATTTTTTTGAAAATTTTTATCGATCGGATAAGCAGCTTTTGGCTTTCAACAGGATGACAACTTCGGAATACTGGCCGTGCCAGTGCACAACAGCATTATTACAACCGACATATATGTGGAAAAAAGTGTATTCATTTTCTCCTTTAATTTTAAATTACCATAATTACTTTAATTTTAGTTACGTTACTTTGTCTTCAGTCAGTAAGCAAGAATGATTTTGCACCTAAATATTAATGAACAACACGGTTAATTTATGCAGCTTCATTATTAATTACTTTCAACTATCGTCTTTGCAAACAAAGACAACTGATACAGATTATTAATACTTTTCTATTAATTATTTAGACAACGACACGAGGGTACTCAATAGCTGGAAAAGAATAGGACTTTAAGTAGGTGACAATGACTGACTATAATGGAAGATCACGTACATACAGTTTTTACGTAGAACACTTACTAATGTTGTTAATTTCACAGAGAATGTCACTCGGTAATGGCTCACGAAGTTTATAACGTGAACTAAAATAAAACAACCTTGTAGGAAGTTACAGTTGTTAATCCGTCGTCTTCGTTGTCGTCTAGAATGTTGCTATTGCTCCATGTACACTGAAGAGCCAAATAAACTGGTACACCTGCCTAATTTCGTGTAGGGCCCCCGTGAGTACGCAGGACTGCCGCAGCACGACGTGACATGGACTCGACTAATGTCTGAAGTAGTGCTGGAGGGAACTGACAGCATAAATCCTGCAGGGCTCTCCATAAATCCGTAAGAGTACCAGGGGGTGGAGTTCTCTCCTAAACAGCACGTTGCAAGACATCCCAGATATGCTCAATAATATTCATGTCTGGGAAGTGTGGCAGACAGCGGAAGTGTTTAAACTCAGAAGAGTGTTCATGGAGCCACTCTGTAGCAATTCTGGACGTGTGGGATGTTGCATTGACCTGCTGGAACTGTCCAAGTCCGTCGGAATGCACAATGGACATGAATGGATGCAGGTGATCAGACAGCACGCTTACGTACGTGTCACCTGTCAGAGTCGTATCTAGAAGTATCAGGGGTCCCATATGCCTTCAACTGCACACGCCCCACACCACTATAGAGCCTCTACCAGCTTGAACGGTCCGCTGCTGACATGCACGGTCCATTGATTCATGAGGTTGTCTCAATACCCGTAGACATCAATCCGCTCGATACAATTTAAAACGAGACTCATCCGACCAGGCAACATGTTTCCAGTCTTCAACAGTCCAATGTCGGTGTTGACGGTCCCAGGCGAGGCGTAAAGCTTTGTGTATCGTGCAGTCATCAAGGGAGTCAAGAGTGGATCTAGGGCTGCGAAAGGCCATGTCGATATTTCGTTGGATGGCTCGCACGCTGACACTTTCTGATGGCCCAGCATTGAAATCTGCAGCAATTGCGGAAGGGTTGCACTTCTGTCACGTTGAACGGTTCTCTTCAGTTGTTGTTGTTCCCGTTCTTGCAGGTTCTTCTTCCGGCCGCAGCGATGTCGGAGAGCTAGTGTTTTACCCGATTCCTAATATTCACGGAACACTCATGAAATGGTAGTATGGAAAAATCCCCACTTCATCGCTACCTCGGAGATGCTGTGTCCCATCGCTCGAGCGGTCTTCAAACTCAGTTGAATCTGTAACTGCGCCAGACACTTGTCTTATAGAGGCGATGCCGACTGCAGTGCCTTATTCCGCCTGTTTACCCCTCTCTGTATCTCAATACGCATGCTCATACCAGTTTCTTTGGTGCTTCAGTGTAATACTGTGGATACACCTTGATCGGAATGACCAATAATGGGGCAGGATTATATTAATATTGGAGCCTCTTACACCCTCCTCTGTTCGTCGTGCCTCGCTAGTAAAAATAGCACGATACGTTGTCCCGACGGTGTTCGCCACTCGCGTGTGTTCACTCTTACGTTTCACAACCAAGTCAGTGTTCTGCGTGCTCGGCTCTGACGTCAAAGATGCCTCGAGAGACAACGCTCCTATACTAGTCTTTACTCTGTGTCAACGACATTGCTTTTCCTATTTTTCGCTAACGGCATTAATCCAGAATAAATGCAGCACAATACAAAAGAATTTTTAGACGTTACAGCACAAATTACACTTCTAATTAACACAGAGTACCTTAAGATTTACAGAATAAAACAGGTACATCATATTTGTAATAAATGTAATGAGCAAAAAATTTTAGTTCGCCCATCTGTATTATAGTGTCAGAACACCATAACTGTAAACAGCATACAATTGATCTCTGAGATTAGTCCTCAATCTATTTTTTCGTACTCGGTTGTGAGTTACTGTGCGCCCAATTTTCTGCTCTTTACAGTTATGGTGTACTACGTACCACGAGATCTCTAAATCATGTCGACCAGTACCCTAACCATTGCGCCACATCTCCCGGTGATGTCATTCGAACGTACATCTGCATCTTCTAGCGCTGCAAAACAGCATCGCTCTCCGCTGCTAAAGGTAATGATATTCAAGGTAATTGTGGACAGTCATTAGGTTACGACTTCGTAAGGAACGTCTGTGTTTGCACTCGTCGAGCAGTAATTGCATGTGACTGGCCAGTAACTTTCGGATGGTAATAACAATAGTTCGTCGGTAATTGTACGCCGCTCGGCGAGTAAAATGCTTCGGAGGTCAATTAGAAAGAAGCGTTTTATGACTTTTAGCAGATATCGTACTTCGGTTTTACTGCAAGGAGCGTGTCGCTAATGCGCTTGAAGTGAGAGTCGATAGTAATCGTGGATGTCAGAAACTCTGCGAGGTAATTTGTTTGGTGCTGCGCGGGACGTTTCATCACGACACATAATTCTTCTCTATATCGTATAATCGGTATTCTCTCAGTAATAAAGGGAAGACAGATGTGTCTGGGGGACCAGGTGGCGGTAGTTCTCAGCAAGGAGAACGCCATCACTTTGGTCATTAGTTTGACAGTCATACGTAGGAGATTTTAGAAAGAGCCTAGTCAGACATAACTTCCGCCCTCTTTTACGGCGTTTCCATCTACATATCATACTCTGGAAGCTACAAGAAGGACAAAATACACTCCATCACCATTATGAAACGTCCCCTTAGAAGAATTATACAAGACTGTGCATAAACTGACACACAATATTTTTAGCGCAACGCAATATGACTTTCAAAAATCCCTACAAAAGAATGGCCATGACTAACATTAACCTATGCGTTTCACAAATCACGTACCTCACAAAAATCTTGGTTACTCGAACTACTGCAATACAGCGAGCGCCACTACTGCCAGCTAACTAAAAGAATCAAACTACAGAAGGCACTAACTACTGAGGCACTGTTAGCAAATGAAAGATTTTAATAGAGAACAAACAATGTATTTACCTTAATAGTCATAATATATATATCAGTTCATGACACCAACTCTTACAAATTTCAAAACTCCGCCATCTCTCTCCCCACGTCCACCACTGCTGGCGGCTCACCTCCAACTGCGCAACGCTACGCGCTGTTAGCATCCAGCTGCCGCTGCCCGACACTACAATGGCAGACAACAATGCAAACTAGCCACAGACTGCGCACAGCACAGCCAGTGATTTTTCATACAGAGCGCTATGTGGCGTTACCAATAAGAAAACCTAAACAGCCTACTTACACCATGTTATTTATCAGGAAATACACGGAATGTCGAAGCAATGAATCCTAGCCTGAAAACTCCTCAGCGCAGTGCCCTGAAGCCACAGTCAAAAATATTGTTTGGCAAGCCACTTAAAATGAACCAGTTAAATTTCCAGAAATGTGATGAATGAATATCACTGAGCAATTTAGTAATGAGTTTATATTAGAGACGCATACGAGTAGATTACGATTCTGGGAGTTCTTCATGATGGCGTTTCCACATATGATCAACGTTGCGGTAAGCTCTGACTAATTCGCTAAAGTGCGACAGAACAGAGTGTAAATGACATTTTTCAAAGAATTATTAAGTGATTCTCTGAAAATTGACTCACAAAATTTTGAGAAAACAGCTATTTTAAGTTGTGTACAACAAATAAAATCAAAGCTATAACTGATGTAGCAAATAAACAGGAATCACCAAACGTGATACAATGCTCCAGATTGTTGGGTGCACATATTGATGAGAAACTGACATTGAAGAAGCATATTACTGAGATTCCCAAACAATGAAGTTCAGCTACTTTGGCTCTTCGTATAATTGCTACTCTTGGAAACGAACGAATCTGCCACGTGATATATTTACATATTTCCATTCCATAATGTCTTATGCAATAATCTTCTTGGATAACTCATCCCTTGGCAAGAAAGCATTGACTGTATAAAAGCCAGCAATAAGAAAATAGCATGTGGCGCTCACCCGAGGTTGTCATGTAAGTACCTCTTTAAGGTGTTAGGCATTCTGACTGCATCATCACAGCACACAGATTACTAAATGAAATTCATCATAAATATTCCGTTAGAATTTGAGGAGAATAGTGATTTCCAAAACTACAACACAAGAAGAATTACCCATTATTGAAGACGCAGTGGTTCAAAATGATTTAAATATCCAGCAACAAAAATTTTTGATCATTTGCACAAAAACATAAAATGTCTGGCAGGTAGTAAAGCAAGTTTTAAATGAAACCTAAAATTATTTCATCTTGGGAACTCTTTTCACTTCATGGATGAATTTCTACTTGAAACTGAACCTCGTGTTGGAGTGTAGTTGCATGAACAGGACTAAAAATTAGTGCGTTTATTAATGTTGAAACTAATCATGTGGACATATCGTCTAAACGGACTCCTTCCATGACATTTCGGTAAAAAAATCTTTCAAATTATCTATGGAACATGTAACGTATCTGAGTTGTCCAAAGGTTGCTATGAGTAACCCCCTTCAATCCGAAGAAAAGTCTTATTAACAACAATTTGCATGCGAAGTCACACGAAGCGTCACATGTGGTCAGATCAGGTGAACGACATGAAAGTACTGCAGGACTCCTCTTTGTAATAGCATGCCAGGGATAAGCGGATTGGACATCCGAGAAAGCCATATCAAAATATTAAACTTACTAGTTCCGAGATACAAATAATATTTTACAATATACTGCAATCATGTTACTGTTCCTCTCACTTTCCCAGCCTTATTATAACAGTATTAATTAATGATGGGTACAATGATCCGAGCTTCGTTCAACCAAAGTAAACCAACTCATTTTATTTAAAAGTCACGGTATGATACCATGAAAACCACGCGCGCTGGACTTGAAAACCGTTCACTTTATCACTCCGCTATTGACTTATGTTAAGCTTTCTGGTGTGCCCATTTGTTGCCGTAAAATGTATTTCGACGAAATATATATGAGACTGTATGAAACTTGCAGAACACGTCATGTAGAAGTATGGGCAATCCTGTTACCAAAAATACTTAATTTTGTAAAGCTTGTTGATATACTGAATCACAGACGATATGCATCGAATAGGCTTATTATGGTAGTTGTAATAATGAGAATTATTATTTATGATGTTTCTATATATCGAGGAGACAATGTATATTTAGTCTTCTCTTGTCCGTCGTTGTCTCTCTTATTCTCGTAGAAGTGATAACAGATTACGCAGCTGTATCAGTTCTGTAACCGTATATGTAACGAATTAACTGTTGAAATAGATAATTGCTTACAACTGATTATTTCATGCCTTTATTCCGTAGTTTTGTGCGCCCTGCTCAAATACCTGAATTATTTATGCTTTCATAGCAGGCCGACTGCAAAACAATCTAGCAGCGCCTGATCGACCATATCGCAGCCATCAAGCGCCAAAATTAAGTTTAAAACTTTTTCTTTCCAGCAGAGCTCATATCAGCGCAACATATACTAATACTTTCGCAGTACTAGGCGGACCTGGAGCAGCCAATATCTTACGGTTTTTGTTTCCAAGTAAGTGGACTTTAAACATTTCTTTGTGTTTCTGGCCTAGCTACGTGTAACGAAGAGACATTACAGTCATTTTCTCAGTTAAATAGTGTCAGAGAAACCAAATGAGAACTGAAATTAATCCAAACTGTTTGCTATTTAATTTAGGGAAGGTACTTCCCATGGAATTTTGTGCTGTAGTGTCCGCCTACGACGTGGTGTATTAGGACTAGCTACAGATGTGTGTTATCCCATGTTCTCGTAGTAGCTAAGGCAGAAAGTATTATTAAGTGCAATAATTCATTACAAGACTCAGTGAAATAATCCTGTGGCAAGTTAGAAAATTGCACATTACGTACGTAGACTCTGACCCAACGAAAATACATCAGCGGCGATGTCTATTAATAAACTTTAAGTACGGCAAACCTATAAAGCTAAATAATAACCAAAAGCGATAATCCATAATCATTCAAGCGTTTTCTCACTAACAATAACATATTTTTATTGTATTAAAATTAATCTATTTCGAATGATTCATGTTTACCAAGTCAGAATCGCCTGTAGGATAGTTTGTGACATTTTTTTTAAGAGTGTGCGAATATTTTGTGCGCGGCATACTTTTCGTGTACCTTGCAGTAAGGGCGTAGCCGAAGGCGGGTTCGCCATTTACGGCGCTTGTCCAGGCACCAGCAGTGTGCGCGTCTCGTCTCTGCAACAGACTACCTATTAAATCACGATCAGTGGCACCTGAGCTATGTTTGCTTTATCACGCAACGCACACGCACCATACACTGTGGTTTCACAGGACAACATCGAATGTTCTTGCAGAACTTATTTGATCCCCGCCCCCCCCCCCCCCCCCCCCAATGTCGGCCTGAAACCCGTGCCGCATCCGACTATTCGATCTCCCGAATTCAGTTCAAGTCTCTGAATTTGTCAAAACATTTACTCCCCTTAACTAATGAGCGCTCCGTTAGGGGAATTGTGGGCTTGATTCTCGCCAATGGAATTCCTATTTGATTTATTCCTTCTGCAGCTAATGACAATCCTCTTTAGAGCAAGCTTTGTAATGGTGACTGGGGTACACTTTTTGAAATTATGAATGCATCAAGGATAAAATACAGGGAGCGATAGGTTATCCACAACTTGTAAAGAATCCACAGTGCATTCACAAGTTCGACACGATAAGAAGGCAGTAACTGAGGAGTTTGTCAGGGCCGTAGCCCCTATCCCACATATAGGCCTGATTCAGTCTGAAGGAATCCAAAGATGTTCTGCCGTCGACATTGTACTCGTAAGGCAGTCAGAGTCAGAGGCGGCTAAGACAAATATTTCTTTTTTCCTTTTTTTTTAGGTTTCGCTTTGTACTCATTTACGATACGACAGTGTATTGGAGAGGCGATTTGCGTGTCAGTTACGACTATACGATCATAAGGACAACACTACACATCAACACCAGGTCCCAGAGCGGGAAAATACCCGAGCCAGCCGGGAGTCGAAACCGAGACCCATTCGGTTAGCAGCTTACCGCTCTGACCTGACAGCTACCGACGCGCAGTGGTGAAGAACGTAGATCAGTTAAACGGAATGGATATTGTCTTGAAAAGAGATTGTACGATGAATATCAAAATCAATGAAACAAGGCTGACGGAATATGATCGAATAAAATTAGGCGACCCTGACGGAGACAGGTTAGGAAATCAGAAACTGAAAGTTTTTACTATTTGAGCAACTGCACTCTACATTTGAGCAACAAAATATCCGAATATGGCCAAGTTAGGTAGGATACGTAGGTATGTAGATTAACAACAGAAAGATAGACGTTTCTGGAAAATATAAATTTGGTAATAATTATTATAAAATTAATACACTCCTGGAAATTGAAATAAGAACACCGTGAATTCATTGTCCAAGGAAGGGGAAACTTTATTGACACATTCCTGGGGTCAGATACATCACATGATCACACTGACAGAACCACAGGCACATAGACACAGGCAACAGAGCATGCACAATGTCGGCACTAGTACAGTGTATATCCACCTTTCGCAGCAATGCAGGCTGCTATTCTCCCATGGAGACGATCGTAGAGATGCTGGATGTAGTCCTGTGCAACGGCTTGCCATGCCATTTCCACCTGGCGCCTCAGTTGGACCAGCGTTCGTGCTGGACGTGCAGACCGCGTGAGACGACACTTCATCCAGTCCCAAACATGCTCAATGGGGGACAGATCCGGAGATCTTGCTAGCCAGGGTAGTTGACTTACACCTTCTAGAGCACGTTGGGTGGCACGGGATACATGCGGACGTGCATTGTCCTGTTGGAACAGCAAGTTCCCTTGCCGGTCTAGGAATGGTAGAACGATGGGTTCGATGACGGTTTGGATATACCGTGCACTATTCATTGTCCCCTCGACGATCACCAGAGGTGTACGGCCAGTGTAGGAGATCGCTCCCCACACCATGATGGCGGGTGTTGGCCCTGTGTGCCTCGGTCGTATGCAGTCCTGATTGTGGCGCTCACCTGCACGGCGCCAAACACGCATACGACCATCATTGGCACCAAGGCAGAAGCGACTCTCATCGCTGAAGACGACACGTCTCCATTCGTCCCTCCATTCACGCCTGTCGCGACACCACTGGAGGCGGGCTGCACGATGTTGGGGCGTGAGCGGAAGACGGCCTAACGGTGTGCGGGACCGTAGCCCAGCTTCTTGGAGACGGTTGTGAATGGTCCTCGCCGATACCCCAGGAGCAACAGTGTCCCTAATTTGCTGGGAAGAGGCGGTGCGGTCCCCTACGGCACTGCGTAGGATCCTACGGTTTTGGCGTGCATCCGTGCATCCGTGCGTCGCTGCGGTCCGGTCCCAGGTCGACGGGCACGTGCACCTTCCGCCGACCACTGGCGACAACATCGATGTACTGTGGAGACCTCACGCCCCACGTGTTGAGCAATTCGGCGGTACGTTCACCCGGCCTCCCGCATGCCCACTATACGCCCTCGCTCAAAGTCCGTCAACTGCACATACGGTTCACGTCCACGCTGTCGCGGCATGCTACCAGTGTTAAAGACTGCGAAGGAGCTCCGTATGCCACGGCAAACTGGCTGACACTGACGGCGGCGGTGCACAAATGCTGCGCAGCTGGCGCCATTCGTCGGCCAACACCGCGGTTCCTGGTGTGTCCGCTGTGCCGTGCGTGTGATCATTGCTTGTACAGCCCTCTCGCAGTGTCCGGAGCAAGTATGGTGGGTCTGACACACCGGTGTCAATGTGTTCTTTTTTCCATTTCCAGGAGTGTAGTTAGGAACTCTTTTCTGAAAGTATTTCCCTGGAATGTAGCTCGGCCCAGAAATGAACTTTGCACGCTAGGCAGTACAGGTGAGAATGGAAGCTTCTGAACTGTGGAGCTAAGGAATAATGCTGGAGATTAGATGGTGACATCAGATAACCAATGAACTGAATTGAAGAAAAAATAAATTTGTGGTACAGCTTGGCTGAAAGAAGGGTTCTGTTGATGGTGGACACCCTGAGATGTCAGAGAGTATTTAATTCGGTAATGTAGAGGCTGATAATTGTAGAGGGAGACAAGAGTTGACTCCAGTGGATGTGTATTGCAGTAGTTACGCAGAGATGAAGACTGTGGGATACACTAGCGTCATGAGCCGCATCAATTCTGTATTCATACTGAAGACCATAACAACATACACTGTTGCTGCCAGAAACGTAATTTCGCCAATAATTTCGCAAAGTTTCAGTGACATCATGGGACACCGTCTGAATACTTAGTACAATGAAACCTACCCGTGTGCCACATTATTTTGAAAATCGGCCAGAGTCCTTCTGCCCTTCTAAGGCTACCGGCAACAGCAGTACCTTGGATCCAGTGCGTTTCACTACGTCTTCCGAAAACTCCATCACTTGCTTGCCATTGTTTCAGCGGCTAAGGAGGTTTTCTTTACGCACGCAAGAGTACTCCCCGGCTTGAAATCCAAATCGAATAATAATCGTCCCTACAGGTTACGTAAAGTTACCTTACACACAGTCTGTTATACGGTTTCCTTTGTTGCTGCACCACACTTGTCCATAATTATCCCTACTGTCCTTCTCTTGCTCGATATTTTGCTTTTATTCGCACTTAAGATAATTTTTTGTCGCGCGGCTCCCCCGTAGCAGGTTCGTGTCCACCCTCGGGCATGAGTGTGGGTATTGTCCTTAGCGTAAGTTAGTTTCAGTTGGATTAAATACCGTGTAAGCCTAGGGACCGATGACCTCAACTGTTTGGTCCCATAGGAAATTACCAATTATATCAGGTAGCTATTTAAACTGCTTAATCCTGAAGTTCTCTTCAGTGATTTGCGATGGAGGCATTCCTGTTTACATCTACATTGGCAGTTTGTTGCACGAGCTAATTGACTATATTGTTACGAATACAGCTCCATACGCACGTAACGGTGTGCACCCGAACTTCACCGACAAAATTTTGCCCGTTGTTCAGAAATGTTTCCGATAAATTTGTTATAATAGACCATGGTATGCGGTGGAATGTTACATGGTAACTACATTCAGTTGGATTCCTTACCCATCTTAACTGCTGTATCGAAATTGCACTGAACGTACCTACCCGAAGTGCAAATGTCGACTACATGCACTCTGAGTCTGGATTGGATACATTATATTTCCTTACACTCAGGTCACCTGCTGCTGACAGAAGTAATGCCCAATTTAATCTTAACCCTCAAGCATATACGTGTATTGTTATTCCTCGTTCCTGTCTAGAATAATTTGCAAGTTAAGACAGATGTACGGCAGTACGGATAGAATTTTGATGAAGAGTCAGCCGACACACCTCCTGTATGGGATCGTCGAGTGCAGTGCAAGAGCGACATAACAAAGCTATGCCGAACAGTTCCCACTGCGAGAGCAAACACATCCCACTACTTCCGCATCTGTACATGGGCAGTTATACCAAAACCTATCCTTCCGTATCATGGTGAAGGAATGGTATGAAAAATGGTTCAAATGGCTTTAAGCACTAGGGGACTTGACATCTGAGGTCATCAGTCCCCTAGACTTAGAACTACTTAAACCTAACTAACCTAAGGACATCACACACATCCATGCCCAAGGCAGGATTCGAACCTGCGAAACTCCAGCAGCGCGGCTCCGGACTGAAGCGCCTATAACCACTCGGCCACAGCAGCTGGCTAATGAATGGTACAGGAAGTTTCACTCCCGCTGTCCACAGAAACCAATCTCGTTGGATAACAATTAGAATAAACTATATTTAAATTACTATTCTGTAACCGAGCACCAGAGATTATGACTCTCTGTACTCGGAACAGCGTTCGAAATTTTATCTGTGAAGTTCGTGTTCAGCCTGTATATCTGCCATTGTACATTCCTATTAATTATAATGTAGGTAAACGTTTTGCTCATGTGTTTATACACAGGAGAGCCAAAGAAACTGGTACACATGCCTGATATCGTGTAGGGCACCTGAAAGGAAGCAGAAGTGCCGCAACACGGCGTGGCATGGACTCGACTAACGTCTTAAGTAGCGCTGGAGAGAACTGACACCATGAAACTTGCAGGGCTGCTCATAAATCCGTAAGAGTACAAGTGGGTGGAGATCTCTTCTAACAGCACGTTGCAAGACATCCCAGATATGCTCAATAATTTTCATGTCTGGGGAGTTTGATGGCCAACGAAGGCGTTTAAACTCAGAAAAGTGTTCCTGGAACCACTCTGTAGCAATTCTGGACGTGTGAGGTGTCGCATTGTCCTGCTGGAATTGCCCAAGTTCGTCGGAATGTACTGTGGACATGAATGGATGCAGGTGACCAGACAGGATGCATACGTTCGTGTCACCTCTCAGAATCGCATCTAGACGTATAAGGGGTCCAATATCACTCCAACTACACACGATTCACACAATTAAGGAGCCTCCACCAGCTTGAAGAGTCCCAGTTAACACACAGGATCCATGGATTCATAAGTTTGTCACTATACCCGTGCACGTCCATCCACTCGATACAATTTGAAACGAGTATCGCCTGACCAGGCAAAATGTTTCCAGCCATTAATAGTCCAGTGTCGGTGTTGACGGGCCCAGACGAGGTGTAAAGTTTCGTGGCGTGCAGTCATTGAGATTACACAAGTGGAGCTTCGGCCCCGAAAGTTTCGTTGAATGATTCGCACGCTGACACTTTTTGATGACCAGATCTGAAATCTGCATCAATTTGCGGAAGGGTTGCACTTCTGTCACGTTGAACGATTCTCTTCAGTCATCGTTGGTCCCGTTCTTGCAGGATTTTTTTCCGGCCGCAGCGATGTTGGAGATTTGATGTTTTACCGGATTCCTAATATTCACGGTGCACTCGTGAAATGGTCGTACGGGAAAATCCCCGCTTCATCGCTAGCTCGGAGATGCTGTGCCCCATCGCTCGTGCGCCGACTATAACACCACGTTCAAACTCACTTAAATCTTCATAACCTACGATTGTAGCAGCAGTACTCGATCTGACAACTGCGCCAGACACTTGTTGTCTTATGTAGGCGTTGGCGACCACTTTCTTTGGCGCTTCGGTGTATACTTACAGCATGCATTCTTATTTGCATTAATTAGGTTTTCATAAATGGTCTTTTGTTTCGAAATCGTGTGTTACAAGCCCTTTAAAGTGACAAAAAAAGTTATCCAGGCCTCAGTCGAGTAATTTAAAACTAGGTACCTAAAGAGAACATTATTTTCGATTTGTATTTTGGAAGTTACTGCTCTGAAATTTTGAATGTTCTTTCACAGGACGTTTTTTTTTCTCATATTTGCTGCCTAATTGTATTGTGACGCTAACTTGGTAGTGTAAATGCTTTATCTGTTAAACGGTACTTTAGCCTCCTTTACATGATTAGCTTGAGGTACAAGTATTAAATAACTGTTGTGACTACATTTATATTATGACGGCAGTTCTGATATGTGAAGTTGTTACTGCTATTCGTCTATAGTTAAATATCTGCAACACGTCTGAATCTTTATTCTGTAGTATAAAAACTGCCTATTAATGTAACGCCGCTTATTATTAGCGCAAAGGTTTTCTTTTTGTGTTATCCGATCTGACTGTAAAAGGAAATGTTTCTGAATGAATTTCCAACATGCAGTAACTATTTTTGCGCACCGAATGCTTTAGTCTTTTTGTTAAAGTGTGTCTGGACTAGTCTTTTACGCTTGAAGTGACAGTTTCTGGAGCATGCCCATAACGTCCTCTGTTTTACCTACATTACGGCGACGCACTCGCGTTGAGTGCTCGCCTCTTTCATGGTGACGTCACTGTAAATTTTCTTTGCAGTAATTTGTTGTGACCAGACGAAACTATAATCGTCCAGCCGCAACTGTGGGCTTTTTGAATGCTCTGGGAGGTCGTCCATTTTTAACTGCAACATAAGAAATATTAGTTTACATTCATTAAATAAATGAACAAAAGATTTATTTAACTTCGAAACAGGTCTTTGCTACAGGAGTAATAGATAATTTACAACTGTCATGGGCTCGTAAAGCATCACCTGATGCATAGATTAACAAACTGTTCTCTTGAGATACAATGTTCAACATGAACAAAGTACAAGTTCGTCTGAAACGTTAACTACTCCTAGACGATGATGTTGATTGCTGCAGCAGGGGTCTCGAACTGGGGACCGGACTCTTGCATGTTTAACACTGTATTGACCTCAGTGCGAAGGCGCTACAGTAGGGGAGAGGCGTGGTCTTCTTCAGGAATGCTTCCCATACGTCGTTGCGGACTGCAGCAAGCTCTCGCTAATGTCTGTGGTATCGGTTCCCGTTATCTACTTTGATGTGGGTCCGCTATCTCTGGACGATACCACATCATTTTTGTGGCAAGATAATTAAAGTAAAGAAGAAACCTACAGTTAGTCGTTTGTTTCTAGTTGTAAATTATTACTGTTTTCTCTGGCACTCCCAGGACCAACGGTTAACGTGCGAAACTACTTCCGATTGCACACACTTAATCAGTCATGTTAGAACTCGGTCAAACACTGAACTAATTTCAGTACTTGTTTCATCCTTTTAAGTGTAATATTCACGTCTCTTTAGTGCCCTCGACATCCTGTCCCATATGTCAGTTTTATCAACCTTTCGCTTGCACTCGCGAGGTACGTATCCAACTCTGTCCTCTCATTGCTACTGTCCGACTCACACTGAAGGTGCACTCTGATGTCACGTTAACAGGAGGCAGTGGTCGACAGCGACAATTACATGCACCTTTCACTTGATCTTCGGAGGAGTGCAGTACTCTTCTGATTCCTTTAATTTACAGCACTTTTATAATCGTTTGAGCTTCATCAAATGGACTATGAATTCAGGGGCACATGAAGAATTTGAATGGTGTATGCATTAATAAAATTGTAAGGAGACATGGGAGGAAGTCAGAGGATATGGCTACCTTACTCTCTAGGTCGGCTTAGAAATTCAGAATTAAGCGTAAGCCCTGGGCCATTACAGTGGGGGATAGGACGTACACGTTCCGACTTGGAGCAGGAGAGGCACCACAGGACATTTCAATTTCCACTGTCTATACTTTTACAAACAAATTTATAAAACTTTGGCAGCATGACCAGGAAGGATTCAGAATTCACACTCTTAGCAGTGGAAGTTGTAAAACACAACGAAATATTTTTTTTTTACATGTGAAATTTCATAATTTTTTTTTCACTTACTAATGGCAGCATTTGTTGCTATAGGTACACTTTTCTTCATAAATAAGAGAGATTCTTCGATGAATTTCGCACAGCATACAAACCATACTTAAAGGTGTATGAAACTCTAGAATTTTCCAATTCTGTTAAAAACTGTGGTAAAATTGAGGTAATTAACTACCAAATTTGTGTTTTTTCTAAACATGAAGTTTAAAATACAACAGCTCATTCGTTTTTTCATAAATTAAATAAATTCTAGAGTTACATGCACCTGTAAGTATGGTATGCATGCTATGCAAAATTCATCGAAGAATCTCTCTAACTTATGAAGAAAAGTGTACCTATAGCAACAAATGAAAAGTGAATAAATGATGAATTTTCACACGCAAAAAAAATTATTTTGCTATGTTTTCGAACTTCCACTGCAATGAGTGTGAATCCTGAATCCTTTCTGGTGATGCTGACAAAGTTTTATGAATTTATTTGCAAAAGTATAGACACTGGAAATTAAAATGTCCTGTGATGCCTCTCCTGCTCCAAGTCGTTGCGTTTGACATTCTACCTCCCTTACAGAGAGGTTGAGGAAACAAGCTGAGGAAAGCTCATCCAGAAAGGCGAAGAGAGTGAGACCTGTATTGTCGCTCGGAACATCGAAGTTAGTGATATCGTTGCCACTACAGCAAAACTGCCACAGGATATTGTGATAGTCTGTCGAGATTCATAAATTGTCTAACAATACGGAGTTGAAGAACTCTGTCATTTTCTTCTACATCTACATCTATATCTACATCTGCATGTACATAGATACTCCGCAAGCCACCGTACGGTGCGTGGTGGAGGGTACCTTTTACCACTACTTGTCATTGCCCTTCCTGTTCCACTCGCAAATACTGCTAGGGTAAAACAACTGTCTATATGCCTCCGTATGAGCCATAATTTGTCGTATCTTCGTGGTTCTTCCGCGTAATTTATGTTGGCGGCAGTAGAATCGTTCGGCAGTCAGCTTCAAATACCGGTTCCCTCAATTTTCTCAATAGTGTTTCTCGAAAAGAACGTCGCCTTACCTGCAGGGATTCCCTTTTGAATCCCCAAAGCATCTCCATAACAGTTACGTGTTGCCCGAACCTACCGGTAACAAATCTAGCAGCCCAGCTATGAATTATTTCGACGTCTTCCTTCAGTCCCCACTGGTACGGATCCCAAACACTCGAGCAGTACTCAAGAATAGGTCACATTATTCTCCTACATCCTTTACAGGTGAACCACTCTTTCCTAAAATTCTCACAATAAACCGAAGTTGACCATTCGCCTTCCCTACCACAGTTCTCACATACTCGTTCCACCTCATATCGCTTTGCAACATTACGCTCATATATTTAAACGACTCGACTGTGTCATACAGGACACTAGTAATACTGTGTTCGAACATTATAGGTGTGATGTTCCTACTAATCCGCATTAAATTTCATTTTTCCACATTTGGGTCTAGCTGCCATTCATCACACCAAGTGGAAATTAACCAAATGAATCAAGAACACAAACATGAATTAGTACCATGATTTACGTTTTTCCTATTTTCCCTAAATAACTAGCGGCTCAGTTTCCAAAGACGAACATCCACTATTTCAAATATTTAATATTAAAAACAAACTTGATCACGATTTATTTATCTCCAACAGAAAGAGGCTCCTACTCAATGGTCTGAAGATGACCACAGTAGTGATCGAAACCTGTCACCTTGATAAATAAATCGTGATCAAGACTGTTTTTAATATTAAATATTTGTAAGACATTGATCACTGCCTCTCCCATAATGTATTCAAAAGTAATCCACTATTTAATTTGGCATTATTATCTGGTTCCTGACTTCTAGATGCCTTCTTTTCTGCTCGAGCTCAGTGGATATAGAAGATAGGCGTATCAATAATCCAGAGATATAGCTCGCTCGTTGCACACAGTTTCTGGTTCAAAACTTCGCTTGATATATCGATGTGCTCACATCACAGCCGTATGAACGTTACGTGAATGAGACTGTATGTTAGTTAAATTATGGCCAGATCCATTTTCTTTCTTCTGCACGTCTTTGTGAACACTGACGTGGCGCGATCCCGCCGTTTATTTGACGCAGAGGTCCCCTCACGGCAGATGCTGCGAGTTTTCCCAGCCAATGCCGGCATCGCTTGTGGGCGGAACGCAACTCGTCGGAACATATTGGCTGTGGAAGTCACGGGTCGACCACAAGCTACCGCACCGCGCTTCCACTTCACAGTTTTTGCCTCGTTTTTCCCGCGGCATCTTCAGGAGCGGAATGGGACAAGCGACGGGGGGACAGCGTCAAGCATCCGATACGTCCCGCATGAAAGAGACCACCGGGGGCGGCCATTGTTACGATGATCGGCGGGCAATTCGGGCGGAACCGCGGCCTTTCTTTTTGTTTTTGTTTGGGCTAGGACGCACTTAACGCAGTGTAATTGGACGTGGAGAGCGGCGTTCCGAGGGCAGGATGCTCGGCGGTCAGGGCGGAGCTTGTTTTGCGAAACGACGTGACTGCCCGGGCGGCCAGCGGGAAGGCGGCCGTCGTGCCCGCCTGCCTACCCGTCCAAAAGGCTGCTGCCGCGTGGCTCCCCCACTGGCGAGAGAGCGGAGAAGGCGAGCTTTGTAAGTGCAGCAGTCAGTAAGCAATAAGTAAGAGCATGCGGACTATCAGACCAATTGTGTGATTGGATTGAGGAGTTCCTAGATAACAGAACACAGCACGTCATTCTCAATGGAGAGAAGTCTTCCGAAGTAAGAGTGATTTCAGGTGTGCCGCAGCGGAGTGTCATAGGACCGTTGCTATTCACAATATACATAAATGACCTTGTGGATGACATCGGAAGTTCACTGAGGCTTTTTGCAGATCATGCTGTGGTGTATCGAGAGATTGCAACAATGGAAAATTGTACTGAAATGCAGGAGGATCTGGAGCGAATTGACGCATGGTGCAGGGAATGGCAATTGAATCTCAATGTAGACAAGTGTAATGTGCTGCGAATACATAGAAAGATAGATCCCTTATCATTTAACTACAAAATAGCAGGTCAGCAACTGGAAGCAGTTAATTCCATAAATTATCTGGGAGTACGCATTAGGAGTGATTTAAAATGGAATGATCATATAAAGTTGATCGTCAACAAAGCAGATGCCAGACTGAGATTCATTGGCAGAATCCTAAGGAAATGTAATCTGAAAACAAAGGAAGTAGGTTACAGTACGCTTGTTCGCCCACTGCTTGAATACTGCTCAGCAGTGTGGGATCCGCGCCAGATAGGGTTGATAGAAGAGATAGAGAAGATCCAATGGAGAGCAGCATCCTTCGTTACAAGATCATTTAGTAATCGCGAAAGCATTACGGAAATGATAGATAAACTCCAGTGGAAAACTCTGCAGGAGAGACGCTCAGTAGCTCGGTACGGGCTTTTGTTGAAGATTCGAGAACATACCTTCACCGAGGAGTCAAGCAGTTATTGCTCCCTCCTATGTATATCTCGCGAAGAGGCCATGAGGATAAAATCAGAGAGACTAGAGCCCACACAGAAACATACCGACAATCCTTCTTTCCACGAACAATACGAGACTGGAATAGAAGGGAGAACCGATAGAGGTACTCAGGGTACCCTCGGCCACACACCGTCAGGTGGCTTGCGGAGTATGGATGTAGATGTAGAGGTAGATGCCCGTTTTCTCGTATTAAATTCTGAAAACTTCTAAGAATGTCTACGGAAAATTACCCTGATTGAAATTCACTCTCATAATCCGTAAATATTGACTCATGAAAATTGTTAATGAACGCTTTCGGACCTATTTTAAGAATAGGTTATCAATGGGACCACTTACTTCGCGCGACGGTTAATCTATGGACATAAATGAACATTTAAATACACCTTAATGACTAATTTTTCAATCGACGAGTTCATCACCTGACTTACGAATGTGTAAATGCACCATCCAACACGTTATGACCACCTGCTTCTTAGTCTGTTTGCTGGCCTGGATGACCGAGCGGTTCTAGACACTACAGTCTGGAACCGCGCGACCGCTCCGGTCGCAGGTTCGAACCCTGCCTCGGGCATGGATGTGTGTGATGTCCTTAGGTTAGTTAGGTTTAAGTAGTTCTAAGTTATAGGGGACTGATGACCTCAGAAATTAAGTACCATAATGCTCAGAGCCATTTGAACCATTTTTTTCTTACTTTGTTTGTCCCTCTTTCGAACGAAATACATCGCTGGTTCTGAGTATCAGAGATCCTACAGTTGCTTGGTAGGTTTGTGAAAGTATGTGGCATTAACTGCCTACACATAGGTCATGTAATTCAAGTAGATAACGGGCCGTTGATTTGCGTACGCAATGTTGGCGCCCTTAGCCACCCAGATGGGTTACATAGGACTTACACCGGGCGAATGTGGTCGCCGAGACATCATCATGAGTCCACTATAATGCTGTAGCACGTGTCTGGCTCGGAGACACAGAGAATCATACTGCCGAAAGGTGACATCGCCGTCGGGGAAGACATCAAACATGAAGGGATACAGGTGATCCACAGCTATCACCGTGTTTTAGATACAATGAGAATGAGGTTTTATCGAGCTACGAAATGAAACCAATGATAATAAAAACCTATTTATTATTAAGATGCATTAACATGAAACCAATCAATGAAGAGACAAATGGTTCAAATTGCTCTAAGCACTATGGGACTTAACATCTTAGGTCATCAGTCCTCTAGAACTTAGAACTACTTAAACCTAACTAACCTAAGGACATCACACATCCATGCCCGAGGCAGGATTCGAACCTCCGACCGTAGCGGTCGCGCTGTTCCAGACTGTAGCGCCTAGAACGGCTCGGCCACCCCGGCCGGCACCTTGTCTTCAATTACTACCATAGGTCCCGTGCAAGCGCAGGAGAATGTCTCCCACAGAATAAAACTACTGCCACTACCCAGCATCCGAGCTGCACGTTTCGAGCCGCCGTTCACATCGACGACCGCGTTTGTAGAAACGATTATCGACCAGTTGTTGTGTAAAGTGATTCACCCGAAGAGCCGAGACGTTTCCATTGGTGGAAGGTCAAATCCCGATGTTCCCGTGATCACAGCACTCAAAATTGACGATGTCTTTGGGTCAAAGTATGCTGCGGAGTTCATGTTCAACAATGTATGAGAACGGTGTAATCCAAAACAACTGTGCGTGCACCAGCATTGTACTCTGAAACGTCCCCTACGAACAATTATACAAGACTGTGCTTAAACTGACACACAATATTTTTAGCGCAACGCAATCTGACTTTCAAAAATCCCTACAAAAGAATAGCCCTGACTAACATTAACCTATACCTGTCACAAATCACTTACCTCACCAAAAATCTTCGTTACTCGAACTACTGCAATACAGCGAGCGCCACTACTGCCAGCTAAATAAAAGATTCAAACTACGGAAGGCACTAACTACTGATAGGCATAGTTAGCGAATGAAAGATTTTAATAGAGAACAAACAATGTATTTACCTTGACAGTCATAATATATATATCAGTTCATGACATCCATTCTTACAAATTTCAAAACTCCGCCATCTCTCTCCCCACATCCATCACTGCTGGCGGCTCACCTCCAACTGCGCAACGCTACGCGCTGTTAGCATCTAGCTGCCGCTGCCCAACACTACAATGGCAGACAACAATGCAAACCAGCCACAGACTGCACACGGTACAGCCAGTGATTTGCCTACAGAGCGGTACGTGGCGGCGGCGTTACCAATAAAAAAACCTAAACAGCCTACTTACATAGCCCCCACGCTCCCCACAAAAAAAATTACAAATTGTTTTGGGCAGTGGCCAATACAGATTTGAAAATTTTTTTCGTAATTACAATAACAAAGAAATGAAATGCACTCATGTATCGATACAATGTTGATCAAAAGCTACAATTTTCTCACAGTCCATAAAGACAGTCCTGATCATTCATCAAAGTAAAATTGCAGTGTTTTTCTCGAAGTCTGAGTAGTAAAAGAAAATGCACACAGAAGTAGTTGATTTCCATGCAGTCTTGAAGAAGTAGTGTTGTCCTTCCAACGGAAAGACAGTGCTGACTCTTGACATGCAGACAGGTAATGGGCCACAACAGAGCAAACCCACAGCAGAGTCAGTCGAAGTTTTGAAGAATATTGGTAGGTAGGTCAACACAGAGTAGTCCCATTGTAGTCCTGGTAGAGATTATGGTATTGCCACCAGAGGTGCAGAACCAGTGCAGTCCTTGTAGAAATAATGGTATTGGTGGATCACCAAAGATGTAGACCCACTGTAGTCCTTGTAGAGATGGTCAGCAGCCATCTGTTGCGACTGTGCAGGTGTACAATCATAATCGGAGAGTCTTGGGGAGAGTACAGCAAGACCATAAACCACCACTTGTGCACTCACAAAGAATTTGTTTGAATGTCCTTAGAACCAGCAATGCTGTTATCCAGTCCCTTGCTGAATTATTAACACACATGCAAACACTATCAGTCCCTACTTATCACATATTGTCCATATACTAAGACCAACAGAAACGTGTGCAGTGAAACGTAATTTACAAGTTACTTAATTTGATGAACTGGTGTCAATTACAATTTTATAACATAAGAATACAATAACAAAGGTACAAAATACATCATTAAAGAACATAACAATACAGATAACATTTGTAGTAATAGGGACTTTACAAAATAATCGAAATAGCATATACATCAATGTTACAGGAATTATGACATAAATACATACATAAAACATCAGAATAACTATTGAAACATCAACTTCACACATGAGCATTAGAACAAAACAGAATAAATAATGTGTAAACATCTTTACAAAATAAATAACATGTTATTAATGCAAATTATATTTGAGGATAACAGTATTCCTCATCATAGTGAATGTAGCTTAGTATTAGAAGGGAAAAAATTCTATAAAACAGTACGCAGAGACAGGAAGAAGAAAAATACACAAGGGTACACAAACACATAGTGGGATAACACAAAAGGAAGGGACAGGGTTTGTTTTCAGGGTAACATTTGGTTCTGCAGTCCAACCCAAAACTTCATTCCATAGATCGTCCCTCTTATTTCAACATTTGCTCCAGCAAAAAAAAAAAAAAAAAAAAAAAAAAAAAAAAATCCTATCCAAGCATGATTTCTGTACTCTGTTCACATCCTCTTTCAAAAATAGTTTTTCTCCACTGTACACTACTTCTTTGGCCAAACCATTTTCTTATAGCTTCTCAATGCTTTTCTTCCAATTCATCATAGTTTCTTGTATAGTCTACCCCCTCTTAAGCTAACTTAAATCTACTGAGCTCAGATGCTTAAATTAAGGGACGAGGCAATGCAGCAGCACAAAACAATTAATACAAACAGCGATGAAAAAAACGGAAATTATCAAAGCAAGCAGCAATATTACAACTAATATAATTCAATGCACAGCAAAGAAGAAAAAATAAATCCTCATAAAACTGGCTTAACAGAGTAATACAAAGTCAAATTCAGTAGCACTATACCTGGCAAACAGCAGCAGCAAATGCAATAACTTATATCTAAACATGACATAGCTCAAGCCAAAAAATATTACACTAAAGACGACAGTGCAGATAAGGGAAATGTATATTCACATCTTAATGTCTACATAATTAAAGTGGTGCACCAAAAATTACAAAGTACGTGGAAAGAAAATTCTGTATGCAATTCCTGTGAAGGGAAATGTCTTGTTGTGCTCCTTCGTTTTTTTTTAATTACATCATAAAGTGATTATTTACTGGATCTGTAGGCATAAAATATTTATATTAGTACATCTATAAAATTTTATTTTAACCAATGCTGCAGGGCAGCTAGAAACTAGATATTAAACAAATTGAGCAATCTCTCAACTAGAAAGACAATAGATGTAAAAAGGTTTCTCATCATTTCATTAGGCATTTTAGTAAATATCATAAATTAAGAGCTCCGCATGTTTTTAAGTTTGAGCGTGTCGTATTTGCGATTCTTTCGAGAAATGGCAACAACGAGGATAATGGCCTCTTTTTTTTCACCTAACGGCTTTCTTTTGTCCGACGACTATCACTCAGCTGGGCGTCCACGACGCATTACGTCCAGGTGGTCACTTACCTTTCTGACCAACATATTTACGACACCAGTTTCCGCTATAGTGGCTGTCTCATATAAAAAATTTCACAGGTCAAGCATTTGCGTTACAAATATGTAGAAACTAAATCCTGTAAATATAACAGTGTCCAAAAATTTTTGGCGGCCTTGTGATACATTCACGCGTATACACACATTTCATAACTCTTAAAGTACGATTCCTGGCTTCCAACAACCTTTTTCACAAACCAGAGTCCCTAACCACTACTCATTATTCCTTACCTTATTACACATATGTATATTCGTCGACACTTCTTCAATATGTCATCATAACAGATACGTAGCATAACCAAATAACTCATATAGCATCAGCTTAAGCATACTTCAGCAGCATAATTCACATCGTCGTCGTAATAATAACATCATAACACCACAGTCAAATTCTCAGAATCTCCGTAACTTCCTCCAATAATTTCAAAACCTAAAAAAAAATTCTCTGCTCGTGTCAAAAGTGTCATCTGCCTCAAACGTACTTTAAAAATCGTGATCCCATACCAAATATGTCATTCAAAGCTCTCATAGTATCACAATGTTTCCGAAAAAATATGAACAGTTCACAAAATACAACTTCGTAAGTGTGAAGTTATCCAATGGTGTAATTACGTAAACATCTGTCACTGATGTAGTAAAGTAAATGTTTGTCTCTCTCAGTTAAATGATCAGATAGCTGTGTAATTTATGTGTTAGAGAAATATGGTACCGATGTGTAAAGTTGTATAAACAAATACCATATTAGCTAGGGCTACTTGTGCTTGCCATACACATGGTACACAAAGTAAG
This sequence comes from Schistocerca gregaria, assembly GCF_023897955.1. Classification (NCBI taxonomy): domain Eukaryota; kingdom Metazoa; phylum Arthropoda; class Insecta; order Orthoptera; family Acrididae; genus Schistocerca; species Schistocerca gregaria. The sequence goes on from NC_064922.1 coordinate 296,669,914, forward strand.
CGTGTACCCCCCTGAGGATTAATGTAATTATATCCTCAGGTGTTACAGATTAGAGCAATGGAATGAAATGTATCATGGAAAACCTTTGTATCATTGTATTTCAAATATCTTTAAAAATAAATGTTTTAAGTACAAAATTAGTCACTCAAATACGCGTACTGTAGCGATAAACTGTGTGTCTTGTTGTAAGATAATTATGTGGAAGTGTCGTAGTTATCGTCCTCTGAAAGCTAAGTTCTGCAGAAGTCAATGTACTTACCTCATAATAAACAAAAGTGAAATGCTTTGCGTATAGATATCGTAGTTATTACGTACCTTATCGTGATCAAGAAAGTACTATAATGTAACATATTGTTGTGCTACAGAAAAGGCTGTCTCATTGTAGCTATACCACAAAAGTTACTACTAAAACATGTTTTCCTTTCCAGAAGAATTCAGAAAAACTGTGCAGATATAAAACAGATACAGCGCAAAAGCAATAATATAAATTGTGTCACTCATTAGTAGCGTCGTGATATAATCGTGTAGCTGTCAAATAAACTAACCACTGTGTCATCATATCTCTCAGAAAGTACTTTAAACCCAGAATGTATTTTCAAGTAAACCAAAATGTTGCAGTAAAATCTCATTAGCAGTATATGTTCTAAGTATGTGACTTATAGTCGTTACATGATCGTGCAACTAACAATAACACTGTGTTGTCTGTTCACAATGATAATGCATTCCTAATTTTTGTTTAAATAAGTTCTCTTGGTTCTTGATTGGATATTTAACTTCAGACATTGTTGCATGTTAACAGTTTCTAAGTCTGACAAAGCTTACTAGAAATGTGAAGTGAAAAATTTTATAGCAAAGACTAAGTTATAAAGCAGATTATCTTTCAATAAACGGTTTTACATGTGAAATGTGGTGCAATCCTTCACTCTTCCTAGTGGACAGAGTTTAAACTTCACAGCACTTATCATGTGGTATAAATCGCTAAAGAATGCTAAAATTGTTCTCAAGGTTAGCGTCTATGTTATTTTTCTCTGAGCCAGCCGGCGCACGCGGCTGCCTGCGGTGCGAGTCATTGTCGGTCTCTGTGTTGGCGCGCGCCGTTATTGGGATTAGGAGACCTAACTTCTACAAATTCACCTTGACGAGAAGGCGCTGCCCTGTTTGAAGCTCGCCAATTCTGATGGAATTCAGGTCTGTCGTTTCGTCGGTAGCTTACATAGTTTCTTGTTTGTCTGTCATGTGGTGGAGAATTTCTCCCTGAATCGTAACTGCGCGCTGGACCGTTGCGTTTGAAGTTATTCTGTCTCCCTTGATAATAATTGTTTTTTTTCCCATATTGTCTGTTTCTATGATTATCTCTGTCATATTGATTACTACGGAAATGCGATCTTTCTCTGTATTATTATTACTCTGCCAGTGGTTGTCATATGGGTGGTGTCTGTTTTGGTCACGATTTGCTTTGTAAGAATAGACTTGTGTCCAGTTATTCTTTCTGTCGCCACGGAATTGTGACGGATGTGACCTGTAGTGATTGTTTTCCTGTTTTCGTATCCGGCTACGGTCTGTGTCAATTTGTAATTCTTGTAATAATCCCTGAAAAGCTTCAATGTCATCTTTGCAACGTCCTGCCAAAATAATATTTCTTAAATGTTCAGGCAAATATGATTAAGTAAATGCGGATGAGTTCTGAGGGGCTGTATGGGTTTGAAAGATACTGATTCTTATGTAACATGTCTTCTAAATATTTCACAAGACTTGAAAATTCAGATTATTCGAAATGTTTCATCATAATGATGCTATGTTTTACTCGGTCTTGTGTAGCTTGAGACCAATATGCTGAGAGGAAGGCATGATAAAATTCTCCTTCACTGTGACAATCGTGAATGACCGATCGCATTCTTACAGCTGGTTCATTCTCTAAGTAGAAACACATAAATTCTAATCTGTGCTCCAGTGACCAGTTAGGAGGAAACGCTTGTGGATGAATGTCGTTGCCAGAATTCTTAAATGTTTTGAATTTGCGGGTAGTAATGAACAGCTTATAGTCAAAATCATCGTGTCGGCAGGTAGCATATCGGTCATTGTTACGTCGTGTCGGCGGTTCCATCTCAAAATTCGGTGCACCTTGCCAATTTCTTTCATAATTTCCGAAATGCCCTGTGTTATTATTTTGTGGCTTTTCCCCATTTCTAAGTCCCTCTTCCCGTGTTGGAGCGCGAGTGTCCTCTGAAATACGTAATTCTTGTATTACCTGTGTCAGCTGATCTTGTACTTCCCGGATTTCTCTTTGGTGTTGCGTATTAATTTGATTCTGATTTTGTTTGAATTTCCTAATTTGTTCGCACTCTTCTGTGTCATTCAGATCATCATCTACCTTTGCAGATAAGTTAATGAACTGATCCGAAAGTTCGGCTACTTTCTCCGATAGTGTACTTATTTCCTCAGGGTGTTTTTCTGAACCAAATTTCAGAGTGCCCATTTGTATTGAAATCGTATCTAGTGTGTCCTTTAAGTTTTGCTGAGTTTTTGCAAGTTGCGTAACCGAATCGGTAGATGCAACTGAGTCAATTTTGGCTGCAAGGTCTCATGGTTTTCATGAACAACAGTTTGCAGTTCTTTTATGGCTGATTCGTGATTCTGTAATGCATTTTCATGCCGCGGAAAAATAGGTTGAAAATGCTCACAAATGTGTGTTTTTACGTCATTACAGACTTTTTGACATTTCGATTAGATTTTTAGCAACTCAGTAGTTAAATCTTCATGTGTTTGTTCAAGCGTATATTTCACTGAGTCTAACTTTTGAAGCTTTTGTTCCATTGTGTCTAACGTTTGAAGATTTTGTTCCATTGTGTCTAACTTTTGAAGATTTTGTCTCATTTATTTCTGATTTTGTTCAAGCGTTGTGTCTAACTTTTTAAGATTTTGTTCCATTGTGTCTAACGTTTGAAGCTTTTGTCCCATTTGTTGCATTAATTGTAATAACAATGCACTGGTGTCTGAAACATGTTCCTCAGTGCTATTTGGCAATGCATTTGAACCGGCAATATTCGCAGTTTGAAAAACAGAAAATGTGTCTTGACTTATTTGAGAAAACGGTGAGGACGCAAAACCTGAATCTACAGTATTTGCAAGATTGTGACCTGTCATATCGGAATCCTGAGGCGAGCTGTTACCGACCGATCTATCGATAATGCTTTCCTGTTCACTAATTGTTTCACTGCCTACACCATTATTTGCAGCCTGCTCTATTTCCCTATGCACAATTACCAAATTACTACTTTGAATATTAGTTAATTCATTACATGGTGTCGCTAACACACTGCTTTCGTCTTCACTGTCATTTCTCAGTTTACTTTGGAGACTAGTATTACGTTTTTCACACGCCATTATTGTCACAATATTTCACACGATAACACAGAAAAGCACAATTTGAAGAGCAAAAATAAGAGAACACATTAACGTAGCACTGAAAATAATATATAGTTAATTGCAAGCGCAGCTGCGAAGTACTTGTGCACACCTACATGCATGCTACAACTGTTTTACCATACAACAATGAAAAACTACAACTACAGAGGAAATTCTCTCTAGAATTACGCGCTAGCAATAAACAAAGGCTACACTAGCTACACAAACTACAAGAAAAAATCAGAAGATTCCAATGAGGTATTCTCGGCTAAGGGTCGACATATGAAACGTCCCCTTAGAAAAATTGTACATGATTGTGCTTAAACTGACACACAATATTTTTAGCGCAACGCAATCCGACTTTCAAAAATCCCTACAAAAGAATGGCCCTGACTAACATTAACCTATACCTTTCACAAATCACTTACCTCACCAAAAATCTTCGTTACTCGAACTACTGCAATACAGCGAGCGCCACTACTGCCAGCTAAATAAAAGATTCAAACTACGGAAGGCACTAACTACTGACAGGCATAGTTAGCGAATGAAAGATTTTAATAGAGAACAAACAATGTATTTACCTTGACAGTCATAATATATATATCAGTTCATGACATCCATTCTTACAAATTTCAAAACTCCGCCATCTCTCTCCCCACATCCATCACTGCTGGCGGCTCACCTCCAAGTGCGCAACGCTACGCGCTGTTAGCATCCAGCTGCCGCTGCCCAACAAGCACGACAATGGCAGACAACAATGCAAACCAGCCACAGACTGCACACGGCACAGCCAGTGATTTTCATACAGAGCGCTACGTGGCGGCGGCGTTACCAATAAAAAAACCTAAACAGCCTACTTACAACTCTTTCGGCAGGTATGTCACAGATCACTATCTATTATGCTTTAGAGAGCAGACAACTCTCCGAACCCAAAGTTCTTTGAAGAGTAGAAGCTTTCAGAGCCCAATGGTAGTTTTACTGTCCTTCTACCTCTTTCTGTACATTCTCACAACAGTAACAGGTGAATATTCGACCAGCTTCGCCGTTTTCGAGATACTCGTTCACAGGCTCTGCCTATTAATAATCTGTCATTTGTCAAAGTCGCTTATGTCAATGGCATCTGCAGCCCATATCTTCGCTAGGGCGATATCCCGTCCCTGTCTGATTCACCTACATACTTTTGTTACCGCGTCATGTGTCCGCAACGTCACCAGGCGACATCCAACGTCGCAGTGGGCAGTTGTCCTAATGTTTTGGCTTATCAGTGTAGATAAGGCATATGCTATGAGTAGGTACAGGAAAATTTCGTGGAAACAATAATGTGAAAAAAACGAGATGCAAGTGGTTTTTCGCGAAATAACGAGAAGGAGATCTTTGTAACACATTGTGAAATTTATAATATTGCCATATAAAATGTTCTAAATTGTAGTACGTCATTTTAGTAATATTTTTGATCATGAGTTATCGAATGTTAAGACTCTAGTTTGAAATATGATCTCTCGTAGGTAGAGGGTTGTGTGTGATCTTAAACTGACAGTCCTTTTTTAGTATAATAAACTTTGATATGATGATCAAAAGTAGCATTGAAATCAACAAAAATAGCATCGAGTTTGACAAATAAAACTGAATGTGGGGAACACTGACCTCAAATAGAGCAGGAAATAGCCCCTAAACTGACAAAAATACCAGTAAATCTGGCAAAAAATAGCACCGAAATTAGTAAGAAAAATGAGACCGAAATAATAATGCCGAATATAGCAAGAAAAGTAAGACCGAATTTAACAATAAATTTCACAAAATTTATTATACAAACAATCTGATTCGTCAAAAAATACAAATTTTGGGAGCATAACGAAGTTTGGCAAAAATTACACTAAATTGGGCAAAAAACCATAAAATTTGGATAAAACCTGCAAATTTGGCAAAAGAAGTCACCGAATTAGGCAGAAAAGTTTCACTGTATTTGTCCAAAACAACAGCGACTTTGAAACTGATACCAAATGTGGCAAAAAAGACAGAACTTGGCAAAAAACACAAAATTTAACTAAAAATACAATGAATATGCAAGAAACTAATTCCGCAAGTAAATAATTATGAATTTCACTAAATTATTAACATATCTGCAAAACCTGTCAATAAATCTGCCAAAAAAGACCACACCAATTTTGGGCATAAAATAAAACGATTTTTTACTGTCTCCTGCAAGGGGTGTCTGGATTAAATACTTTTTTACACAGCGACTGAAATTATTGAATAACAGAATAAACACTGAATGGATCCCGAACTACCGTTGGCTGCCACTAAGATATCGATGTATCTCACCTTCAATACCTGTAACATTCAAGCAAAGATACATATTGTAATCTTGTTGCTGAATGAAAGAGCCGACAGTCCAAGCATATCGTAGTGAATAAACATGTTTGCTGAAGGCAAATGATCATAATAGAATTTCTAATGGAGTTTAATTTGGGTAGTGCATCATCATATGGTCACTAAATGTAATGGTTAAATTTTAGCTATCAATTTAACACTTGCAAGGAACTCAAATAGATTCAGGGAGGTTGTGTTCAAAACATAACTCATAGTACATGAAAGAATATACTTGTTTCTGCAAAGACCACGTGGCAATCTGTTCCATTGCATAGCAAAGAATTTATTCACAAAGTATTCAAGAAACCTATGAGAACGTCAATAATTGTTAAATAAATGAGTAAGTGATTTATTTAGTTCACCTATGATTCTGATATGCCTTAAGGGAACCGATGTAAATCGAGTGTGCACATCTTGCACCATAAAGCATGTTGAATCCTGGCACTCGGAATGGGTATGTGATTCATTACCACACTATAACTCACAGCTCACAATAAGAGAATACAAGGAGCAAGTCTCATTGCAAGTTTGCTTATCAGTCGTCTTCACGAGGGACGTGCCAGCACAAAACTTCCACATATAGACCCAACCACCAACCGCCAGCCAGTGTCATTCTTCTGAGTGCTACACTGCATCTCCTTGTTCCGATTAGACTATATAAATATTAATTTGTCCCCATTTACTCAGATCACGCCGTATGTGCCGAGCTGTGCTGATGTCTTATTGACCGAGACACAGTATGCCAAACAACTTCCCGCAAATTACCCATCTCGATTGAGAAAAGTCTGTCTTCATCTCAGAAGTCGACTTGAGCGACAGAATATGTTAGCAAGAGTGCCCGTGGGTTAGTAACTCGGAAAACAGTAAAAGATGAAAATTAACATACATGCAAACTACTGTTAACTTGCTGCTTCTAAATCCCAGTTACACACTTTGAGGATGGTGCGATAAGAGATTGCTGCATATTTTCAGTTGAGGCTCAAATCCGAAAATGTATTACCCTGAACCGTCTGGCTGTTCGCTTATAGCAGCCATCTGGTTTTAACTACACCACCCAGCCATGCACGACAGCTTAGTGACGATGTTCAAAAAAAGAAAGATTGCTAAGAGGAAAACGATCGTCCATTTGGTGGAGTTTTAAATATGTTTAAAGTTTTGAAAAATATTCCAATCCCTTTGTTCACTGCCCTCAAACGGATTTTACAAAATCACATTAGTAGTAGGGCAAGGTGTCCCCTGGTACACTTTCCATATCAAATTGGTATGCTAATTAATTAACTTGTTCAGTTCAACCATCCCTCCCCTCAACGTATTGTTCTGCTAAGTGGTTTATGAATCCCTGTTGATTGATTTATGACCTCCTGGAATTAATAAATCTTTTTGAGAAACACCCAGACTCCCCCTCTCCTCCTCCTCCACCTCTACCGCTCTGGGAAGGGACACCTGTTCAGTTCTGAGCCACTTTTCCCTCTGCTGGGAAATACTCCAGCGCTCCCCTGCCCTCCCCAGGTTCACATAGGTAAGAAAAGAAGGCTGTTAGGCTTTCAGCTATCTAGTTTCTGCTACTTTTCAAGATCATCCGAAACACATTTTCCTCATCCAAAATATATGCACAGAAATAATTGTAAATAAGAAATGTATTAGGATTTTTGGCAGGTTACTAAATAAGACAAGCAAATATTCGTGTACAAAATTTTTATTAATATCTGCACATACATTTACATACAGAAAACAATCCTGTCTTTATGTCAGTGGGATTTAGTTGTAATAATATCTAACTTATTTTTTAACTTAAAATTTAAATCGAAATCTAAATAACGTATTTCTTTCTCCAGCCTGTAAATTGACAGGTACGAAAAAGGTATGTCCTCGAATACAAATGCATATCTATTTCTGCTCCTGTAAACTATTTTCCTTTTGGCTTTAACAATTAGCTTGGTTCCTTCTTCCAGCTCTTCTAAATGTCAGCATTCGAGGATTTGAAATTTACCTCTTATTTCCCGCATGACACTATCTTCAAAGCAGTCCATGTGTACACCAACACCTCTTCTACACATTCTTACGCAATTTCTCTATAGAACTTAAAAGTTTTTGACTTTTGCGAATGATTGTCCATTTAATTTTGATATTCCATCGGTTTTATATAATTTTTTCCATGAAGCCTTTAATGTAGTTAACAATCTCGATTCCTCTGATTTCATCCTGTACTCCAACATGTCACCAGTTTCCAGTGATGTTTACAGTAAATGCAGATATTTTACATTCCCCAGTCATAGCCAAATTTCTCCATACACTTTGTTTAGAGCCATATGTAAACCTTGCTTGCACATCTGCAATATCTACTTCTTTTATCAACTGCAGTTTATAATCTTCTTCCTTTATGGCGGTTGACTTTGTCATCTACTCCAGTCTTTTTTTTTTGTTGACTTCGATGTCCTCAATCCTTGCACATCACACATCAACTGTGCTTAAGGGATTACTTTCCTTAGTAGGGAATGGTCTAAGGCTGTTCGACATGTTGTTCTTTTCCTTAACACTTGTGGAATAACACTGACTGTGGAAACCAGATCCAATTCGGCAATATCTATATGTGATGGTATTGTGGTGGACAATGTCCTACACTGTGAAAAATATGTTTCTCTTGCTTTAATATAACATCTCTGTGTAACACTTATATCGCATTTGTGTTAATTAATTCGACATAATTAACCTGCATACAATTAAAACTGTATGCAGGGGGTGCATAACTTCTAAGACTTTCTCAATGCTGAGAGTCTGCCAGATCTACTTGTACACCAGTAAATTTTTGGATATCCTTATTATCCCAGTAGATAAACTGCAGAAAGTTTTTAAACAACACACTGCAGCTGCTCTCTAAGTTATTAATTAGTTGAAGCTATATGGATGTTATTGGCACAGAGTTCAATGGAGCACATTGGAACAAGATTTTGTTAGGACCTAACGCACATAAACAGTCTTGCGCAGGGTCAAACACACGATCCATTCTGTAGTAATATATTGTAGCACCCAGCATGGTATTGTCTTTCTCCTTAGCTGAAGAAGACGTAAAAATTATCATATTCCCATGTCTGGACACTTAAAGAAATCTATAAGGTGGTTATCGATTACTTTTTTTACTCCTGGGCTTGTGATTTGACATATAAGTTTGTTACATATCTTTGCTCCACAATTGGAGCTCATCCAATTTAAGCAGTCAATTCCAGCTGTCTTATTGTTGTCCACAATCACAATGCTGCTTCCCTGGCGGTCTCCTTTCATGCAGAAATAGTGGTTTGATATTGGGTAGTCACACATCTTCAGTTTATTAAAATCTTTGGCAAAATCTTGCGTTATGTCCTAATACAAAAGATAACAGTCATCTACAAGTAGATGCTGCAATATTCCAGGCAGCTCTTCCATCGGAAGATCCAATTTAACGTTGGATAATTACGTGGTATAGCTACAGGATTTTTATATTTCTTCGAAAATGTCTCCATTGCTTCTTTGCCGATTTTGTGTAATATTCTTCTTGCTACCCCACTTTCGTTCCCGTTTAGGAGAAAAACACTAGTTAACGTTGGGAAGAACCTGGGCTACACATTTTTAAATATATATGGTATATAAATTTGCTTATAGTATGTAAAGGTGAAAGGTTATCAGTAAAAACCTCAGAAAACTCTCAACCAATTTACATCTAAATTTTACACAGTAACGCAATAAACTTTGGAAGGACATGTGCTACAAAAGAAAAGTCGTTGCTTGACATAGTTACCACAAATCTGGAAGAGTTCTTGACCGATTTAAATCAAATTTTTAAATAATCCTCCAATAAATGTTCAGAAAGATGTAGGCTGCATGGTTTTTTAATACATATGTAATATATAAAGTGGAAACGCTATTAGCAAAACATTCATTTCAATGCAGATCTTTATCCAATACTGTAACTGTAACAAACGTTCGGAAGGACACAGGCTACATATTTTTCAACACACACACACACACACACACACACACACACACACACACACACACTCCCACACACACACACAGGGAGGGAGAGAGAGAGAGAGAGAGAGAGAGAGAGAGAGAGAGAGAGAGACAGGGAGAGGGAGAGAGAGCGAGAGAGAGACAAAGGGAGAGAGAGAGAGAGAGAGAGAGAGGGAGGGAGAGAGAACGTCATTAGCAACAGTCCTGGATAGATTCTGACCGATTGTTGTTAGCAAATGTCCCAAAAAATTCTTGACTGCTCAACTTCAAATCTTTACATAATACTCTAATAAAAATGTACACAGATGTAGTCTATGTATCTTTGTAAAATATATTATATATAAATATATGTAGCTCATATAACAGGGAAGTTTCTTCTGACGTATAATTTAAACAAAAATTGTATACACATATATGTGCTGCTTTGTTTCCTTCGTTTTTACAGAAGTTAGGAAAGTTGTGTTTATGACTTATTGGCTTATGATTAGAATACTACCATGGAATCTGAATCGTCCAGAATTTTTTAATCCATCCCATCTGGAACTTAAAACTAATTTAAATACTGTGAATAAAGCTACTATCCTCACAGATTCAGCTGCAGGAGAGGTCTACCGTGTATACCAATGACCAAAAGAGACTCTCCCATTCATTTTAAACGACTTCAAATTACAGTAAACGATTTTTTGGAAATAACAATAAGCGATCTTTGATTTTATCCATGCTGGATGAGAGGTCGTGGTTGTGAATGTCAATGTTAAAAAATATATCGGCTCAAGCACTTGTTTATAGTGTAAAACACTAAGAGTGACGCGTTTCGGAAGTCAAGCTTCCATCATCAGAATAATCATCTTGGAAGACACGGCTGCAACAAGGGAATTTTACTATCAATTTTATTGTGCCTGGTGCATGTTCCATTTTAGCGAGTTTTAACAGGTTCTTTTGCTTTTTATTATGATGATGATGGAAGCTTGTCTTCCGAAACGCGTCAATCTTAGTGTTTTACACTTAAATGGTTGAGCCAATATATTTTTTAACATTAACGATAAGCGAATCTCAAAGTCAGAGGGCGGGGGAAGAGGAGGCGGGTAGAAAGGGGGGAGGAAATGATTATAGAGAGGAGGATGGAACAGAGATGGGAGGAGGAGGCGGAGACAGGTAGGGGAGGAGGGAAAATATAGAGAAAGGAGGGAAAATATAGAGAAAGGAGGGAGAAGGTAATGGATTGAGGCAGGGGCAGGGAAAGGAGATGGATAAATTTAGCGAGGAAGAGGAGATGGATAGAGAGTGGAGGGAGAAGGATATACAATTCCCACGCATATTTCGTTCCTGTGATAATGGCTCTCTGTAATGCTGGCAGGAACGTGGACTTCTGTTTTACGTCACTGATGAACTTGAAAGAGAGTAAATCTTCGATTATATAAATGACACACAATGTCCAGATAATACATTAAAATTTCATTTTAGAAGATTTGTGTATGGATTTCAGCTATTTCTGATCCTCGGTTAAAAAGACGTCTGTTTCTATTGTAGTATCATTCGAATTTCGTTTTGAAGCACAAAAATACGTAACTCGTTTCTAGCAAGACTATGTGATTCGGTGATTGCAGGCGGCTGCCATTCATCTTCACAAGACATTAAAACGATTTCAAAATGATGGAGTTACATAAAAAATTGAAAATATAAGTAAACCCTAGCACAGGAAGCAGGATCTGATAAAAGAGTAAGTATAAATAGGTTTTATGTGACTTTTTAAATATTTTCATTTAGCGACGTTTATTTCTATAGTTAAAAGGACACAAAATCGTTTTAAAACACTTGGATATTACGTTTGTAATTGCTAAATATAAACAGAAGCATATTATCTTCTTCATAAATGTCATCATTATCGTAGATTAACCGATTTCGTATCCATATGCCAATAAAATTTTCGCATTACAGACGTGAACAATTCTCAGATGATACCATAAATTCGTGTAAATTCTCTGAAACAATAGTAGTGAAGCTGTTGAAGACTTTGTCAGTGATTAACAAACTACTCTTATCATGCTTCTATACATGTCGAGAGAAGAGATACGTTGACCATCATATACAGTTGCACCTGTTAGACTAAAACTCTTTAGAGAGGGACAAGTTTTTCCTCATAAACATGAGACAATCATCCTCTTATATGTTAAAAATTGCGACTTCCTTAGCCCCTTTGCAACATACAGGTATTATCAAGAAGATGGGGACTAACGTGCAGATTTAAAGATGATGAAACTACTGTTATGTCTCTAATTTTATGTTAGTACAGTAATGAGGTAAAATTATTTAAATGCGTCTTTTGTAACTGCGCTATTTCATTTCCTTTTCACTTCGGGAATTTATAGACCAGTATGAAGATGAATCAGATTTTCAGGACTTGATCCTCGCCCTGTACTGTTCTACCCTCTGATGCTACGAACACTCGTCTGTCAATGTTGGGTGTGTTCTATGTATAATTCTGTATTGGAAAACAATGAAAGCACCAGTTTGGATCGGAATTTATCTGTCTAAGTTTGACTTTAATTAATTTATTTTCGTTCAGAAAGTAGTTCAGTACCTGAAGTGTTAATATTCCCTCTCCCATTCTACGAATATTTCATGGAACATAGATCTCTTAGCCTGGTGGTCCCTAAAATTTTTTACATCGGTGTAAAAACTACTTCTACCCCGCATCTTCTGAATGATTCGTCTTCTGTTCTTCGAGTTTGCAATATTTTTCTGATAATTTTCCACGCCACAGTGCATGGTCTCCTAACCGCAAGGGCAGCCATGCGTGCCGAAGCTTCTCAGTAGACAAGTGTAAAGTATCCTGGACTGTACGTGAATGTCTTCTCCTTTGCGCTTAGGTGGAAACCCTTAGTGACATTAGCAGAGGGCTGTTGTCTAGGGTGCGCTGCAGAAGGTGTGGTGCAGGAATATCTGTCTAGGAGGGGCCTACCATCGGTGCTACGAGTGCTGTAATAGGGAGTCACGATATTGAAGGCGGATACGTCACCGTAGAATTGAAGCCAGCCAGCATCCCGTTGTTCTACTGTGTACCGTGGCTGGGCGCTGAATGGATTCATTGTTGGGTGCGATGACCAAACAGTTCTTTGACTTCTGCTATGTTGAAAGTGTCTTTAACATTCGGTAAGGCAGTGTGTCTAATAACTTTCCACGTCAAGTGAATGATTTCGTATGAAGCGTACATAAAATGCTAAGGATCCTGATAAGCGATTATTCTTATCAAAATTGATATTACCGATAATCAAACTCCATTAAATTGATAAGTTCACACATTCGACTCCACCCGTAAATTCTGCGATAACTGTAGGAACAGTATACCAAGATGTTTGTACTGTTGTCGAGCGTTCAGTCGGGTGCAGTCATTTTCGTAACACGATATTTCGACAGGGTATCTTGCCGTCATCTTCAAGTGATACCTGTAGAGTGAGCGCATTTGCTACATCCCTCCTCCTTTATTCTCTTGTCGCCACCCACACTTCCTCCACTGACAGCCGCACGCTGCGACGGGTGGAGTGGTGGGGGTGGGGTTGGGGCTGAGGGGAAGAGAGGTAAGGCCGCCGGAAGTTGGACGTGAACTCTGGTCACTCAGTACCCCTGTGGCCTACGTCAGGTACTGAAGTTGCTCCCTACCGATGCTGTGATTTTAGTTGGATGAATGCTGGGTCCTAAAGATCTGCTGTGAGTGAACCTAGAGTGTCTATTGATTAGCCCATCATCCACTCGTATTTAGTTTCCTCCTTCAGAAACCATCCCAAAACCACGAAGTATGTCGTCGAACTTCTGTTTCTTCGTACTCGTACTTTATGGAGTGTTCTGCAACCGCAAATTTTGTACACTAGATCGCGTGTTTATTGGAATGGAAAATCAAGTCTAACATCAATATTGTTTCTTGCGAAATGGGTTTAAGTAGGTTAAAGACCAGGATAATGTAGCGAAATTGCTACAGCACGCTACGGTGAACTGAATATTCTTGGACCCACAATTTGTTGACGTATTCTTTTCACGTTCTGTGAAGTTCAATCACTTGTCTCCAGTGGCGGCTCGTAAGTAAACATTCTGGATGTTCACAAATTTTTAAATTAAAATACGTATGGGAGTCTGCTTTACAACAGTTCAACATGTTCAAATGCGTGTGAAATCTTATGGGACTTAACTGCTAAGGTCATCAGTCCCTACGCTTACATACTACTTAACCTAAACTATCCTAGAACGTCTTAGGCAAGCGCAGAATGAAGGACACAGCGTGTACAGGAAAGCCACCCACGTTGTCAGCTACCATCAACCTTCACGGCGTGAGGATGTGCTACGTACACTGGCTCAAGGGCCAGTGCAATATCTGGTGAAAAAAGCCAACCAACGGAACTTAACTACCTTAAGCAAGTTTTCAAATACGACGAGAGATAAATCCGATGTGCTTTCAAGCTGAAAGTACTAGCCCAGAAAACACAAAACGACGTGGAGGAGAAGACAATGGCGTATCTGCAATATGCCAGAAACGTATCGAACAAATCCATCAGAATCCTGCCTCGACGTAATATTAAATGCGCTTTATCCCTATCTCCGAAAACCCTTGCCCTAGTAGGTATGGTGAAGGATAACTTAGGGATAGGTAAGCAAGGTGTTTACCGTATTCCTTGTAAACGCAGTTAGGCGTATATTGGGGAGATGGTACAGATAATCTAAGAAAAATGCCAGGAACACAGAAGACACAACGAACTCAAGCAACCAACAAAATCTGCGATTGCACAACACTTCATGGCTACAGGGGACTCTATGAAGCATGAAGAAACGGAAGTCCAAAGATAAACATTGTGGTTTTGGGCCTGTGTTCTGAAGGAGGCAATTAACATACGAGTGGCTGATGGGCTGATCAACAGAGACAATGAGTTCGCTCACAATATACCTTGGGACCCAGCAGTCATTCAACTAAAATCACTGAGTCCCCGAGAGCGACTTCCTCACCCGATGCAGGCCACAGGAATACAGAGACACAAGAGTTCTCGCCCAGATTACAGCGGCCAGGCCCCCCCCCCCCCCCTCCCCGGAACCACTCAATCTGTCGTGTCGTGCAGATGGCACTGGAGAAAGACTTGACGGTGATAGGAGCATAAAGGAAACGGTATGTAGCAAAGACCCTCATTTTACAGGTATCACAGCAAAGTAAGTTGCAGAAATTTCGTGTCATGAAAACGACTGCACCCTGCTGGACACCTAACAACAGTACAAACAGTCAAACAGTTGGTTCACAAGGAAAGCCTAAGATCACACATCGTGATATCTGGATGTTGATGAACACGCAATCCAGAAAGAGTTTCAGTACAGATGTACTCATTGTTCCTGGATCCTTCAAATAGTTTACACCCAAAATTTGGATACAACAGTTTCAGAAGGCACTGCCAATGTCATGCCATACTTTAAAAATAAATTTTGTATAGTCAAATTTTTCGGTGGAACCAGGTGCACAAATGGGAGTACCATGGGGCAATGTAAAATTTATGAAGATTTAAGACGCACTTTTGAACAAGTGCTGGTAGAAAACAAAATAAGATCAGGGGAAGTTAGGAATTGTCTTGAAGGAGACAGCTGATGACGTGTTCCCTTCCTTCCTTCCAGACAGTGGCGTTTGATACAATATTTTAAAGAAGTGGTTAACTGCAACTAATTCCTAGATTAATCACATGAGCCAGCAGTGCTGAATAGGATCTGTTTGAGGACCTTATGATAGCAGATAGAAATATGCAAGCCGTGCGGCCATTCTAGCAATTACTTCAAGAGAATCGAGATGATCATGGTGCAGGAGTGAAGGAGCCAGTGTACTTCATACAGAGTAACTTCCAACCAAAAAGATGTGAACAGGACAATCAAAATTGAAGAGTAAGCCATCCACCTCAAAGAAACAGAAATCGGTGAAATCGCCAGAAGCAACATGCACAACAGGGGTCACAATACAGGCCAAATGAATGGTGAAGTAATGGGAGATGATATGATCAGTAGAGAGAGAGAGAGAGAGAGAGAGAGAGAGAGAGAGAGAGAGAGAGAGAGACAGAGTCAAAATCGTAGAGATCCATAATCAAAACCTTACGAGTAAGTAGCAGAATGGGGAGCAATGAAGTGAACTGCAGAACTGACTAGTGACATCTGCTCCAGGAAGGATTGTTCAAAGTATGAGGACAACTGAAACATTATATGCAGACTTATAGAATGTTCAGAAGATATTAGTGGGAGAAACTGAAATATGTAACTGTGAATACTCTGTCGTTAACTTAAATAGAAATAACAGATTCGTTCAATATGTGCTGGACACTGGGAGTCAGGTGCCATTGGTACTGGATAAATGTGTGAATGATGCTTGGAATGGGGAATGGCGATGTCTAGTGTTTAAGACGAATAGCATAACTATACAGAATGCTGTGAGCAGCAAACGTGATAGCAAGGAATATGTTTCAGTTCGTTTTACATGTCAGACATATGAATTTAGTGTGAATTTCATGACTGTGCAAGGGACTCACAGGTGAGACTACACTGTGGCTTTATTGCCTAAATAAATTCGAAATGGTTCTGTATTTGGCCACAAGATTTGTTATGGCGAAGGTTACAAATAGAGAGGTGTGCTTGAATTTTGATGATTATGTAGAAAGAGACAGTGGACAAGATTTGACTGCTCTAATCCTTGTGCAGATGAACACAAGTGATGCTCAAACAATTAACAGTGAAACAGAGATGAAGCTTTTTGCATTGGGTCAACTGACATGAGGGCAAGTTTAAGAAAATTGTTAGAGTCACATGCATACCTGATTTTGGATGCACGTTTTTGTATCAGTTCAAAGTGCACTAACACAGAAAATTTGTTGTTAATCCTTATCAAATACTATACTCTTCAAAGAGAAAGTACAAAAAGAAATGAAATAATGATGAAAGATGGTGTAATAGAAGAAGCAGTCAGTTCTTTACAGTCCCCTGTGTTGCATCAGAACAAAGGAGGTATGTATCCAGTTGATGGTTGATTCTCGCCATGTAGATCTATCCAGCTGATGGTTGATTCATCAGATCAACACTACAACTGACACAGAAACTGATAGACTGGAAATGCTTATGAGAATACTGCAGTGATACCATGGTGTATATATATATATATATATATATATATATATATATATATATATATATATATATATATATATATATACATGTGTGTGTGTGTGTGTGTGTGTGTGTCATTACATATATGGATTTGTGTCACAGTTACTGGCAGATTTGTGGCGACACAAGCGCTGTATCATTTGAGAGATTCAGAAGCAAGTGAGTGTGCTGGGACTTACCCTAGTTCACTGCTAGTAGGGAGATGTCACCACAACATGTCTGTGCATACAACACAAGTATTGAACTATCATTTAAGAATGAAATTAATAGTCAAAAGTGCTTTTCCAAAATTTGGAAGCATGTGCTTTAGTATATGATTGTTTAAACTGTCAAATCTTAGATTGATCACATGAATATTTTTCCCTAAATACATCATTTAAAAGAAATGAGTGGCACTAAATAATAAAGCACAGAACCCAAAAATTGGTCATATACACATATGTCAAAATTAACTGGTACAAGTCTCAACATGATTAAAGCAATATTTTGGTCAGAATCCACATTTTTTAGAGAAATTGAAGGCGCTAAATATTAGACTTAGAAATATGAAAATTTGTATGATGCTTCAATACAACATAAAAACATTAATTATGGAACCCCATTAACCAACCT
The DNA here is from genome assembly GCF_023897955.1 of Schistocerca gregaria. Lineage (NCBI taxonomy): Eukaryota > Metazoa > Arthropoda > Insecta > Orthoptera > Acrididae > Schistocerca > Schistocerca gregaria. The sequence continues at coordinate 296,687,458 of NC_064922.1, forward strand.
CTAATAGTGTTCGAGTAATTGACTGAAAATTATTTGTAGTAGATTAAGTATCTGTTGCATTAATGCTAGAAAATTCTGGTTACTGCACATGATGAAATTTATTATATAATAGAGCTATAAGAAGTTTCAAGGCCTGGATGTAAATAATAACAAATAGAAGGTCTCTTAAAGTGTAATTAAGAGGGCATGTATTACTGTCAGTTATGTTCTAAAAATTCTAGATGGTAAAGTTCAAACGCAGGCGAGCTAAAACTTTTTCTGTGATTTTATGGAACTTAACTACATTCATACCAAAATTAAGAAAATTCAAAATTAATACACAATAATGTTAAAATATATTATGTGTCTGGGAAAGTGGCCATTTAGACGTTGCTACTGTGGGAATAGATTGGATAACAGCAGATGTTCTCTTGGCTATCCACTGCGCCCGTATATAATTACAGTCTGAGAGGCAAGACTGTGCTTCACTTCACACCCAGCCACTGTAGGATCTGCATTAGTCTGAGTGCACGATGCCTCTCATGATGTCACAGCCAGATAGCAACTAATCTGATATTTTTGATACAAATAGGAAGTGAAATTGCAGGGACTGTACAAAGGCCCTCATCATTTAGATTTCGCAGAAGTAACTGTTAGTGTCCCACGCAAGATGTTAACTGATGTGCGTGGCAAGCGGCGACAGTTATTTTCCTCTTTTGAGGTGAGCAATTATTTTGATTAGTAGAAGTCAGGGCGAAAGATAGTTTAATAGGAACTTACCATATATGTTGCTCCTGAACTGCTCTTATTGCTGTTTAGGATAGAGAGAATTATTATTAGTATTAATGTAATGAATATTACAATGTTGTGTGTTTGAAACTTTATGAAATATAACTATCAATTACATCTTAAATTCTTCCAACCCTGTGAGCACATAGAGAATAGAAACATTTCTTTCAGTGGTCTGGACAAGAATGTGGATTTGCGGACTGGGAATTTGGTCAGTATGTGCTTTATTGCTTTCTGGCTGACCAACGAAATAGTTCCCACACTATAGTAAAAAATGGCAAACAATATTCTAAAATTTCCTCTTATTACCTATGACTGAATATCATTGTTATTATTAACCCACAGCTCCATAAGCTGAATTCTATAGACAGTGCTATCTATTTTGGAAGTTACTGTTTGGGCTAACTTTAGTATCAAAAACAAAATAATAAATATGTGTGTTTCTATGCCTTCTGAATTTTTATAAGTGATTAATGAAAGAGTCTGCTACCACATCCAACTTGTGCCATTTTTTGAGTAAAAATATGTGGTGCAACTGGACCAAAGTAGAACAAAGTGAGTTTGAAGATCTAAAGGAAGCATTATTGAGAGTACTACTTCTGTTCCATGTAGGCTTAAGAAGAGAGTGCTGCATGTTGACTGATATGTCAAAAACTGATCTTGGGATCAAACAGGATAGAGGATTAGTGAACCAAACTACTGCACATGGTAGTTATACGCTGAGCAAAGCCAAAAGGAATTACTCAGTGAGTGAGCTGAGACATTAGTTGTTCTGTGTGTATTTACTAAATTTTGGTATATATTGATGGGGAGATTAACCAAAGTATGTAGAGATCACAAGACTCTAAAATCCTTGATGACTGCAAGACTAACACAGAGATGCACAGATGCCTTGCCTGTTTGGTCCTTTATCTACAAGAATTCAGGTCCCATGTTGTGCATGTCCTGGGAAAAGAAAACATTGTAACAGATATGTTCTCATGAGCATCCACAGGGCTGGTATGCAAGGATAACAATGAGCTAAAAGAATTCAAAGTGGATTGTTATGTATGAAAAGAGTAACATTCACAGATTATTTAAGAACCACACTTGCTGAAATTGGCAAAGATCCCTTCCTGAGAGAAGTTAAAGGGAAATGGGAAGATGGCGCTGTAGCCAATACCACATAGTTTCAGGTAATTCAGAGTAACATAATGTTCAGGTGAATCAATCGTAATTATACCAGATGCTTGTTGTGAGTACCAGAAGAGTTCATCAATAAACTCATCTGGTACATGCATTTGAGTCATTAACATTTTTTCTGTGGAACTGCTATAATAAATTAAGACAATCAATTCACTTGAATAATATGGATAGCTGTATGAGAAAGGTATTAAATAGTCATGAATCACACCAAAAAGCCAAGCCTGCGACATTCACATACTGAGCACCTATCAGTCCAATTTCACCAAGGGAGTTATGAGTCATCACTGCAGCAGATATTTTTGTTCCGATTCTGAGATCCATTGAGCCTCTCAGTAAATACTGATGACTGTCAAACCTATTTTTAAATTTGTAGCTGTCATATCATGTGGCTGGGAGATCTGTAATGAAAGCTTTCATTAACCAATTCCTTTACGTCATGGACAGAGTAAAAGACAATGGAGACTGGACCATAGTTTCATGCGAGGACTTGAAAGAATTTGATGGGTTAGAAGAGGATAAAGATAATATACATATCATGGTACCACCCAACATCGCACCTCAGGGGATGGATTACGAAAGGAATGGTGAAGATATTCCAGTTATGTTGCCGCTATCAACACAGACAGTGAGACGAATATTTAGTAGACTTCCTGGAGATAATGAATAATCTGCCGAATGAGGCTATGGGGTTGGGCGCCAAGACTGATATTAATGAACCAACCACCAGCAGATAAAGTGAAAGAGATGTTGGTCTACCCACCTCCTAGATGCAGGTGTCACTAACAAGCTAGGAAAGCTAGTGCTCGAAAGGATAAATCAAAGGGACACAAGATACAAGGAAGATCAAAAGAGGTCAACATGAAAAATGAATTTCACTGTTGGAGATAAGCTATCACTGAAACGAAGTAGAGAGCCTAAGAAAACTAAGTACTTAAGCAACAAGTTCTTTTATATATTTTGTAGTCTGTGCAATATGGAAATAACTGTACATGATAATGTTGTGGAATTGGAGACTTAGGGAAGCCGCAAGTCGAAGGGAGACAGCATATTTCTCATATCAGGATGTTTAAGAAGTAAAAGAATGCCTAGTTGCGAGGTGGCACTAAGCCACAGATGTTAGTTTGATGATTAGGAAGATAAACAATTTTATGTGAGGATGTGTAAGTAATTGTTGGACGAAAACTAGCTATGGAAGTAAGAATGATGCAATCCAACAAAATAATCTGTGTGATAAAGGAATTATGTTATGAGACATTTTAATGTTAAAGGTGAACAATATTATGTATATGCTTAGCACTGCAGAGAAAATTCGCTGTTTAATGGCAGATGGTAAATGAAATTGTGGAAAGAGAAGTGGCAAGTGACAATGAACAAAAACATCAAAATCGTAGTATCAGCAAAATGAGTAGAGTAGCCACATAAGATGCATTGGCACTGTGGTTGATTACAAGCTAGCAGGTAATAGTGAGGTGTCTGCACCAGTATCAAGGGATAACTCAAGTGAAATAAAGTGTTTGGTGAATAAGAAATCAGTGTAAAGCAAGATAATTGTACCAACTTATTTGTGGTTGATTTGTTTGTAAATAAAGTAAAACGGAATTATGTCTGATGGAAAGGAGTAAATATTCAGAATAATTATACTACAGAGAAGCTTAAAATGCATTTTCACATAAGTTTTTTACATACATTTAAAATTTTCATAGATTAACTGCAGGAAAAAAAATCTTATGATGCATTAATGTAACTGTGCACTTTATTATCTGCTGGTAATGTGTTTCTGAAACATTGTTTGAGGTTTCCTGACTCACACATATAGAAAAAGAGACAGGTGATGCAAGATAATCATCATAGGGAATGAGATATCTGGCACACCAGAGCCCTGTACAGATGGTAACTCTGGCTATACCTGGAATACATGAGATGGGTTTAGAGTGGCACCAAAGTCCATGACATGCAACACCATACCACACACAGCTGACCAACTCTGACATGCTGGGGAACAACAAAATACAAGCATTGTCTACCTAGACCACACGTCACCTGACCACTGGCTGGTTACTGTAATTGAAACTGCCATGAGCCATCATGGAATACTGCAGCCATTATGACACGATTTCCCATTTAACTGAATGGCCAACACTGGCAATAAACGAACCAGATGTGTTTAGGCAGATATGATATAACAAATAACTGTGTTTACGTGGGGTCTGCACATGGTTTATAGAGGCATTTATTATGTGTTGTTCATGTAACCCAGTGAACTCATCTTCAGCTGTATTAGCCTCTGAACATAACAGCTGTAATCAATGAACTAGAGTAATGTGTACGAGAGAATTTATACATGGCACATGATAATTGGAGACAGGGAAAAACACTCTATACTGAATTAATGTTGTTTGCTAAATGAGAAGGGACAATATGATGCATCCTTATGATCATGCAATAAATAATAATTGGACTCTTGGGCACATGGAAGGATGGTAAAATGTGCTTAAATTTTCAAAATATGCATGTTATTGAAGAACTGAACATTCATTACATAGTATAAACTTGTGTCTAGTTAAAACAAGTGAGAAGAACAGTGACCATATGATAATCTTGAAAAATTTTGAAGATAAATAAATTGTGGTCATAAATAAAATGAATACTTCACTCATTGAATGTATACTGAAGGGTGACGAAAATAAATAGGAGAAATTTTGTGACAAGATGAGTCTCATAAGTCTGACTGGTATTTTGCAAAGTCAATTTTAATTTGTCATTGAGCATAGTCTCATCACTGTGAACCTTAATTTGTAACTGTATTTCTTTCTTCTCATACCAGAATATTGGAAGAAAGTCTATCATATGAAGAAGAGATCAAGAAACCTCAATCCAATGAAAATTTACTGTGTGAGTTTGTCTTACACAAGCTCATCAGTAAATCATGGAGTGTTATACGTTCTGTAATTTTGTAGGCCTGTAGGCCTTAATAATGAACAGTTAATTTATGTTTCAATTTCGATACAAAATAATTGCCGGTATATACTGAATTAATAGTAACACCATCAGATGTGTGAGGTCTTAGTCACTCAAGGTAAGTAGAGAGTTTTATATCAAGTGATAATATTATGTAATCTTGAACTCTTATGGAGGATGTAAATCTTATTTGATGTTTAAATCAAATTCTTACACCATTTCTGCAGACCATTATGTACAGAAATGTACAACACATTTGTGATGCACACAGTCACACACTGAAAATGACTTTTGCTAATATATATGGTATATATATAAGACTATGAATGATAGTGAGTATTCAGCTATTTAAAATAAATTCAGTGAGAATTAGTCCAAAGGACTATCCTTGAGTGCGTGACATTACTGAAGTAATAGCATTTTTGTAAAGTAAATGAGTATGCATGAAGAAATTACTTAGAGAATAATAATTATTAGGTTAATGCAGAAAGATGATGAACTCTGAGAGCCTCTGTTCCCATTATACATGATGATCCATGAAATAAACTTTAGCCCTGTGCCAGCAATTAGTGTGTGAATATGGATGACTTAAAATAAATGAGAACGCATACCCAGTGCTGCATGAATGAAAATTTGCTTATGTCCTTACACTGTGACAAGGCTAACTACACCTACTGTAATAACAAAGCCAAGGGAGGAGTGATGATACATGACCGTATTTATGAACTATCACACATGATAATCAAGCTCCATTAAATTAGAACTTTTTGGAAGATAACTTCTGTAAGCCATTAAGTAAGGTACGAAATCCATTTTTGACAGTCTGCTGCTTTTTAATTAAAACCCAAATATCGACCAGTTTCCATTGCAATCCCCTTCACAGATTCTGTGCAAGTAAACTAAAACTGCATGTAGTGTACAGAAATGTTACAAAATCATTTCCAGGAAAGTCCAAAATATACATGAATACAGTTTAGGTCACAACATCACATGCCATTACGCAAACAATGGCCATTAATTCCAGAATAACTCACAGGACTTTTGAAGTCAAATACACTAATAACTTACACAAACAGGTGATTCGTATGGAAGGGTTTCCGACGTGATTATGGCCGCAAAACGGGACCTAATATCTCTTTATATTCTACTAATTATCCCTGCACAATTCTATGAGTGAATTGACCATCTATATATTCGGAGAATCAATGCGCAAAGTAGTACAGTACTATTACTATTCCATGAGCGCATAATTACTCTTTGTAATATTCTCTCTGGTATGTTGAGAGGACTTCCAGGATCTTCTCCGTGCAGAATAGCCGCACTGAATAATTTTGCTATCGGGATCACTGGAAGAAAGAGATTGAAAATACACTCCTGGAAATTGAAATAATGAACCGTGAATTCATTGTCCCAGGAAGGGGAAACTTTATTGACACATTGCTGGGGTCAGATACATCACATGATCACACTGACAGAACCACAGGCACATAGACACAGGCAACAGAGCATGCACAATGTCGGCACTAGTACAGTGTTTATCCACCTTTCGCAGCAATGCAGGCTGCTATTCTCCCATGGAGACGATCGTAGACATGCTGGATGTAGTCCTGTGGAACGGCTTGCCATGCCATTTCCACCTGGTGCCTCAGTTGGACCAGCGTTCGTGCTGGACGTGCAGACCGCGTGAGACGACGCTTCATCCAGTCCCAAACATGCTCAGTGGGGGACAGATCCGGATATCTTGCTGGCCAGGGTAGTTGACTTACTCCTTCTAGAGCACGTTGGGTGGCACGGGATACATGCGGACGAGCATTGTCCTGTTGGAACAGCAAGTTCCCTTGCCGGTCTAGGAATGGTAGAACGATGGGTTCGATGACGGTTTGGATGTACCGTGCACTATTCAGTGTCCCCTCGACGATCACCAGAGGTGTACGGCCAGTGTAGGAGATCGCTCCCCACACCATGATGCCGGGTGTTGGCCCTGTGTGCCTCGGTCGTATGCAGTCCTGATTGTGGCGCTCACCAGCACGGCGCCAAACACGCATACGACCATCATTGGCACCAAGGCAGAAGCGACTCTCATCGCTGAAGACGACACGTCTCCATTCGTCCCTCCATTCACGCCTGTCGCGACACCACTGGGGGCGGGCTGCACGATGTTGGGGCGTGAGCGGAAGACGGCCTAACAGTGTGCGGGACCGTAGCCCAGCTTCATGGAGACGGTTGCGAATGGTCCTCGCCGATACCCCAGGAGCAACAGTGTCCCTAATTCGCTGGGAAGTGGCGGTGCGGTCCCCTACGGCACTGCGTAGGATCCTACGGTCTTGGCGTGCATCCGTGCGTCGCTGCGGTCCGGTCCCAGGTCGACGGGCACGTGCACTTTCCGCCGACCACTGGCGACAACATCGATGTACTGTGGAGACCTCACGCCCCACGTGTTGAGCAATTCGGCGGTACGTCCACCCGGCCTTCCGCATGCCCACTATACGCCCTCGCTCAAAGTCCGTCAACTGCACATACGGTTCACGTCCACGCTGTCGCGGCATGCTACCAGTGTTAAAGACTGCGATGGAGCTCCCTTGGAGCTCCGTATGCCACGGCAAACTGGCTGACACTGACGGCGGCGGTGCACAAATGCTGCGCAGCTAGCGCCATTCGACGTCCAACACCGCGGTTCCTGGTGTGTCCGCTGTGCCGTGCGTGTGATCATTGCTTGTACAGCCCTCTCGCAGTGTCCGGAGCAAGTATGGTGGGTCTGACACACTGGTGTCAATGTGTTCTTTTTTCCATTTCCAGGAGTGTATATTGTATGCTACTCAAGAAAATATATACTGAGCATTTACATCAAAGGTGTGTATGGAATTTCATTCTATGTGTATTCTATAATTGGAAATTTGCACGGAGGTGTCGTTTCGTTGGTAATCATAAGGGAACTTCCGATGAATTCAATCCGATTTCATCGGATAATTAAACTCTATCAAAGTAAACTTTCCGCTTAATATGAGGTTTTCCGACTGACTACGCAACGCAAGAAAACCAAGACATTGTGATATGGCTGCTTATGAATGAGATCATTAATAAAACACTAATAACTAATTTCCTCCTCACCGGCAACCATTATAAACACAATATTAATTAAAATTATAGGGAATTAACAGAATTTGAACGCATTGTGGTAGTTGAAACTAGATTCATGGGCTATACCAGTTCGGAAATCGTTAGGGAATTCAACACTCGTAAATCCACAGTGTCAAGGGTGTGCCGAGAAAATAAAATTTCAGGGATTACCTCTTACCACGGACATTGCGGTAGCCGACAGCCTTCATTTAGCGAGCAAGAGCAGCAGTTTTTGCGTAGTAGTCAGCGCTCACAGACAAGCAACACTGCGTGATATAAACGCAAAAATTAACTTGGGACGTACGGAAAACGTGTGTATTAGGACAGTGGGGCGAAATGTGACATCAGTGGGCTGTGGCAGCAGATGACAAATGTGACTGCTTTTTCCAAAGGCGCAACATCGCCTGGAGGCCCCCTCCTGCGCTCGTGACCATATCAGTTGGGCTCCAGGCGACTGGAAAGCCGTGGCCTGGTCAGATGACTCACGATTGCAGTTAGTAAGATGTGGTGGTTGGGTCTGAGTGTGGCACAGACCTCCACAAAGGTATGGACCCAAGTTATCAAGAAGGCACTGCGCAAGTTGATGGTGGTCCTGAGCCTTGGCGGCTAGTGTGCTCCACTTGCATCGCTGATATCGATATTCGTCTGTACTGCTATCTTTGACTGCTCCTCCGGCGGTTTGCCGAGTGAACGTGTGACAAGGAGTATCCGGTGGGCGTTCAACGAGCCGACTTGTGTTGAAAACAAGCCCGCGTCCCTAACCGTGGCGTATGGGCCTCGCCGTGCTGGCCGCCCTCGTCTTTCGGCGAGCGCCAGATGTACGGTGCCGATCGTTGGGCGCCTTGACGTGCAAAATCGTGGTGGGTTCGTTGTCTCACGCTGAACGGCTTCCCAGCTCGTAATTTGCAAGCTCCAAGTTACGTATGACTTTATTCTGTGATCAATTAAGAAGATTGTTGAAACTTATGGTGGCATGGGTAGCTGTCGGAGATGGTTCTGAACTTGGTTCCACAGTGACTATTTTTAAGGAAACTTATGTTCCACATTCCGTTTCTGTTTATCCGTGGAGTGTGCTTTCATGCAAATTTTAACTTGTTTTACCGCATATTGCCAGCTTTGGGACAGGTTGCAATTGTGTACGTGGCCTTCAGCCGTAGAGTTGATGGTTTAATCATTTGTCACGGAAGCATTTGGTATGTTTACCTAATGTTGGAAGTGACTTAAGGCAATTGGAAGTGATCTTTAAAGTTTCCCGCTAATTTACTGGGAGACGGGTAATGTTAGAGTATTGCTCCGTAAGGATTTTAGGGCGTGCTTATTATTTATTCCAGTGTGGGTGTGATTTGATCTTTTTGTCATTGCAATCTATTTGTGCTGCAGGCCATTTGCTAAGACTGCCTGTTCCCTGGCGTCGGCGCGGTTATGGATTGTCAGAACCGCTCATTGTGGCGGCGGTCGGATTATATATAAATACATACCGCCTGCTACGTGATCCTGTGCACAAGCCGTGGGCAGTGATCGCTTGTATTGTCTGCCGGCCGTAGCGTTTTTGCTTCCAAAGACTGCTATGGGCCTTAACGCTATTCTCTAAAGTTAAGTGCAACTTGGGAATCATTCTGAGCCATTATGTCCGTTAGTTAAGTGAGGCCACCCTGTTGTAATATTAGCTTTCCGTAAGTTATTTCACTGGTTGAATTATTAGTAGACATTATTATTTAACACCTATCTAAATCATTTGTGTATCTTTAATGTACATCTTGTTATTATTTCTGTGTGCAAGTTTTGCGACCGTAGTTGGCCCACCTTGTATTTTTAGTATAAGCATGTTTCTCAGTGGATCTTTATGTGGGCAGTTCAGTTTTATTATGCTTTAAGATCTCATGGTGTTTATGAAATTGTGGTATTGTGTGGCTGTGTAACTTTGGTTGGAAGTGTATAATGTTGTTAGTCTTTTGAGATCTGGTTAAACAAGAACGATTGTTTGATTATTCATCGTACCTACTATCCATGATTTTGGTTCTGGACGATTCTTACTCGCGTTTATGTAATTCAATTAGAGTGAAGATATGTATATGGCATCAGAAAGAGGGCAAATGTCCGAAATGAAGTTTATGATAAAATTTGTTTTGAGTCAAATTAAAATTGTACAATAACCACAAGCTTGTCGATCACCAGTGATCCCCTGCTTCCTATCTCGTTTAAACAACTGTGGTGAGATTGTAATTTTGATTTTCTAAAGAACTGAGTAGGACAAGGGTTCAGTCCCATAATGGGTGGGCTGTGTTTACATGGACTGGACGGATCCTCTGGTGGAACTGAACGTATCGTTGGCAGGAAAAGGCTATTTTCGGGTTACCAGACCACCGTTTGTCTGAAGAACATTCTGAACAATTCGTGCGAATGATTTGGCCAGCCATCTAACATTTATGGGACATAACCGAGAGGTCATTTTATGCATAAAATCCTGCACCGGCACCGCTACTGCAAATTACGGATGAGTACAGAGGCAGCATGGATCAATACTGTCGCAGGGGCCTTCCAACGACTTGTTGAGTCTATGCCACTTCGAGTTGTTGCACTGTGCCGGGAAAAAGGAAGTTCGGAACAATATTAAGAGGTTCAAATGGTTCAAATGGTTCTGAGGACTAAGAGACTTAACTTCTGAGGTCATCAGCCCCCTAGAACTTAGAGCTACTTAAACCTAACTAACCTAAGGACATCACACACATCCATGCCCGAGACAGGATTCGAACCTGCGACCGTAGCGGTCGCGCGGTTCCAGACTGTAGCGCCTAGAACCGCTCGGCCACTACGTCCGGCCTATATTAAGAGATATCCGACGATTTTTGTCATCTCGCTGTATATATTGAACATGAGGCCTAGTCGTCCTGTATCTCAAGATCAGCTGTTATTATCCCTTATTTTACTCACTGACAATTGTACTCTCAACTTTGACTGTGTGGTGACAATGATTCCTACTAACTTTGGTCTGTGGATAACTAATCAGATCTTACAAGCACCACAAAAAAAGCAGGCAGGTTTACCACTACGTTTATCTACAAAATAATATGCAGATGAATCAGCATAAGGTTCACACACACATATTGAACACTGACAGTAAAGCACATGAGACTCCCGAAAGAAAAAAGATAAATTCAAACAATGTATTTAGGCAAACAATAAACTATCGACGATAAGCAACACTAATTGATGACCCATGTGGAAATGTGACTACTGACAATTATAAACTCACATTATTAAATAACATCCTACTGTCTCAGCAGGTTACCTTCCATTAGGAATGCGCTTGCACACAGCGACTGTTATATTGACTTGTAAATTATAGATTTCAGCAATCAGTCGTTCATTTTAAATTTTATTGTGCTGATACAGATTTCGGCTAGAAACTAGCCATTCTCAATGCACTATTATTTTCGCTCAGTGCACGTATTCAGTGTACTGTGGGTGAAGCCCGATCAACAGGGACTTGCATGCATTGAGCGAAAATAATAGTGCATTGAGAATGGCTAGCTTCTAGCCGAAATCTGGATGTGCATATTTAAATTTAAAAAGGACGACTGATTGATGCAAACTATGATTTACAAATCTTACTGTCTGTCTGTTCTGTAGAAGCTCGCAGTGTACAGATAACCATGAGCACGGAACACACGGATGGTAACTTTGTACCTTTGAATTAGCATTCGACCCCCTATGACATTCTCTCGTGGTCATATGACATTCTCTCGTGTTCAGATCTCGCTCCAGATCGTAATCTATGCCACCATATATGTCGGTGGAAGCACTGCATAATGTGTGGCGTAGGTGACCCAATACAGATCTATTTCTGACGCATACTGGCTAAAGAGTATAGGAATCAACCGCGTACTCGACGGCGTATAGGGAATAAGAAAAATTGCAACACATTAGGTGATTTCAGCTTGCAAGAAATTCAGTTTCCTTTCAATACTCGATATTCGCAATGCTGAAATTGAAAGTGTTTTCTTCTGAGTGGTCTCAGAGGATTACAAGGGAAAGCGGTGGCGAAACGCTGGGTTCTGAATGTTCCCCACAAAATGCTATAAGAATTATCTCTTAATGAACACATCATTCTTACAAAACAACAAAAGTATGAGAAGGATGGAACTCAGCCCGTCTTATGAGCGTCGAACTAGATACCAGATGGGATGCACGATCCATTCATAAAGGATGCATGTGCATGTTGTACCACTCTAAGATAGCTGCGTAAATGCTCAACACAACATAGAGGGCACTAGAGAGTATCAGAGCTGTATGCCTAGGTAGACTAGAGGAATCGACCTCCAACACATACAAGTGCACCAAAACATAAAAATCATTAATTGGCAGAAATGTTCCACAAATTACATAATCATGTTACTACTGTAAGAACAGGCTCGAGTGACTGTTTGAGTAGCCGTCCGACAGCACGCATACCCAGGACATGTCTTTGTCTGATGGTCGAAAATCACTTTCCAAAGAGGAAGCTCGACCTAAAATTTTAAGAAATGGATAGACAGAAAGCAGTTCGGGGACGGTAAGAACAAGGAAACCCATTGCAAGTAATATCCCTCATCTTTACACTACAAGACCCGAAGTTTAACAATCATTCTCTCGAGACAAAGCAAGACTCATGGAATGCGATAAAAAATGTGAATTAACCCAAAAAAACCTTCAGAACAACCAAACTCACGAAGCTATACATTTTCTCTCCGAAAAACTGTTCTGAGCCAATCGCAAACACAAGTCAAAATAATTTAACGGCATGCTTAATTGGTGATGTCAAAGCAATGCTCGCGGAGCGCGTTTAACGAGTAGTGCCGAGTTTATTGTACGCAGGTCGCATTTACCCTGGGCGAGTGGAGGGGGGGAAGTGACTGAAAATAGTATCTGGTTCTATCTCAAATAGTCTAAAGCTGAGGCTGGCACTACAGGCCTAGGACTCTGTGAAGACCTCTGAATACATTGTAGTGAACTTCAGATCAGACGTATACTCCTATCACACATAATCACCCACACACTGGGAAAAATGAGGAGGAAAGTGGACTGCATAAAAGAAAAAAATAAATAAATAAAATGAACAGTGGCGCACTCTTCTTTACCAGGGACTATTGAGTGACCTGACGGAGAAGCGTCCAAAAGAGAAAAAGAATGAAAAAAAAACTAGTCGCGTCAAGAAGTTAGTCAAAAGAAATGTACTATTATAAGTCTGTTCTGTGCGTGATGTGCCTAGTCAGTTTCGCTCCTCCATGTGATCCTGCCAATGCATCCATCCTCAAGACATTTTTCCGCTAGCAAGAAACTGCTGCAAGCACTTGATGAGGTTTTTACATTAGAACAAAAATTTTCGCAAGTTTATTTGCCTGGGCTAGTTAATTTCTGGCATTTGATGTGAGTACTTGCAGAAGAGTTTTGTGAGATAGGCAAGTGGAAATCTGGAGTGTCGCGCTTACAACACAGAGCAGCTACCACAGTTGTCGCAATTTATACTGAAGAAAAATCGTTACAAAAAACAAAAACTTAACCAAAACAAATCTGTTTCGGTGAAGATGTGGATACAGAGGTGTACATATTTCAGTTACCAAGAGATACACTGGAATGAACTGAAATATGAGGACTTCCCTCAGATTAAAATCTTTTCATGAATGTCATATGTAGGTTTTGAACTTCTTTTATTTATTGTCTGCTGTACCATCAAATTACCGAGAACAGGATACAAAAATACGACAAACTAAATTTACGTAGAGATCACTTTCCAAACAGTTCAATGCTTTTACATCCAGACTAATGTAAAAAAATTAGCTAAAATTTAATAATGTATGTCCAACCATTCTACTTCCACATCTGGAGAAACGAAGTAACACGTAAATTCATTTTGCACGTCCTCAGCTGACATTGGCCAATTACACAGGGTCTCATAGAAATGTTGAGACACTGTAGAGTGTGTCTTGAGCAACAAATTGAGGCTGGGAACCCGTGCCTGGAAATGTCATCCAACGACGCTACAGAAAGTCGAAGCTATAGGCGTTGGCGCCTGCCATCAGGCTACGCTTCCAGCAGCAAACGTGACAGCGTGCTGGCGCCCATAGGCCAAACGTCTAGCAATGTTGTTTGCTATTTAATAATCGCGGCTGATCATCGAGAATACTAGTTGACAAGGTGGACTTAGCTGCTTCGTAGACTGGTCTTTTCTCCTATGAATGCGATGCTCTGTTAGCTATGTGAATGATAGTTTTGGACACAGGTTTCAATCTGCAGTTTGCATTTCCCTCTGGAGCCTTCTAAAACTGCTTTGCAGTGTAGAGGAAAAAAACAAGCATTGAAGGTTTTAGAGAGTTTCAGGAGAAAAATAAAGTGTAGATTGAAACTGTCATCTACCAAGCCTATAGAGCGATGCTTCTACAGGACGCAAGGCCTGTCTATGCGGCAGCTAGCTCGATCTTATCACCTGGTGACCGTGGCAGTCAGTAATGATCACTGAATAACAAACAACTTTCCGCAATGTCCCGCCTATAGTGTGTCAGCTTGCACAGTCACGTTTGCTGCTGAAGGAGCGGCGCAGTGGTAGGCGCCAAGACGCCGACGTTCTGTAGCGTCGTTGTACGACATTCCAGGACATGGGATCTCAGCCTCGATTTGTTTCTCAAGATACCCTCTTAAACCACTCGACGTTTGTCGTAAAAGAGACAAGAAGGGAAGATTTTGAAACAGTCACTGTAGTCCTTCTCTGGATATGCATTTAGTACTGAAGTGCAATTTTCTTGGGTGTCCCTAACTGCATGATAAAGCTATCCTTTCATTTCCAGCTTGAATTTGGGGAACAACGAAAAGTCGGCTGGGAATAAATCCGGTTCATACGTTGGGTGATCCAGGCCTGCAATCCATTTGATGGCCAAAATCTCGCCCACAGTCTTCGCTATGTGGGCTGGGATGTCGTTATGGAGGAGCAACCAGGGATCTGGTTCTCGGTATTTTGCTCGAATTTGACAAACTCTCGCTCACAAAGACTGGAGAGCTAATATATATATATACATATATATATATATATATATATATATATATATATATATATATATATATATATATATATTGCCATTTTCGGCCAAGTGTCAGACACGTAGTGTTACATTCGCGGCCAAGATGCCTTTTGTAGCAGTGCCATCGCTTTGACATTCTACACAGCTGTTTTTGGAACTTCAAGGATCGTAAGGCAACAAGTCGCCATCAGATAGCATTTCAGTTTGAAATTTCACAAAAGCAGTCCTAACGGAACTGGGATATACAGTGTAGGATCTATGCTGATCCATCGAGAATACGGGACAGTGGACGATCAAATACACTCCTGGAAATGGAAAAAAGAACACATTGACACCGGTGTGTCAGACCCACCATACTTGCTCCGGACACTGCGAGAGGGCTGTACAAGCAATGATCACACGCACGGCACAGCGTCGAATGGCGCTAGCTGCACAGCATTTGTGCATCGCCGCCGTCAGTGTCAGCCAGTTTGCCGTGGCATACGGAGCTCCATCGCAGTCTTTAACACTGGTAGCATGCCGCGACAGCGTGGACGTGAACCGTATGTGCAGTTGACGGACTTTGAGCGAGGGCGTATAGTGGGCATGCGGGAGGCCGGGTGGACGTACCGCCGAATTGCTCAACACGTGGGGCGTGAGGTCTCCACAGTACATCGATGTTGTCGCCAGTGGTCGGCGGAAGGTGCACGTGCCCGTCGACCTGGGACCAGACCGCAGCAACGCACGGATGCACGCCAAGACCGTAGGATCCTACGCAGTGCCGTAGGGGACCGCACCGCCACTTCCCAGCAAATTAGGGACACTGTTGCTTCTGGGGTATCGGCGAGGACCATTCGCAACTGTCTCCATGAAGCTGGGCTACGGTGCCGCACACCGTTAGGCCGTCTTCCGCTCACGCCCCAACATCGTGCAGCCCGCCTCCAGTGGTGTCGCGACAGGCGTGAATGGAGGGACGAATGGAGACGTGTCGTCTTCAGCGATGAGAGTCGCTTCTGCCTTGGTGCCAATGATGGTCGTATGCGTGTTTGGTGCCGTGCAGGTGAGCGCCACAATCGGGACTGCATACGACCGAGGCACACAGGGCCAACACCCAGCATCATGTTGTGGGGAGCAATCTCCTACACTGGCCGTACACCTCTGGTGATCGTCGAGGGGACACTGAATAGTGCACGGTACATCCAAACCGTCATCGAACCCATCGTTCTACCATTCCTAGACCGGCAAGGGAACTTGCTGTTCCAACAGGACAATGCTCGTCCGCATGTATCCCGTGCCACCCAACGTGCTCTAGAAGGTGTAAGACAACTACCCTGGCCAGCAAGATCTCCGGATCTGTCCCCCATTGAGCATGTTTGGGACTGGATGAAGTGTCGTCTCACGCGGTCTGCACGTCCAGCACGAACGCTGGTCCAACTGAGGCGCCAGGTGGAAATGGCATGGCAAGCCGTTCCATAGGACTACATCCAGCATCTCTACGATCGTCTCCATGGGAGAATAGCAGCCTGCATTGCTGCGAAAGGTGGATATACACTCTCCTAGTGCCGACATTGTGCATGCTCTGTTGCCTGTGTCTATGTGCTTGTGGTTCTGTCAGTGTGATCATGTGATGTATCTGATCCCAGGAATGTGTCAATAAAGTTTCCCCTTCCTGGGACAAGGAATTCACGGTGTTCTTATTTCAATTTCCAGGAGTGTATTTACCAAAGAAAAATTGACAAATAGCCATGTCTTTTCAGATGTTATTTTATTTAGGTGACCAGCTTCAGCATCTCATTAAAGCCATTCTCAGCCCCCATGCACTCCATATATAGAGAATCAGGTACGTCGTTGCATGCATAACTGGAATCAACAAAAAAAGGAAGAAAGAAAATGCTTCACACAATCCAGGTATTGAGGATTACCGTTTCGGATGCAACGCTGTAGCTGATTCTCTGTATATGCAGTGCATAGGGGCTTGAAGATGGCTTTAATGAGATGGTGAAACTGGTCGTCTAAATGAAATAACCACAGAAAACATACTGGTGTTTGGCGATTTTTCTTTGGTAAACACTGTGTAGGTGTCATTGTGTAGACAAAAAGGACACCCGTGACAAGCAAGTCTCGGTACGGGGAAGACACCACAGACTCTGTAGTAGAGCCACTTGCCACGACTAGTCGAATGAGACAGGGAAGGCGCTCTTGTGGAGGGGCCTTATGTGTCGGGTCTATAGCGAAAGGACTGCGCCGCCCGGAGCAGACACGCGCGCGGCCTGGCACAGCCCCCGCCTCCTCCAACTCCTTCTCCGCCTCCTCCAGCCCCTGCCTCCCCCTCCCTCTAACCCCTGCCCCCGCCAACCCTAATAACTCAATCGGGCGTGTTGGCGGCCCCGGGCTGCAGCCGGGTGGTCCCGCTGGCCGCTCTCTCCTAAGTGGACCTCACACTCGGCTCCAGACGCCCCGCTCGGCTGCGCGCCGCCGCTGATACCTCGCAACTGGCGTCCGCCTGCCAGATTAGCATCTTTATTAGGCGGCGGCGTCTCTGAGTTACACCTGGGCTCACTAATAACCCCCAGAGTAGGCTTTACCGGAAAACCCGTCACTGTCTGGCGCTTCTCGGTGGTTTATTAGCGCCCTGCGATACAAAGAAAAGAAAAACGTCTACTGGCAGGACCCTTCGGGTCGATCAGCTGTAGAACTGGGGAGCCATTGGGTCTGTGCCACCTGTGACACCTCTGCTTTGTGAAACATGTAAAAAGTGCTGTTTCCTAACTCTCAGGCTTTGATGTGTGCTGTTGACGTTTCCATTGGTTCCTCAACCGCAGTGGAGACACTGAAGAGCCAAAGAAACTAGTACGCCTGCCTAATATCGTGTAGGGTCCTCGCGAGCACGATGAAATGCCGCAACAAAACGTAGCATGTACTCGACTAATGCCTAAAGTAGTTTTGGAGTGAAATGACACCATGAATCCTGCAAGGCTGTCCATAAATCCGTAAGAGTACGAGGGGTAGAGATCTCTTCTGAACAGCGCATTGCAAAGCATCCCAGATGTGCTCAATAAGTCCATGTCTGGGGAGCCTGGTGGCCAGTGGAAATGTTTAAACTCAGAAGAGTGTTCCTGGAGCCACACTGTAGCAATTCTGGACGTGAGAGGTGTCGCATTGTGCTGCTGGAATTGCACAAGTCTGTCGAAATGCACGATGGACATGAATGGATGCAGGTGATCAGACCGGACGCTTACGTACGTGTCACATGTCAGAGTCGTATCTAGGAGTATCAGGGGGTCCCATATCACTCCTACTGCACACGCCTCACACTATTACAGAGCCTCTACCAGCTTGAATAGCCCTCTGCTGACAAGCAGGCTCCATTGATTCATGGAGTTGTCTCCACACCTGTCCATCCGCTCGATACAATTTTAAACCAGACTCGTCCGACCTGACAACATGTTTCCAGTCATAAGCAGTGCAATGTTGGAGTTGATGGGCCCATGCGAGGCGTAAAGCTTTGTGTCGTACAGTCATAAAGGGTACTCGAGTGGGCCTTAGGCTCAAAAAATCCCATATCGATGATGTTTCGTTGAATGGTTCGCACGCTGATGCTTGTTGATGACCCAGCACTGAAATCTGCAGCAATTTTCGGAAGAGTTACACTTCTGTCACGCTGACCGATTCTCTTAAGTCGTCGTTTTCCCGTTTGCAGCGATGTCTGAGATTTGATGTTCTACAGAATTCCTAGTATGCACGGTACACTTGCGAAATGATAGTACGGGGAAATCCCCACTTCATCGCTATCTCGGAGTTGCAGTGCCCCATCGCTCTGCGTCGACTATAACACTATGTTCGAACTCACTTAAATACTGATAAGCTCCCACTGTAGCAGATGTTACCTATCTAACAACTGCGCCAGACCCCTGTTGTGTTATATAAGCGTTGTCTAGCGCAGCAGCGCATTCTGCCTGTTTAGGTTTCCCGTATTTGTTTACGCATGCCTGTACCAGTTTCTTTCAATGGTTCAAATGGGTCTGAGCACTATGCGACTTAACTTCTGAGGTCATCAGTCGCCTAGAACTTTGAACTAATTAAACCTAACTAACCTAAGGACATCACACACATCCATGCCCGAGGCAGGATTCGAACCTGCGACCGCAGCGGTCGCTCGGTTCCAGACTGTAGCGCCCAGAACCGCACGGCCACTCCGGCCGGCCCAGTTTCCTTAGCGCCTCAGTGTAGTACGATAACAGACTTTGTAGAGCTACATCAAACCATTCGCGACCTGTTCAGTCGAACCCTGTAGGCACGTAGGCACTTCAGGAAAGTTGTACTCTATCTTTAACTGTTTGTAGTTCTATATGTACTCTGCAGACCACTATGAAGTTATGGCAGACGATACTTAGGATGGTACCACTGTCACATTTTCTTCCCGTTCAAAGTGTGTTTGGAGTGCAGGACGAGTGCCTCTTGCTTGCTTTTAGTTAGCCCTTCACTGTCCCTATGGCAGCGATACGTAGGTTCTCTCACTTGATACTGGTTCTTGAAATTTTGTAAACGGGCATTAACAGAATATTTTGCGTCTATTTTCGAGCCTGTCAATTTGGGTTCTTCGACACTTCCTTACCAATTCCCATGACTCAAACAAACCTGTGACCAATCATATTGCCCTTCTTTGTATACCCTCTATTCCCAGCTAGTGCCGTTTGGTATGGCTCCCACACACTTGAGCAATATTCTAAGATGGGATGCACAAGTGATTTGTAAGCAGTGTCCGTAAACTGAGTGAACTTTCCCAGTATCCTGCCAATGAACTGAAGTCTGCCACCTGCCCGATCTCCGACCGAGCCTACATAATCATCCGAGTTCATATCCTTAATAATTGTTATACTACGGTATTTGCGTTTCACTGATGCCCAGTGTGAACCATTGACATTTTAAATATAGGATAACATATTTTTTTTCTTTTTGCAAAGAATGTTTTAAATTTCTGTACATTTAAAGCAGGTTGTCAATCATTACACCTCTTTGATATCTCATTAAGATCTGATTGAATATATCTGCAGCTTTTTTTTTGTAGACAGTGCTTCATTATAAATAAACGAATCATACGGAGAAACTGAGGTTGCTATTAGTACTACCTACCAGGTCGTCAGTAAACATCAGTAACAAGTATCCCAACACGCTTACCTGCGGCACACCTGGAGTTACTTCAATTTGTGAGAGGTGTCATCACATTCCCAGCATGAAACATTTTATTGTTTTCCGTAAATTAATCAGAATCATAGTCATGTTTCTACCACTCGATTTATACTGTTTACTAATTACGCTAATGATATTACTGCGTACAAAGGCCAAGACATCTTTTCTTATCTATTAACCTTATCTGTTGGGACTGAGATCCATTACATGTGGAATGGCAAATATCGCTCGTAAGCCTATGTGTGGGGATCTAGCGGCATGCCACAGTAGGAGCTGTGGCCCGAGTTCCTTGCAGAGACATTTTCTTAGAGGCTGACTTCTGAGGACCTTATCAACAGGAGTAGGGGCCGTGTCTTCGGTCAGTGGGGTGCAGGTACTCAGCCGGTCAACATTGTTCTTTTCCATGATCCGTAGTCGGACAGCGCACACAGCAGAGGTTCGGCTAAAATGTGAGAATAGTGGACCATGGTGAGAGTCACCCGCAGCTCGCAAATTGCCGTTTTACATCCGTTTTTTCAAGTAGGTTAAAGCAACGTTTTGCAGAGGAATTTGTATTGAACTTAGTGACTTCTCGGACGGCAAGTGGAGTGACAAGATCCCAATCTCTTGCTGTTCCGGAAGAAGCAACGTTGTTCATCTCTGTTTAATGTTGCTTCTTTTTACTCCCGGTGAAAGACGCCAGCCACAGTTCCATCAAGAATTCTTCCCCTAAAATGTTGTAGATGTTCTTCCTGGATGTTCTTAAAAAATACTCGGGAGTGAGAGACTGTGAGCTGAAGCTCAAGAAATTTTTTTTGCAGGAAAACCACGGACTGATGGACTAAACAAGACACTGGTGACAAAGGAATGCGACATAGAATGTTCTAGAGACGATGTTGGCGGGGAGTCGGCTGATTGGAGAACGTGGGATAACAGGCAATGCCTTAATACGTAGTTACATCACTGACCAAAATTTATCGCTGCTTTTCTATTGGAGGATGTCTCATGGGGAAGAAGCTGGGAAGAGCAGGGAGAGGAGATGCGGAGGGAAAAGTGGACTCTGGGAGAAGACGAGAGGCAATAGGCACGTTCGAAGCTAAGGCTGGGGAATTCAGACTTCAGTGACGGGATGTATCAGCCATCGAAACTTCTTCTCTGAGAAGCAGCCTGTGCGTTGTCTGACAAATGGCAGTGGCAGCCACATGTACAATACACAGCTCGTATTCTTACACAGTGATTATGGTGAGACTGTCTGGTGGCCCCAAAGGGTTAAGCAAGAGTGAAGTTAGGCAATTCTTGGCGCTAAATCAAATTCGTGAGGGCTCATCCGTGACCAGGCGAGCAGGAGTAGTTCCGTATTCGTTTTCCTTTCCCCATTCGATATGATCTAACAACCACAGTGTGTTCATCAGTGGCGATGTTTCATGCTGTTCAGCTGTTAGGATGTTGATTATTTCTGAAGTCCTCGATTCCTGTTCCGAGAACTTTGTCGATTTGCTCCAGATGTTGGACCATTACGGAATACGGCAGCAGCACACAACTGGTTCACCTCTTACTTTAGCAACATGCAGCAAAAGGTCATTATTTACAATGTTGATAACGCCTGTGATGTGGGATCTGATTGGGGTACTGTCAAGTGGGGTGTGCCCCAGGGATCAGTGTTGGGCCCTCTTCTGTTCCTTATTTATATAAATGATATGCCCTCTAGTATTACGGGTAACTTTTAAATATTTCTGGTTGCTGATGACACTATCTTGGTAGTAAAGGATGTGTGAAACATTGGCTCGGTTTCAAATAGTGCAGTACATGACCTCAGTTCATGGCTTGTAGAAAATAAACTAACGGTAAATAACAGTAAGACTCAGTTTTTACAGTTTCTAACACACAATTCAACAAAACCTGACGTTTTAATTTCACAGAACGGGCATATGTTAGTGGAACTGAACAGTTCGAATTTCTAGGTGTTCAGATAGATAGTAAGCTGTCGTGGAAAGCCCACGTTCAGGATCTTGTTCAAAGACTTAATACTGCCATTTTTACTATTCGAACGGTATCAAAAGTGAGTGATACTTCGACACGAAAATTAGTCAACTTTACTTATTTTCATTCGCTTATATCGTATGGTATTATATTTTGGGGTAACTCTTGCCATTCTACAAGGATATTTTTGGCTCAGAAACGGGCGGTTCAGGCAATAAGTGGTATGAGTTCAGGAACCTCTTGTCGACCTCTGTTCAGAGTCTGGGTATTTTGATATTGGCCTCTCAATATTTATATTCCTTATTGTCGTTTCTTGTTACCAATATTAGTTTATTCCCAAGAATAAGCAGCTTTCACTCGGTTAATACTCGTCAGAAATCAAACCTGCATTTGGATCGTACTTCCGAAACTCTTTTGCAAAAAGGTGTGCAGTATACTGCTGCATCCATTTTCAGTAAGCTGCCACTCGAATTAAAAAATCTTAGTAGTAATGAAGAGTTTCCTCATGGTTCACTCCTTCTATTCTGTAGAAGAGTTCCTTGAAAAATTAAGCTGATCCTTATCGTATTGCTGATAACGTTTACTTAAACTTATGGACTGACTTTTTTCAGGTTAATGAACATTTATCATCTGTTATTATTTTTATGTTGCAATTTCATGTACTGACACGTTCCATGACCTTGGAGATTTGCTCCTCAATTTGTTCCTACGGAACTTGACATGTAAATAAATAAAATAAATTAGTTAGTGCTTGCTGTATGTAATTTATTTGTCCTAATTAAGCGTTACTTTCGTCATTTGGCAGTTAAGATCCATCATAATTGTATTTTTTTTTTACTTGTAACCTCCCCCTTCCTAATCGGCCTACTGGATTGCGGTATAACTGACTGCGATCGCATATGCCTAATCAAACTTTACAATGAATAAGGCTATCGTTACCGAAAGAAAATAACACCTGTTAGATGGAGGAAATGTACAGCAGAGTCTCCCGAGGGAAGAACCTATTCTAAACTGAAGCTGAATACTGATGTTAATTTTGAAGTGGGTGGAATATAGGGGCGATCGCTCACGAACCGCACAGGGCAGAAAAAGGGTACCAAGTAATATTTACTATAAAAATTACTCATAATACAATGAAAACACTGATTAACTAAAAAAGGGGTTAATTAAATGGTCCCCAGCCCGCTAGGGCAATTAATCTCCAGAATCTTAACAAACATAATTGGAGAGAAATTTTAGCAACACTGACTGCCGTGGCAACAGAAGGTTGTCACGCTTTTCCACAGCACAACAGTTCACGAAAAAGTAATTGCATCAGGGAGCAGTAGTTTGCATTTACTTACTCTGTATACTAAATTTTGAAAGTAAAATTAAATGAAGTTACTGGTTGCTGGGTTAACTTAAACTTTGTTATGTAAAAAATGACTTTAAGTAATTTCAGTATAACGTAACGCGAAATTTAGAAAAAGGCAAGGAATTTACTTTTGATTATTGAAAGACTGAACTGCATTTTCTTTAAGCAGGTGAGCAACTGATGTCACTTTTAAACTAAAAACAATAAAATACATACCAAGCCGGGATAAGCGTCTCGCTGAGCTAAATACAGAGTAAAAGAAGTTGTGCTTCCTTAATTTGTGCTGTATCTGTAATTGTTAGTTATTACAGCGAACTTTTGTGTTACTTTAAGTGAATGGAGTTAATATGCAATATTTCAAACTATTAAATCCTCTGTTACGTAGTACAAGAATGAACTGTTACTGAGGCAGAACATTTAGACTGAAACTGGTCATTAGCAAACACACAAAACTAGTAGTAAATAGTTAATCAATCTTCATATCCTTACGACACTCGGTGATTGCATTGAAAGGAAAGAGACCCTGCCTGGTAATAATGTCTGAGGACAATGACACCTCAGGTTTCCTACAAGCTTTAACTATTGCAAGTCATATTCAAGCTACCTCGTGAAAGAAATTCTACTTGGTAAAGCCTCTACAGTACTATATCTGTCAGTTAACAGTCTTACGATGTTGTAGCTGTGCGGACAACGAAAAATGTAGCCGACGACAATGATGAGCTGTCATTGTTGCTGCTGCTGCTTTTTGAGAACCACGAGTCGTCTCCATAGCCACGGGTAATTACGGGACAGGCAACTGTTAGAACTGCAGCTTCCTGCGCCTGTGCACTCCTGCCGTGCTCTCAATACTTAACGAACCAGGAGCGTCTACATCGGCGCGAGCATATCTGCACACCGCGTCTGCGGGAGCCCCCAACAAACACTCACTCTTTCATCACTCCATACGCAAAGATACACAACGGCACAGCTACTGCCATTTCGTCGTTGCTCTCGATAAATTTAAACAAAGTTCACTAGGCTATTAGCCAGCTATTTACAATGTTTTCATTATATACAGTCAGAAATAAATACTCTATTACATCGATAACTTATTAAATATACTGTCTGCAATACAGCTTACAGATTCAGAATCAGAAGTGCAGTACAAGTTATCAACGGATATTAAACGGCAAAGTTTTTGGATGGGGCTTAAGGTATTTTACCCGCATTTTCGGTGTTACAGACTCGTGCACGATTCGGATGATCGTAATAAACTTAGATTCGCTTCGGTCAAGATTTTAAATCGATAGCTAGTAAGCCCCTAGTGCCTGCACTGTATCTTTAATGATTTCTTCAGGCCCAAAACCCAGGATTCATTTACTACATTTACTAGGGACGCCCCTTTGACATCGTTAAATTCGTTATGTGCAGTTCTTAAATTCGTTATTTGAGTTCTCTGGGGTGCGTGCTGTCCCTCAGTAGCACAGCTGACACATATCCTTACAGCAGCAGGAAGACTCGTGTACATAGCTCGGTTAGCGCTTAGCAACCCTCGATCCAAAATTGCTCGTGACGGAGTGACTGAGTTGCTACTCCTCGGTTGCTGGAGTCATATGCGGTAACCTACACTCCTGGAAATTGAAATAAGAACACTGTGAATTCATTGTCCCAGGAAGGGGACACTTTATTGACACATTCCTGGGGTCAGATACATCACATGATCACACTGACAGAACCACAGGCACATAGACACAGGCAACAGGGCATGCACAATGTCGGCACTAGGACAGTGTATATCCACCTTTCGCAGCAATGCACGCTGCTATTCTCCCATGGAGACGATCGTAGAGATGCTGGATGTAGTCCTGTGGAACGGCTTGTCATGCCATTTCCACCTGGCGCCTCAGTTGGACCAGCGTTCGTGCTGGACGTGCAGACCGCGTGAGACGACGCTTCATCCAGTCCCAAACATGCTCAATGGGGGACAGATCCGGAGATCTTGCTGGCCAGGGTAGTTGACTTACACCTTCTAGAGCACGTTGGGTGGCACGGGATACATGCGGACGGCATTGTCCTGTTGGAACAGCAAGTTCCCTTGCCGGTCTAGGAATGGTAGAACAATGGGTTCGATGACGGTTTGGATGTACCGTGCACTATTCAGTGTCCCCTCGACGATCACCAGAGGTGTACGGCCAGTGTAGGAGATCGCTCCCCACACCATGATGCCGGGTGTTGGCCCTGTGTGCCTCAGTCGTATGCAGTCCTGATTGTGGCGCTCACCTGCACGGCGCCAAACACGCATACGACCATCATTGGCACCAAGGCAGAAGCGACTCTCATCGCTGAAGACGACACGTCTCCATTCGTCCCTCCATTCACGCCTGTCGCGACACCACTGGAGGCGGGCTGCACGATGTTGGGGCGTGAGCGGAAGACGGCCTAACGGTGTGCGGGACCGTAGCCCAGCTTCATGGAGACGGTTGCGAATGGTGCTCGCCGATACCCCAGGAGCAACAGTGTCCCTAATTTGCTGGGAAGTGGCGGTGCGGTCCGCTACGGCACTGCGTAGGATCCTACGGTCTTGGCGTGCATCCGTGCGTCGCTGCGGTCCGGTCCCAGGTCGACGGGCACGTGCACCTTCCGCCGACCACTGGCGACAACATCGATGTACTGTGGAACCTCACGCCCCACGTGTTGAGCGATTCGGCGGTACGTCCACCCGGCCTCCCGTATGCCCACTATACGCCCTCGCTCACAGTCCGTCAAGTGCACATACGGTTCACGTCCACGCTGTCGCGGCATGCTACCAGTGTTAAAGACTGCGATGGAGCTCCGTATGCCACGGCAAACTGGCTGACACTGACAGCGGCGGTGCACAAATGCTGCGCAGCTAGCGCCATTCGACGGCCAACACCGCGGTTCCTGGTGTGTCCGCTGTGCCGTGCGTGTGATCATTGCTTGTAGAGCCCTCTCGCAGTGTCCGGAGCAAGTATGGTGGGTCTGACACACCGGTGTCAATGTGTTCTTTTTTCCATTTCCAGGAGTGTATTTACAGAAGCACAAATTGCCAGTCATGGACAGTGCGGCAGGTCCCGGCAGAGGTTCGAGTCCTCCATCGGGCATGGGTGTGTGTGTCTGTCCTTAGGATAATTTAGGTTAAGTAGTGTGTAAGCTTAGGGACTGATGACCTTAGCAGTTAAGTCCCATAAGATTTCACACACACACACAAATTGCCTAACATAAGGAGAAAAACAACATCTCTAGCCGGCTGAAGTGGCCGAACGGTTCTAGGCGCTACAGTCTGTAACAGCGCGACCGCTACGGTCCGAGGTTCGAGTCCTGCCTCGAGCATGGATGTGTGTGATGTCCTTAGATTGGTTTAAGTAGTTTTAAGTTCTAGGGGACTGATGACCACAAAAGTTAAGTCACATAGTGCTCAGAGCCATTTGCACCATTTCTGTGACAACATCTCTTTCGGACAATTGCGTTTCTTTCCGCCCAAGATACAAATACAGGAACTGTCGATGGCATGCCTCGCTCAGGCTGCTCAAGGGCTACTTCTGCAGTTCATGACCGCTACCTACGTATTATGGCCCCAAGGAACCCTGACATCAACGCCTCCATGTTGAATAATGCTTTTCGTGCAGCCACAGAACGTCGTGTTACGACTCAAACTGTGTGCAATAGGCTGCATGATGCGCAACTTCACTCCCGACGTCCATGGCGAGGTCCATCTTTGCAACCACGAGACCTTGCACCGCGGTACAGATGGGCCCAACTGCAAGCCGAATGGACCGCTCAGGATTGGCATCACGTTCTCTTCACTGATGAGTGTCGCATTTGCCTCCAACCAGACAACCGTTGGAGACGTGTTTGGAGGCAACCCGGTCAGGTTAAACGCCTTAGACACACTGTCCAGCGAGTGCAGTAAGGTGGAGTTTCCCTGCTGTTTTGGGGTGGCATTATATGTGGCCGACGTACGCCGCCCTTGGTCATGGAAGGTGCCGTAACGACTGTACGATACGTGAATGCCATCCTTCGACCGATAGTGCAACCATATCGGCAGCATATTGGCGAGGCATTTGTCTTCATGGACAACAATTCGCGCTTCCAACGTGCACATCTTGTGAATGACTTGCTTCAGAATAACGACATCGCTCGATTAGATTTGCCAGCGTGTTCTCCAGACATGAGCCCTATTGAACATGCGTGGGATAGAATGAAAAGTGCTGTTTATGGACGACGTGACCCACCATCCACTCTGAGGGATCTACGCCGAATCGCCGTTGATGAGTGGAACAATCTGAACCGACAGTACCTTGATGAACTTGTGGATAGTATGCCACGACGAATACAGGCATGCATCGATGAAAGAGGACGTGCTCTTGGGTGTTAGAGGTACCGATGTGTACAGCGATCTGGACCACAACCTCTGTTGGTCTCGCTGTATGGTGGTACAACTTGTATTGTGTGGTTTTTATGAGCAATAAAAAGGGCGGAAATGATGTTTGTGTTGATCTCTATTCCAATTTTCTGTACAGGTTCCGAAACTCTCAGAACTGAGGTGATTTTTTTTTTTTTATGTGTGTGTGTGTGTACATCTACAAAACAATAGGAAAGTGATCAGCTCAGAGTGTCTGACTCCTTCACAGATGACTCAGGTTCGATTCCTGGTACTGCCAGGGTATTTTTCTTGGTTGGGGAGAGTGTAATGTGGAGCATGAATGAGAAGTAGTGGCTCCAATGTTTGGGAAGCTGTCAACGGGGTGTGCTGATCCCAAGTCCATCCAGCCTGCTTCTGAAGGAAGCCGTTGGATGAGGATGACGCCTCACAGATTCAGTAGACAGAGGTTCAGTGTTAACTCAAAAGCTCTATATTCTTTTACGTAAAATGGGTGTCTGTTGCTGAACAATTTGGGAATGAAATATTTTGTGATGCAGTCATCCCAGATATCAGTCGCCAAGGCACAATAGCCACATGTAGGGTCTACGGTACAACTCCAGGTGCATAAAGGCAAGTGCCAGGTCATACTCTAAAGCCACCCATTCATAGCCTAACTGGTGCGCTGACCCGCTTGCGAACGACACTGTATTTGGGGGTCTTTAGCCGCTCATTGAACGGGCTCATTCAGTTATTCACAACAAACTTCGTAAGGCAATATATACACTGTGTGGGCAATGACAACTGCTTGGCAGACGCTACCTGCCTACACTGATAGTGTGTGAGCTGGTAGGTAGTAGTTGGATCTAGGAGCTAGCGGTTCACTGTCAAACCGATGCTTCTGGACCACAGACCCAAGTGCTATAAAATCGCCCACACGCAGATGAATGGGTATGGGTAGACAGCAGGGGAGGGAGGGGGGGGGGGAGGAAGTCAGCCAACTGGCTGTGCTTTATTTGGGGGTCTTTAGCCGCTCATTAAACGGGCCCATTCAGTTATTTAAAACAAACTTCGCAAGGCAATACAGATACTGTGAAGCAGTAGTCAAAGTGCCATACTCCTTCAACAGACATTTATAAGTCGCTCATTGATGGGCACAACAAGTTTTTCATACAGCAAGTTTTCGAAAAATTAAAATTTCTATCTTAAAGATGAGTTAATACCAGACCGTTATTGCATATGAGTTTACTGAATGAAAGTACACAAAACATGTAAACTTATTTATTTGTCTCTCCACACGATTCTAAGTGCAAATGTAGCTGAACTGAATGTTTCAAAAATGTTTCCACCTAGTTATTATTTCCCTAGGATGTTTTACATCTATCAGTTCTATAGTTCCTCTGGATGAGCTGAATTTAAACTGTTGTATATTTTTCAAAATGAGAGTCATACAACTGGAAAAAAACGCTTAGTAATACCTTTAAGAATATTATTTACCATTTTTTCTTTGTTGTATGTATGTTTCGATTGGTTACTAGTATCACTCGCAAAAAGAAGTAAGTATGCAAGTTTATGGTAGCTGAAAGGTCGTTTACTTATGTGAGACGCAACAGTGGAGCCAAGACTGAATCTTGTGGGACCTCTATAAGTGTTTCCTACCCTCTCAGAAGAAGCTCGCCTATTTTCCTTCTCTTAGAGTAGTGTAATTCTCCTGTGCAAACTCAACTGTCGTGGCTGAAGGTGAATGTTCCCCTGAGTTATGTTATTTGTTTTTTTTTTTTTTCAAATTTATGGAAATCGGTATATATTCTGTATTCTGAAGTGCATGTCCCAATTCCGTAACGCGGAAGCCCCTTCCGCCAGCGTCACACTGGAGGCTTTCGTGCATTAAAAATTGGTGTACGCCCAGTGCACCCTCGGGTTATTCCCGCCTGCCTCCAGACCTCCACGCCCTCAGCGCCCATAATTCCACTGTGCAGTTACGGGCCGCACGCACGTTCTGATAAGACCAGCGGTCGATTCCTGCTCCTCTCGCCAGCACAGCACCGACAACGGCCAATCACAAGACGGTCTGGCTCTCTCCAACTCTGCCGGAGAGCGCGAGCGAATAGGGCGCCAGGCCTCGAGTAAATCACGAGCTACGAACGGGCTCCCCCGGTTTAACAAGCGGCCGCCGAGACTATGTATTATTTATCGGGGCGCCTTCGGATGGAGATTCGTAATTACCGACGGGTCTGCGCGATAAGCCGGTCCGCCCAGTGGCCGCGCCCGTGTTATACGGCGCTGCACGAGGAAACGACCGTGCCGGGTGTGCTATCGCGGACCGAGGAATCTCGCATTCGTACCTCGCGCTCAGACGCTGCGGGTGTAATTTTGTGAAAATGAATGCTGCTGCTCCGCAGGTGCATTCTTATTTCTGCCTAATAACGGCCAGCGTTCTAGTTCCACGTTTGAACGAGGAATCGTAATGCCAAGTGGCTCTGCAGATATTACAGTGGCGTGATCACAGTTTCAGAGATTGTTTAACTTTTTATCAGGTTTGTTACTATTTGGAAACGAAAGAAACATTTGTATAAAGCCAATAGATTAAAAAAGGTAGCACCTTACAGTGACAATATCTCAAATTTAGAAAACCGGAGGTGTAAGAGAGATCAGACCAAGTGCCCAGAAGAGGAAGACGAAATAAAGTTCCACGTGTTGAGAGAATGTGTGATGTTATTATCAGTCATCAGACAATAGAGTCAAATTTACGAAGAATTTGGCAGTATGAGCCCACTTATCAGTATGACGTGACACCCTGCTTGGGTCGAATGCACGCACTGGTTCGGTTAGGTAGCATGTCATAAAGCCCGAGGAAAGCTGGCCCACAGCTATTGTAACTGGTCCTTGCCATGCTGGATACGTACACTGGGACTGAGTTGACGTCCTAGCTCGTTCCGAACATCTTCCGTCATGGGCGAAAGAGACTGCTTACACCACGCTTGTCCACCGTATTCTGGAGTGTTGCTGTGCGGTGTGGGATCCGCATCAGGTGGGACTGACGGATGATATCGAAAAAGTACAAAGAAGGGCAGCTCGTTTTGTATTATCGCGAAATAGGGGAGAGAGTGT
Source organism: Schistocerca gregaria (assembly GCF_023897955.1). NCBI lineage: Eukaryota > Metazoa > Arthropoda > Insecta > Orthoptera > Acrididae > Schistocerca > Schistocerca gregaria. The sequence goes on from NC_064922.1 coordinate 296,718,491, forward strand.
CACAGACATGATACGTGAATTGGAGTGGCAATCATTAAAACAAAGGCGTTTTTCGTTACGACGGGATCTTCTCATGAAATTTCAATCGCCAGTTTTCTCCTCCGATTGCGAAAACATTCTGTTGGCACCCACCTACATAGGGAGAAATGATCATCATGATGAAATATAAGGTCTGCAGCTCGTGGTCGTGCGGTAGCGTTCTCGCTTCCCACGCCCGGGTTCGATTCCCGGCGGGGCTAGGGATTTTCTCTGCCTCGTGATGACTGGGTGTGATGTCCTAAGGTTAGTTGGGTTTCAGTAGTTCCAAGTTCTAGGGGACTGATGACCTTAGATGTTAAGTCCCATGGTGCTCAGAGTAATTTGAACCATATTTTGATAAAATATGAGAAATCAGGACTCGCGCAGAAAAACTTAAGTGCTCGTTTTTCCCGCGTGCCGTTCGAGAGTGGAACGGTAGAGAGACAGCGTGAAGATGGTTCATTGAACCCTCTGCCAGGACTTTATTGTGAATAGCAGAGTAATCACGTAGATCTAAATGTAGATGTAGATGTAGACTTATCGGAGGATCTTGCTGGGCACGGCAGACCCTCAGTATCTCAACATCACGCACAGAGTTGAGAGGGCTCGTGTCATGTGCCGAAGAGAATTGTCGTGTTGAAAAATGACACCACGATGCAGTCGCATGACAGATAACGCCTGAGGACACAAGTTGACATATAGTAAATTCCCTTGACATGAACTCAAGTCATACTCGACGGCTCGCTACATCATGGCGCCAGTGGTAACACTGCTGTGTCTGTGCAAAAGAAAGGAAGGTTGGGACCTCTACACACCGACATTGGTCATCCGGGATAGCACACAGCCGCGATCAATCGGTATACATAATGCGACGCCATTTATCAGCAGTCCTTGCTTCATGATAACGGCACCACCCTAATCGCAGCTATGATGTAGTATTAACGGCAGCCTACTTGTGGAACGATAATTCTCCAGTCCAATTGCTGCTTGTCTTGGGCCTGAGTGTAGGATGACAGAATGTTGCACTAAGTCCATTACTTGCTCTCTGATGATAGGCAACGATTTGGAGTACGGGTTCCTTGGTGCACAACACGGTGATCATTCTATGTCGTTGTCAGACGCTGTCGCCCTGAACCTTGACTGTGTATGCGTGCCTTCAGGTGCCCATGCAATCTAACATCGAGCCTTTGTCACATCTGAATGCCCCATAAATCTGGATATTACCAACCTGCCAAACGGAGGCACATTTCAGACTCTGTAAGGTGCTGATAAAACTGACTCACACAATACACGGCATCTCCATATCCTTCACAGTAGTCGGCAGCGGTGGCCGTGCGGTTCTAGGCGCTGCAGTCCGGAACTGCGGGACTGCTACGGTCGCAGGTTCGAATCCTGCCTCGGGCATGGATGTGTGGTTAGTTAGGTTAGTTAGGTTTAAGTAGTTCTAAGTTCTAGGGTACTGATGACCTAAGATGTTAAGTCCCACAGTGCTCAGAGCCATTTGAACCATTTTTTCGTTCACAGTGATCACTCAACGTCTGCCGCCGTTCACGCCCCTGATATACCATACCAAGGCTGGTAACAACATTCGTTACGAACATCACTAATGCATTCTGGTGGCTGTTCTACGCAACACAGGGAATTGCAACTGTAATCATTTACATACCCACCGTTGGTGTGGCAGTATACGAATTTAAACTGACACCCGTCCTTGTCTTCTGGGTGCTTCACTTTCCTTGTCAGGTACTATATTTCTTGTAAAAATGTTGTTTCCCAACTGAATACAGGGTGTTACAAAAAGATACGGCCAACCTTTCAGGAAACGTTCCTCACACACAAATAAAGAAAATATGTTATGTGGACATGTGTCCGGAAACGATTAATTTCCATGTTAGAGCTCATTTTAGTTTCGTCAGTATGTACTGTACTTCCTCGATTCACCGCCAGTTGGCGCAATTGAAGGAAGGTAATGTTGACTACGGTACTTGTGTTGACATGCGACACAATTCTCTACAGTACTAGCATCAAGCACATCAGCACGTAGCATCAACAGGTTAGTCTTCATCACGAACGTGGTTTTGCAGTCAGTGCAATGTTTACAAATGCGGAGTTGGGAGATGCCCATTAGATGTATGGATTAGCACGGGGCAACAGACGTGGCGCGGTACGTTTGTATCGAGACAGATTTCCAGAACGAAGGTGTCCCGACAGGAAGACGTTGGAAGCAATTGATCGGCGTCTTAGGGAGCACGGAACATTGTAGGCTATGACTCGCGACTGGGGAAGACCTAGAACGACGAGGACACCTGCAATGGACGAGGCAATTCTTCGTGCAGTTGACGATAACCCTAATGTCAGCGTATGAGAAGTTGCTGCTGTACAAGGTAACGTTGACCACGTCACTGTATGCGTGTGCAGGCACTATCAGCAGCTGATTGGCCACCACGGGTACACTTGTTCATCCAACAATGTGTCAATCCTCATTTCAGTGCAAATGTTCCTTTTACGGATTAGGCTTCATTACAACGTGATCAAACTGTAAATTTTCACAATCAGTATGTGTGAGCTGGTGAGAATCCGCACGCAATTGTGCAATCACGTCATCATCACAGACTTTCAGTGAACGTTTGGGCAGGCATTGTGGTGATTTCTTGATTGCGCCCCATGTTCTTCCACCTACGCTCAATGGAGCACGTTATCATGATTTCATACGGGATACTCTCCTGTGCTGCTTGAACACGTGCCTCTACAAGTACGACACAACATGTGGTTCATGCACGATGGAGCTCCTGCACATTTCAGTCGAAGTGTTCGTACGCTTCTCAAAAACAGATTCGGCGACCTATGGATTGGTAGAGGCAGACCAATTCCATGGCCTCCACGCTCTCCTGACCTCAACCCTCTTGACTTTCATTTATAGGGGCATTTGAAAGCTCTTGTCTATGCAACCCGGGTACCAAATGTAGAGATTCTTCGTGCTCGTATTGTGGACGGCTGTGATACAATACGCCATTCTCCAGGGCTGCGTCAGAGCATCAGGGATTCCATGCGACGGAGGGTGGATGCATGTATCCTCGCTAACGGAGGACATTTTGAACATTTCCTGTAACAAAGTGTTTGAAGTCACGCTGGTACGTTCTGTTGCTGTGTGTTTCCATTCCATGATTAATGTGATTTGAAGAGAAGTAATAAAATGATCTCTAACACGAAAAGTAAGCGTTTCCGGACACATGTCCACATAACATATTTTCTTTTTTTGTGTGTGAGGAATGTTTCTTGTAAGTTTGGCCGTACCTTTTTGTAGCATCCTGTATACTATGATATTAGTTTTCTTTAGTAGTGATATTATTCCTTACTTCGACGTAAAATCTGAAATCAAAAAACATTTACAAACGTCTTTCAAGCAGCCCTACACAAAATTGATAACTTTAAAAACCTCATAATTTTGAGAAAGAATCTACTAGCACAATTATTATGCTACACCATTGTAGTTAGGAAGTCGCTGCGAATGGATCATACAATCTGTTGTGGCTGTGCCCTCTTGTAATGTTTCGTGGTTCCTGGATGGATGATGAGAGGGTTGTATGATAGGTGGGTGGCCGGTTTCGTCTCCCAACAACACAAAATGCAGACGTCGTGAAAATACACTTTATTACAGAAACCAGTCGCCTACTTACGTCAGTGATGCCCAACCTGAAGTTCTGTGGTTTACAGCAATCAAATAACAGGTACTGATTCTTGAATCTTGTCCGTGTCCATATCACAACTATTCGCTGTTGAGAGGAATGTCGTTACACGTATTGCCAAATGCATTGAGGTTGACGGACATAATTTTGAGCATTTATTGCATTAATGTGGTATTTAGAGGTAACCACTCTGTAACAGTATGCGTTCTCAGAAATGATAAGTTCACAAAGGTACATGTATAACATTGGAACAACCGAAATAAAACGTTCAAACGTACCTACGTTCTGTATTTTAATTTAAAAAACCTTCCTGTTACCAACTGTTCGTCTAAAACTGTGAGCCATATGTTTGTGACTATTACAGCGACATCTATCACAAAGCGAACAAAGTGATCCAACTAAAACATTCATATTTCTTTACGTACTACACGAATATGTAATAAAAAATGGGGGTTCCTATTTTAAAAAACGCAGTTGATATCTGATTGACCCATGTCAGCGCCGGCCGCTGGTGGCCGAGCGGTTCTGGCGCTACAGTCTGGCACCGCGCGACCGCTACGGACGCAGGTTCGAATCCTGCCTCGGGCATGGCTGTGTGTGTTGTCCTTAGGTTAGTTAGGTTTAAGTAGTTCTAAGTTCTAGGGGACTTATGACCTCAGCAGTTGAGTCCCATAGTGCTCAGAGCCATTTGAACCATTTTTGAACCAATGTCAGCGCCATCTAGCGGGCCAATCATAGCGCCATCTGGTTTCCCCTTTGAAGCTAGACAAGTTTCGTTCTTTGTAGTTTTTTTCGTTTGACCCTTATTTCGTGAAATATTTGGCCCGGTCACGATTAATGCACTACCCTGTATATACAATCTAACGTACCCTCACAGTAGCTAAAGTGCGAAGAGACGACTATCACTGTGGAAGACTAGAGCTCAATGCGACGTACTGAGGTGCAATGCGAACTGAGTCGCGATGCGACGTACTGGCTGAGGGATTGACACGGGTCGGCCGGCGGCGGCGGCCTATATTCACAATGTCCAGGTGGCATAGCCGTCTTAATCATCTCTTCTCATAGGCGCACCTAGTTGAGCGCGTGCTACAATGTTTCCTAGCGCCGAAGGCATACGCCAGCGCACAACCCACCACAAAAATATCATACCACCACCGAAAATATCGTTCACTTTTGTTTTCCAGTCTGTGCTCGCTTCTACTATCTTGTCCTACACTGACAGTATTAATCGGTGTATGTTCCGTTCTTACAAAGGAACGTTAAAGCCATTTAACAAAAGAAGATAATTTTCATCAGAAGGTGGAACAGCATTTCTTACAACAGTTGTGCTTTTTTTAACTACAATTTGTGCTATGTTAAAATCAGGAAACGCATTTTTAACATAGCTGTCAAATGGCCAGTTGTTTCAAAACGGATCTCATGAGCTGCTAGGAATGCAGCAACTTTAAACTCGGCTTTCGTAGTTTATTTGTCGCGTGTTGTCGTGCCTCTAGACAAAAACTTTGCAAATGACGCGCATGATTTTTCAGTAATCCACTCATTTTATTAATATGCGTTTTCGATCGGTTGTGTTTCTATAATACAGCTACAGTAGCTCCTATACAATCGTAATAGTATTTGTAGTTTGCCAAGTTTTAAGCGGAACTGTAATTTTCGCACACATCTGAAATTTTCCTTAATGCGCAACAAAGTGCCGGCGACTCTCGTGCATCGGAAGACACTCAACTAAATACTCTTAACGTAGAGTAGTTTCTTGTTGTCCCAGAGCTTCGAAATCGCTTGGTAGTGTTTACGCACAGTACATTTGTTTCGCTAGAACTTCTCGCTCAAAAAAAAAAAAATAAAAAAAAATCGAGAAATATAATCCCGTCATAAGCCTTCACAAACAGGGGCGCCTGCCTTGAGATTATGATACATGTTTCATCTTCATCATTCTCCTTGTAAGTAGGCTGTTTAGGTTTTTTTATTGGTAACGCCGCCGCCACGTAGCGGTCTGTATAAAAATCACTGGCTGCGCCGTGTGCAGTCTGTGGCTGGTTTGCATTGTTGTCTGCCATTGTAGTGTTGGGCGGCGGCAGCTGGATGCTAACAGCCCGTAGCGTTGCGCAGTTGGAGGTGAGCCGCCAGAAGTGGTGGACGTGGGGAGAGAGATGGCGGAGTTTTGAAATTTGTAAGAATTGGTGTCATGAACTGCTATATATACACTCCTGGAAATTGAAATAAGAACAAGGTGAATTCATTGTCCCAGGAAGGGGAAACTTTATTGACACATTCCTGGGGTCAGATACATCACATGATCACACTGACAGAACCACAGGCACATAGACACAGGCAACAGAGCATGCACAATGTCGGCACTAGGACAGTGTATATCCACCTTTCGCAGCAATGCACGCTGCTATTCTCCCATGGAGACGATCGTAGAGATGCTGGATGTAGTCCTGTGGAACGGCTTGCCATGCCATTTCGACCTGGCGCCTCAGTTGGACCAGCGTTCGTGCTGGACGTGCAGACCGCGTGAGACGACTCTTCATCCAGTCCCAAACATGCTCAATGGGGGACAGATCCGGAGATCTTGCTGGCCAGGGTAGTTGACTTACACCTTCTAGAGCACGTTGGGTGGCACGGGATACATGCGGACGTGCATTGTCCTGTTGGAACAGCAAGTTCCCTTGCCGGTCTAGGAAAGGTAGAACCATGGGTTCGATGACGGTTTGGATGTACCGTGCACTATTCAGTGTCCCCTCGACGATCACTAGAGGTGTACGGCCAGTGTAGGAGATCGCTCCCCACACCATGATGCCGGGTGTTGGCCCTGTGTGTCTTGGCCGTATGCAGTCCTGATTGTGGCGCTCACCTGCGCGGCTCCAAACACGCATACGACCATCATTGGCACCAAGGCAGAAGCGACTCTCATCGCTGAAGACGACACGTCTCCATTCGTCCCTCCATTCACGCCTTTCGCGACACCACTGGAGGCGGGCTGCACGATGTTGGGGCGTGAGCGGAAGACGGCCTAACGGTGTGCGGGACCGTAGCCCAGCTTCATGGAGACGGTTGCGAATGGTCCTCGCCGGTACCCCAGGAGCAACAGTGTCCCTAATTTGATGGGAAGTGGCGGTGCGGTCCCCTACGGCACTGCGTAGGATCCTACGGTCTTGGCGTGCATCCCTGCGTCGCTGCGGTCCAGTCCCAGGTCGACGGGCACGTGCACCATCCGCGGACCACTGGCGACAACATCGATATACTGTGGAGACCTCACGCCTCACGTGTTGAGCAATTCGGCGGTACGTCCACCCGGCCTCCCGCATGCCCACTATACGCCCTCACTCAAAGTCCGTCAGCTGCACATACGGTTGACGTCCACGCTGTCGCGGCATGCTACCAGTGTTAAAGACTGCGATGGAGCTCCGTATGCCACGGCAAACTGGCTGACACTGACGGCGCGGCGGTGCACAAATGCTGCGCAGCTAGCGCCATTCGACGGCCAACACCGTGGTTACTGGTGTGTCCGTTGTGCCGTGCGTGTGATCATTGCTTGTACAGCCCTCTCGCAGTGTCCGGAGCGAGTATGGTGGGTCTGACACACAGGTGTCAATGTTTTCTTTTTTCCATTTCCAGGAGTGTATTATGACTAGTGAGTTAAATACATTGTTTGTTCTCTATTAAAATCTTTCATTTGCTAACTATGCCTATCAGTAGTTAGTGCCTTCAGTAGTTTGAATCTTTCATTTAGCTGGCAGTAGTGGCGCTCGCTGTATTGCAGTAGCTTGAGTAACCAAGATTTTTGTGAGGTACGTGATTTGTGAAACGTATAGGTTAATGTTAGTCAGGGCCATTCTTTCGTAGGGATTTTTGGAAGTCAGATTGCGTTGCGCTAAAAATACTGTGTGTCAGTTTAAGCACAGTTGTGTATAAATTTTTCTAAGGGGCGTTTCATCCTAAGTACCTGCGCTCGGACGTAAACGATGTTATTCCTGACCTTCAAATAGACTATTCTTTGTGATATGTTACAATACAGCATAAACTGTCTTTTGCGGTCTAATTGTGTTGGTGAGGCAGTAAATGTACCGACAGGGCAGTGACACTGCGTCATTGCAATTCACTTTGGAGGTGTGGCGGTGTGACTTGGAGTCCCGTACCACCCTCCGACGGTGACAGTACTACATCAGTCACGCAGAAAAATTTAGCCTAACATGGTTAGGTAGAGTGGGAAAGTATCGGACGTGGAATGGAGGCTAGTCCCGCCAAAGTATGGATCCGTTGTTAGCCATGGTCCGAATTCCATTCGTCTAGGACGGTTAGGGGAACCGGACGTCGATGCCAGCGGCGTGGAGCTGTGGTCCGAACGTGGTGTAACCCATGGATAGTGCCCAGCAGGGCATCCACTTTCTCATAGAGCCGCCGCGCGTTGTTGCATATGGTCGTCTTTAGGGGGACGATATCCGCTTCCTCGTGGAGAGTGACAGTTCTCGTGAGTGGCGGGGCGTGCAGGCTCCACCTGAGCACCTTGTTCTGCAGGCGCTGCAACGTCCGCATACTGGTGACACTAATCGTGGCCCATGCAGCAGATCCAAACGTGAGGGCAGGCAGGATAACTGTTCGGTAAATGCGGAGCTTGGTATGCAGGTTAAGTTCCCTATTGTGGAAGAGTGGGTACAAAGCCCTCGTCAGCTTTTGCCCCTTGTTGGCTGCATATTCCGCATAACAGTGGAAGAGCAACTTGTGGTCTATCTGGACCCCGAGGTGGGTGGTTGTCGGGAACCAGGGCACCTGCACGCCTGCAATCGAAATCTTACGGCGGGGGACTGAACGCCGTTTCGTGAAATTGACTGCCGTAGTTTTGGCGACATTTAGCACTAATTTGTTTGTCAGGAACCAAGTGATGGCAACGTAAATATAAATACTGTTTAAGTAATGCTTTTAAAATACAACAATTACTTTCTTTGAACGCGAAAGGAAAGCTTTAAACTGTATATTAGTTCAAAACATTAATAGTTGTTACACTCTGAATGCGCATGTCACGAATTTTATTTTTGGTTTGCTTCTACTATTTGTATGTTCTGTAATCAAAGATTAATACAGCTTCATGACCTGAAAGTGGTATGGCACTGCGATCTCTGTTAAATGCATTAAATATGGTGACTTCTCTTGCTTCATCAACAGGTAATTTGTTGCCAAAATTATTGATGAGGCTAAGTGGCTAATAGTTTGCTGTAATGTAGCAGTAACTGGAAATCAAAAGTGTGTAGAACAGATGAGAGGGAGGTTAAATGTAAACAGGTTTCTTTCATTTAAGATCATATACACAGATTATGTTTGAACAAATGTGCGACTGCTTAATGATTATTAACCGCAAGGAATTAGACGTTGTATGCTCTTCTCATGTTATTGCTTGCGTATTTTTCCTTCTACAGGACTATTTATGTAAAAGTCCTCCCAAATCGTAACTTTCTTTGTTCGAATAAATGTGGGAAACAATACACATGCTCTGTAGGAGTTACTTGTTAGATTTTACAACTCGACCTCCGGCTGTCTGCGCACACTTTACACCACTCAACACGCCGATTATTAATTCTCAGTGTATTTTCTTAAAGTCTCTTTAAACACAGCCTGTAGCAGTTAGTTCTCAACATTAAAGCTCACGCTCCGAGAGTCTGCACTCACTTTAAACCGCACTCCACACAGTTAATTAATCTTTCGTGTCTTGTTCTGCAACTTTCCGTGCATCTCACGAATCATGCCACCAGCCAATCCGATAAACGCCATTACTCCTCTTTGTCCTTCAATGCACTGGGTTCACTTCAAACCACATTCCTCAGCAGTACTATACTATCCTGTTCTACAACTTTTTGTACATACGTCGCGGAAGAACCGCCACACAGAGTGACAAACCCCAATACACCATTTTCGACAAACTACTGTCCTTCAGCTCTCTTCCTTTCCCCGTTCCTCTGGTTTTACATTTACGTTAATTTCACTTGATAAAGTACTTCAATTTCAAATCACAAACATGTATAACATTTACACACTGTTATAAAACTGGCATGTTTCAGATAACATAAATAATTTAAAATTAAAAAGAACACAAATAGACTCGGAAAGAAAAATTACATCTCAAAAAGTCTGTCGGTAACAAGCTGATTTCATATTCCACCGGGAAAAGAATTTTGTTTACAACTCTGTATAAAACGTTTATAGCATAGACGAGCAATTAATTTGAACCCAGATTTTGAGGTGAGAATACCGAAAGGCCCTACGTGGATGTGAAATCTGTAAACCAGGGCGGGTGGTGTGCTGTTTAGAATGACAGTCTGGTCACTTTCCTCTTCGCTACAGCCGACATATGAGCAGACTCATTGTCCTGCTGTAAAAGAACTACTATACTTCGCAGTTCGTTGCCACTTCTGCTTCAATCACTGTGAATGACGATTAGGGCCTAACGTGTCGTCATCGACGAGTTCATTTGAGTTAGAGTACAATGTAGGACTGGATAATTGTGATGAGGGAAATGAGCCATGTCATTTGGAGAGGAACCATCCTGGCATTCGCCTTTATCGACTTACAGGAACCAAGGGAAACTTAATTACGGAATAGAAGTTCTAACTCTGCTCCTCTTTAATGTGAGCTTGTTGTGATAACCACTTGACCATCCCGCTGGGTAAACGGTACAATAAGAACAGATAATGTAACTCATTACCTATTTCTCCGTTTCCATATAGTAAAACATGACCATATCCAGGAAACCCCCCTCTCCCCAAAAAAAGAGCTGTCATTTGTGCCGTTGACAAAACAGCCTGCGACTTTTCCTGCGCTTTTTTACCTTCTCCATAACTTTATTTTTATGGGAGTTGTATCTCCAGGTTGAAATTGTTAATCACACGTCATCTAGTCGTATGAGAGAAAACATTATTATAAGATAATGTTAAACTTTACACATTAAGATAGTTAGATTTGAACCATAAGCTGACTTGGATAAGGTTAAGGGACATAAGCGGCCGATGCCAGCTTGAATAAAATATATTAGTATCGGATGAAGTGTTTATACAAATCATGGAAAGCACTAATCAGTGTTGGAATAAAAAGCACAGATTAGTGTGAGATAAAAACAGACCGTGAAGCAATGGAAAGGAGTAGTAAAGAACCAATTTACAATCATGTTTATCACTATATCTACAACCGAATCCATGCCTTGCAGCTCCGCCATCACTGTATCCTGCCAACCCAATGACGATATCAGACTCGACGGAAGCAGGTTACCATGGGTTAGTAGTGTGACATATGTATGACCAGTAATACCAGATGACAAAGGTATAGATATTGGATAATTATATGTTGGAATAAATGTTGCACATGCACTGGCAGGTTTGTGACGGAAAAATATCTCTTAGAACGAGTATAAAAAGGAGTCATCCGACCAGCAATTACCTATGGCATTCCAGGTATGGGATACCATAAAACACGTGAGTCAAAACTACATTAGTCAGAGATGGCTTGTTGCGGTGCTTATGTGCAATCAGCCTTAAGGACATGCTCTGTAAAAGGTTGAGTGCTATGAAAGTAGCACCCATTACGGGTAACTGTATCCAAATTTGAAGATAAGGCCACATCTTATGGGGACCACATGACTACATTCTGAAAAGGGGGATGAAATGAAGAAGCGTTTAGTCGAATTAGATACGTAGTAACAGGGTCAACAGAGAAAAAGGAGCCTTAACACAGGAAAAGTCGACCGCGTCTGCGGGACTATGCAAGGAGATGAAGAAGAAAGCAGGAAGCAGACCAATTACAGGACTTGGATTCTGCTCTTCCAAAATTGAAATCCAGGGCCATAGACATTGGGTCATCTCTGTCCTTGGCACACTCCACTCGAACTGGTGCTGTGCTTAGAGCATATTGGTACTGGATGAACCTACTTATAGTCCCATCACTGCATTAGTAGATTTTCATTTTCTGCATCACTGAAGAAGCAAAAAATGGTTAAAATGGCTCTGAGTACTATAGGACTTAAGATACGAGCACATCAGTCCCCTAGCACTTAGAACTACTTAAAACTAACTAACCTAAGGACGGCACACACGTCCATGCCCGAGGAAGGATTCGAACCTGCGACCGTAGCGGTAGTGCGGTTCCAGACTGAAGCGCCTAGAACCGCTCGGGCACACCGGCCGGCGCTGAAGAAGCAGGTGGACTATTGGTTATCTACGAATGATGACTAGTTTCAAGATGCTAGAGTTACAAAATACTGAAGGGCTTATACCTTCCCTGATGGAAAATGTGCTTAGGCGACGCAGTGGAACAAATATTTAACGAAGCCTTGAGACTGTTTCGAACGGTAATTGATATACTGGCGCAATACAGGATGATTAAAACTTGTTGAGCTGTTGCAGAACAGTATATTTTTAGCAACGCAGCATAAATTTGTGATATTATCACCAGCGACAGGAGGGAACTTAGAAAATATGACGCCAACCTAGGGCACACGATGTGATAATTTTGATTATTGCAACAGACGACATTCGTACACTGGGTAGCCCGTTGTCGCGAAGTCGGCTCATCTATTAGATCCTATGTCGCATCATTGACGCCAGCAGTAATACGCAGTCTAAATTTCTGTCAACATTTATCGAGTGTTTCTCTTGAGCTGAGTCGCCATGTGCACTAGCTATCTCTAATACCGGATGCGGTACCAACCCAAGGACCTAGCAGGTGTCGACGTAGGTGTTTCCAGACACTGGTATGCCAGGGTTTTATAGCCACGTTCAGTTATGAAATTCACACCTGTTTCTCCTCCCCCGTGGCGAGTTAATTTAGAAATATTTCAAAACGTGTTCATGATTGTATCGTTTGTTCTCAGTGTCAATTAAGGAACGCTCCGTATCTAGCGTATTAACTTTCCACAAGAAATGAAATGTTTCTTCATCACTCACAAAAATTTCTTCTGGCAAGCCGTAATCGTCTTCTTGGTATCATCAGGCCTCATTTACTGTATCTGTTTACGTTTCTATGGGATATACGAGTACTCTAATCGATAATGTAGAATTTTATTCACTACTGATGTTGGTAACTGAAGCTGTTGAGTGGACGTTTGCACCAATTTCTTTTGTCTCCACCAGAAGCTTTGATAGAAAACGTTGAGTTTATCGTCATTTGAGTTAGACGTTCAATCGCTTGCGATTCCTCTTTTTGTATTGTTGTAACTTCATCATTGACGTCACAACCGCAATACGACTACCGAACTGAAGTTGCAGTCTAACTGCGAAGCTGACTTGCATAGTTCCATGGGATATACACGTTGTTTGTCCTCATGTTTATGTGCAGTGAGGCACGATCTTTGATGAGACGGGCGGACGACAGGAATCCGTCACGTGCCCACACGTATTTCAACAAGCTATCGGATGGTGGATTTGTGGGAACGCATGACTAAGTCGTACAGAGGAAGTCAGGAACATTGCACTTTGTTATTTGCTGCACACCCATCCCCTTTGATATGGGAAATCTCAGCAGACTATGCCAGGTGTCTCTTGAAACGCAGCTATTAGTTGCTACATGTGACTGACCATCGCTGTTTCCAGTTCACTAAGGTTAAGTACCACTGCATGACTCTGCTGTGACATTCTGCCGTGTGCACCTGCCGCTGCACTTTGAAAAGAATTGTATATGTGTGTGTGTTGGTCAAGGGCTGAATTATCCTTGTCCACTGAAGTTGTAGTCAGGTTCCACCCAGGTGGTGGTCCTTGTAGGTCTCCGTTCATTCGAGTATTTAGTATATCCATGTATCTTTAAAGTACTATCTTACTTACAAAATTTAAGCAAGGCCACCTAATATTACGGAGATGCTTTGTGAACTCAAATGGGAATGATTGGAGGGCAAACTGATGTCATTTTCGCTAAATACAAATGAGAAAATTTGGGCAACAGACATTTGCGGCTACCTGCAGAACTCTTCTACCGCCGCCAACGTGCATTTCGCGTAAGGACCGCGAAAATAGATAAGAGAAATTAGGGGTCGAATGGAGGCATATAGACCATCGTTTCTCCTCGCTCCATTTCCGTGTGTAACAGGTAAAAGGTACTCTTCGCTGTGCACCACATGGTGACTTGCGCAACACATATTTAGATGTAGAGTTAAATGTAGAGACCAAAAATATAAAAATCTCTTTTCAGTATCATTATTTTCATCTCTATTATCATCACTATCATAATAATCAGTCTGTGACATGACTGTCACAAGTCTCTAGTGTTTCATTTTTCTGCCACTGTTCCATTGCTATTTTATTGAGAGTGAAACCTTCCCGTCTCCTCTTTATCTCTTTTGTTGTTACGCAACCTTCCTTCTACAATAACCTATGAAACCTTCCCTTAGGATTTCTACCTCTTGCTTAATAATAACAAATTAAATCTTCCCTTTGAAATTGTCTCTTTCTCAATCTTCGCATATAAATTTAAATGCTGCTTATTAAAAGTTATTTTCTGATTAGTTAGACGAAACATAGAGTGTGTCGTCGTCGTGGCCCTTAGTCGTTACCTGCAATAACCCAAAACTGTCCCTCACCTTTTTTACTGTTACTGGATCGCCACCTGACTGCTACATCGAAATGCGACATGAATATACTTACTCTGTTTTACTATACTTTATTAGCTGCTTGTGGGCTAAGTGGCTGTATTTATTACCAAACCTGACATTCTTTAATAGCAAAGCTGACTTTATTCTTTAATTAATTTGACTGATGTTACGTAATTCATAGTTAAACTTTTTCTTGACAACAATAAAATTTTGCGAAGTTTTACGTTGATTGTTTTTGAGCTAGATTATAATCAGTACTGCAGAATTGCTGGCAAAAATTAATTATGTTCTGAATGAAATGACTTTACAAACGTTCAAATGGGACTTACTTTTTACAATAATCTTATAACTAGCATTGCCCAAACATACCTTCAGTAGCCTTGAGTTTCTAAAATAATTAACTCAATAATATTAGTTCGTCTTATGATAATAGTTAGCTGATGTCTCTGTACATCTGTTTATAATCTCTTGTAAATCATAGCTGGTGGCTGGCAGGCACACCGCTCCTCTCAACCTCTCGCTTCAGACCTGCTACCGACTCGCTTCACTTCTAGCTTACTATTGACTTCCTACGAAAGCTAAAGTGCGGTCTCTCCCGCCAACAATGCTTTCTGGTGCAGACAATCCCTGCTACAATTACAAAATGTATCAATGCGCGGCCTTTCCCGCTCTTTTCTTAATCCATACGCTCTCTCTCCCGTCCTTTTTAAAATTATATCAATGTGCTGTCTCTCTTGCCAACAATACTTCGGCGCAGACATTCCCTTCAACCACAATTATTTCCAACATGACAAAAATTAATTATTCCTACTTAATCCTATTAATAAAATATAAAAATCTTTCATAAGGTGTGATTTGACAATAGACAATAGAAATATACACGTCATACAAGAGTACTGCACATATTTGCTTCGAAGGAAATATTTGCATTTCTCTCACTGGTAAGAAGCACTCATAGTGTAGTCTCTAGTTCCTGTTTGTCGCAGGAAGCGGTCAGCGAGTGCCATTAAGAAGAGCGAGCATCCATGAGAAGTCGAGTAGATTTGCAGAAGTGGCACCATGGTCCATTCTGCGCTTCTGTTGGCTAGAGCCAGCGACTATCCTCGCCGAGATCAGAGATTACCGCCGCCATACCCATCGAATATCTGAGTATGGCATTTTTGTGTTTCCTGTGCAGACATCAAAGGACAGGACGCCGTGGTGCTGCCTGAACAGCGTGTAAAAGTCGGTTGCTTTTGCTACAAAATGTTAGTATATCCATTGGAATGAGTCGCTCTGCCACAATGTTTGGCGCGGAGAGGCCGTTTAATTGACGGGACACTGGTACATGCCATCAGAAACCTCCTGTTTGTTAAGGTGCGTTTTCATCGCGCAGAGTGGGAAGTTTCTGCTGTGTCCCACTGTTTTCGGATATTTTAAGCAATCTCGTATTTGTTCGTCACACTGGCAACAGCACTGAGTCTCCTCATCGATGTGGAGTTTTTTGGAGTGTGGGGATCTGATGGCGTAGTGCTATCTTTTTCGGCTATTCGTCTCCCGGCCACCGTCTGGTGCTGATGGTAGCACTCTATCTGATTTTTGGGGAAGTGTGTCTCAACGACCGTATTGTGATCCATATTATTAGCAACCTGCTACTTAGTTGTTCTGTCACGCAGCTCGTGCTGCCTATTTTATTATAATCTTTCGTCTCGTTAACTTTGAATTCGCGAGCTGACAATATGAGAAAATCTTCCTATGTTCGCACCATACAGTCTTCCATAAAATATGATATTCTCCTCCCCCCGCCTCCCACAATGTCGTTCTCTGCTAGTTTTATATAAATTGTGTACATCATAAAGGGCAACTAAAAATCAGTTAGCTTTCAAGATACCTTGATTGCACCACAAAGTTTCCATGGTTAGGCAATTCGTATATACTAGGGTTTTCCTGAAAGTAATGCACCGTACGTTTTTCCTTCAACAGTTGTTTATAGAACATAATGGGAACTACACACACCAAAGAATGGTGTTTTATCTACACACCCTATTTTTCCACGTAATCTCTATCCGGCCTTCCTCCAGCACGAAACTATGGCGGGCATGCCCTGTCGGTACCAGCTTTTGTCCTGGTGGGAGGGCCAGCGCTTCACTGTGTGAACTTACTTTGCTCTTCGACAGATGCAGCGCCAACTGCCGAGTCGTAATGCGTCTGTCCTCACGAACGACATCAGCTCGCTCCAACATGTCAGACACGACAGCCGTGAATGGTCTCCCCACCTCTGAAAATCGTGGAGCTCCACCGAACCGCCTCCTGGTGACCTCACCCTCCGTGTCCAGCGACTAACTGTACTTCTGTCGACAGCAGATGCTCCATAGACTTTGCACAAGCGTTTGTGAATATTCTCTACAGTTTCTATCCCTGCAGCGAGAAATTCAACGAAAGAACGTTGCTTGTGACGTACATCACCTACAGACGCCATTTTGAAACTGTCCTGCACCACGCTATTTGTCGAAAGTGATGAAATGGTTGACATGGCTCTGAGCACTATGGGACTTAACTTGTGAGGTCATCAGTCCCCTAGAACTTAGAACTACTTAAACCTAACTTACCTAACGACATCACACACATCCATGCCCGAGGTAGGATTCGAACCTGCGACCGTAGTGGCCACGCGGTTCCAGACTGAAGTGCCTAGAACCGCACGGCCACACCGGCCGGCTCGAAATTGATGCAAACATCCGCAATCACTCAGATGACTTCAGATAATACATACGTAACGTTACGCATTCGTAATTATTGTTTTCGACTGAGGAAAAAAAAATGCGGTGCATATCTTTCTGGGTAACCTGTTGTATAGCTAAACTGTTGTTGTCACTGAAACGAAGCTATAGTCGTCTATCGACTGGTGTTTAAAGTTAAATAGAAGTACTTTTGAATTTCAATCCATTTGCCATCTAATATTTGATATAAGCGTCCTCTAGATGTTTCTGTGCTTTAAAGTTTTTGTAATGTAATTTACTCACCTACCATTAGGTCATCGTTTTGGTTTTTTATTATTTATAGCAATCCAGCGAAGAACTTTCGTGATCCATCTGGACGAAAAGGGGTTCAGGTCATATTTAGACTCCTGTTTTATTTCTTCATTCTTCCCAAGTGACCAAGACGGACGCGACATGATTATCTGAGAATATATTGGTTCTGAAGATGCCTCATAAGAATCGAAGTGAACTGTTGCAAGTCCGTCGAATGTGATCAAGACATATCAGAACAGGATCCACGTCTACTACGTAAATTATTCATGTTTTTCCGTCCAGCTGCAGTACAAAAGATCCGAACTGTGCGCCTAGGAGCGGTGCCAATGTTCTCCGTAGCTCGTCAAGGAGACGTGGCAATAACGTGGAGGGTGAGAGGCTGGCCGGACGCTAATATACCCGTCGGCGGGCGCTGAATGGGCTAATTAAGGCGCAATCGGCATGCCGCCGGCGCCCGTGGCCAATCCGGAAATTGGCTGCGTCTGGCCCCACCCACCCACTCGGTGCGACACCTCATGAATTATTCACGCGCACGTGTCATCCGCACAGCACCCCGCTCCGCGCACCGACCTGTTTGCCATTAGGGAGGCCGCAGCCGGGCGACCTTCGCGTCTCGGCTCACTCCTTCGGTCCTCTGCCCTCCCTCCCGGTTCCTCCGTCTGTCATTCCGTCCGCATTAGTACAGTAAACGCCTGTCTTGCCCTGCACACACACACGCACAAGCACAGGTTCTGTCTGGGATGGTAATCACACCTGCTGAATATTTTAAATGTCCCTGGCCTTCGCTGAGGACCCCCTTGGACCATCAGGAGCAGTTTAACACCCCAAAAATCCACAGAAAGTGACTGACCACTGTGTTGTTACCACATACGCTTGAGATTTTGGGAGTCATGCTGTGACCTCCCCACAAAATAAAATAATACGGATAATACTCTCATTTAGCGTAACTACCCAACAGTGAAAATATAATACAATGTGACAAACCTATAAGCTTTCAATAATTGACAGTCAATTTAACCTGGTAAATTTTGGACGTCAGCAATGCTGCGTCATGGCCCTGATACATAATTCTGAATAAACTGAAAAATCTTACCTTAATTAGATCGCCGGATAACGCGTATATATCTGCTCCTATAAGAAATTTTCCTGGCGCAGCTAAGTGCAATGCTGGCCGATAGATTTGTCTTATAAAAAAGGAAAGAACTGACTTTTCTTTTCAATAATCGGGATTGCCAAGGATTGGAGAAATTAGTGAATTCTTTAAATTGAGATAAATGTCAAAAGTTACTTTTTATGAGAAAGATTATTATTAACAGATTTTTTTTAAAAAAACATTTACATGGGACTTGATGTAACAATACTACATATGCGCGAGGCTGCTTTTACCTTATCCTACAACGCTCAGGCTCCGCCATCGCTGCACACTACCGGCCCAGCCAACACGATACACCAGACCAGACAGCTCGCTAGCAACAACATACTGCTACTGCTATACAGTTCCTACTGCAGTCAATACTACTCTTTGGTCTCAGATTCTCTTCTAGCTTACATGTCGCAGGCAGCGCGTGAGCAATACATCGAAATTACATCAGCTCGAGTGCGCTAGCAACAAATTCTTTAATTATGGACCTCTTACAATGCTTTCCAACACTTGTACACTTTCTGATCAAAAGTCTTCAGACACCTATGTAATGTGAGACTGACGACTAAACGTCGTCCATCTGTACCACCTTGGTCCTAATCTGAATGCTTCACCTTCTCAATCCTTGAAGCTTCTGTTCCCTCTTACGCCATACACATCCTGGGTGGCAATCTTCCTTATATGGAATATCCAATGCTGCCACTAATGTTCCTTTTAACAACATAACTTCAGTATAAAATATCGTATGAAGTATTCTGTTATCAATAAAGAAGCAATAATGCCAGAATGGGTAGTTCCAGAGAGCTCACTGATTTCGAAATTGGACTAGTCACTGGATGTACCAAATCCGTCAGAGACATTTCAGTCCAACTAAAGCTACCCAAGTCGACAAGTGGACGACTGGAAAAAAGTGATTTGTAGTGGTGAATCACGCTGTACCCTGTGACAGTCTGAGGGCAAGATTTGGGTTTGACAGATCCTTGGACTGCCTTACCTGCCATCGTGTGTAGTGGCAGCAATAATTTTTGGCGCAGGTGATGTTATGGTATGGGGGCGTCTTTGGTCCTAAGTGAGTGGTCACCTTTTGGTACTTAAGCAAATGTGAACGGGAGAAGGATATTAACACATTTTACAGAATTGTAAACTATATGCAGTAGATGAAAAGTCTGGAGTCTATGATTATGTGTGTGGTAAAATGCAAATATCGTGTGACTAGGGCCTCCAATCGGGTAGACCGTTCGCCGGATGCAAGTATTTTGATTTGACGCCACTTCGGCGACTTGCGCGTTGAGGGGGATGGAATGATGACGATTAGGACAACACAACACCCAGTTCCAGAGCGGAGAAAATCTCCGACCCAGCCGGGAATCGAACCGTGGCCCTTAGGATTGACGTTCTGTCGCGCTGACCACTCAGTTACCGGGGGCAGACAATATGTGTGGTATCACACATCGATACCAACCCATAGTGTATCAAGGGTGGTAACAGAGTGATAAATTTCCGTCTGACGAAGATACTAGTCACGCGGGATCTGGCAGACACAATGCTGCACGTCCGTTACCTGGCCAGTGCTGACACGTGACCAGCTCCTTCTGCCTCATGAGGACGTGATCACTTAGGCAACCCACGGTATTGTTGACAAGCCAGAGGAGGGGTGGCAGCCTCAATATGTCATGGCCATAGCATGAGGGGCTCTGCATGTTGTGCTGAGACGGCGTTCCACCAGGGAATGGCCCTTCTTCAGACTCTGCCCTGTGCATGATCACTGTGTAGGTGCCCTGTGTCTGCTGTGTGCAGGATCTGACTCGCTGCCTTCCAGCAGAAGTCGAACAGTGGTTGGTGTTGACACTAGGTCGGTGGCACTGTGGAAACAAATCCTGCAAACGACTCAATGCTGGCCCTGACAGGCTCAACCACGACTCGAATTCATAGCTGCTACTGTTAATGCCCAGCTGCCTCATTGTCTGGTATGGCCATGACATCGAGATGGTGCTGTTGCTAAGGTGTGGCGACATCATACTACCTGCTACAACCATTACCACTGGGCAATGGATTTTTCCAGTAAGTGTTGCTAGCCCATCTTCGAACAACCACAATTCTAACCTCCCATGAGCTAGTACGTTCTTCTATTACAGTTAAGCCAATTTGATAAATTCTTCACAGTCAGCTGCAGACCATGGTATTCCGTATAGCCTCTGACAAACTGATTCATTCACCATTGGAATCCTGTTTGAGTAACAAGTGTAAAGCAACAGTTGTTGAGGAAAGAAGAGCTCTTGAAATAGTAAAAATGCCTCCATCTGTACCATCTTGGTCCCTTTTTGACTGCTTCACCTTCTCAATCCTTGCAGCATTCTGTTCTCTCTTACGCCATACACCTCCTGGCTGGAAATCTTCCTTATCTGGAATATCCAATGTCACCACTAATGTTCCTTTTAACAACTTAACCTCTTCATCGCCAGAATTATCCACATTGATGGGTAGTATCTTGCCTCTCTCTCTCTTTCTTATATGTGAACAATAGTTCGTCTCACGAAACGACACACCGAATCGAATACCTCACTATCTTGGAGCGATTCCGCTATACACAACATACCAATCAGTAGGTCAGGCTCCACACTTACCCATAGCGACTTCCTGGTGCCACTTGACACACAGTCATGCTACACTCCTTGTGACATATCAGCACTGACGATTCCTTTCCCAAACTGGAACGCCGTGGCACTAAGCTCTACTGTACATCATCAAAGATCAATTAAGGCATGATGATGATACGGAAAGTCTAACCTAGGATCATTCTGTAAACCTCGCTCAAATGAAACATGCGCGCTAACATCCCAAAGATGTTCGGGCTCACATGCAGTTCCTCTTCATCGAAATGTCTTGGCTCAAACTCGTCTAAGGGTTGAACCGCACGTGTCGCATTGCACGCCCTAAAGTAGACGCTTGTAACCCTTTGGTTAAACTATCTGACTGATGGCAAGTTGGCGAAACAGAAAGTTAATATATCATATAATAACAGTAATAATATCGGGAACTAAATTAACGACCCATAAATGATGTAGACCACACAGTTGCGATTTTGTTAGAATAATGTTTATTCAGAAAGAAAACTAATAGCGAAAGTGGTCGTGTTTAGAGTTACTGTTACAATCGAGCTCATATCCATTTGACACGGATCGATTATTCACAATTTCATCACGAAACACAATACTCCACCTCGATATTTACACGAAAAGTTTGAGTTCATTGCAGGCGCGTGGCTTCTCACCGCTCAGAGACTAAGTCTCGTAATACGACAAAACGCGAAATTTTCGAAGCCGTTTCTCTTCCTAGCTGCCTAAAGATCGACTATCCACTTTCGTGTCTCAATCCGAACTGTACCCCATGGTGTCTCCAGTCGAACTGTCCGCTTTGGTGTTTAGACCAGCACTGCACTCTGCCCGTTTCCGAGCGCGTTTCCCGCGGGTCGAACATCTTCGCTCAACTGAATAGCGCAGTTCCCTTTCCTGAAGCAGTCCATCTGATTGGCTGCAGGTTATTCTACACTACTTTACATTTTACCATATATAAACAATCAAAGTTTGACCACTTTCACATTCTAAATAAAGTAACAATAATATCCATTGCATAATAAATGTTAAATTCCTTTACTTAAAACCAATACAGTTCCCTCTTAACTTTGAATACCACGGCCAGTAGCCTTACACCAATGTACTTCCTGATAAATAAATAAGAACAAAAGTAGCTCTTATGCACTAAACTTAACTAATGATTCAATAAGGTGTCATGCTGTCATCGTTCAATGTGTTTTGTCTGGAGCAAATGATGATCTGATGCTTCACTGTAAATACTGATCATTTTAATTTACGGTATCTTTAAAACAAATAAAGTTACAGAGTTGATAATTGCAACATTTATCATTTTAATGATCCGCTTCTATATGAAATGCCGATCGTTAAGATCGACCAAAGCGTTCAGACTTTATCATTCACGTCATCGTTACAAAACTTGTTAATTTCACTTTCACAGTACATCCTAAATTATTATGATACGATCAATATTCAAGTTTTATTGGGATCACCATGAAAATTTATGGAGGATGTTGTTGTTGTTGTGGTCTTCAGTCCTGAGACTGGTTTGATGCAGCTCTTCATGCTACTCTATCCTGTGCAAGCCTCTTCAAATCCCAGTACCTACTGCAGCCTACATCCTTCTGAATCTGCTTAGTGTATTCATTTCTTGATCGCCCTCTTCGTTTCTTACCCTCCACGCTGCCCTCCAGTACTAAATTGGTGATCCCTTGATGCCTCAGAACATGTCCTACCAATCGATCCCTTCTTCTAGTGAAGTTGTGCCACAAACTCCTCCCCAATTCTATTCAACACTTCCTCATTAGTTATGTGATCTACCCATCTAATCTTCAGCATTCTTCTGTAGCATCACATTTCGAATCTTTTATTCTCTTCTTGTCTACACTATTTATCGTCCATGTTTCACTTCCATACATGGCTACACTCCATACAAATACTTTCAGTAACGACTTCCTGACACTTAAATCAATACTCGATGTTAACAAATTTCTCTTCTTAAGAAACGCTTCCCTTGCCATTGCCAGTCTACATTTTATATCCTCTCTACTTCGACCATCATCAGTTATTTTGCTCGCCAAATAGCAAAACTCCTTTACCACTTTAAGTGTCTCATTTTCTAATCAAATTCCGTCAGCATCACCCGACTTAATTCGACTACATTCCATTATCCTCGCTTTGTTTTTGTTGATGTTCATCTTATACCCTACTTTCAAGACACTGTCCATCCCGTTCAAGTGCTCTTCCAAGTCCTTTGCTGTCTCTGACAGAATTACAATGTCATCAGCGAACCTCAAACATTAAATTTCATCTCCATGGGTTTTAATACCTACTCCGTATTTTTCTTTTGTTTTCTTTACTGCCTCCTCAATATATAGATTGAATAACTTCCGAGAGAGGCTACAGTCCTGTCTCACTCCCTTCCCAACCACTGCTTCCCTTTCATACCCCTCGACTCGTATAACTGCCATCTGGTTTCTGTATAAATTGTAAATAGTCTTTCACTCCCTGTATTTTACCCCTGCCACCTTCAGAATTTTAAAGAGAGTATTCCAGTCAACATTGTCAAAAGCTTTCTCTAAGTTTACAAACGCTAGAAACGTAGGTTTGCATTTCCTTATTCTTTCTTCTAAGATAAGTCGTTGGGTCAGTATTGCTTCACGTGTTCCAACATTTCTACGGAATCCAAACTGATCTTCCCCGTGGTTGGCTTCTACCAGTTTTTAAATTCGTCTGTAAAGAATTCGCGTTAGTGTTTTGCAGCTGTGACTTATTAAACTGATAGTTCGGTAATTTTCACATCTGTCAACACCTGATTTCTTTGGGATTGGAATTATTATATTCTTCTTGAAGTCTGAGGGAACTTCTCCTTTCTCATACATCTTGCTCACCAGATGGTAGAGTTTTCTCAGGACTGGCTCTCCCAGGGCTGTCAGTAGTTCTAATGGAATGTTGCTACTCCCGGGGCCTTGTTTTGACTTCAGTGCTCTGTCAAACTCTTCACGCAGTATCATATCTCCCATTTGATCTTCATCTACATTCTCTTCCATTTGCATAATATTGTCCTCAAGAACATCGCTCCTGTATAGACCGTCTACATACTCCTTCCAGCTTTCTGCTTTCTCTTCTCTGCTTAGAACTGGGTTTCCATCTGAGCTATTGATATTCATGCAAGTGGTTCTCTTTTCTCCAAAGCTCTCTTGAATTTTCCTGTAGGCAGTATCTATCTTACCCCTCATGAGATAAGCCTCTACATCCTTACATTTGTCCTCTAGCCATCCCTGCTTAGCCATTCTGCACTTCCTGTCGATCTCATTTTTGAGACGTTTGTATTCTTTTTTGCCTACTTCACTTGCTGCATTTTTCTATTTTCTCCTTTCATCAATTAAATTCAGTATCGCTTCTGTTACCCAAGGATTTCTACTAGCCCTCGTCTTTCTAACTACTTGATCCTCTGCTGCATTCCCTATTTCATTCCTCAAAGCTACCCATTCTTCTTCTACTGTATTTCTTTCCCCTATTCCTGTCAATTGTTTCCTTATGCTCTCCCTGAAACTCTGTACAACCTCTGGTGCTCTCAGTTTATCCAGGTCCTATCTCCTTAAATTCCCACCTTTTTGCAATTTCTTCAGTTTTAATCTACAGTTCATAACCAATAGATTGTGCTCAGAGTCCACATCTGCCCCTGGAAATGTCTTACAATTTAAAATCTGGTTCCTAAACCTCTGTCTTACCATTATATAATCTATCTGAAACCTTTTAGTATCTCCATGGTTCTTCCATGTAAACAACCTTCATTCATGATTCTTGAACCAAATGTTAGCTATGATTAAGTTATGCTCTGTGCAAAATTCCACCAGGCGGCTTCGTCTTTCATTTCTTCACCCCAATCCATACTCACCTACTACGTTTCCTTCTCTTCCTTTTCCTACTGTTGAATTCCAGTCACCATGACTATTAAATTTTCACCTCCCTTCGCTACCAGAATGATTTCTTTTATCTCATCATCAATTTCTTCATCATCTGCAGAGCTAGTTGGCATATAAACGTGTACCACTGTAGTAGGCGTGGGCTTTTTGTGTATCTTGGCCACAATAATGCGTTCACTGTGCTGTTTGTAGTAGCTTACCCGTACTCTTATTTTTTATTCATTATTAATCCTACTCCTGCATTACCCCTGTTTGATTTTGTATTTAGAACCCTGTATTCACCTGACCAACAGTCTTGTTCCTCCGTCCACCGAACTTCACTAATTCCCACTATATCTAACTTTAACCTTTTCATTTCCCTTTTTAAATTTTCTAACCTACCTGCCCGATTAAGGGATCTGACATTCCACGCTCCTATTCGTTGAACGCCAGTTTTCTTTCTCCTGATAACGATGTCCTCTTGAGTAGTCCCCGCCCGGAGATCCGAATGGTGCCTATTTTACCTCCGGAATATTTTACCCATCATTTAATCATACAGTAAAGCTGCATGCCATAGGGAAAAATTACGGCCGTAGTTTCCCCTTGCTTTCAGCCGTTCGCAGTACCAAAACAGCAAGGCCGTTTTGGTTAGTGTTACAGGGCCAGATTAGTCAATCATCCAGACTGTTGCCTGTGCAACTACTGAAAAGGCTGCTGTCCCTCTTCAGGAACCACACGTTTGTCTGGCCTCTCAACAGATACCCTTCCGTTGTGGTTGTACCTATGGTACGGCTATCTGTATCGTTGAGGCACGCAAGCCTCCCCACCAACGGCAAGTTCCATGGTTTATGTTGGGGGGGGGGGGGATTATGGAGGATAGTAGATTAAAATTACTGTGGCTTGGATCCTTGCATTACTACAGAATTAAATAGTTTCCATAAATGTTTCCCTTTATGGCCGATCTTAGGTGCGCCGTATTTAACAATGCTACTTGTCCTTGGCCACAAAAGGCTTCTACCGGGTTTCCCTATGACGTAGGTTCTCGTCTGCCTCACTCGCACACTACAGCGCTTAGGCCTCAATATACAACAGACGCCTGTGAGTTTCCCCAACTCGTGGTGAATGTGCGTCCTTTGTGGCATCCGGTCCTGGACGACAGGGTACGTTTCACAATTCCTGGAGGCTGACTCTTTCGGCCATGTACTTAAATGAGAGCGAAATGCTCGTTAACTCACAAACACTACTTCTACACACTGCTTAAACTTGATTGTCTCTAACGGAAAAGACATCACTACCGATCCCACAGGTCCTATGTCACTACTTCTACCTCTCACAACTTGTAACGTGGTGGATACTATTGCCTCTCACCCTCTAAATCACTCGACGCCACTGACACATGCACCCCTGTGTCCAACAAAAAGATATACTTTCTACGTTCTATTACATCGACTTAGGCGCACTCAGGCTCTGCATCGTTTTCGCTGTATTTACTTTTACTGGAAACGCCTTTCTTAAGTTTGATGGATGCCTGTTACCATCCACACCACCCCTGCCATTACTCCTATACCCCACACTGCTGGTCCATGCTACCTTTGTTACTATTCCCATAAAATCGCTGATAGTTCATATAATTCCTATTACTCCATGGCTGGCGGCATTGCCCCTGCCCAGGCACTGTACGCCAACAATTTAAACATATTACGCATGCAGAAAACATATTTCTCCAGTCCCTCACCCCTGACAAAACATCAATTTCATTTTATTCTAGTGGCACCCTAACATCTGAAGAAGATCGTTTGGTGCAGCAGTGCACAACACCCTAGACATCTCTGGCTCGAAACCGTTCAGCAGTTGCCTGGCTTCCTGTTCACCTTGGTCACATCCTCATTATGTGTTAACTCTTAAGTATCCTAAGTTTCCAAATATTATTGGCAAAAACCTCTACGTCTTCAGTATATTTCTCCGAAAGAATGCTCAACTGTTTACGGAAAATACTTGCACTGTTCTTCTTCCTATGTCTCTGTTCTAATCGCTGCCTTAGTTGTTAAAGATCTCGATCTTGTGCAGTGCCTCTGTGCACCATACAAATGACTTTGCCGCTCCTGACAGACGCAGCCTTGCTCTCTATAACATCTGTTTACCTGACCAACCCCACACATCAGCAGATGATAAGAGATCCTCCACAAATGTCAAAAAATCCTCACATGACCTACCGGAAAAGGAAGAAGCAGTTTCCCAATCATTGGATCCACTCCTAGGCTCAGCGTCTTCACTAATTCTGACTTGCCACCCTTCTCTGCTAGCTTATTATTTACAAATGTGTTCTCTGCCCTCAAATAAGCAACCTGATTAATCAGTGACGGCTTACTCTCTGGTGACACCTGGTGTCTCTGATTTTGCCATTGCATCACCCTTACTCATTTTCACTAATCTAGTACTAACAACTCACCAATAACAGTCCACAGCCACCACACTTACCTGTTGTGTCTAATCTTGGGCCACCTGGACTCTCAATATGGCCTTGTCATGTGGCCAAAAAGATTACATGTAAAAGATACAGCTGCCACTCAGTAAGAGGGGTAGAATGCCCAGCCATTCGTTCCTAGAGTTACCCTTAAGCTGAGAGATGTCTATTTCAGCCCGCATCACGTGGTCGTGCGGTAGCGTTCTCGCTTCCCACGCCCGGGTTCCCAGGTTCGATTCCCGGCGGGGTCAGGGATTTTCTCTGCCTTGTGATGGCTGGGTGTTGTGTGATGTCCTTAGGTTAGTTAGGTTTAAGTAGCTCTACGTTATAGGGGACTGATGACCTAAGATGTTAAGTCTCATAGTGCTCAGAGCTATTTTAACCATTTTTGATGTCCATTTCAATCTCACAAAAGCAACACCACAATTATGATGTACTCTGACAACTGATTCTGTTAGTGTGAAAGAACAGAATAGTCTCTCACAATGAATATATCAGAGGCTGTGATTCGGACGTCGTGCAGTGGGGGGTGGTAGACTTCCTGCTGTTCATTGCAGTGATGTTAGGTCTCCTAAAACCATTCTTATTGCGTCTGCACTTGGTAGGGTAGGGGGTGGTGATCATAGGCTGAGAGGTCCAGTGTGAACACTGCAGACCAAAAGAAAGGCATTTATCCAGCTTTAATTACACACTGCATCGTTAGCTCAGTGGGGCAAACACACCTCACTCCATTGACCCTAGCCAGTGCTGGCATGTGGCCAGCTGCTTCTGCTGAGCAAGAAAATGCTTATGTAGGCACCATGTGATGATCGCAAATGACCAGAGAACAGCTGGCAGCCTCAGTAGCTGTTTGTGTTGTGCTCTGACGGCGTTCCACCAGAGAATGGCCTCTTCTTGCACTTCAGCCACTCACACACTCACCACGGCAATGTATGATAACTACCGTGCACAGGATGCCACCTACCACCCTCCAGCAGCAGTCAGATGGCTGCTGGCATGGGAGCCAGGTCAGTGGCGCTGTGGCACCTAGCCCCACAAGCAACTCAGTGCTGGTAGCGACTGGTCAACTTGGCCTCGAACTCATGGGTGCTACTGGCGATACCTAGTCATCTCGTTGTCTAACATGGTGGTGTTGCTGAATTCTGAAGAAGTACCTCTGCCACAAAATTCAGACCTATTTATATGACTCTGTCGTACATGTTTACACCAAAACCTGGCACCTAGTCGTGCGGCGTATAGCGAGACTCTTGCTGTGGTGTGGTGACATTGATCCACCCACTACTGCAATTACTGCTGCACTATGCAGTTTTCCAGTGAGCTTGACTAGCGTGTCCTTCAGTCCCTCTGCGAACATGTTACTCTGACCCACATGTCGCCACTCTGCACCTAACATCCCACAGTTGCTATTGCAATAACTTACTTCATGTTGCCTTTCTTACTGCTTCACATTAATTTCGCTGAAAACTGGATGGCGACACTACATCTAATTGGTGATCCGATTCTTTTGATCTAGTAGTGCACAGAGTGTGTTTCAAAAGAGAGTGGTACCAGACATTCGCCAGCCACATGTGTATGAACCATATTAATGATGGACTATTACAGAGTGGTAATTGGAGAACAAGCCATGTCCTCTTAAATGGACACTGGGCCAGTTTGAAATTCTAGGATCTGCCTAGATGGAAACATGGATGTCATCCTGAATGAATCCTGCCATTTGGCAGCTCTTCGTCTGTATGAAGGCTACATCTATGGACAAACTGTGTAGAGTAGAACGTTTCTCAGATCCGTGTATTTGACTATCAATAATAGCATACACAGAGAAATTCAGGCTGGTCTTCGATGAAAAACACATAAGTAAAGTACATTAAATTCTAGAAGAAATTTAGTGGGCATAGAACTTCCTGAATGGTACCCCTCACAAGAAAATGGGCCAACAGTTACCCATCTTGAGTGGGAAACTTCGACTATCCTTTTTTAATCAGTAAACACAAACTTACTAGAATGGGTATTACACGATGAAAGCGACATTTTCTACAATTGTGCCCAGTGTATGATATGGAGCACACATTAAGTTGTCTTATCAGTCCTCAGAAGAGCGCCCTCAATGTAGCTGTTGACGTTGTCCAATAGTGGGCTGGAAACTTTAGGAAGGATGAAAAGTCTCAGAGACCAAGGCTGAAAATCCCCCTGAACATGAGAAAGTAAATCAATAGAGCCATTCTGGGATTTGCCTCGCACTGCTTTTAGTGACCGTTCTCTACATCTCTTCCCCATTGAAAACACCTGGTCATGAATTGCTGTCGTAATATATGCCATCACTGTCCATCCACTAGGATTGAAGAACTCGCCAATGCAGCCACCATGATCGATGAACTTGACGATGCAGTTGGCCCAGCATGGAATAACGTACCTGGGTCACTCATCCAAGCGGAGTTTGACTTCATGCACAATTGGGTTACGACTACTGTCAGTCTGACAGATGGCAGCTTGTGAGGCCTCAACCGTTGATAGAGTATATTCTGCCATGGGCAGTTGTCTGCAATTGGATATGACTTGTCTGAGTCTCATAGTAGATCTCTCCTCAGGGTGCACTCCCAATTAATAAAATTACACATTGGATTTTGGGTAACAACATCTGTTATTCAGAGCCTAAGCAAAATATCCTGAGTTTGAAACTTCCTGGCAGATTAAAACTGTGTGCCTGACCGAGACTCGAACTCGGGACCTTTGCCTTTCACGGGCAAGTGCTCTACCATCTGAGCTACCGAAGCACGACTCACGCCCGGTACTCACAGCTCTACTCCTGCCAGTGAGTACTGGGCGTGAGTCGTGCTTCGGTAGCTCAGATGGTAGAGCACTTGCCCGTGAAAGGCAAAGGTCCCGAGTTCGAGTCTCCGTCGGGCAAACAGTTCTACTCTGCCACTCACACATCATATGACATTGGCATATGAGTTTATGTGGACACAAGATCTATATGTATAGAGGTGAGGGTGAAGTCCTGTTACTTGCCATCTGCTGCTCCATGAGTTAAGGTGCCTCACTCATACAGACGCCGTTGCAGTCATTCTTCTTTTGCAGACTTGGCCTATCTTAACACTGGACCTCCTTCATGTCACATATCTGCGAATATGTTTTCAACTGTGTAGGATATCCTTGTGTGGAGTACTACTACCCTCTTGTCTATGTATACTTCTTTTGCTGCATGAATACATAGAGTTCGATGTAGACAAAATCTGTATATTAAGTAAGAGAGAAGCGCTACCAGATGTGGTATTACTTTCCATGGTGGTCAAAGACCGAAACATGGGTCACTGTCTGAAACTGCATTGTATGGTCGAAAGCTGGTGGCAAATTATCACTAGTGGAAAATCTACATGTGTTGTAAATGATTGGCACAGTGTCACATGGTTTGCAGCCTGGCCAATGGGTGTTCTCCTGAGAGACAAGAACTACTCGTTTCTTTGTGTTTGTCTCTGTGTCATGATAAGGCCGCAGTCTTGCATCTGTCTTTTGAGGTGGAGTCATTTCCCTCTGGTTGCACGTCAGTGTTTGTTGTGATGTGGTTGCTCATTGTCTTAGCTGATTTGGGTCCATTCCGTCGCCATGTGGCATGGACCCAGCTGATGCCCACAGGCCAGTAGCTGCACAGTAACGTCACTGCCTGTCCTCTTTGTGCTGCGATCTAGACTCGTGAAGTGGGCGATTGCCTGGGGATTACGTTGCAAGCCATCCACATGATGGTGTGTGCCCCCACACGCTCTTGTGCTCGCTCTGCTGTGCCATGCCTGGTCAAAGTGGTCCTCACCAGCTTCCACCTGTGCATTAATCAGGATGCCAGATTTATGTAATTGTCACCATGTGGCTAGTTGAAACTTCCTTATGTAAAGCTACATTTACATTGTTTCAGTTTATAAAAATTATTTCAGTATTTATATTCATATGCCTTCATGTGGTTCTAATATTCATTGAATCAGTACAAGCATCTTACATGCCCTTCGTGTATCTCTATTCCATTACAAGGCTCATTTTTTATACTATTCTCTTTGTTGTATCTACATCATCAGTTGAAATTTAATTTACATCTGCTTTCGTACTGTTGTACATCCCATACGCTCTTAAATTCCTTGTTAATAATTGAGCTGCAGTTTATTATGTCATGTGTTAGAATCAGAAATTATTAATTTTCATGCGGTTTCCTTCTCATGCATATTGTGTTAGTTGCTCATTATTTATCTTTTCCTACCAGTCTATTCCTACCAGTTGTAACCCTGTGAGCATATTCAGCCATAACCTGATACAACTACCCTTTCTTGTCGTGCTTGGCCTTTTTCTTTTTCATGTGTCATTCGCATCTCCCCTTTTTTATCATTTTATATCCTGTAAACCCATCATTTTGGTTCTACTTCAGATACTTTTTATATGCCTGCCCATCATTCACATTCGCTTGATTCGACGATACTAGTCTTACAGTTTCTATTAGTATTGTATTGCGAAACTGTAGTATGGTGTTGATATGATTAGATGGATACACCGTATTCGGCGAATATTTACTGCGTATTTGCACGATATACGAGAGAGAATTGTGAGAGCATGTGCTTTGATTAGTGTCAATGTGATAAGGAACGCCACTCAGTCCATGATAAGAAGATTGCAGCACTGCATTGATACCAATGGTCATCACTTCGAACACCTGCTGTAAATGGACGTTCATGCCACCTGTTGCCCTTCGTTGACCTTCAAAGACGTTACTCTTGCACATTATTGGATTCGTCTCGATAGCCGCTATCAGAAAATAAGTACATAACTGTAGCATCCCATTAAAAAAAACAAAGTTGACCTTCATATGTCCGATGCGACCCCACCTAGCAACAAAAAACCAACGTCATATTATGGTCCCCGTTGTCCCTTGCAACTTTTTTGCCACAAACTTTTCATCTCCTACCTCGGAATTATTCTAGGTGGCAATAGTTAGTGACTCACCCTGTATAAGACAGCAAGTGACTGGCGCAGTTGTTTGATCTGTTACTGCTGTGACAATGGTAGTTTATGAATATTTAAGTGAGTTTGAACGTGGTATTATAGTCAGCGCTAGAGCTATGGAACGCACAATCTCCGAGGTAGCGATGAAGTGGGGATATTCCCGGACGATCATTTCACGAGTGTACCGTGAATATCAGGAATCCTGTAAAACATCACATCTCCGCCATCGCTCGGGGCCGGAAAAACATCCTGCAACAACAGGACCAACGACGACTGAAGAGAATCGCTCAACGTGACGGAAGTGCAACCCTTCCCAAAATTTCTGCAGATCTCAATGCTGACCTATCAACATGTGTCAACGTGCGAACCATTCAACGAAACATTATTGATATGGGCTTTCTGAGCCGAAAACCCACTCGTGTACCCTTGATGACAGCACGACACAAAGCTTCGTCTGGGACCGTCAACACGCACATTGGACTGTTAATGACTGGAAACATATTGTCTGATCGTAGGAGTCTCGTTTTAAATTGTATCGAGTAGATGGACGCGTAGGGTGTGGAGACGACTTCATGAATCCATGGACCTTGCATGTCACCAAGGGACTGTTGAAGCAGGTGGAAGCTTTGTAATGGTGTGGGGCGTGTATAGTTGGAGTGATATTAGACCCTGATACATCTCGACACGACTCTGGCAGGTGACATTTACATGAGCACCCCGTCTGGCCACTTGCGTCCATTCTTATTCACTGTGCATTCTGACGGACTTGGGCAATTCCAGCACAACAGTGAGAGATCCCACACGTCCAGAATTGCTACGGAGTGACTCCAGGAACACTCTTCTGAGTTTAAACACTTCCACTGGCCACCAGACTCCTGAGGCATGAACATTATTGAGCATATCTAGGATACATTGCAACGTGCTGTTCAGACGAGATCTCCCCTCGTACTCCTATGGATTTATGGACAGCCCTGCACGATTCATGGCGTCAATTCTCTACAGCGCTATTTCAGACATTAGTCGAGTCCATTCCCTGTCGTGTTACGTCTCTTCTGCGTGCTCGCGGGATCCCTACACGATATTAGGCAGATGCACCGTTTTCTTTGGCACCTCAGTTTAATTGAGACATATAAGTTTAATTGAGAGGAAAATAAAGAAAGAATGCAATGGCCACCCACGAGGGCACGCATAGACTTGTGGATTGTTGATGCAAGCACGTTACACCGTGGGTGATGTAGAATAGTGCACCACCAATGGCTTTAGAAGGAGGTATTGTTATAGTCAGTCGGAAAAACCTCGACTTATTCCAACGCTGCCAGTAACATACATAACAAAAGTTGGACGCAATTCACTTGTAAGTTGAGTTAATACCGTTTATTTAATGCTATTTTTAATTCATTCTTATTTCCTATAGTCTTTTTTATTTCTGCATTTATATTACCAATGGTCCCTGTTAACACCACCTGTTACTATATACGTAATATAAAACATTATGTGTCACCACGATTGTTGATGTGCACGACCTATTAAGTATTTCCAGATAATAGGTCTAAAATTCTTGGCAATAAATTGAACAGAAAAAGCTTGGTCCATAATAATATAGCGGAGAGAAGATGTGGTAGACCGCCTTTTTTGTATTTTGATACCCTACGCAAACTTATTAAAGTCTTCTGGTCTACTTCATGATTCTGTGCCTTCGCAGTCTATTGGCCCTCTCTTTCTGCTTGTACGCCAGAGTTGTTATCTTCTTCAGCGCTACTTTGATTACTTCTCTGTATGTTAGCTGTTGCCGCTATGAAAACTGTAATTTTGTCTGCTCATACCATATTCTACAGTACCGTCACAAGAGCGAGGCCTGTTGCTGCTGGATGCGTGTTCTGAGTCTGTATAACCTTCCTCTCCTCCGCCGACCCTTCGTGTAAGTCTTCATGTGATCTGCGGCTCTTTGAAGTCAGATACTAGCGTCACCGGCTGATTTATTCTGGGATCGCGACGTTGTACAAATTCGATCTCATGCACTAGGTCCTTGAACCCGTCTATGTCGTTGTTGCACCATTGTGTTTGATCTTCCATCCTATTCGATTCATGGGTCTGTCTTTTTCCCGTGGATCTCGCGAGTCATTGTGACGATCCTGT
The DNA here is from genome assembly GCF_023897955.1 of Schistocerca gregaria. Classification (NCBI taxonomy): domain Eukaryota; kingdom Metazoa; phylum Arthropoda; class Insecta; order Orthoptera; family Acrididae; genus Schistocerca; species Schistocerca gregaria. The sequence continues at coordinate 296,752,993 of NC_064922.1, forward strand.
AATCGGGATCACTCATTGGATGGGTCCGCGTAGTTCTATAAATTAGGCGTGCTACCGTGGTCGTGCTCTCTCATTTCCTTATCATCTGTTCAAATGGCTCTGAGCACTACGGGACTGAACATCGGAAGTCATCAGTCCCCTAGAACTTAGAAGTACTTAAATCCAACTAACCGACCTGCCCGAGGCAGGATTCGAACCTGAGACCGTAGCGGTCGCGCCGCTCCAGACTGAAGCGCCTAGAACCGCTCGGCCATACCGGCATGCCTTTATCATCTGTTGTCCATCGTGCAGATGGTTGTTGTCTTGCAACCGTGTCCATCTGTTGACTCAGGGATCGAGATTTGGCTGCACGATCCGTTACAGCCATACGGATAAAATGCCTGTCATCTCGACTGCTAGTGGTACGAGGCCGTTGGGATCCAGCACAGCGTTACGTTTTACCATCCTGAACCCACCGATTCCATATTCTTCTAACAATCGTTGGATCTCGACCAACTCGAGCTGCAATGTCGCCATACGATAAACTGCAATCGCGATAGGGTACAATCCGACATTTATCAAAGTCGGAAACGTGATGGTACGCATTTCTCCTCCTTACACGAGGCATCACAAAACGTTTCACCAGGTAACGTCGGTCAACTGTTGTTTGTGTATGAGAAATCGGTTGGTAACTTCCCCATGTCAGAACGTTGTAAGTGTCGCCACCGGCGCCAGCCTTGTGTGAATCCTCTGAGAAGCCAATCACTTGCATATGACAGCATCTTCTTCCTGTCGGTTAAATTTCGCGTCTGTAGCACGTCATCTTCGTGTTGTATCAATTTTAATGGCCAGTAGTGTAACTAAGGGCCATTCGCTAACGCCTATCTGACAGCTGCCTCCTCAGTTTCAGAGCCACGCCACCGTGGTGCTATATACACAACAGCACTGGCCTAGTGAATCGACGGCGTGCATGACCAGCTGCTCCAGGCCATCACCCTGCACCGCGTGGCTAGGATCTTCAGGTCTCACATTACGTCGTCCAGTGGTGGCACCTGCCGAGCCCGTGGCTAGCAAGTTGTCCCTATTCGGATGATTCCCTAGGTTAGGCCAAATTCTCCAGCCCAGTACTACCTGCTATCTAATAGAGTTATCCTACCCGGCTAGCTGCACCGTCTAACACGCTGCTTCCTGAGCGCGAAAGCGTGCCTGTTCCCGGCACGAATCCGCCCGGCGGATTCGTGTCGAGGTCCGGTGTGACGGTGATCCTGTAGATTGTAAAAACCATCTATCTCGAAGAATGCGGTCTGTTCCCCTTATTCCGCCTCACTGATACTGTGTCGGCGATTGCTGTGCAAACATCGTTTCCACGTACGCGTACACCATGATTATTCTACCAAGCAAAATTTTGGAGTTGGTATGAGACGTTCCCTGGGGGTTCTACTGGGGGCCAAACCACACAATAACACTGGGTTCGGTGTGGGGTGGCGGTGGGGTGGGTGGACTACTGGGACTGCTGTGACCTGCTGTGGGATTGTGAACCACTTAGGGATACGGCAGGATGAAGCCTCTGCGTCGTTTCTAGGTCCTTGGTTTAATACATACATACATACAATAGAGTTTATCAGATTTACTTTATAGAGGCTGGCTTGATTTCTGCAGGCACGTGTCAACCATTTTGATATCAAAGCTTGAATTAATCGAAGAAATAGATATCTGTCCCATAATAAATGAATAATTATCGATAATAATTAGAATGAAATGACAGTCTGGAGCCAGTATATCGCATTTCTATTTTTTATAGAAAATATTTTGTTTAATGGTGTCTAATTGAACAAGAATCGAATTAGTAATCATTTCCGTAGCTTCTATTGTCAACAGAAATTGTTCATGTAAAGCTTTCTCTTAATCATAAAACAAAGTTATGAAACATTCTACTAAAAGGTCCTTTTTTGAGATACACTTTTGTGTTGTAGACTTTAGTACTGGAAATTAATATGTGTTTTACTTACCTTAATTAACATGTCACCGTTATTTCCGATGGAATATGATTTGCTGTTGCTAAACTAATATGAAGAAACACATAATATCTTTACATGAATTATGTTAGGTGGATTTTATAAGTTTTATTAAATAAACCTACATTGTTATTATTACACTTGTATTATTATTATTATTATTTGATAAATATAATTCTTTCTATACTTTTATAATGTTATATTCTTGGGTTACGTATTTTACAACCATAGACGATGTTGTCCTTCATGCATGATATATCAGTACGTACTTATTTTCAAAGCGTCGGTTAAAAAACTACAGAAACTTGATACAAATGTAACCCGCAAGGAGTCCTTGAAATCTGGACGCCTTCAGGAGATGAGCAAGCCACAAGTGTAAACAAACAGTGGTAAAGTGGGGTGTAACCCACAACATTATTAGACAGCCTCTACTAATGCTTTAGAACTGTACTGCTTTGTGTGTACGCTATTATCCAACTTACAAACGTTTTGGAGACGCCTAGAAGTTGTCCGATTGAGCGAAACTTTTGTGCAGCCTTTTTGTTGTTGTTGAAGGAACACTGTCAGTAGTATATTGTACGTAGACTGTGGACAGATATCATCGCCGAAATCTCGCTCCAGCAAACGGGTAACCGTCCGTGATCTTATCTCGGCACGTATGTTGCTAACCGTTGCCGTAAGCACCGACAAGATTTTAAGGTGGTGAAGAATCAGATGACTCCCAGTAGCCAATGACATATTAGTAACATGGAATATATTCAAACGTAGGTACGCATAGTATAAGTTTTTAGAGAAAAAGCAACAACGGTCTCTGTGTGAAAAAATCAAACATCTGCTAAAAAAGTGTCACTTAGTCATAACAAACAAACACGTCTGTGGCAAAGCATATTGCTATCGTATACTGTAATTCTCCTCTTTTTTTGAAAGTCGTAAGAAGGTTTATGGTTGTGGTTCGCGTAATCCAGTCGTGTTTCGCTCGACCCTTTGTTATGCCACGTCATATTGCTATTGTGAAGACAAAACTCATTTTTTTCGATGGACAAGAGTGAACTTTCTACACTCCCTTACCAGTGAAAACGTTTTATTTGGTGTCGCCAGCCTCGTGAGTTTAACTAGTCGCTACTTAAACGCTATCTTTCTGACGACATTCATTGGTTCTTTTCAACACAGGAAAAGTAGTTCGAGAACTAAACAATGACGCACACACACACACACACACTCACTCGCACACACACACACACACACACACACACACACACACACACACACACACACACACAAATTCCTTTCGTTTTCATAATACACTTTCACGTCTTAAGTATGTATTTCTTCTCCCAGCTTTCTGTTAGGGCCGCAGCCCAGCATATTATGGTTTCCAGCGAAAAGTAACATCCGTCTAGATTAAGTACAGTGCTGGATTCCGAAATTCATAACGTCTGAATAAATCTACTATCTACTCTTCTCGTTCCTCAATATAAAAACTCTGCCCTTATCACTCAGGAAAGCTCTGTAAACTATTCAGAACTCTACTGACCCGGACAAATCCAGAATACGTTCTCGATATTTGATCTTTCAGGAAATCGGCACTATAATTTCAGATTGCTTTCTCCCAAGAAACGAGAATTCACATAATTTCATTCTGTCTTGTGCTTATTTTACTTATCTGCTTGGTACTCGAGACAATGACCTACCGTTGCTATTATTTACATTCTATTGTTTTGCTCGTCAGTCCTAACACTGGTGTGATATTCTCTGTTCCTGTCGGTTAACAGCTATAATCCTCGCTTAAGCGTGTGCTCTGTATTCTACTTCATGAACTATCTGCCTCATATACACATATCTACGACTGCCCCTGCTGTTATTCCGTTCCACCATTCCTTCAACGATAGCCTGTGACAACTACCTTATAATATCTATATCATCGACTGAATACGTTCTTTATTAGACATTTTTCTCGTTGATTCCCTACTTGATAGAGGCATGTGATCTTGAACGGTCTCCTACAATATTGCAATTGAAAGTATTCCTATAGTTTCATTTGTTTCCCACGTCTTCCCGACTGTACTTGTTTCACTTCTACACGGATGTTTGCTTTTGTCGTAATTTTTCATGTATCTTATTTGGTTTCGAAGTTTATATTTTGGATGTTAGTAGCTGTTTCTTTTTATAGAAAGCTCTTTTGTCCAATCACTACTAGTCTGTCTTTCTTGTACTTTCCTTCTTTGTCTGTTCCAGGGTTGTTCGTATTGTACTTACATCCTAAGATTCAGGAACTTACCGGTAGTGTTGTGGATAAACATCTGTATGTCTGAAAACGCTCACCTGAATAAGTCTTCATGAGTAGCAACTTCTATATGTATTGCTGAGTGAAAAGCACTCCATGCGCCTGTGGCATGCTTATATGAAGATATACTGGATTCCTGCCACTCGTGTCACAGACAGGAGAATTATGACTATGCCCCAGTAAACTCTTCCAATACAAATACTGTGCGCTGAAATTAAAATGAAGATTGAATATTTTGCTGAGCCCATGCCTTACAGTAAAGTTACTAAACATCGTCTTCCATGCATTAAATACCAATAAAATTTCTTACCCGTTGTTGCCTGTATTGCAACTTTACGTTTATTTAGCCATTACAGGTCCTTGATAAAGAGATCTATAGGATCACTCTCCGCAGTCGCTTTAATTTTAGAAACGTCGTGTAGACGCAAGCTCTCAGTAGGCCAGGAGGAGAAACTATGCGTTGCTTTTTCTGGAGCTAAGGCAAAGGGACATACGGGATACAACAGTTCCTCATTTGAACGATGCATAACTCCAGACCCACTCAGCTGAAACGTTAGTTGCGAAAGGGAGGTGCAGTGACGAAATCTATTTCGTGATGAACCGCATTTGTAATTTGAGCGCAAGCATGCTGTGGTATTCGTTTGTGCAGCCACTCTGTTGCAAAAGTTAACCTTTCGTGTGCAGCTGCTGAGAAATTTCATAGCTACCCTGTCCTCAATTAGCCTGAATTTCTAATATAAGCCTCGCGTGGCAGAAGGTTACTGAAAACGCTGTTTGCAGTGGCTAGTTGTAGGTGCAGATTAAGACTGCGTGACTTGGAGCAGCCGCTGACGCGATGAGCAATAACGGAGCAGGTGTTATTGTGTGAGACCTGTGCTTCCTCAACGATACTACTATTAAATTTTCATATGTTTTCTGACATTGTAAATAATTTACCTTTACTGTACTGGGACAATGATGCATGAGCGCGCTGCACCAGTAGCGGTTAAGATTCATGATTCTGCGTTTAATTTAATATGTGGTGTGTTTGGTCGCCAGTCAGTTGCGCAGCGCTGGGGCATTCTTAATAGAGGCATAGTAGCGAGCAGCTTGCTTTTAGAGGAGATATGGTGTTTGTGAATATGAGAGAAATTATCTGGAATACTTTATTCCGGAGATAAAAAACTTGTTAATAAAACCTTTTTATTGACTCTACTGATGGAGAATATTTTTGGAAGATTATTTCATGATAACCCAAGAACACGCGTGAATGAAATATTTGTTTGCCAGAACTATCAACTGAAGCGAATATCTGCCTATTACATAAGCAACAATATCGTGATTTGTGTTGATTTGATCTCTTTGCTTTCATTATGTCACAAATTACGCAATTGGTTGAAATGGTTGTAATTTTTGTAATGATAGAAGCTCATAACTGTTAGAGTTTTCTTATACTGCACAATATTTTTTTAATATAATAATCGAAGTTTAACTTTTCAAGAACGCTTTTCTTTAAAATAAAATCCTCCTGCGTCATTCTTGGTAAAGTTTATAATATTCTGATATACTGTCGAGTGTGCATTGCACCTAACACCACACGCAGTCACAGATTGTTTTCGACAAGCAAAGAAAAATTTAAAAAAAATCTTTAGCTGCTACATTAGCTGATTTCAATTTGCTTTCGAGAACGTCAGTACACCAGACACGAAATAGCATGCTGAGCAAGAGGTAAGTTACTTTTCTTTCAAGGAGATCTCAATTTGCATTCATGTGAGCAAGCAATACGTCGTCTGAATTTTCACGTGTTCTACTAAGTAAGCAGATTAATTTACTGTGAACAGAGAAGATAATATTTTCTTCCGAGTTAAGCAGTATTTTATTTCCGGGATATTTTAAGTCAAATACTGCACTTCATGTTACCTAACTTTCATAATGCACTTCAGTATGGTGTGACAGTTAAATAGTTTTCACTGAGAACACAATAAGTTTCTTATGGAATGTAATTAGATTCATTTTTATTGTGCAGCATTTCATTACGATTTACATGCGTAACAGAGATCCAGCCTTTAGTCAGTTTTAATCAGCAGCTGAATATAATATCTAAAGCACACGTTAGACAAGGAGAAAGTTTTTAAAATTTGAATATTCTCTATTTTACAGATAGATAAATTACACAGAAAAGTTACACCACATGCAATATGTGAAATTAAGCGTTCAGCACAACGTGAAACTATGTTTGTTTTCGCGGTTTATAATGGACAGAAGCATAGAAAAATATGAGTTTGGTAGTGGAAAGGTAAAGGTCCCCGTGAATAATTCTGATATTTTGTTCAAACAAATTTGGGACTTGCAGCCGGTCTTCATTGAGCACATTTCACGATATTTCAAATGATCACCTGCCAGTCATTCTGAGGTGACCCATCGAAGACTTACAGAGACGTCATCCGTACCGTAGTATACAACGCGTTGTAATTATCCCGTGCATGCGTCAAAATATAATTCATAGACAGACCACATTACCCGGCGGCAAGGCTCACGCTCGTGAAACAGCGAAACTCAGCTGTCCTCTGCGTTGCCATTCGGCGCGGCTGTTGACGTACTCAGTCGTCTTCGAATAGGGCAAGTCGTGGAAATGATAGGGGTACACGCACTGTCCAACTGATAGCCACTATCACGATTCATCAGATTTTCCGCCAGCCGTATTTCGACGAATTCTTTAATAGTGAAGACCCAGCAAGGTGTTGCTGTGCTCATAATCATTCGTTTATCACACTCCACTGATTGTCCAGTGGAAATACAGTGTTCGGCTATAGTGGACTTGCGTGGTCGCAAAAGGCGAGTGCAGAGCTAATGTTCAGTGCAGTGTTCTTTAACGGTGCGTGTGGCGTGATCTGTGTAAGCCAAACCGCTTGGGCAAGGTACTGTATTTTGTAAATTTCGGTCTTCCACAATAACAAATCATCCTTCAGTGATCTCAGAAGGTCTACAATCTCAGTTGGTGAGTGGAAAACATATTTCACCTGAAATTTACGGATGATTCTTACTACTTTATTTGTAATTTTGCCAGCAAAAGGAAGAAACGCTAAAGATTTTGGTGGTGGGTTCTCCTCTTTATCCACTTCCTAGTTCTTCATTTTAGCTGATAGATACCTGTCGGGTAAAATAAATATTTCCCCTGAATGCTGTTTTTTATTTTTTTTATTTTAGGCGGGCGCGCTCTTTAGGCAAACTACCTGTGTGAGCTCTGTGTACAAGAGTTTTCAGCAGACTTATAGTTTGCGGTGGGTGTTAACAACTCGATGATTGTAAATACAGGTCGGTATTTGTGGGGTTATGGTAAACTGAGTGCTCCAGATAGCCATTATCCTTTCGTCTAAGCAAAACATTCAGGAGAGGCAGACAACCATCTTTCTCCAATTCCATAGTGAGGCGGATGTTGTTATGAATGGAGCTGAGATGGTGTAGAAGCTCCCTTAATTTATCTTCTGCACACACTGCGAAAGTATCGTCTTCATAATTGAAGATCAGCTGATTCAGGCGCCGTCTATTCTAAATCCTCCATAAAAAAAATAGCCACCAGGAAAGCAAAAGTGTTGGTAATCACGACACCATCAGTCTGTCCAAAGCAGGTTGAGGAATGAGCGCGCCGAAATAAATTAGTGGTGTCACCTTAACTTATTAGCAGTAAGCGCCAAAGAATCTGCGAGAGCGACTTTTACTAAACGTGATACTAAATCAAAGCTAACTAAACGGTGTGAACTTCTTAGATGGAGAGCTCCCAGTTTCCTGATAAAGTCAACTGAGTTACAGATGTGATGTGAGCTTTTGCCCACCAATGATCTCAGAAAGAGGCAAGAGGTTGGCTAAATCATATCTAGGAGCTTCAATGGTGCTCGACATGCAAGCTTGATGGTACACAACAATGTAGTCTTAACTCTTGATGATACAGGGTGTTTCAAAAATGACCGGTATATTTGAAACGGCAATAAAAACTAAACGAGCAGCGATAGAAATACACCGTTTGTTCCAGTATTCTTGGGACAACAGTACATTTTCAGGCGGACAAACTTTCGAAATTACAGTAGTTACAATTTTCAACAACAGATGGCGCTGCAAGTGATGTGAAAGATATAGAAGACAACGCAGTCTGTGGGTGCGCCATTCTGTACGTCGTCTTTCTGCTGTAAGCGTGTGCTGTTCACAACGTGCAAGTGTGCTGTGGACAACATGGTTTATTACTTAGAACAGAGGATTTTTCTGGTGTTGGAATTCCAGCGCCTAGAACACAGTGTTGTTGCAACAAGACGAAGTTTTCAACGGAGGTTTAATGTAACCAAAGGACCGAAAAGCGATACAGTAAAGGATCTGTTTGAAAAATTTCAACGGACTGGGAACGTGACGGATAAAGGTGCTGGAAAGGTAGGGCGACTGCGTACGGAAACCACAGAGGGCAACGCGCAGCTAGTGCAGCAGGTGATCCAACAGCGGCCTCGGGTTTCCGTTCGTCGTGTTGCAGCTGCGGTCCAAATGACGCGAACGTCCACGTATCGTCTCATGCGCCAGAGTTTACACCTCTATCCATACAAAATTCAAACGCGGCAACCCCTCAGCGCCGCTACCATTGCTGCACGAGAGACATTCGCTAACGATATAGTGCACAGGATTGATGACGGCGATATGCATGTGGGCAGCATTTGGTTTACTGACGAAGCTTATTTTTACCTGGCCGGCTTCGTCAATAAACAGAACTGGCGCATATGGGGAACCGAAAAGCCCCATGTTGCAGTCCCATTTCCCTGCATCCTCAAAAAGTACTGGTCTGGGCCGCCATGTCTTCCAAAGGAATCATTGGCCCATTTTTCAGATCCGAAACGATTACTGCATCACGCTATCTGGACATTCTTCGTGAATTTGTGGCGGTACAAACTGCCTTAGACGACACTGCGAACACCTCGTGGTTTATGCAAGATGGTGCCCGGCCACATCGCACGGCCGACGTCTGTAATTTCCTGAATGAATATTTCGATGATAGTGTGATTGCTTTGGGCTATCCGAAACATACAGGAGGCGGCGTGGATTGGCCTCCCTATTTGCCAGACATGAACCCCTGTGACTTCTTTCTGTCTTTGAAAGACCAGGTGTACCGCCAGAATCCAGAAACAATTGAACAGCTGAAGCAGTACATCTCATCTGCATGTGAAGCCATTCCGCCAGACACGTTGTCAAAGGTTTCGGGTAATTTCATTCGGAGACTACGCCATATTATTGCTACGCATGGTGGATATGTGGAAAATATCGTACTATAGAGTTTCCCAGACCGCAGCGCCATCTGTTGTTGACAATTGTAACTACTGTAATTTCGAAAGTTTGTCTGCCTGAAAATGTACTGTTGTCCCAAGCATATTGCAACAAACGGTGTATTTCTATCGCTGCTCGTTTAGTTTGTATTGCCGTTTCAAATATACCGGTCATTTTCGAAACACCCTGTATCTTGAGTAAGGAGGACGGATTCAGGACTGCAGAAATATTCCGTTGCGCACGTCGTGTAAGGTTCGTAAGCGCTCCTACAATACGTAGAATCACTTCGTAGAACATGCGTCTTATTTTCCGATACTTCTGAATGAGGTGGTCTAACAGCTGTGAAATGACAGAGTTCCAGTTAATTTTGATGCCAGTTTGTGGCACCACCTGCACGGCACTTTCGCATATCGATAGAATGGTAGAGGGGTACTATGAAGACGATGGTGTGTTATTGCACGAATCTATGCTGGAACTATAACGCGAAATCGCACTTATTTCACCATCTGCGTCAATCTTTACGGCCGATGTTCACTTTGCAATCAAGTTGGAAGTCTGCTCTTATTTTTAACGAACCGTGTAACATCGAGCCATTACTATATCCGAGCAATTCTCTAATATTAGCAGCCCATACAATGCAAACCATTCCGTGTTGAAGAACCATCAGTTTACCGTCTTGGTCGACGTAATCAGTGTTCCCCAGGCACAGTCCGTGTGTCCACGTTAAACTTGTGGCTAGTGAGTTGCATAACTAATTAGGATACCATCCACAGACCGGTACAACTTTTTACATCACCGTTATCAGACTTCGACGTCTCACAGCTCGGACTCTATGCATGTCCGTATGACGACCCCTCTTGAAAAATTAGCACGTTGCCTTCACTCAAATAATTATACGCATTGACGTTTTTTCTTCTTGTTATTACATCCTGTGTAATACAAATCTTTCGGGCAGAGAGGTGGTAGTGAGATGTTATGCTGCTAAGTGCTTCTACCACATATTACTTCGAAAAATCCAGCTTAGGAGTAAAACTACTGAATGTCTCCTACTTCTTTCTCAAATAAACCGAGGAAATAAAAAGTGTGATTTCAGTGAAAACATCCCTTTTTGTAGACGATGTGACCCAAGAAAGAAGACAATTAGTTTAATTCATGTATTCAGAAGTAGGAAATCCTTTCACAGCGCAACGGAGGTTATAAGGCCAACTTGGACAAACATTTATATGAATGCAATATTACGATCACACACTCTAGTTTCCTAGCACAGCCTATAAGCGTAACTGCAATCTCTCATGTAGGTAAATCACGTGAAACGAGGACGTAAGATCTCACTTTGTAAGCCTAACGCCTTCTCATAAATGGACGTGAAATGAGGTAGTCAAGTCTAACATATTCATGATTAGCATGAAGTCTCAAAGTTCTCACCAATTCCGATTTAATCTATTTGGTGTAATACTCATGCAAAGATTTCAACGTATTTCTTTTGATAGCCGCTCGTTTTTGTATTGATTCCGCTGAACGGCAATGCATTTAACAGCTTATACTCAGATCAGCTATTGTTTTGCGTTAAGTATAAGAGCTGAAACTCTTTTATTTAAATTTTCTGCTTGAACTGCAGTAACTGAGAAGGTGAAACTTCTACATTATGAATTTACTTAAACTGCTGAATGCTTACTCAGTGTTCTTCAACTGCTGAGTGAAACTGAATGTACTCTCACGCAGCTTGTCCTTATCATTTCAACACTGACCTACATTATTTTCCCTGACAAACAGAACTCAAACTTTTTCTGTTCATAAATTACCCACAATATTCAAGGATAACGCCATCTCACCGCTTTAAAGTTGATGACTTGATTCCAAATAATTAATACAAAAGAATGAGCCTTAATTAGTAGAAATCCTAACAATAACCTATACATTTCATAAGTCACTAATCTCACAAAACTCTTCGTTAAACGAACTACAGCAATACAGCAAGCGCCAATACAGCCGTCTAAATAAATGATTCTAACTACAGAAGACTTTAACTACTAATAGGCATGCGGTTAGCAAAGGAAAGATTTTGTTCCAGAGCAAACAATGTATTTACGAAATTTTACCTTAATCAAGTGATAACCAGTTCAAAAATTGTATAATCATCAGTAATAAATCTCAATGACGGATATACATTCAGACGGTCCGCTCACGCTAAAACTGCAAACCTCCATCACTGCTGACTATTCACTCCCAACTTCCATCACTGGTTGTTCACCTCCAACTGCCATCACCACTGACTGTTCACTTCCAACTGCTAGTCCGTCCAGCCACAGAGTCTCTTACAGAGTGCGCACAGCGCTGTCAGAGTTATTAATGCAAAGCGCTACATAACGCTGCCAACGTACAAACACATAAACAGCCTACTTACAGAGCATAAGGGAACAACCCAGACACCCTCACAAGTTTCACATATGACAGTGGGAGGAATACGGATCGAAGACACTTTAGAATTATTGCATGTTGTTATTCATTATTACAGTGAGAAGTTGCACGAAAAGAGTTACATTCGTCCTACTACGAACCACGTAATTGCTTTTCCACAAAACATGAGAATGAAAGCAAAAGGGAACCCCATAAAATCTAGAATCCACGTAGCGATATTAAAGTGGAGAGGTAATGAGTGCTATGAGTAAACTCGAGGATGAATCACTGACAAACCGATGTTGATCTGTGAACGAGGAACAAGTAGTTTTTTCAACAACGGATGTTAAGCTTGTGGTCCCGGCGGAGGTTTGAGTCCTCTCTCGGGCACGGGTGTGTGTGTTTGTACTTAGGATAACTTAGGTTAAGAAGTGTGTAAGCTTAGGGACTGATGACCTTAGCAGTTAAGTCCCATAAGATTTCACACACATTTGAACATTTTTTTTGTTAAGATGGAATACAACAGGAGTGTTGTGAACAATATATCACACCAAGGTGCTCTTTCATATGCACGATCTCACCATAAATTCTTGTACGCTGCAGCACAGAACTATCATAGTGTCGCATCGACTTAGGACAGGCGACGCCCCACGATGAATGTGACCCTGATCGCCCTACAAACAAGACAGTCGAGACCAGCATGAAGAATCAGCCCGCCGAAAACCAAGACGCAGGGTTTCTTTGTGTAAACGTTTACTGGGTTATGATGCCTCTAGACTCTATGAACACTTCGTTGGTAGTCAGCCATTCTTCCAAAGGTATCGAGTCTAGATAGACCTTCACTAAAAAGCTCAATAGCCCTAGAGACCCAAACTTCACTGTGGAGCTGAATCACTCCCTCCATAAGAAGCCTAGGCCGTTTGCTATTGACAGACTTGGCTAGGCTCCGAGAATTCATGAGTATAGACCTCGGACGCCGAAAAAGAGGGCGAGCATCACCTTTGCCTGCTCATAGGGGAAGGTGACGATATATCCTTCCATAGCATGCATGTCTCACAATAGTATTCCAAAGAGTATATGCGAATTTCGATGGGTTAAGTTGTTACGACGTTTCGTACCTTTTCATTTGAACACTCCGTATGTCTTTACATCTTCCGCGATTTATATAAGCGGCAGCCAAATGAAAACTATACAGATAGAAAAAAAGTAAGAAAACTTTTTATTATTTTAAAAGTAAACGCCATAACTGTAAATATATTAATCTCACTGTGAGACAAGACGGTCAGTGCCTTCATGCAAAAATATTTGTGGTTGCCTATAGACTCTCATTTTATCCAGGCATGTGCCTCTTCGTCTAAAGCAATACGACGGCAGAGAATATCTTCCTTCAGATCTCCAAAAATATGGAAATCCCATGTAGAGACATCAAGACTGCGCGGAAGATGTGTAAAAACTGAAGAGTGCCACCAAGTTCAAACGCTGAGGAATGTTAACGGTCGGCATTGTTCCGTTGCAGAGTAACGACCGATTAAATATTGCGATGGTTGTTTCGATTGCGCTGCAAGAAGTGTCGCTGGGTAGCCGTTATACATTCTCCATACAGTGCCGATCTCTCCCGTCGCGATTCCCGTATATTTGGAGCCCTGAGAAGAGACATTCGTGCCTCCAGTTTGCTTCACGCGAAGTGATGCAAGCTTTGGTACAATCATGGTTCCGTAGGCAGCCGCAAACACTTTTCCATCAAGGCACTGACTGTCTTGTCTCACAGTAGGATAAATGTATTGACAGTTATAGGAATTACTTTACAAATAATTAATTGTTTATTTACTTTATTTCCTTCTGTCTTGTTTTCATTTGACTGTCTCTAATAACTAGCGTGGAAATGCTTCGATTGAAAGACAATATTTAACGTAAGGGTTTCAGTGACGACAAAATAAGACTACTTAATCACTCATAGTTCCTATCCTCAAATGATCGCATTTTAGTGGTCAAGATTATTTTACAATATCAAAATAAGTTTTTCATATCTTATTCCTGACTGGTTACAGTAATCTGCAGTTTCATTTGATATTTATAACGATAACATTCGAGTCTAGGCTAGGATGTTTGAATTTGAGGTTTGGAGAACTTGTTTCCACTGGTTCAAGACTGCAGAGATTTCTATTCCATCTGTCTTTCCCCTGAAACGCTTTTCCTTTATGTATCTTTTGCACGCAGGAAGCAGGAGAAGGCGCAGAGGCTAATATTTATTGAGGATGGTGAACGTGAAACCGACGTACTTTGTTTTCGGTCAGACGAAAACTTCCTGCTATTTGATCCATTTGATCCATTTTGAACACGCCGTAAGCGCTAGATTTGTTTCCGCTTTGATCCTGCCATGCAGCTGACACATGAAATATAACGACACCTCCGCCATATAACAAAATGTGTGGAACCCAGGTATCACATAAAACTACAGACAACAAATATGAAACTGTTCGCCTTACCTAGTAACGACCTCGCCTTTAATAATCCACTAAATCCCGTATACTTATAGATCAAAACCCTATTGTGTTCTCAGTTGTCGCTAATCCTAGCTCCATTTCTACACCCTCGACATCCTGACCCAAGGACTTTCAATAGGCTTCCATTTGCTGATCTTGAAATATATCCTGTCATCTTCCATCCTGTGACCTCTGGATCAAACCCCCATATCTTTTCGTTACATCAGGTCTCCAGTACCTCACATAGCCTCCTGACGTAAACCCTCCAATCCCCGTATCGTTTCCTTACATCAAGACTCCAATACCTCACCTATCATCTTGACCCAACCCTACTTACTATTTCAGCACCCCCACATACATCACACTTACCAGCTCGCCGTCATCCGCTATCCTCAGACATCGCAATATTTCCATATTGTCCTATTTCCCTTATCCCTCCATCCTTCTTTTCTATTGACACAACATTCGCTGGGAGCTGACCTCGGTTGACTTGCCCGAAAAGTCATCATCTTTATTATCATCATCATTTTCATTATGACACTAACTACACCATTTCAATCGGTGTTTCTCCTGTAAGTAATTAAAATAAATCATTTTTTGCATTTTCATCCTGTTATTTTAATCTTTTTAAATTTAAAAAAGCTATACGTCTATGTTTTTAGTATCATTTAGAAGTATAGCAGCTACATGGCTGCTGTCAGACTCTCCCTGTGGGAAAGTGGGTGAAGAAGAATGAAACGATCAACAAAATAAGTTATTTACTATTACTCGGTGACTGTTTCTCGACCCTGAATCATATTTTTTCGGTGTACGAGTTTTGGCAGTGCCAGTGGAAGAGCAGTTACCTACCTACGTACATGCAATTGCGCTCTACCGGAGAGCAAAAATGGTGTAATCCCATGGACAATCAATGAAGAAATGCTTTGATCAGTAGATTGAAAGACTATTGGGAATTGACTTAAAAGTGCCTTAATTTGAAGGTGACCGCAAGCTATTGCTCATTTTTGGTAAGTGCACAATTTCACAAGCTTCAGCGTGGTGTACAAGGACACACCTTCTGTACACTGCTCGTCCATTGTCAGTAGGACGACAGAATTTTAAGAAGTTTGTCATCACTTGGGGAAACAGTTCAAGTATGGAAGAGAGGCTCACTCGTAATACGCAATCGCGAATAGTTCCTTAGTAATGCAAGCAGTTCCACTTGATTGCTAGTTTAGTACAATCGGGCTGCAAGAATGCCCTGCAAGTAGTCACAATGTTGAAGACTGCCTGGCATAGGGCCGACGTGCAGACATCGTGATGCGCTCTTCACGACCAAAAGAATTTTATTTTAATGTGTAGATCTGTTAAATGGTTTGATGCTTATGTGGCAGACTAAAAGCCAAGGGTCTGGGATTCACTCCTTTGTTCTTAACTATTTCTGTCATTTATTCAGTTTTTCACCTCCGATAAAGCTTTAAATGCGTGAAAAATGCTACTGCGGTTCGGTGTCCACGTTAAAATGAACATCCTTCCGTAATTAACGGAGTAAGTGCATTCATACGCCAGAGAAAGGCAATCACATACTACAGTAAATTCCATCATGCCTGGAAAGGAAGAAAGAGTAGTATGAAATTTTTGGTTGGATAACGCTCTCTACATGGTATATCAGAGTTGTGCATCTGTTGATTGTAGATGGCTCTAAACGATAGGTGTATAGAGTAGTGTTATTTTCGAGTTGTACGACGATGATAGAAGAGAGACGGTAAAAAATCGATGTTAACACATAGCCTATTCTTCTCGAACAACAAGAAGACAGCTAACGACTCCTTTAGAGCGGCGAATTACCAACAGCGGTGTGACTTGGGCTCGCTTCGTGAGGCACTGCAGAGCGGTTTGGAATTTTATCTAGGACACTGGTGCAAATTATGGTGATCAGGAACCTTACGGCACTACCATTCTCTGTCTTGCCCATCGCCGGGATTCAAGTCGGCTACCTCCAAATCGAACATCATCTCTCAGACGTACATAATTTTCCATGACAAGCGAGGTGGGTACCGCGCCTTCTAAAGCGCAGCAGTAATCGAGCCAAGTTTAGGATTCGGGGCGGAGACGTCTCTAATTCTATTCGATGAAATTTTATTCTATCTCTCTAAAGTTTTTCATGCTTGCGAGTGTAATCATTTTCTAAAACAGTCGCTCAAACGTACTGAGAGTCGTGTAAAGGAGTGTAGTCCTATAAACGAGAGTAGAAAATGTGACGGAAGGTCATAATTTAAGCTATAATTTGTTATCAGATTGTTTTGGGAAGCAAGTAAAGGTTCGTGGCCACTGATTGAGCGCGCCAATTACATTCCTACATCGGCTTGTGCAGGACGAGCCGACCTTTGGCTCCGGTCGGTCCCCTAACACCAGTGGCGAGTGTACAATTACGAGCGGCGTCTTTATTTATGCCGACGCTCCCCTCAGGCCTATCATTACCGTACTTACCAATTACGCAGCGACATGCGGGTCCTTGTACTTCGGCAATCGCCCGCTAGAGACAGGAACACACGACGCCTTCATAAACATGTATACTTGGCATGTTCTCCATCCACAAATTTATGGCCTGTCAAGGTTGCGGTGTCGTGGACGTCTTCATCCACTAGTGAGAGGCTGTAATACCCACTAATTTGGAGCGGAACCACCTACAGCATCCAGCGACCAAAGCTGCGATCGCCAGTGGACCGGATGACGGAATATGTTGCTCACTCGGAACGGTAATAGTCGGTGGTGTCGCGCCGTAAGTGCTTTCCGTGTAACCTGTCCGCTCTCTCGTAGTTTCCCAGAGTGGATTTAAGGGACGCACCACCATTTAAGACACTAAACGTTGAGAGTACCGGCTGCAGACGGCCCATTACGGACTAATCACATCTGCCGTTCGTCATCCGTGCAGAAACCATTATTTGAACGCATTACTTTTTTCCGCAGTAAGTAAGTTTGTATCTAGGCAGCAAGTACTTGCTTACAGTTGACGAAGCCAGTGTTAATTTAATGTGGGGCTACGCGTTACACATGTAACCTATGAAATATAGATCTGTTGACAGAGACTGCACTCGTGTTCGGGAGAAACAGCTTTTAAACATTCTGTCGGGCTATCCTGAATAACGATTTCCGTTGTTTTACTTATATATCTTCATCTGAATGCCTGGATGCTTCCCCGTTCTTGACGAGGTAGTATTCTGTAATGACTAAAATATTCTTATTTCTGCTTGAAGTTGACCGTTCAAAGTCGAACCGACAACGAAAATCGTTGAAGCCGAAAACAGGTGACCAACACAGACTGTAATATACATTTGCTGTTCTGTCTGACTCATTGTGTGTTCACATTATTACGTTCTTTATTGTCTCCTTTTACTTACTCTTCTTTCTTACTCTACTCCAAGAACCATTATGGAACGAATTCTGAAAGAAGATCTGCACTTATGGCCCTATAAAGCCACAGAGAACTAAAGCCAATCGATCACGAAAAGCGCAGATTTGCCCGCTGGGTGGTTTCTATACGAAGAGAGGACAACGATTTCATCAGTAAAGCGATGTTCACCGATGAGGCAGTGTTATTGTTGAGGGGCTTTGAGAGCAAACAAAATTTCAGTATTTGCTGTACAGAATACCGTAGAGTAATTCTGAAGAACCCATTACGTCAACAAGAAGTGACTGTTCAGCGGCATTTGGGCTGAGGGCTAATCTTCTTCGAAGATGGCCCCAGAAACAGTGGGTGGCGACAGATACGTTAAGAGAGTCTTTCTGATCTGAACTGGATCGAGTGAATGGTGAATAGGTCTTGTTTTGACAATATGGCGCAGCCTATCAAACATCTATTGCAACAAAACACTTTTTACGAGTGAGGTTTCCTGGCCTGGTGATGCCGAGCAACGGTGATATGTATTGCCGCTCCAGATTTATGATGCAACACTGTGACATTACTTTCTGTGGGACTATTTGAAAACTCGTGTGTACACGAGTAGAGACATCAAGACTGCGCGGAAGATGTGTAAAAACTGAAGAGTGCCACCAAGTTCAAACGCTCAGTAATGTTAACGGTCGGCATTGTTCCGTTGCAGAGTAACGGCCGATTAAATATTGCGATGGTTGCTTCGATTGCGCTGCAAGAAGTGTCGCTGGGTAGCCGTTATACATTCTCCATACAGTGCCGATCTCTCCCGTCGCGATTCCCGTATATTTGGAGCCCTGAGAAGAGACATTCGTGCCTCCAGTTTGCTTCACGCGAAGTGATGCAAGCTTTGGTACAATCATGGTTCCGTAGGCAGCCGCAAACACTTTTCCATCAAGGCACTGACTGTCTTGTCTCACAGTAGGATAAATGTATTGACAGTTATAGGAATTACTTTACAAATAATTAATTGTTTATTTACTTTATTTCCTTCTGTCTTGTTTTCATTTGACTGTCTCTAATAACTAGCGTGGAAATGCTTCGATTGAAAGACAATATTTAACGTAAGGGTTTCAGTGACGACAAAATAAGACTACTTAATCACTCATAGTTCCTATCCTCAAATGATCGCATTTTAGTGGTCAAGATTATTTTACAATATCAAAATAAGTTTTTCATATCTTATTCCACTCATCAACAGTCCAATGTCGGTGTTGACGGGCCCAGGCGATGCGTACAGCTTTGTGTCGTGCTGTCATCAAGGGTACGCGAGTGAGCCCACATCGATAATGATTCGTTGAATGGTTCGCACGTTGACACTTGTTGATACCACAGTACTGAAATCTGCAGCAATTTTCGGAAGGATTACACTTCTACCACGTTGAAAGATTCTCTTAAGTCGTCGTTGATCCAATTCTTGCAGGATCTTTTTCCGGCCGCAGCGATGTCGGAGATGTTTTACCGTATTGCTGCAATTCAGGGTGCACTCGTCAAATGCTCGTGCAGGAAAGTCCCCACTTCATCGTTACCTCGGAGATGCTGTCTCCCGTCGCTCATGCACCGACCATAACACCACGTTCAGACTTACTTAAATATTGATAACCTGCGACTGTCGTAGCAGCGACCAATGTAACAATTGCGCCAGCCACTTTTGGTCTTATATAGGCGTTTCCTAGCGCAACACCGTATTCTGCATGTTTACACATCTTTGTGTTTGAATATGCATGCATATACCAGTTCTTTTGGCGCTTCAGTGTACCTCCCATCTGAGACATGGGACACACCGATACCCGTGCAAGTCGTGTTCATTCTAGCCTGTGCAACCCTCATGGGTCCACTTTTTAATCTTTAAAAACTTTACTCAGACTTTGAGTTTCTTGTTGAGGACTATATATCTTTACATATAAGACAAGGCGTCATATTCTCGTCTTCAGAAGAACTGTAACTTCAGGCGTTTTTTGAACCTTTTTAAGTAGGCTGGATCCGGAGTCCTTTAACAATTTTCTTTTAACCTGGCACGAAGAAGCTTTGGCTGCGTTGAGTTCACTTTTGCGCGGAGTCTCCATGATCACGCAGCATTTTCCTCTTCGCCTGGAAAATGACGGTCTCTTGAAATGAAGAACTGACTTTTGCACTCTCTGGTGATACAGTGTTTGCACATCGGGCGACGGATTTTGTTGTGGAGAAGAGGCAGTACTATTTGACGACGGACCAGTTTGCGAAGATGAAGCAATAACTGACTTGATTGCGCTCTGAAAATGTGGCGTTATTGTTTGTGTCATATCTTGTGGCACAAATTCATCTTCGCCAAATGCTTTTGCATTAAAAGGGAAAATATCCGTCTTTTTAAACGCTGATAAGGCATTTTGCATTGTTGCATATCTACCACATGCATGTATCAACATTGAACTACAGAGAGTATCGAATCCAGTCGAAGACTTACCAATACAAACTTTGCAAGAAAAGGCTGAGAAATTAGAGGACGAAAATAGGGAACTCAGTGTAGCGAACCAAGACCTGCGACAACAAATTAGAAAATTAACTAATAATGTCACACAACCAGTGCAAACACAAGCACAGCCGGTCGGAGTGGCCGTGCGGTTCTAGGCGCTACGGTCGCAGGTTCGAATCCTGCCTCGGGCATGGATGTGTTTGTTGTCCTTAGGTTAGTTAGGTTTAATTAGTTCTAAGTTCTAGGTCACTGATGACCTCATAAGTTAAGTCGCATAGTGCTCAGAGCCATTTGAACACAAGCAGAGACACTGACATACGCTGCCGCCTTAACAATATAGCCCAAAACCAAAGAGCCTCGAAGAATAGAACAGTCTAAAACAAAACAGACCACCACCCTATATATCAAATCGATAGCTAATTCGTGACCGCTACGGTCGCTGGTTCGAATCCTGCCTCGGGAATGGATGTGTGTGATGTCCTTAGGTTAGTTAGGTTTAATTAGTTCTAAGTTATAGGGGACTGATGACCTTAGAAGTTAAGTCCCATAGTAGTCAGAGCCATTTCAACCATTTGATAACGAATCAAGACACCAAAGCTGTTCGACAGACAATCACTAAGAACATAAATCCCAAGAAAGAGAATATACATATCAAGTCAATCAGAACCACCCAGACTGCAGTTATAGAAGAAACGGAAACACTGGAGGATTGTCGAAAAATAATAGAAAAGACTTAAGACCTGCACACCATTGTCTATGAAGGACAGCGAAAACGCAAGTCACCCGTGGCAGTATATCACATGCCAGATATTCTTACCGACGAGGAGTTTCTTGAAAGCCTTTACAATCAGAATGTAAGCTGTGACACCACTAAAGAAGACTTCGACAGAGAAGTCAATAGAAGGTTTAAAACAGGGCCTAAGGGAAGGTGTTTCAGTCACCAAATACTGGAGATCTGCCCACATCTGTACAGAGTCATTACACGAAGACTGACAGTGTACATAGGCTTCGAATCACTCTCTCTGAAAAAACTACACAGTAGTAAACCAGTGTTTTAAGTGTTGTGACCTAGGACATACGATTAAAACCTGCAAGAAGGCCGACGTTACGTTTGTCAAGTGCGGCAACCAAGGACACAAGCACAGTGAGTGCACGTTCGCGGTTTGCGTCTGCATCCCCTGCAAATATAGAGGCCGTGTCTGCAATAAAACAAAAAGAGATGTCAGACCTATAAACAATTGGATGACCGGCTCCTGGACAGTATAGACTATGGCAGCTAAAATCAGCATACACACAAGAAACACGAACAACCGAAGCCAATCACCCAAAACACGTAAATAAAAATCACTATCAACATTACAGAGATGCTACCAAAGAACAATTTCCTAGAGAAGACAAATGAATCGCCTGCCGGAGAATTACGACGTCGACGTTAATGAACCCATCCTGCCCCTAACACACTCAACGACGTTACAGGATAGCTGCATCAGTACGATAGAATATATGGATGACACGACAATCGGTGGCTCCATCCACTACGAGGTGGCAAGGCAAATTAAAAGACAATTACACCACTGGATAAACTTCCAAATAACATTAACACAGAGGATAGATGAGTTGGAACAAGAGCTTACATATACTGTGCACAATAAAATGTACAAACAAAACCGACGTACTCCTTCACAATTTCTCCCATCCGAAGTACATCACATCACACATACACAAGACGAACTCAAACCAGAGGCACTCTCCACCCCAGGCAAAAGGAACAAGGAATAGACAGATACGTAGACCCTGAATCAATACACATCGAAACAGGCTACAAGCCAATACAAAACTAAGAATTACCGGACCCAGACTTATAAAAATAGACAAATTACATGAGTACAAAGTTGAAGAAGACACATGTGACATTTGCAACTATGTCAACGTGCTCTTAGAAACAATCTCCACTCCAAACATCAACAAAGACAACACAACACATACAGTAATTCCCGCACAAATCACCACCATCGCCGACACAACATCAGTAAGTACCATCAACATTAGTGGAAAACGTGTGAAGGCAAAAAACATTGAAGAAGTGTGTGGCAAAACGAAATGTAACCGTGTGACATTCCAAAGAGATCTTAAAATGTCTCCCGATCAGCGGCCAACACCAAGCCACAATCCATCTAGTACCAGCTCAGAAACTGCAACAGAAACCAGCACCAACAGCAAGCCTGCTATACCTAATTATGATAATTTAGAATTTAGCTTACTTTTAAGTAGGCTAGATAAAAAAGAGATACTGTAGACAGCGCAGCGGATGCTACGTAGATTGTGCCATCTAAAGGGAGATTCTCTCTGCTTTCCAGTAACTGAGCAGACAGACAGAACCATCGTAAGGACAGAAAATATTCCTACATCAGCAGAGCCACTACTCGACCTCATGCCCCAGGTGTACTTGCGCAGATCAGAATCATTCGACTTGGACAAAATATATATAGATCATGTAAGAGCACACGGACGAACATATTTCGATTAATGGCAGACAGGCAGTAAATGTTTTGTACAAGTAAAACACCCAGAACACATAGACAAAAAATGAATATCTTGCAACATAATACAAAAACAGTACGACAGTAAGCCTGGAAATCCCTAAAATAGCACATGACTTGCAGGCAGACATCATGTGCTTACAAGAACCTTATAATAGAAAAAGGCAACTGATATGTCTACCAAAACATGCTACCACAATAACAGACAGCAATGACTGTAAGGCTGCAATAGTAATTTTAAATAGAACTTATAACATAATGAAGGTAACACAGTTATGCAATCGACACTTAATTACCATAGATATAACTAATGGGTGCGTCACGTAGGTTATTGTATCCATGCACGCCCAATACAGCCGTCAAATACAGTCGTACGCAGTCCTCATCAGAGACCTAGTAATGTATGCCACAGGCAAAAAATTAGTGATTAGTGCTGATATCAATTCCAGATCGACCCTATGGAACTGAGACAGAACAGATGACAGAAGACGCATAATCACCGACCTAATAGAAGAAACAAAATGACATGTAATGAATACGGAAGGGTCTCTACCAACATATGCAGGGTTCGATGATACGAGCAGTAATATCGACTTTACTCTAGCAAATAATGCAACAGTGGTATACGTAACAAACTGGACTGTACATGACAACATAACCAGTAGGGATCACAATGTCATAACATACACACTAAATTACACTCGAAACACAACGACCAAATCACACACCAGACACTTATTGTTGCACAAAGCAGACTGGAACAAGTTAACGGAAATTATCCAACAACACGATCTAGAAAACATCAATGGAGGTATCGATTGCAGAGCACCCAAGTTAACACAGGTAATACAACATGCACAAAACACATCAGTACCGACAGCAAAGAACACAAAACGCTTACCAGTACCATCAACCAACGAACTCACGAGATTCAAACAAGATGCAAGACACAAACGAAAATTATATCAAAGGGCGATAGCAGATAGCGACAGACGAATAAGACTTGAAGCATACATGCATGCACAAGACTTATTCAGACAGACCCTATGCAACACTCGTAGACAACAATGGGAATTATTTGTAACAACACAAACAGAGCAAAATATATGGGGGGAACCATACAAAATACTAACAGAGTAGATAAAAACCCCACTAGTTCTGGGAACTCTAAGGCAGGATGACGGCACGCTGACGAGGGGATGGAGGAATACTACGGAGTTTCTGCTGTATAAACTGATCCCTGGCGGCTTTATCGATACAAACACACAATATCATGCCACACTAAGAGAAAACCTACACACACCATATAACACTGCAATTGTCACCTGTCCTTTTGCGCAAGAAGAGGTTGCGCTAGCAATCTCCAAGCTCAAAAACATGAGAGCACCTGCACCAGATGGTATACACTCGGAAACACTGAAAAAACTATCACCGCAGATCACCCCGTTCCTAACAACTCCACTGAACGATGTCTTACGGCTAGCCATAGTACCAAAGTATGGAAAACCTCCAAAGCAATCGGCGGACAGGATCCTTCAGATCCAAAGACTTACAGACCACTATGCCTAATAAACACCCTAGCAAAGATTCAGGAGAAGCTACTGTGCAAGTGCCTGCAAACACACAGAGCTCTTAGGGGTATGAGCCAACACCAATTCGGCTTCAGAACTGGCAGATCAATAGATAACGCCATCAACCAGACTTTACACATAGTGTAAGTGCCTGCAAACACACAGAGCTGTCAGGGGTATGAACCAACACCAGTTCGGCCTCAGAAATGTGAGATCAATAGATGATGCCATCAACCAGACCCAACACATAGTTAATACTACAAAACAGAAATACGCCATGGCAATAATGATTGACATTGCTGGAGGATTCTATAATCTCTGGTGGCCAGCACTGTTTAAAAGCTTAAAACATCTGGAGGCACTGCAGTCACTGTACAACAGTTTCCTAGGCTACTGTGAAGACCGAGTAGTCGAATCGCAGATGGACAGCCGGAAAGTAATTAAAAGAATTACCAAAGTTGTAAGTAGGCTGTTGACATTTTCTTATTGGTAATGCCACGTAGCGCTCTGTATGAAAAACCACTGGCTGTGCTGTGCGCAGTCTGTGGCTAGTTTGCATTGTTGTCTGCCATTGTACTGTCGGGCAGCGGCAGCTGGATGCTAACAGCGCGTAGCGTTGCACAGTTGGAGGTGAGCCGCCAGCAGTGGTGGACGTGGGGAGAGAGATGGCGGAGTTTTGTAATTTTTAAGACTGGATGTCATGAACTATCATATATATTTTGACTATTAAGGTAAATACACTGTTTGTTCTCTATTAAAATCTTTCATTTGCTAACTATACCGATCAGTAGTTAGTGCCTTCCGTAGTTAGAATCTTTTATTTAGCTGGCAGTAGTGGTGCTCGCTGTATTGCAGTAGTTCGACTAACGAAGATTTTTTCTGAGGTACGTGATTTGTGAAAGGTATAGATTAATGTTAGTCCGGGCCATTCGTTTGTAGGGATTTTTTGAAAGTCAGATTGCGTTGCGCTAAAAAATATTGTGTGTCAGTTTTAGCAGTAGTGTATATTTTTTCTAAGGGGACGTTTCAAAGTCTGTCCTCAAGAGTCGATCTGCGGTCCCATCTTCTGGGACATAACAATCGAACCCCTCCTACAACTTCCAGAGGGGGTGACAGGTCAGACGGATTTGCCCACGCAGATGACCTATTAGCTGTAGTCACTGCAAACAACAGAGCACGGTTAGAGGAGAAAGCCAGTGGAATAGTGCAAACAATTACACAATGGTTTCACAACAATAAACTCAGGGTAGCCGAAAACAAAACAACATACACATTACTGAAAGGATCACTCCAAAGGAATACTTAGGTTAAATTGGGGACACAAACATCAAACGAACACACGTTACGCGCTATCTTGGGGTACACATAGCTGAAAAATTGAATTTCCACGAACACATAAAGCTGGCAACAGACAAATCAGAAAAAATACTACACAAACTGGTGAGGCTAAATTCAAAACAGTACAGATTATCTCTACCAGTCATACGGACGTACTACTGCGCGCTCTTCGAATCAGTACTCAGCTTCGCATCTAGCACGTGGGCACATAGACTGAACGTGGTTACCAACAGAGCATCGGTCAGACGAGGGCAGAGAAGTGTCCTACTTAGGCTATGTGGAGCCTTCAGCACCACCTCAGCGGATGCACCGTGTGTGGTGAGTAATTCGAAATGTGACAGTAAACAAGCATAAGGTACTGGCCATCTAGCCGAGATATCACCGAATGCTGTACCCGGATGGGCACCTAAAGTTAATACCTAGGATTAGCAATAAATAGGATAAGCAGTACTACTTCTCTATTAATAACGCTATCACCTTTTTATATTCTTCTTATAAAAACAACAAAATTTGTTTATATTTCAACCTTAAATTATTGTTATTTTGTAAAGTATCATTCTTTGTAAATGTTGTAGACACAAAAAAACTGTAAAAAGATGAAAAACGAAAATTGTAAGATGTATGACGTGTTTTAAAACGTGAGGTAACAGGTCTAAAATTTGGCAATAAATAAATAAATGTCTATATGGTACTGAGTTGCCACTCTTCTCGGACGATTGATAAGCCGTGTTTTAATTTCCTGTCGGTGGAAAGCGCTTCCAAGTCCCAGAAACTGGCGTCGACTGGTCGCAACTTATGAGTTCTGTGTGGTGGGAAGCAAACAGTCACGACATCGTGTTTTCTAGCAAGATCGATAACCTCACGTTCTTCACATGATTTCAATAGACGTCAAGCGGCGGAAGAACTGATTCAATCCTGGAAGACTTGGTGTCAGAAAATTGGATGCATCCACTCGCTAGGATGACACAAGACACACTGCTACTATCGCATCTAAAAATTCCTCTTTCGTCCTAACTCTAGGACATAATGAAAGTGGAGGAACGGAACTGATTTCCTTACTTCCGTAATTCGATCCTCTAGTGTCTACTACGGTACACCAAAATTAGTTGCTGCTTTTTTGTAGCACACGCGTTTCTGTTAAAACACCATCAGTTGCAGTTGCCATATTTTGCTCTTCGCAGCACTGGCGACTGCTTTTACTTTTTTACGTCCTTGGCGTACTGAAAGCAGAAAAATTTTTCTGAAGTCATAATAATAAAGATAATAACAGTAACAATATACACGAAATTGCGAATTATATTTCAGATATGCTAACGAAAAAATAGCCTTAAATAAGGGATAATTTTGGAAATTCTTGGTTAGGTCTTATGGGACCAAACTGCTGAGGTCATCGGTCCCTAAGCCTTCACACTACTTAATCTAACTTAAACTGACTTACGCTATGGACCACACACACACCCATGTCCGAGAGAGGACTCGAACCTCCGACGGGGGCAGCCACACGGACTTGGACAAGGTGCCACAGACGGCGCAGCAAAGCGGTAATTAATTATATTGTTAATGATAAAAATAATCTAAACACTGGCAAAAAATAACTGTAAGTTCTATAGGCAATTATTAAAATGTGTACACGCAATCATCATACCGTTAAAAGTATAAAGTTTTTATGTCGCATTTGCAAGTTATATGTTACGAAGTCATGGGGGTAATTTCGGGTTGTTCCGGTTTTATCCCGTTGCTTCTTCCCCGTTTAAGCCCAACGGTTCTGTTACTGTAAAATTCCTGCTACATGAGAAACATGATGAACAATCCAGAATGAGATTTTCACTCTGCAGCGGAGTGTGCGCTGATATGAAACTTCCTGGCAGATTAAAACTGTGTGCCCGACCGAGACT